>NC_136813.1:168898098-169587887 GCF_951394365.1 Tetrao urogallus | reverse complement strand
ACCAGATTTGTTCTCAGTTAGAAAGAGAGGCTTTTGAATTATTTAAAAAGTTTTTTGTCTAATTTAAAAAGCAAAAACCTGTGATCAGTATTGGAAACATACGCTGAATACAGAGGCAAAACACCTCAAAGTTAAAATTTCCTTTTCTCCTACAAATCACATTTAACTTTGCTGTTGTATGTTTATAATGCCATTTTCCACACCAGGAAAATAGAACTTACATAATGAGAACAGCTACACATTAAAATGCTCAATCATGTTGTTGGAAGTGGTTTAGAAATGCGGGATCTCAAACAAGACCCAAGCTCCGGACACAAAATCATTGGTTCCAGAAGAACTAATTTAGTCATCCAGAATGCAACATTACTGTAAATTCAGCCTATTATCACTCATGTCCTTCTCCAGGTTTCATGATACTAAAAGAAGGTCAAATGTCAACTTAGAATTGTTAAAAACCCTTCACTGGCACAATCAGTCAAAAAGCAATCCTATATTCCTAGTGGATTTTTCTTTTTTTCTTCTTGTGCTGAAAAATGTCAAGGGAAAAAAAGCAGAAAACATCCACAAAAGGCAAAATAATGATCAGGCATGTGATCAAGCAGAAGTTCTTCAGCACATGTTCTGACAGTGTTTTCACTGTACTTGGAAAAAAGTCTTCTCTGCACACTGTGGGAAAATCCCACCTGTCTTTTAAATGCCATCAAAGGCCTTCAGCTTTCTGCATTATTACCCTTTCTTCCTTCACTGAGAGAAAAACTAATAACACATTATTAAAAGCAACTCTCCAGGACTGATATGTGTGCACTTGTTAAATTCACAAGGCTCTGTAAAGATTTCTTTTCATAGAAAACGGGAATTCATTCACCTGCGAAAAAGAGACAAGCTCAGGACAACAGTTTATATAACAGAAATAACAGTGATAATCTGAGTTCTGCCATGTACTAATCATTACCTTCAGTGAGCAATGTTCAACTAAAAGGTAGAGAAATCATATTTAAAAAATAATCATTTTAACGGCAGTTGCCGCTGGTCGATACACGCATCAACTAATGTCTTGATCCTTTATCCCTTTATACTTCTATCACAAACTACATAATTTGAAGAAACATCGTTTGCAGGAAAATGAAACTGGGAACAGATTTTCTTACCTCAAATAAGAAGATAGTCACACATAAAATCAGTACAAAAATCAAGCTTTTGTGGATGGTAATGTATCTGAAATAAGTATTCCACGTGGTAACAGTACCCATGCCTTCAGCATCATCAGTAAAGCATTCCTGACAGAGAATTGATAAGACCATAGTTACAATGACAATAGTACCTATTTGTGAAAATTTCTGACACACGAATGCTGTCATTCATTCTGCTAACTCACATGAAAGGTGTCATTCTTTCTGCTGACTTCAAATAATTGAACTGTAGCATTCACACTACAGGCTGACAGAGTTGGGGTTGTTTAGCCCAAGGAAGAGAAGGCTCCAGAGGGACCTCATAGTGGCATTCCAGTACCTAATGGGGGACCACAGGCAAGATGGGGAGGGACTTTTTATCATGGAATGCAGTGATAGGACAAGGGAGAGCAGCTTTAAACTAAAGGAGGAATTATTTAGATTAGACATTAGGAAGAAATTCTGCACTGTGAGAGTGGTGAGGCTCTGGCATGGATTGCCCAGCTGTGGATGCCCTCTCCCTGGAGGTGTTCAAGGCTAAGTTGGATGGGGCCCTGTGCAACCTGATCTAGTGGAAAGTTGGGGAAGCCTGCATCCATGGATGGAGGTTGGAAGTAAATGATCTTTAAGGATCTTTAAGCTACACAAACTAGATGATCTTTAAGTTTTCCAACCCAAATCATTCTATGATTTGATTCAAATTGCCTGATAATGGCCAGGTGAGGAAGATACTGGGTGATCAAATTATCTTCACTCCAACATCACAGTTTAGGGATAATTTGAAATGTTCAGATAACACTGAAAGAAACAACAAAGATTTTTTTTCCAGTACTTCAGAAAGTCGGGTAATAGTTAATCAACAGCAATTTTCTTTCAGTGTATATTGGAATGTAGACTACTAATATGCTGTTAAAGTGAAATCATAGATATACTAAGGGATTTTTGTTCTGCTCAAAACAATAAAGCAAAAGAAAAAATGGACAGTGCTTCAGCAAATTAAGAGTTTCAATGTTTCTTCTGGACTTTTTTCCACAAAGTAAACTACTACAGAAAATTTTTCTATCCTATCAAAAACAATTTTAAAGAAAAATGGAGGGGGGGCGGGAGGGGGGGGGGCAGGGGAAACCTTGGAAAGAAAAGTATTTTATCACGTAATATTGTTAATTATAAGAAAAAGAAAGGAATTTTGCTCCAGTTGTTGGCGTAAAACTCAACCTTGATTGACCATGATTTCCAGCACACCCATAAAAACAGAGTAAAACAGCTTACTTGTCTGTTCATTATTTGTATCAGAATATAAGCTAGGCAGTTTGACACCAAGAAATATTTTCAAGAATTTCAAGATAGTATTTGACTTTAAAAAAATACTGATAGATATTGAAGAAAAGACGTTCCTCAGGAAACATTGTAGAGTGAATAGTCAAGTAGAAATGGGCATAGGAGTATATTGCTCAAATTATCACCATATCAAAAAAGATGAAGTAAATCAACACGCACCTTCAAATCCTCTTCATTAATTTCATCAGTGATGTCCAAGATGCTGTCTCGAGACAAGCGCCTAGTGTAGATATCTATCTCAGAGGACAGGTTTGTCTGAGGCACCATAGACATTTTCCGAAACGTTGTACTTCCCTTTTTGGAGGTGTGTGGGCCTTGGTTCACGGAGGTGCCTGTCATCAGACTTAACACAGACTGCCTCCTCCGAGATTGCAGCATGTGGTCAGAGTTTAACATGTTACTTCGAGGTAGTCCCACATCTCCCTGTTCCAGGTCAGGTACCAGTGAGATCCTCCTTTCCGGTGAGTCAACGTGGCCATCTTCCAGTCCATTGACCTGTGTCCCATTCTTCTGTATTATCGATAACTTCCTGCCCGCATTAAGTGGGTTAACAATTACGGAGTTCTTCCTTTTGTCATTAAAATCTGATGTTTGTTTAAAAGATTGCTTCTTTATTTCATTTCGTGATCCCATGCTTTCTCCTTCAAAGGAAAATCGTCGCAGAGTCTCAGTTATAATTGAATTTCTTCTCTCTGCACTGAATTGATCAAAAGAATCAAATCCCATCAGCTCCGAGCTGAAGTCTGGCCTTTGGCCCTGAAGTTCAGAGAATGTTCCATAGAAATAGCAGCTCCCCTCATGTAAGATTAATATTTTGTCAGCAATCTTCAAATGTTCCAGTTTTGAAGTAACTAAGATCCTAGTTTTATTGGCCATCAACTTGCACACACAACTATAAAAAACAAAAGTTAAAAATTAGATTTCTTATTTTCATAATTAGACATTGCTTTTATCTCCTCCATTTTCAATCCTCAGCTACTTCCCTCCAAGTATGTACACTCTTGGGTGCTCCCTCAAACTACAAGGAAGTGGTAAGGCTTGTGTGAAGGTAAGGTAAGGAATGTGTGAAGGATGAGCATTTTTAGAGCAGAAGCCAAAGGAGGGGGAAAAATAAATCGTTTTCAGATCAATCCAAAAAAGTACAGCTCAACATGAAAATGAAACATTTCTTCTCATTTTAGAGTTACTTAGATTTATTAGCTCAGTTCCAAAGCTTACAAATTTGGTAACTGCAAATTTCATGGATGGCAGTGCGTCCCCAGTGTTTTGAGCTACTCTAAGAGGGCAAGTCAGAAGTCTACATGTTCGGCCAACATTCTCCTGTTCAGTGGGCACTTTCAGGTGACCACTCTTTCAGCAATTAAAATTTCTTTCTAAAAAGGAAAAAATATTGCCAAAATGTATACTGACATAGTAGATACAAATTTTAAACGGAGAGCCCTTCTGGTAGACAGATGCACCTGACATGAAGTGTTACAACCTGGGATTAACAGATTACAGCAGGTTCAATACGGCCCAGGCCTGCCATACACAATATCCCATCCTAATGCTAACACAAAATGTTTACTCACAAAAATTCTATAAAACAACATTCCCCAAAGGTATTATTTTAATCACTTCTGTATTTTTGTACTGTTCTTAAATTCTATAACAATTAGAGGGAGATTTCTGCTACTGGTTTTACACTAAGTCATTTGATGAAATTCTTAAGCACAGCATTTCAAAACATACAGTACCTCTCAAATATTTCTTTTTCTGTAAAAATGTCTAAATATCCGAAAGGAGAATCCATGAGATACAAATCAGCGTCTTTGTACACTGCTCTGAGCAGAGAAAACAGAAACGAAATTAACTTTCACAACTCTTACAAATTCACATAAACGTAACTTAAAATATATATTTTTATATTTCCTTATATTTCTAACTCAAAAACGTTTCTACAATATAAATACAGAGTTAGAGTTCAACATTTAATCTGCTTATAAGTCACTTTTCAGTTAGGGCTTTCCTTGCTGCAGACTATGGTAAGTACTAAATAAATCTTTCACTAATTTCTGTACAAAGGAAGAAATAAAGATGCTTTTCACAGAGGCTTCTCCACAGATGTTTTTAACACCCGGATTTGGCAGTCCCTCTGGGTGTACAGTGAACATTTCAATTGGAATTTAGAATCCCCTGTAATGTCTTCTGATGCCTGAGGAAATATTACATGTATGTAAATAAGTGCCTAAAAAGACTTTGGTGCATGTGATAATTTTGGTAATTTGAGATAAATGGTGAGCCAGGACAAGTGTTAGCAAGCTATGAGCTTGCAAGCATTACCTTAAACAGGACTGTACAATATTTTGAGATCAGGATGTGAAAAATCATTTGTGGCATTAGGCTCTTAAGCTACATATGTCTGGACATGGGTCAGTGATACTTAAATCTGTGGTTAAGAGGGGTTTTATAGATGTTTCAACAGAAGTTCAAAAAAACCCCTTGCCTTCCTCCGTCAGTTTGAAAATCATGATGTGATACGAATCAGGGTATAATTAGTAAAGAAAATTTGGACAACTTCATTTCAGTACTTTTTAAAGTACTTTTCAATCGTGTTTTAAAATAATTATGTTAAACAATGTGAAAATATTTAACCACCAGGAGAAATAAAGCTCAATGATACAATATTATGTTAATAAACCAAGCAGCTCTATCAAAAAATCTCTGTCATGATTGATTTAAATGGCCATACGTTATGTTATGATGAAGTGGCTGCACAATAACAAAAAGCTCGCGCTGTTCTTGGCATTTTCATCAGTGAAACATTTGCAGTTTGTTTGATGGAATAACAGTTGCACTCAGATTATGGCTGTAATTTGTATGGTGGACTGACTAGCTGTATAGGACTGACTTCAAAGTGCTGGGCCAGTGAGCACAGTGTGTTTCCTTCCAGGGGCTTTTTGTTTGCCCTGTCGCAACAGCAGCACTGGCTGTACTGTTAGAAAGCAGAACTCAGGCAAGCTGCATCTGCTCCTCAGGAAGAATCACTGATGGCCCCTACAGAAGGGACTCTGATTTAATATGACTGCAAGAAGTACACCGGATAGATGCATGCAGCCAGTCCAAGCAAATAATGTCCAGCTTATCTGCAGTGAAGGAGGGTACGACTCAGGGCTATAATCCTACACTTTCTTCTCTGGCTTCCACAGACCTTCACATGCAACCCAAGGACCTGCACACCTTCATGTATGTTGAGCTTAGATTAGAGAACAATCAAAATTTAAAGCAGATAAACTATTGCCTTTCAAAATGTAACTGTTTATGAAATAATTATTATACAGCTGGCAATAAAAACATAAATTCCATTATATGACACTCCAGTAAATGAGCTGTGACCATCTGAAAAACAACAGACATGATTACTCAGTGAATCTGAGAAATATTTTGAGTGAAGTTTGTATGAAAGTCGAAGTGGGTTTTGGTTAGGGTTCTTCTTTCCCTTTTTTTTGGTGTTCTCTGGAAACTTCGCCCACTTCTCTCTTGTCTTTCTGTATGAAACAGAAGCAGCCATATCCCTTTTCCTCTCTTACAAATGCACTATGGATATCCTCAATGAAAGGCTTCCTATTTTAATGAATCTTCTAGCCTCAAACAGGCATGCACATCTTTCACGGGATGCCACCGTGGACCACTATAATGAGATTTTACTTCTACCAAGCATTTTTGAGCCACTCAGCACAGAAACCAACAGGACCATTTACACATTACAGCTATCATCCCTGGATTTTTGATGATAGCTAAGCAATCCAGCTGAAACATACAGCTAATCTACATGAAAAACATGCTGCTCTTCAAAATTATCTCCTGACTTTGGAAAGCCCAAGAGACAGGGCTAGGTCATTACCCATTGGTGCAAGCTAACCATTGTTTTCCACTTATTTTTTGTATGAGACAAAAATTCCTAAACTAGTAACACTTATTGAAACATGGCAGGATGTTTTTTCAGTTTTGTTATCTGCAGGCAGAGAGTATGTCATTAGTCGGTGTATGGACTGCTTTGTCTAAGTATCACAGCAGGCAAAGATCCCAGCATGCTGCTTTATCTGTGTATGTGTATCGCAAGTGTTTCTTTGATACTCAGAGAACTACACGTGAAGTTCTGAATCTCCCAGTGTATCTTGTGTCAGGAGGAGAACGCTCATCTTCAGCCAAGCCATAGCATGCATCTGGCGTGAAATTTTTAAAATTCAATGAATAGCTGTACAGATGCATCACAAATGAAATTGCAGAGCAAATCTCAGATTTCTGATAGCCAAACAAAGCTCCTGCCTGGGGTATAGCTACATATTCGGTCTTAGCCCACATGTACTTATGTGTTCAGTCATAATATTTCCCCTGTATGTGAAACATAGAAATAGCAAAATGCTCACCTTGCTAGTGAGATTCGTGCTCGCTGGCCTCCACTCAGAATGATTCCACCTTCTCCCAGCACTGTATAATCTTTGTCTGGGAACTTCAAAATGTCCTGTTAACAAATTTTTTTAAGAATCTGACATGGATTTTCCATATTCAAAGAACTCAAGCTACAGAACAAATGGAGGCACGATATGCAATACTGCACAGAGAGGTTAGACAGAAGTTGTAAAAAAATAAAATAAAAAAGTCTCCCACACAATTATTTCTTCACGTGTTCACGTAATCAGAAATGGTGATTAAACAGAGCATCATTCTATCTCAGAGAACAATCTCAAGCTGTAAGGTTTCAAGAACAAATATTTGAATTGCTGGATTGCTATAAAAACAAAGAATATACTTTCATATAAAATTGATTCAAGATGTTAATTGTTAGCTTCCTCTATAATAACGATGATAAATGCTCTTGCTACCACGGGTGGAAAAGCAAAAATCAAAGTCTAGATCTGAATTCTTCAGACCTCAGAGAAGGCATTTTCATAAAAACAAGGCTTGGATAAAATTCTCAGCAGAGAATGACAGGAACACAGGCTTGCAAATAGTGTAGGAACCAAGCTCCACCACTTGGCATGTAACTTACTTGTGGCTGTGCTAGAAATGAATATTTTGCCAGTGAAGAAAACAGAGAATACCATTTTGTTCACATGTAAGACAGAAAGAGGCACCAGTAGAGATCCCTGTGCCTCACTGGCAGAGGTGGACAGGAGACTTTTGAGCAGTTGCATTTAGCACAGATCCCTGCAAACCACAACAATTCATGGAAGCATAGATGTGGAGAAGTGCTTATGTGCGCTAACACTGTCTAGCTTATCTAAGTTTACGGTTGCTCTTATAAAAAATATTAACTTGCCTGTAAACCTTATCCAGCCTATGTCCTTAAGCTATTTCAGTAACACTGACGCCACTGTGAGTCATAGAACCATAGAATTATAGAATCTGCTGAGTTGGAAAAGATCCACAAGGAACCTCAAGTACAACTCCTACCTCCACACAGAACCACGCAAAAATCAGACCCTATGTCTGAAAGCGTTGTCCAAATGCTCTACAGCTCCAGCAGCTTGTGACCATGACCGCTGCCTGTTCTGGTGTCTGACCACTCTGGTAAAGAACCTTTTCCTGATATCCAACTGACCCTGCCCTGATGCAGCTCCACAACATTCCGTATGTCAGGGAATTTTGCTCAGAAACACAGGCTCGACTACCTCAGGTTCCCAGCCACTTGCTGGCAGTGCCCTGGGCAGACTGGGCTTCCAGCAGTAGGACTGCAAGGCAGCCTTCCCAGCACGCAGCTGGAAGCCCCAAGACAGCCAGATGCTCCCTACACCAGCAGTGCCCACCCAGCAGCACAGCACTGCTGCACAGCTGTTCCCACACAACTGCAGCAATTCAAGGCATTCAGAACCATTCATTCACCTGCACACAGCCACTCAATTCATAGTAGGGGCATGAACATGTCCCAGATGGCCTACCACTGCTGCTGGAAAAAGCTGTGCTCTTCCAGTGCTTCCTGTTGAGGAACATCCCACATTAGAGTCAGAACCATGAGTCAGGCAAAGGAGGGCTTGCTACCTTTCCTTAGGCAAAACACTGGAAGACAAATTTGAAGCGTTTTTCAAGGCATTACTATTTATGAAATCAGAAAGCAGATGCCTGCCACTTTTCAGTGAAAGAAACAAGCTTGAATTATTCTGGAAGCGATCAAAATCTTTGGCCAGCCAGAGAACATAACTTCTGCTACTAAAACAGTGGCAGAGAGGATATGGAATTAAAAAGATGGAGGAAAAAGATAAGCTCTTCTCTATGGCACTGTCAGAACACCTTTTATCTCGTCTGTCCCCAGCTAGCACAGGACTCCTGTTTCCAGCTGTGGTATCTGCGTAAGAATGATCGATTCCAGCTCTGAATATGCAATCTGCATCATTCCCTGGGTGAACAGAGAAGTGCTGGGACGTACGGTCGGGCTCAGATACCAGGCTCTTCAGACTTCCAGGGAAATACAATCTAAGCTGAGCTGTTCTCTAGAAGTTAACATTTCACATGAAGTCTGATACAATACAGCTGTGATCACCTGTACTGAGATTTTGACTGCTAATCATTTTCTTTGGGATGTCACAGGCCCCACAGGTTTTGCCGAACAAATAAATAAATAAAAATCTTGCCAGAGAAACACTTCCTTCTTCCTCCCCTGCAAATTGCCCTGACCTCAGGAACAGAGTAACAATGCTGTTCAGTCCTGGATCAGTGACAGATTAAAGTCCAGCAGCTCAAAGACTAGAAATTGACTGCCTGATCCATCAGGAAATGGGAGATTCTCCCAACTCTTTAATTTGGTAATAGCATTTACTTCCTGGCTCAGAGGATTCTGACCTCAAAATCAAGAGGCTTTTATGTACGGAAAAGCCATTGCAGGTGATTTCTAACTTATTCTGATGTTAACTAGTTACTTCCCGCACAAACAAATCCCTGTTACTAACTGACATTTGCAGAAAGAAGGATGCAAAATATAGTGCTAACATTTTTAAAGCACGATTATCTGAATATAATTATTTTCCTATAGGCCGTGAAGTACTTCAAAAGGAGGTGTGGAATTCTGGCATAAAGGCTTTTCTGACATTTAAGTGAGATGACCTGCTCAGATCTCTTCCAATTTCACTCTGCACACAGGAGTCATGTTAAGCATCTGTACTTTTGACATTAACCCAATATCTTCACCTGGACACTGCTATTTGTGCTGTTGCGTACCGAAATATTTAAGCTGACTTCAACTGCTTCACATTTCTATTGAAGCCTGCAATATTGTTGGTGCCATTGTTGACTCCTGTTTCTACATCGTTTTCTAAATAAGCGCCAGGTTATTACTGGGCCCATTATATCTCCCCCTATCATCAATGTAAAATCTTAGCCCTACTAAAATCAATTCCAGAACTCCCATTGCTTTGGTGGTTGGATTTTGTCTGATATATTTCTTCGCAGGTATGTCAACATGGTATTTTAATCAGACTTTTAATGAGTTCCCCTTCTGTTTTCTTCTACCTTTCACCTCAGGGTAATATATGGCATGGAAAAGACAAAGAACTTTTCAGGCTGTAATTATAATAATTAAAAAATGGTTAGTAATTTCTTTCAGTGGCGTAAACAGAGTGAAGAAGTCCAATAGACACACAATGTTATTTGTTGGAACATGCATTACCTATTGTAAAAAAGTATGTAGGGCTGGTCCAAATACATCCTTGCTGTCATTTTATGCAGGAAGTGAAATTAAGCCAGGAACAAATCTAATGTAACGATGCTGAACAGCACAAAACCCAGCATGCTAATGAAGCATTTACTGGATTTTCTTTAATATATACATAGGTTGCTCAAAAATTAATGTCTCCTATTTATTTCCATAGAAATTATAACAGATGCACAACAACACTATTTGATAGAGCAAATTCTTAGCTACAGAACACTGTTTTTCAACATAGTCACCACCACTAGATGTGCAATTTCACCAAAGGCTGCAAGCCACACATAAAAATCTCCACCACCAGAGTTGACCCACTTAACAATTTCACAACTGTTGTGCCAGTCTTGTCGCTAGACAAATGTCGCCTACACAGTCTGTCTTTCATTGGCACAAATAGATGGCAGTCAGAAGGAAATCTGGACTATGTGATAGGTTTTATAGGACAGCCCAGGCAAGGCTGACAGCGTGTTCCACAGTCTTCAAACTGGTATGGGGCCTGGTGTTATCCTGGGATAAGTTTTTTTCTCTGCCTGTCTCTGGAAGTTCGAGCCTTCAGCTTAGTCAGCATTATGATGTAGTGGTCAAAGTTGATGATTTGTCTGGATTCCAGGGAATCCAGAAGGATCACCCCTTTCCTATCTCATAACTTCACCCACTGAGGGCTGTGTCTTGAACTTTTTCTTCAATGGGGAATTCACATTTTGCATCTCCACAACTGTCATTTTAACTCCAGCTCATAATGGTGACAACACATTTCATCATCATTTGTAGTGGAAAACTGTCACCTTCAGCCTCATATTGATTCAGTAAGTCATGACAAATTTTCATATGGTGTTCTTTATGTTCCTGTGTGAGCATTCCTAGGACCCACCTGATGCAAAATCTGTGATATTCCAACATTGCCACCAGTGCTTTGAAGCCGATATTTAGCTCTGTACACAGTTCCCTAGTCACAGCCTTCTGATTCGTGCAGATGAGCTCATTTTGTGGTGTAACAGCTGTGCATGGCCATGCAGAACATGGCTTGTCTTTCACATCACTGCCACCTCTGCTGAAACACACCACTCACTGCCTCACTGTGCTCACATCTGCTGTTTGGTCTCCATAAGCATTCGGCAAGAGTCAACAAACGTCAATGGGTGCCACTTTTTTTGCATGGAGGAATTCCACGACACACCTCTGCTGCATCCGCACTTCTGCATCAGATGCCATTTTGTCAGACTGCCCCTCTGCTGCCATCTGTCACATGGCAACAACATGTAATGGAAAACTGGTGGGAAGGTTTGCCTCTACTGCCATATCAGCAATATCCACCTCTGACATCGTGGGTCAGGGTAATAAAATCGGAGGCATTACTTTCAGAGAGGAACCCTAACACTCTCTCTCCAGTCCCTGTTCCCATAGATGGTGATTACTTTTTGTGAGATCTTCTAATATTAGCTAACAAATCTCACACTCAAGGAGAAAGCACTCTATTTAATATTTGTTTGTAGGTTTAACTGTGTGTAAGTCATATTCACCTGCCTCAGCAATAAGGGTAATTGATAATACCTTTGGGATTGGTACAGAAGAATAATGCTGAGATAGTTTAATGTAATAACTCTTTCTAGAGTATATAAAACACACACACACACACACAGAAAGGAAACAGAACAGATTTTTTTTGCATACAAATTCTTTGGTATCAAGGTTATTTGAAGATTACTTGATAGTTTTATGTGTCTTTATGCTAAGAAAACACTGTTCTCAGTGTGTAAAATTTGGCACTTTTTTTCCTGATTTTTTAACTAGTTATTAACTGTCAGACAATTACTGTCTTTTCTTAGTTGCTAAATGCTTGACAGCTTCCAGACATCTGTTTAATGTATGGACAAAGAGTGGGACTCACCCCACCTCATATTGATAACAAAGACATCTAAGCTACCTGTTTTCTCTAGAAACTCAAGAGAAAACATGCAGGGAATTCAGTTACGCTATTTTAGTTGATTACACTAGGATGAGAGGAGCTTCACATTGGCATACCTGTGTCTGTCCCTATCTATGAAGGCAGCCTAGGTAACCTGCTTTCTCATTGAACACACACATTTCAAACATCTACATGATTAGGTAACCAAGCTTCCTCTTAATATCCTCTTGCAGAGAATTGCTTACTATAAAGCACACAGAGCCAGATTTGAGTCCTTATTGTTCCTCTCTTCCGCTTCCTAACGTGTCAGTAGCCCTTGTGAACAGTGGCCACAAAACGGGGTGCAAAGTATTTCACACGCTGTCTGACTAAAAGCTGTCAAACTGCCTCACACCTCCTACAGATTTAGTTTAATTGTGCACCTGTAGTCAGCTTCAGATGTGATATTCTGTGCAGACTAATAACACACCTGCAAAAAAAAAAACCCAAACAGTCAGCACTGATAAAAGGGGCTGGGGAAGCACAGTGAGATGCTAGTAAGAATATGTGCTTTTGTTTCGGGGCATCCTTGACACTGCAGAGAGCCACTCACCGAGGGGGAGATGCCATACTTTCTGAGGAGATGCCAAACACACAAGAGCACAAACGAGGGCTTGGCATATTAACTGTCTCTTTCTCTAATCATTTTCTCATGATCTAAGCTGAAAATGTATTGCATGCATTCCCTGTGAAGGCAGCTCAAAAAGGACAGAATGTGGTTTCGTGTTTCCTGTATGCTGTTATATGATTTGATTTTGTAAGGAAACACTTTCTCTGTTTGCAAGCAGCGTTAAACATTACATTCACAAGCAGGTGGTGCCTGTCAAATCAGAGCATGTGTTTACTTTAAAAGTGGCAGCTTCTTACAGGTACTTTGCCATTATGGGTTTATGGCCTCTTAGGAAAGCATTGAAGGACAGAATGAATTAAGTAGGTGGAAAAATATCTTTTACCTTTCACAAAGGCAAAACCAGAAATCACAGAACTATGATTTTGAAACAAATGAAGTATTGCCTCCCTTCAGATGAGATACAGTCCTTGTTTATTTTTTAACAAGAGTAACTATAATGGACTAGTTTCTGCTGTCCTGGCTTGAAAAACGTATTCTCTTGGGACAATGTTGTTCAAAGCTAACAAAATGTAGCCTTGAAGTTTCATGCTATAACTGTTCAAGGGCTTTACCTTTATAACTTAACAAGTGATAAAAACCAATGAAAAAACCTACTTCCAGTTTATTGTAGGCTATTAATAATGATTTTTCAAATTAAAAATTTAAAAATCAAGTCATGTGCTATTCACAATTTTTCATATCAGTAATAAAGATGTTGAAAACCCCTTGGCTATTCCTACAAATTCCTGTTTAAATTCAGGTTATCCTTCCCATTACATTAGTAGAATCTTTCAGTCTCTGTGGAATATGCACCTGTGGAATTACCTCATATTTAGTAGCAAGACTCCATAGACATATAAATTCATGCAGTTCACATCTCCCAGTGTTTTTTGCCATTCATCACTGTGAATAAAAGTGGTGAATCATGCAGGATGTTCCCAGCACTGAATTTGTTCTTACTTAATTGGTCTTTAATCTGAAGTGCTAGGAAGAAGTTCACCTTCTAATTGACTTTTATCATGAATGTGATGAAAAGTACTTAATAAAAGGGTAAAACACCTTGTCAAAAAAAGAAAGGTAGCATAAGCTCAAGTATCACCTGTTTATCTTATTTTACTTTTAATTACTTTTAAATTAGCATATGGGGACTTTCTTTAGCAGAAAGAGAGTTCAGACTGCCCCAATCACATCTTGGCTTTTCTCTATTATAGCAGTGATGTTAAAAGTAATAAACACAATAATATCTGCATACTCAGAATTAAACTCATTCAAACAGTATATTCCAACAAGGTTACTGAAAAATTGATAAATGGTGAGGACTACTACTTTGTGCTGACTAATTTTATCTTCATTTTGAAAGATCTGTTAAGTTATGTATTCACACTGCATACTTGCTAGGATATTCCCTAATTCCCCGAGGAAAGATAAAACAAGAAGGCAGTGGTAGAGGATCAAGTTCCCCTTCTATCTTTTCTATGAAATGCTTTTTACTGTGATGCTTCATAGTAAGTATCACATGACTAAAATGTATTGGCATTCGAGTTCAACATCATGCATGAATAAGGGTGAATCTAGACACACTACAATCTCTTCATCTCAACTCCGAAGTAGTCATTCTGTTGTTCTGTCACCTACTGCTCTTCTCTTAACCTTTGTCTATTTCCAAATGCCTGTAATTAGAACCACATGATTTTACCTCCCCTGATGTCCTACTTTACTTGTAAGGAACAGTAACATCAAAAAATGTAATTATGAACAAGTTCTGAATCATTTTACACATATAAAGCAGGCTATGCTGTAAAATCTTTCCTGAACTGGGGAGCCCAGAACTGAATGCAGTACTCCAGATGTGGCCTCACCACAGCAGAGTAGAGGGGGAGGATCACTTCCCTGGCCACACTCTTTTTGATGCATTCAAGGATACCACTAGTTTTCTTGGCCATAAGGACATGCTGCTAGTTCATAGAAACACATTCAAAATAGAATTTGAGAACTTTTTTCATGCTTCTTCAGCATTACATATATATATATAGTGTCTTCCTGAAATTATGACAAGTAGTCATATAACCTTTAAGAGTCCATCCAGAGGAGGGCCACAAAAATGATTCAAGGGATGGAATACCTCCCCTATGGAGACAGGCTGAGAGAGTTGGGTCTGTTCAGTCTGAAGAAGAGAAGGCTTCAGGGAGATCTGATAGTGGCTTTTCAGTACCTAAAGGAGAGCTATAAAGGGGACAGATTCTTATCAGGGTGTGCTGTTTTAGAACTAAGGGAAATAGTTTCAAACTGAAGGAGGGGAGATATAGATTGGATATAAGGAAGTTTTTAGTGATGCACTGGAACAGGTTGCCTGGAGAGGTGGTGGATCCCCATCCTTGGAGACATTCAAGATCAGGCTGGACCAGACTCAGAGTACCTGATCTAGCTGTAGATGGCCCTGTTCATTGCAGGGGAGTTGGAGCAGATGACCTTTAAGGATCCCTTTCCACTCAAAAGGAAACAATTATATGATTCTGTTTACATTTGATCACTAGGTCAAAGGAAATGGCTTTGTCTTCCTCAAAACTTTTTTTTTTTTTTTTTTTTTTTTTTTTTTTTTTGTGAGCATGGAACTTGAAGGAAAATCTCAATTAGTCACTGTTGAGAGATGCCTTTTAACTAACTTCCAGTATATGTGCAATAAGGAAACAAACTCTCTTTTATTACCAAACCCTGGTCCAACTTGAAGAATCCATATAAGAGACAAAATAAACAATACTCTCTTGCATTCAGGTGCACTATGTAACTACCTACACAAATTGTAGAGAAGAATGTAAAGTGAGCTCCTTTAGGAAGAAATCCTCTAGTATTCCTTCTTCCGAAAGAACAAAAACACAACCATAAACCAACAAAACATTAACTCTTCTTGTCGTAATAAAACCCTTAGAAGTGCACAATGGGGAAGAAACTAGGAATTAATATTTTAAAACCATCCTTACATCTGCTGTTCTCAGTCCTACTTGATAATTTGTAATAATGCTAATGAGACTGGCAAGTATAACAGTAACAAGGTAATGCATTTGGCTTGATTCCAGACCATTCTGCCTTCTCTTCAGGCCGTCCCAATTTATTCAGCTTCAGTGCAGAAGAAAGTATTCTTACAAATATCAAACTTGGCCTCAAGTAATGAGTCCTGCTAGAGGTGAAGCATATCGTTCTGCACAGATCTGCACCCACACAGATCAAAGCTGGCTTGATTGAGCCTGCTTGGAGAACAAAGGAACTGCAGCCTACTGAGACACTGAGCCATCCTACCAAAGCAAAACACCAAGGTATCATACCAGTGCCAAAACACTGAGCTCACTCACCAACACAGAAACATCAAGCTAGCTCACCGGCGTGGAGACACCGAGCTGGCCCACCAGCACCAAACAAACCCATCACTAAAAACCTTCTGCTCTAGCCAGAGCCTAGGCTGGAAAGCCTATGGGACAAGGAGAGTTTTGAACTGCTGCAAGTTGTCCCTTGGAGGTTTGGCATTAACTACAACTTTTTAAGTCTGGGGTTAAGGACTACTCTCTTCAGAATGTCTGAAACAGAAGTTGCTAATTCTTCTGTCTTCAGAAGCTTTCAAAGAAGATTTCCAGCAAACCACAATCCAAACACAGACTGAGATGGCCATAAACATGTAAGACCAGATTACTTTATCACTTGACTATACCCTGCTCTGAGATAAAATGCTGTAACCTCATCTTATTTTTAAACAGAGTGGCTATTGTTTTCTTGCTTGACTGGCACTGAAGGAAAATGTTTCACTACGTAGCCTAAAGAAAGATCCTATTCAGCAGTTAAATATTTATTGTTTTTGTCGACATGCTGCTGAGGAAACACCTGATCTTATGGCACAGCAATAAGTGTGGAAAGGCCTAAAATGTTGGGTCCTTTTGTATACTGCAAGGTGAAAAAGTGCTCGTTTCTTACATTACCCTCTAGCAACAACAAACAAATACAAGGGCATTCTGACTTCATTATAGACTACACATCACATAAAGATTGACCCTGCAGTAATTTCTAGTGTGAAAACTTACGGCATTCACACAAAGAAAAGCACAACCTCAGTCAAGCAAGCTGATTTAGCTCCTGTTATGTAAACTCCCAGAACCAGCACCATCAGCGTATGTCCGAAGGAGCAGGCAATAGGCTGACTTGTAATACTACGAAATTTCAATGCCAGGATGAGTTCTTGTTTACTTAAAACAAGAAACTTCTGACTCTTATTTAGTATTATTTTTATACAATTAGGTCTTAAGAGTTCTAATGACTGACCTCTTCCAGTTGGCAGGCTTGGATGACACTCTTGTATCGGTATTCATCATAGGATACACCAAAAATGATGTTTTCTTTGATTGTTCCAGGCATGATCCAAGAGACTTGAGGAGAGAATGATATCCTTCCACTGTGTTTAATTTTACCCTGAGAAGGCTCCAGTTCTCCCATTATCAACATCAGAAGAGAAGTCTGAAAAATTATGAATGGTTCATATATCAGAAATGCACACAACCACAACAAATGCTAAACAAAATAGGAATCACCTTAAAATAATAAGGTGGTACTTTTGTTCTGTAAAATGTGTCCCTACATTCACTGTTCCAGTACAAGATGCAATTACTGAAGATTGTCATGATGTGTATGGTTCTGAAAGGCCCCTGAACAGAGAGAAAGTTACTGAACAAGAAAAACTGTATGATAGCCTATAAACAAGGCACGTGGCTGCAAAAGCATTCATTAGTTAAACTTGTAGCACTTTTACAAGGTAAAATGTGAGTATCTGTGGGAGGCATATGGATGTCAGGTATTAGTATTTATGGTGAATGTTATTTGATTTTTAACATCACTGTCTATTTTGCTTGTTCTTTGTGCAACACAGTTCATGTTTGCAATCTTGCTAATGTTTATAGCCCTTTTTCTGTGTTGCCTTGAAAAATGTGCTATCTGTGTGGATGCAATTGCTCACCAACTGCTCAGTGTGATCTGAAGTCTTCTCTGTAACTGTTAACTCATTTACGTGAATACATGACCTATGCATATTTGCTATTTCCCTTCATAAAAGAATTGATTGCAATTTCAGCACTAACATGTTATAATTTCAAAGTTAATCAGTAGCTTGTCGTAACCTTGTCACACATCACTAGCTACTTGATCAAAGAACAGAGTTGAGAAATACAAGGAAAAATATGTTACAGAGGCATTCCAGTGGTGTTCTTATCACAGATAAACAGTCAACAAAGCTGGGACATAACAGCCCAAGATCTAAAAATCTATCTAAGACACAATTTTATGTTCTCAGCAAAGATATCTCTTGAGAAGTTATACAGGGGGAGTATCATGAGACATCTTCCCATCATACCAGAACTTGAATTTTCCAAAAAGCTGAGTAAGAAGTTTCTGAACTTGCAAAGGATAATCTCTTAGGATGTTTTGCACACTGGATGTTGAGCTACAATATCTTATGTCGTATTCTTTAAAGTTAAAAAAAAAAAAAAAAAAAAGACCAGAAACATCTACTACTGAAGCTGTTTTAAAGAGCTGATATCAGGCTTCATAGTACAGAGAGAAGAAATAAGTACACACTCTTTTCCATTGGCCTGAAAATTCCTGGAATTTGCAACATCATCAACAGAAAAGAAACCCTACACTGAGAGGGTGGAAGGAAAGGAGAAACTTCTTTTGTTGGAGGGCTAAGTGTAAATCTTATTTTACATTTTCCTTTCAGATAGTATTTAATCTTTTTATCTTTATTGCCTGGAAAAATGCAAATTTCTTGTACGTATATAATTGCTTGCAGCACAGTGTGATCTGAATTTTCCTAAGTTGAATAAATGGAATATATAGACAACCTTCTTACACTAAGTAACATCTTTGTATTGTAAGTACAAGCTTCAGCAACAGCCATCTTAGATTAATGAGGACTTCAGCAATATAATAAAATTCTTCTGTTAATTCAGAATTATCACAGTAAAATGCATACCAGTATATCAGTTTGAGGACCACCTCATGTCTTTTGCAATGGTATCATTGATGAAAAATAATATTGAAGCCTTGATGCTCTTGAAATTGATGGGTCCTCACCACTGACTTCAACAAACCAAAGACTTTACAAAGAATCACAGAATGGCTGAGACTGGACAAGACCTCTGGAAGCCATCTGGACCAACACCTGATTGCTCAAGTAGAAATATCTAGAGCAGGCTGCTCAGTATAGTGTCTAGATGGCTTTTGAAAATCTTCAGAGAGGGAGCCTCCTCATCAAAAAGAGTCCTGATAGGTGAAAGTAGAACAAGTCAGAATACTTCCACCAATAATTTGTTAAATGGGAAAAATTGCCAAATCTGTAATTAATGTGTTGTTTTTTCTTTCATGCCTTCTCAGAAGGCTCCCTGAAGATCAAATACTTTATTTAATTCCTTACAGCTTGAAGTGAATAAGAGTATTACAATTCAGTGTATTTTATAAGGAACATGGCTTAGTGAAAACTATTGGCAATAGGTTGTTGGTTGGACTGGATGACCTTGTAGGTCTTTTCCACCCTTGGATTAGATTCTATGATTCTATGATAGTACCAAGGTCAATTGAATGCGTTATCTGCAAACAAAATGCATTTATAACATTATCCAGATCTAAGATGATGATTTATCTAAACCACAACTTTTCTCAGTACTCCACCAGTTTGAACAGCACCTCCCCAAAGCTGTGCTCCAGGCTTTCACCTGGAACTGAGAGCGTGAGCTCAAGCTAAGGTACCGAATGATCTGGAGCCTATACGATGAGGTATGTCACGTATCTAGAGTATGCATCATAGTTATTTTGCTAATTTGTGTCATGTTTGTCAGATTACTGACCACTTTGTTTTCAAATTTTTCCTTAAAGTTTTGGCAAAGCAGGAAAAAGCCCTGCTTTCAAATACACTGAGCGATCTAGGTATCCATGTAACGTTCTCTAGTTCACTGTTTTAAAGGCAAGGAAATGCTCATCATGATCACCAGCATAAGGTTACAGTCTGCATTACTCCTGCAAACCTTCTTTCAGTTCCTATGGAAAAACAGACTTGTAATTTAAGTTGGTATTTCTCTACTAAGCCTATATCCTTGTATGTACAAAAACTTTCCAACAGTCTCCACTTCACATTAGCCACAGAGTAAAATTTAAAATAAGAATGGGTCATTTTACTGAGATATATTTTATTCATACACTCTTCCTGCAGCTGCTACTTTTACAGAAAGCACAGATTAGCACGAATACATTAACAATACCGGTAACAACACAGACAACACAAAAGTATTCCTTAAAATTAATAGGACTTCTGTAGAAACAACAGAAAGAGAAATACCTTGCCTGATCCAGTAGATCCAGAAACAGCTAATAACTCTCCTTTCTCGATCTTAAAATTTATATCCTGAAGAACAGGTGAAGCATGAAGGGGAAAATTGCTGAAGAAGAGATTGTTGTCATTGCTAGGAGCTTTGCTGTTGTTGTTTTCCTGTTTTGCTTTCACAAAGAGCTCTCCAATTCCCTGCAACACAAATATTGGTATGTTTGTACATACACAAAAAACGAACAGAACATATGCAGACATGTGTAGCACACTATAGACTTATGAAAGCCTATGGACTTACTTTGCTGACATTACTTTTCCTATCCATAACCAATTTATTATATTCTTAAAGTTGTATCTGTTTTACCATCCACATCGTACTTGCACCTAAATATGCTGACACAAGCAAAATATTCCTCTGACTGAACTGCTTTCTGATATTTATACATGCCAGTGATTGATTTTGGTTTCGGGATGATTTAAATTTGAAATAAGTTACAGGCCTTCTCATTTGCTAAAAAGCTTATTCCAATGTTTCTCCACCGTGGATAATTTGATATTATGTGTTAATTACTTGCCACATATTCCTCACCTGCAGACAGCTGAAGCCAGTAAAAAGGAAGGTCTGCTCTTATTAGAGAACAGTGAGTCAAATGTTGGTACATATCTGTCTATCTATCTATCTGTAGTCAGTATTTGAATTTAATTGAGGTAAAAGTACAAACCTCATCCCAAAAAGCTGTTACATTGTCCACCTCAACCCCAGTTGTTGTTAGATTATACTCCAGAGCCTTATATTCTTCTTTTAGCAAGAAATCCTAGAAACACAATGAAAGCAGATTACAGGAAATGGTAAGGGATGACGGTCAGTCCCACAGAGCAATACAGATTTGCCAATGCTGAGCACCAGTTAACATTTCTGATGGTGTTACTGCATTCTCGTGCCCTTGTGCGAAGCACAAATGCAGACTGTACAATGTCTTTCAGATTCAGAAAGAAATGTTTCTTGAAGCTACCAATTCTTTCATTGTTAGTGGAAATATAAGCATGCGTGTATTTGCTTCTGGTTTAGTAAGAATATCAAAACATAGCATTTTGTTCACTTTCAGGACTTGTTTGGCGCAGCATTAGCTGCCAGCCTTAATCCTTTTCAAATAAAGCTTTGTTTCTGGAGTGGAATGTTGAAGGTTACTCTGTTAAACAATGAAGCTAAACAGCTAGACACTGCTGACACACTATTCCAAAACTGCAAGCTTAAATGAAGTTAAATGATGTGGGCACAAAAGGCAGATGATAACACTGGCTAGTGCAGCACTGACGTATGGTCATTTCAAATGACAGAAATCAGCAACCCTACTCGTGTTATCTTCTGAGATAAGGATAAATGAGTATCATGATAAGGAAAAAATGAGTAAGTCTATATTATGTAAGATCTTTAACTTTTCTGTCCCTTTATTCTATTAAGGTTATGCAGTTTTTAAGTACCATCTCCTCTAAATCACCTTTCAAAATTATATGGGACCAACTATGTTTGCCTAGGTAATACAGTGGACAAACAAAATGGATATGGTAAGGGAGAACATTGGTCAAACTCTCCAAACTGATGAATAAATTAAATCACAGAAATGTATGCATAGCTTATTCATTTTATGCATGTATGCATATTTCCTCTGACAAACAAAGGGCATCAGTGCTTGGGGATTCTGTGAAGCCTTTATATGGAGTCTGAGGAAACCTATCATAAAGAGATTATTATTCATGAATTCCAGAAGAGCCATATAGCTAGTATCCCCAAAGACAAGCGTCTAACAAAGTAGTGTGACAACTGGGCTTTCCAGCTCTGTGAAAAAGCATTGGATGCACTCTTCCAGGAAATATGAGAGACAGGATGCCACCACTAATGCCTAGGGAGCCTGGCAACACAAGCTCTGTGTTAATTGGGATCCAACAAGGCAACCTTCTGAATGTCAGATAGACAGGCTTAAGGCTAGATTCTTGACATTTCAAAAATCCAATAGATGCTTTTATTCTTTATTACAGTTCAGATTTCTGATAAAGATCTTTAAGGGTATTTCTATATTGGATATATTGGGTATATTGGGTATTTCTACCATGCTGAAAAATAAGAAAATTGTATTTTAATGAAAAACATCTACAGTCTTTTTTAAAAAATTCCTAAGATTTGGATTCAAAATAGAATTCTTTTTCTGAGGATTGATAACAAAACAGCAGACAAAAGAGAGGTCACAAAGGTTTACCCTGAGCTGACTCTGCATAAGCCACTCACGCTGGTACATGAGCAATTGATCTTGGTAGGTAAGGTAGGCAGTAATTAGCAGACCAGTACCTTAATTATGTTTACTACTCATAATGAATGAGATGCACATTTGCATAAGCTGTACAATCTCCTGCTGTTCTTGCCACTAATAGCTAGAAAAACAGCAGGTTTGTGATTTCACCTACTGGAAGCTGTGCTATGTAAAACACATACAAATTTTGTACTTCTTTTTCTGAAGGGAAAACATCGCTTAAGTACCAGAATGTAGTTTTATTAAGTTCCCTATTCTGCAATGAAAAAGAGGCTTAGATGCCTCTGTTTCAAAACAAGCAAATGGCGGATAGCATAAGACTCCTGTAGTTATGCTGCCTGGGGAACCATATAACAATATCAGGATTTATGATGACATTTCATGGTGTATAATCAAAGCATTATTAGTATATTCGGAAAGTCTGCACAAATGCCATGTGCTTTTGTTGATCAACTGACAAGATAACGTGCTATAAAGAATTAGCTTACGTACTTGGGAAGGTTGAAGTGTGGGCAACCTACCTGTATTTTGTTTATTGCTCCAATAGAATCATACCAGGTCTGCACAGACCCAGGAAACTGCCTGGTCACTGTCATTCGAAGCACAATGCAAAACGAAATAGTGGTAAATATTTTTCGGAGAATGATTCCTTTTGTCACAGCATATGGAACCACAGCTAAAAACACCACAAAAAATCCTGAAAAGAAGAAGGCTGAGCTGTTGAAATATCTCACATAAGCAGCTTTTCGGGTTAGCTTCAGTTCAGTTCTGTTAAAAAAAAATTTAAAAACAAATGATTAGTATCTGATTTCACAGTTTATATATTACAAATTTTTGGATAGAACTGCTGGTAAAACAGTTTACCTAGAGGCTCATTCGTTTCTGTTATTTTTAAGGAATGCAATTAAAAAAATCAAGATTCAGACCCAATTTACATTTAAAAAATAATTGCAGCAATATTTGGGCACCGATCCTCAGAGTTGTTAGACAAAGTGACAGTGATCTATGTCATGATTTAGTTACCTCATAAGCCACAAGCCATTACAGCTCCTGATACAACTCTCCAGAAACATCTAATGCTCCCAGAAATGTCATTCCCTTCTCATCTGATCATCTGGATACATGATCCCCTGGGAAATCAGACACTCCTAAACGTCAGATTTCCTAGATACAACCATAACAACTCAAGAACAATCAGTTATAGCGTCGTCCCCTTTTGCAGACCATCCTACTAACAGCCTCACCCAAGAAATGAGGTGTTAGGTGGCCTCAACTGGAAGAGGTGAAAGGCAGGGAGTTCTTGATCTTTCCTGCTGAATCTCAGTTTATAGAGCATGGGTGCAAAGAATGCAAGGAATGCAACTAATGATTACTCCTAGCTTCATAACATTTATGCATCTTACAGAGCTGTTAAATAAAAAGTGCTAAAGCTTTCTTTCAACCTCATTCACTTCACATTCCCAGACACAAAGAGTCTCAGCTTTTCCATAGGCACTTCTGCAGCAATGAAAGATAAAGGGTTTTCAAGTCCAGAGATGGAGCTAGTCCCCAGTCAAGGTGCCCATTCTGGGTGAGTGCTCTAACCATTAGGATGTTTAGCAGTTCACAGTTGCATTGGTGATGGTAACTGCTGGTATTGCAAGTCTGAGCATCATAGTCTTTACTTATCTTCTGGTACTGAGACACTGTCTGCACGCAAAGGAAGTCCAAGATTTTGGGGTTGTGTGGGACCTACTTTCAGCTCTACACTGCATGTGCGTGAGATTTCCACATACATCAGTGTCCTATCATGGAAGTCCCTGAGAGAAAGACTGAGCTCAGTTAGTTTACAATCAGGATGCCTAGCACCTCTTGCTATGTCTGCAATTCACAAGACAGGCCTAGAGAGAGTAGTCGGGCATGCATGTAACCACCACAGCTGTAATCATGGTCTGGAAAAGGGCCTTTCAAGGATCTCCTGAACTTGGATGAGACTGCATGACAGCTGTGAATAGGGATAACAAATATTTTGGAGTTCAATGCCTGGTCAGTCTGATGAAAATCTCTGATAGAAACCAAAATCACCCCCAGTGCTGAAGCTTACAAACGTCACTCGAACAATGGAGAACCAATGCACCAAACCTTCTCAGTATACTCTCAAGTACCAGCCAGCTAACAAAATACAGACACTTCAAGCCTTGAATTTCACTTTCTGGACTATTATGCTGTTGTTCAGGTGTAACAGTTTGGCACCGTGTTTTTTTACTTATTCAAATACATTATATGGCCCACAGAAATGCAGTGCATTCATTCAGACACCTTTTATGAACAGTTGCCATTACAGGCTTCAGAGGCACATAGGAGACAGCCCATATTGTTGTCTTTGAAGTGTCACAGCTATATGGAGGTCTTTGCCTCCAGCAGCGTTACACCTGCAGGATGGCCAGCCCAGGCAGCTCAGATCTAGAAGACACAACCTCACAGTTATATCTAGTTCATTAAGTTAGAGTTAGTTAATATAGGTTGCACCAGAAACTTCCAGCACGCAGAAACAGTTATGATGCATGGTTGCTAAAATCCAGGCACGGGTTAACTCACAATATCTCACTTCCTACCATCTTAACAAACCAACTGACTGTAAAGCCCTGCAGAGCTGTCTCAGCAAGCAAAATTCAATTGAAATTCTGACATTCCCAGGCTGGCCTGCTCTGGTGATATCTTTACCAAGTGACCTTTTGGATCAGTCAGAAAATATAGCATTTTGGTGCAAAAGCAGCAGAAGAAAGATAGATTGCTCCTATAACATTTTTAGAATTCTTTCATGTCTCTTAAAAGTTCACACATAATACAGTAAAAATTGAATTCCAGCATTACAAAATTTTCTATAATGTATTGCAATAAATATAAACTGTAAAATGGTAATTGTTTTTTTCAGGTTTCTTGACCATTTTGAGGAATATATATGAACCTTATTTTTCAGGATTTACTTAAAAATGCGGTCTGAAAATTGCTAAAAGTAATGCCCAGTACTAGTAGTACCAGCTGAATCCTAGCCTGATTTCATCCTAGAACTGGATTCAATCCAGGTTTTCTCACATATTTTACAGTAAATTATTATAATGTTGAGAACTTTCTTATTCTGAAGGTAAAGAGCACTTAATTTTTCCAATGTTGTCTTTCAGAAGACAGCTGAAGAGGGTGTTTGTTTAATAATACTGTTTCACCTCTTTTATTTACATGATAATACGATACTTATATTTCTTTTATTTTCTTTTATTTTACCAATCACACACCTGGCACAGAATTCTAATGTTCCCTAAAGGACTACAAACACTCTGCTTCATGCAACATCACCTATCAATCAATCTGTCACTTCTCCTCCCTTCCCCCAGGACACCATCAGCACTGAAGTCCTCTAGCTCTCAGCCAGCTGGGTTAGCTCTTTTACCTCCTTTATGCTTCAGCTCTGCTGGTGCCAGTTCAATCCTGATGTTAATTGAGAAGATAAGCACTACACAAGACTTTCCACAGATAATAAATGTTAATGTAGTTGTACCAAAGGAATACATGAAGCTGCAATACTGTACTCCTTAAGCAGGTTGTGCGGCACATCTAAAACCAGCTCTGTTGCACTTCTCAGAAAATTACTGCAGAGGTGTCATACTGTTTCCTCCAGCACAGAATGGGAAAATCTATAAAGCCTTAAGTAAGCATTACAAAAGGGCTTTTTACTGTAAGATGAGGATAAGGTTGGCCAGAAACAAACACAGATGCCACAATTGTTTTACCTGTACAAGCTAACCACTGAAATACCATCACAGCAAATAAGGAAGCAAATTAAAAAAAAAAAAAAAAAATCATCTCTATTGTGAATTTGACAAATTGGGAAAAAGCAAGCTGTAGTGTGGGAATGCATGCTCATTTTATGGAGGATTAAAAGTTGTGTGCTTTACTTCTTAACTAGTATGACTACAGACAATGTGCACAGTCACTTAACATTTTTCTCTCAACACGTAAGAAATGTGACTAAAAAAAACCACTTACTCACGGAGGCTTTCAATCATTTTTTCCATTGCATCTTCCCAGCAATAGGCTTTAACTGACTGTATATTTTCAATTATTTCTGAGGTGATTACAAGCCTCTCATTGATCTTTCCTGCCCTCTTATCCCTACAAAGTAAAAAGCCAGTAGGTTAATTTTCATCTCTTTCATCCTCTATAGTCAGTTTATATCTCATTATATCTTATGATTCACTTTTCCTATATACTTATGTTTAACATCAACTCACTACCAACAGTACAATAAAGTATTATCACTATTTACTGCATGTTAGACATCACCTTTTTTTTTTGAGATTAGATAGCTGCTGCTAAAGAAGTAAAGACTTCTCCCTACTTTTCTGACACATCCAACATTCTTTGGATGCTAGTTTTCTAACAGTGTCATAACTAGAGATCCCAAGTGCTATAAACCTCTTAAAAAAATGTTTCAAGGAAAAAAAACACACATTAAAATCCATTAAAGCAGTCTCATCACCTGTATTTCATCATCATTTGTCCCAGCCAGGCTTGGAAAAAGGCCATAACTATTAGAAAAGCAAGTCCAGCAAACGCAGAAGCTTGTAACATATCCCAGAGCAGTCCCATCAGCAGTGCCACTTGTAAAGGTGCAATCCACACAAAGTGAGCCAGAGCAAGACCCTGCAGAAAACCACAGCAGAAAATAATAATAATGAAAATTACAGATTGCTCTGAAGGCTACATGAAAATGAGTAAGTCATTGAAGTGACACTGAAAAATGTAATGAGGGATGGTACAAATATTTCCAGTAGTAAAACAAGTTCATAAAGGAGGACTTGTGATTATGACCACATAGCATTCTGGGTCTTAATAATGATGACAGCGCAGCAATACATATTCATTCCACAACTAATCTTTGATTTCTGTAAGGCAAAGTTCAGCACACAATTATCTCTTTGCTATGTATGCACGAGGGGAAAAAAACAGCTTTGTAAAAGTAAACAGAATTTGCCGTTGACACTGGAATTTTCAATCAATGCAAGATGAGAAAAGCACACAGCAGATTTTTCTTAGTGATTTAATCTGATAAGAGAAGGCCAATATTGCTATAGTGAATAGATGACTTGTACGAGTGCAACAAATTCAAAGGAGACTGCTGCCCACTTCATCCATGTTGCTTCAGATTTTGTATTGAAGGCTCTTGTCAGGCTGAGATACAGAGCCTTCACAGAGCTCTGTGTTACGGCTACACTTGTGCACTACTTGGGCCTTGTCCTAGCTCACCAGCAATAACTCACATTCCTCTGCATAGTAAAATAGTGCTTAAAGTAGATATACCAAACACACGTGTTGGAACTGTAGAGTCCCTCTGATGTCGAGCTTCCTGTTTCTGCCAATGGATGAAAACCTCATACTATCTACAGAGCAACTGACAAAACAATCTGAACAACAGCTCATGGAGTTTCAAATCTCCAAGCCGTTACCAGGGATCTACCTCTGTGTCTTTAATAAAAGCTTTTACTTCTGAAGTATTGGAGGTATTGATTGAGCAATAGCACAGGCTGCCCAAAGAGGCTGTAGATTTTCCCTCCTTGGAAATATTCAAAAGAAGCCTGGACACAATAACTGGCAGCCTGCTCTGGTGGCTCTGCTAAAGGGGGGAGGTTCATCCAGATGGCTCCCAGAGGTCCCTTCCAATCTCAACTATTCTGTGACTGTGTATTGTCTAAAAAGGATGTCTTGGAAATGATTCCTAACAAAGTCTTACCTCAAAACTTAATTAGATTTTTAAGGAGAGTAGGTAATAATAATAACAGGATGCTGAATATCATTGTTTGTTTAACAGCAAGAAAACCATACTGGTTCACATTATTAGAAAGATAGAAAGTGTTCAGGAAAAAAAGACTGAAGAATTGGATGAGCAAGTTCTGGCTGCTACGATACCAACTGTGTAACCCAGAGTTTTTCTGGTAGATTCTCACTGAATTGCAAAACAAGAATGTTTTTATGGAATGTCGAGTTTTTGGGTTTTCTTTACTAGTCAGATAGGAGAAAAATGAAGATGTATATACATTTATGTGACCAAATGGCAAAACACAATCTTAAGACAGACTTCATTTATGTTGACAACGAGCAGTCAGTGCAGTGCTGTTTATCCTCGTTTCTTCCTTAATGTTTTTCACAAGCAGCTTGAAATATTGCACTTGTATTTGATGGATCACTAAGTGCATAAAACAGTAACATACCTCATCAAATTTGTTCAGATTGTTGGAAAGAAGGCTGACCAATTGTCCAGTACTTATTTTATCTAGAACTTTACTTGACAGTTTTAAGGTCTGTAAAAGAAAACAAAACCATAGGAAAATGGCCATGTAGCTAATCCTATAATACTGAATAAATACAAATAAAAATAACAGGCAGTTGTACAGTAGTATAAATAACAACTCACTTACCAGCTTCATGATATTAAAAGAGTCTCATTAAATTTGTTATTTATGTCACTTGAATTCAACTTAGCAATTAAACTGCTTTACAAATATTGATTTATTGACTTAGCCTTTGCTTTCTGTTGCATATTTTATTTACACAGATATATATGCAAATACAAGCTTTAATTAAGTACACATGCTGTGTTGTTGCACATCCTCAAAAATCGCCTACTGTGCCTATCTAGACAAATGTTTTTGAAAGATGTTTTCACAATGAGCTTTATTCTAGAACAAATAACAGATTTGCTTATATTGGCTGGTTTTGGTATTGGTAAAATCAAACATGTTTTGAAATCTTTGGATTTGTGAACATGGAATGTATCAATATCTGTTGATTTTTCATGAAATAGAGATCTCACATAGTAACATTCAAACTCATTCAAACCTTTTATGTTGTATTTATTGTCTAAATCTTCATTTGTAATTCTCTTCTGAAAGTATTCCTTAGCCACCAGCACTCAATGTTTCTTTTGCAATACATGAGCAATCCAGAAGCAGAGTGGTACAATTAAGACATCTCACCATATATCCAGTCCATCTGAACTCACACAAGGACTGGCTTGAATCAAAGCATCTGTAAACTTGTATTTAATTACTCGGACATAGGAAATGGACAGCTATCAGAAGGCAATGTTAATCACATTCATCTTCTGTGTAAAAAAACTATCAACTTTTAAACAAATTCGCCTAAAAACTACGTAGGGTATGGACTGAAGTTTGGTTTTAAGTGTAAATGAAAGAGTTACCTTCTTATAAATCAAGCTAAACAAAGCTATTCTTATTTGCATCCCTATGTGATGAAGTCCAAATATAGAAGGGTGTAGGAGCAGTGTTCTCACAAGGAAGAGAAGGCACAAGCCAATGCCCAGGTAGTAGGCTATGGATCTTTCAGAAGAGTTGTCTGGATCATAGGAAGCTATTATTCTTCCCAGCAGAAGGGGCTGCACAGATTTGGTGACCTCCTGAAGACACAAACAAAAAAAAAAAAGAATTTTGTTTAGCAGATTTTTCTTTTTTTCAAATCGATGCACTGTAATTTCAAAGCCTACCAACTAAGATTCACACATCACAGAGGTTAGTTTTTGAGCAAACCACAGAAACATCCAGCAGCTGCTCAAGAACAGACAGCTCACTGCTCCCTGTGATACTCCTGTGACTCCACCACAATCTACTTTTTAAATTTTGCTGGTTGTTTTTTACAAAAATGACAACTGAGATATGAGCTTCTAGATTTACTTTTCAAAGGTATTCACCACATAATACAACTGAATTCAGCCCTGCAAGCTGGATCTCTGTTTTAGCTACTAAGGAACAGTTCTCGCTGTGTTTTACTGGACCTATAGGACACAGGAAGACTCATATGTCCTGTAATAAACATTAATATAACAACAAAGTGAAAATACAGCTAAAATAAATAGTAAATAGGGACAACAACAAAAGTATCAATTGGGATCATCCTGCTCAACAGTTCTAGACTCTTATAAGCAGGGCTGTAACAGAAGCAGGATGACAGGCATAAATGGTGGGAAAGGTAAGTTTGATAAAAGTCCCAGGGAAAAACCAGGAACTCTTGTCCTGCCAGCCCCAACACTTCCCATCCCAGGACCTGCAAAAATCAACCATGTGCTGTGGTTTACAGTTTACTTCCTCTGAATGAACTTCCAAAGGGTATGAAATACACTTGTGCTCCTTTGTTTCATTTCTACCATCAAGGTAAAGAATTTGTCCATATTCTCCTCATTCTACTTTTTCTTTTCTACTCGATGGAAAGCAATTCAAAAATAAGAAGAAACCATCAAATTATCTTTGGTATGGATGTGCTAAGTTCTGTTAGAATTTATTTTGCCTTTGAGCTCGAAAACACAGGTCACCATACAGAGGCAGAGTGAACTAGTGGAACTGAGCTATAATTAATATTTTACAGAGATAAATAGATTGGGAAAATCCTCTATGATTTTCCCTTCTCGGTCACACTAGGACAAACCCAAACATTGATACAATATGTACTGTAAACTCTTCTGAATATCACTGTCAGTGGAATTGATATCACTCACTTTTTCCGCAAAAGAGAAGAAATTAAACATCTGAAATAGAATACTCGTGCTGCGCTTCCAACATAAATGCTGTAAACTTGGAGGCTGCTTTGACAAACACTTCAGTGTTATTAGTAGGCAAAGGAGAGGAGTGTTTATTAAAACACACATGACCCAAGGCAGCTGTGCTTAGACCATATGCATCCAGAAGTGGCAAACCAAAACTCCACGAAAGTCACTAAATACAAAACAGTCACCTTTCAAGGGCAATACAGTGTTTTCATACTCTCAGAGATTCCAAGATAAGCTTTAATATATATAAGCTTAAAATAGCAAGATTTATTTCTGTATTTACTCTTTTTCTAGTGAAAATGCCTTGCTCTGCTACTGTGTTTGTTGTGACTATAAAGACTGCATGTCTAGCTTGCTGCAAAGAAAAGGTGATTTACTGACTGTCTAAGGGCAGAATAACAGCTGGCAATACACCAGATTGTTTGCTATCTGCTATAGAAAAAAAAAATCCATCAGTTTACAGTGGATTTTTACCAGTTTATTCTCTAAGGATATTATCTAGTCATCATACAAGTGAAAGTAGAACTAGATGTTATTCATTTTTCCTATTGCAACCTCAAAATTACCTCTATATATGAATGTGGGTCTATAAATCGAATGACCTGCCTGAAAAAGGAACTGGAATTGTGCATCCAGCAGAAAATCCAGTTTTCAAGAGTTTTTTGCTTCTGCTCTTGCATTCTTGCATTCCCTCTGCATTCTATAGGCCACTGAGAAACTCATAAGCATTCCACTCACATCAATGTTCATTAAAAGATCAAAGTTCTGAACAGAAATGGAGTATGACAGGGGATGCTATCTAGACGGATCCCTGATTTGACCTGGTATGGTTGCCCTTACACAATGAGCAGTTTTGCATTACATATATTTCCCATATGCTCAATCACTCTGAATTTGAAGACAATAATGCACATCTCTGCTTTGGCCCATGCCCAAGAAGTGCCTTGGAACTTTCATATCCCTTCTTGCCCTATGCACTCACACACATGATCTATATGTAAGAACTCCAGGAAATCCTCATCAGAATCTTTTGGGACATGACACTAAACCCATTTCTAAGTTAATGACTGCAAGACAAAAATGTAAGTAGATGTAAATGATCCTCATAGCAAAGTGCATAATTTCACAATTTGTTAGCCACATCTTGTTAAAAAAAAAAAACAATTTTTGTTTCATTGCCAGTCCATCTTTCCTTTACATTACAAAACATCTGCTGATGAGGTGAAACGTGGAAGCTGTTTAAGCCAGCAGGGGAGTAGAAACATTAAATGAACTAACTCAGTGTGCCCAACATAACCCTGTGTTAGGGAGAAGCATAGTACTCTAGGGGGCCAGAGTGCAACTGTCCACCCTTCAATAACATCATCACCTAGGGTGCATGAAGGGCAAGAGAGAAAGAAAAAAAATGTTAGACCTAATGAGAACAAAGATGTGATGTTGGCTTCAACCACGACTGCACAGACAGCAGGGATGTAAATGGAGTTTAAAACACTCCAAGAAAGGTGCTGCAAAAGTGTCTTGGGGATCTTACAAGAGAAGAGTTGAAAGGAAAGCGAAGTTCAAAAGAGTACACAACATGATTGCACTGATGCCAATACGGCACAACATCCTGTCCCCATTAAAACCAATGGGCAAAGCTCCCATTAATTTCCGTGTGCAGGGTCTGAAAACAACATCAGTAGCTTTAGCAGAGAGTTTTTCCTCTTCAGGCTTTCAATAAAATGAAATAAAATAAGTTTTGTCAGCTCATAATTAAATGAAGAATTTAAAATAAAATTTAGCCTTGCATGTCCACTGTGAAAGATTTTGATTCTTGTGTGCTGAGCTTTATGTCTGCAATTTCTTAAGGAAGAAAAAAGCAACAAATAAAATAAGACTCAAGTATTCTGCAGACCTGTTACTGTTCTGTATACAACTTGTCCAAAATTGTACTGGCCAAAGAAATCCACATGGAGAAATCAGCTCTGCACAGTCACACAGCCCCTCACATTTCATATTCCAGGAAAGGTCGTTGTCCTTAAAACTGACCGCATAAACCTTCAGACACTGCTTAACTTTTAACAAGAATGCATTACTGTGGTAGTTTCAGGTGACAGATTCTGCTCTGTATGGTAAACTACATTTGTGGAACTGCTGTTGTGTTACAACCCTGACAGGAATCAGGAGTCACTGGCTTGGTGTCTGTTACACACAAGAGGAAATAGAATAAAAAATTAACAGCTATGATAAGACACAGCAGGAGCAAATAAGACAGAACTGTATAGGAACCCACAAAGAAAGTGTCTTGTCCCAGAGCTGTGAACAAACAAGGTAAAAGAGCACAGATATAAATGTTATGACTCAGTTCCGCATACACCAAGAGGCCTTGTACTACTCTGTTATGCCTGGACAAAGACAAAAAGACAATTTGACTCATCAAATTCAACTAGAGCCACATTGGCTCCCAGCAGCCCTGTACAACAGTTGAACTGCCAGAAGGAGGACCAGGATTTGACAGAAAAGGCCTCCAGAATGAGCACGGTGGCAACCTTGTCTCTCTTTCCTTGCTGTGAGGTCCCTGTACATGGAGAAGGTAAGCATGTCTCACCATGTCTCACCAAACCAAATCTTCAGCAGCAGCAGCTTCACACTGAGGTGAGCATCAGTTAGGAGAGATGTAAGGGTCTCCATCAATGACAAGAGCTAGTAAGTTGGAGAGACTTAAAGTAGGGAAAAGTTGGGTTGGAGATAATTGCTTCCATATCTCACCTCAACTAAGCAACCATCTTGATTACCTTACTTTTAATCAGAAATTGTCTACTCATAAGTGTGAGTGTAATTATTCAAAAGAAAGAAGCAAAAAAGATAAAATGCAGAGAGCATTTTCATGCTAGGTTTTATTTTTAAAATCAAACCTTTGTGATGAGAAATTACAGAATTGTTCTGTGAGAGCTACCCCTAAGAGGCAATCAACGTGCTTACAGCAAATTAAGGCCTATTTTTTTTATACCTGTGAAGTAACAAGATATAGCAAAGAAAATCCTATTTTTTAATAGACTAGAAGGGAAAGTTGCATTTTAATGGAAAAAAAATCCATTTTCTTCAGAGTATTTATTCCTTTTTTTTTTAGACAATGTTACTTTTTAACTTTGTGATTCTATTACTGATACTCAGTAGTGAATAAACCAGTGTTGCAGAAAGATATTTTAAATACTATATTTCCTTTAGGTAGATATGTTATTATAAGAAAAAGAAGCAGTCATTTTTTCCCTTAATTTTTAGGAAAAAATCCAATCTGAAGTACAATTTTAGGCAGTTACTGATTATCCAAACCAAATTAATGGTGATCTACACAAAAATCATTACCAATCCAACCTGATATTCTTAGGATTGACAGGATTTTCACCATAGGATCCTAAACAAACTTACTTTATAATTTATTTGTCTTTCATATAGCCATGTAAACAGGAGGAATTCCAAGGAAGTTTACTGCAAAAGAGCTGCTCTATCATAAGACTAACAGCACTCATAGTAGTAATCTAACAATCTGAAAAATAGTCTTCAATGAGAAGCACTGCATGATAAATTACTATTTTTCACCTATAAAAGGTTTTCTTTTAATGCTGAAAGTTTTCATGCAGTAAAGTTTTAATTTTCAGATTATTCTTATTTATTTTTCAAGTTTTTCTTTATATAAATTCATTAAAACTTGAAGTATCACTGTGATCTCACTTACCTTAGCATACATCTGGAATGGCTGCTATAGAGCAGTTTCTGATCTTTTTTTATCAGCACATGAAAAGATCTAGTTGGCCTGCAATTTCCCTTCTACAGACAAATCATTAGCAGTTTAAGAGGAAGCATGACATTTTCCATACTACACTTCATTCTAATGGGAACAAAGACTTACAAAGACTTGCATTTCTGTAACTTAATTATTCTCTTAAAATAGTTCACTGGAATACCTCATAAAAATGTAGAAGAGAGCTGTTTCATAGGAAGCAGTATGAACTTCAGATAAATTTATACATTACTTCCCACAAATTACCCTTCCCCTCTTCTTTTGTCCAGTTCACATTTCTCCTAGAAAATACAGCTAAATTATATCACACTCAACACTAATGAGATAGAATTAATTCCTTTCTGTATCAACCTATCCAAAATAAAACTCTGGCCTAGAGGTCTGTCTAAAATTGAGAATACTGACTACATGAGTACATCATGAGTACTACATGAGCACAGTTGGAACTATCCAGGCTATTACATCTACAGTTTCTGATATGACAGTATTTTGAACACAGAAGCAGATATATCACTATTAAATCACAGAAAATTGAAAATTACACACATATTTAATGCACATATTGGTTAACAGTAGTTTTCAAATTTACAGACTGGATATGCAGCATATCCAGGAAGACACCACTACCAATAATTTATTTTCACAGATCATAACTCCAGTGGCAGAGTTTTCAAACAGATGGAATTTCATAAGTCAGGATAATCACAACATGGCAAAACTGATAAACACAAACAGTTTAGATTTTAACATCAAGCTCCTCTTCATATACTTTGGAGCACCAAACTCCACGCATATTTTACATGTTTATTTATGCAGAATTGTTGCCACTAATAATGACAACTTTATTAATCCCTTTGGTAATACTGACCAAAATCGTGTTATATTTCACTGTCCTTTTTTGTGAGTGTACATGAAATTTTCTCCTGAAAATTCATTGGGAAATGTCTTAAAAATTTTTACATGAGAAAATAATTACTTTAATTCATCAGTTCCCTATCTTTACTTGAGAAAACATATGCTTACACTTAGCAATAGGTATGCTTTAAAGATATCAACGCATGGTCAGAAAATAAATTACTTAAGAAGGTCCCTGCTTATCTCTCCAGATTTATTATCTTTCTAAGCAATCCACAAAGAAAAACTTGTAGTTATTCACAAGATTCTGTATTAATTTAGCAATCTTTATGACCTACATCCTTTTACAGAACACTAAAAGTTCACAAGAAATAAGAATAAATCTTACCCCTAAATATAATAATATTCCATAGAACATAAATTTCCAGAAGAAGCATCGTCGAAGAGCATTAATAAGTTTGGGTTTTTTCTTTGAAGTTGCCAGCTCTCTGTCCCACTCTCTGAAAAGGAACCGAAAAACAAGGCCATTAAGTAGTGTGAGCAAATACACGGGTCTATGGCTCTGACATACTTCAATTTGCTCAAGAATATCCAAGGAGATTTAGCCTAGGTGACTAAAGAAACAAAGCTTTTCAAAGACCCCAAAGACCCGATCTTCATTGACTTGATAGATCAATAAAAGTTCAAATGTAGTTCAGCCACATATTTGGCAGTTCTAAATACACAGCCATACATCACTCTGCAGGGAATTAATTCATGAAAAGGTCACACTGTATGTTTTAAAGAAACCTGGTGTACTTAAGACCAACACACAAATAATAGGCAAATAAATGCTTTGGAGCTCTTCCAATCTGCAAAAAGAAAATACCAGCAAAGCGTAAAAAATGTGAGTTTTCTACTGCAGAGCATTAATTTTTTATTTAATAATTGATCATCAATCAGAAGAAGTGCTATATATTAAAAGCATATGTTTAATCAAAACTCAGCCCACAGATTTAAGCACTCCTGAGAACTTAATCAGCTAACACTTTCCTTCATTTTTCAAGAGAATATTTAATAACCAGAATATTCCATTTATAAGTATGAAAACAAATTAAGTATACCTATGCTATCAATACTTTCCACCAGTTTTGAATATGTACGTCACCCTGCACTTCAGTTTAGCAGCATTGTTGTAATCATGCAGATGGGAGCTGCCCCAAATACCAGCAAAAACCTGCACCACACATTTCGGGAGAGAGACTGGATTGAAGCCCTTGTGTTTATATGGAGTAGTTCTAGATGCAGCACAATTTCGGAATTACACCCCACTGAAAAAGAATACCAAAATGTGATCCTTGAAACAAAGGTATCCCAGAAACTTTTCATACCTTTCTAGTTTCTCAGAAAGATTGTCAGCAGAGTCTGCAGAAGGAATTTGATAAATATCTGACAGTTCCAGTCGTTGTCTGTAGCCCTTTTTTAAAATTGGTTTTGTCCATCTAAAGAAAAAAATAAAATAATGATGACTAGTTTCTGGGATTAATGGTAGAACTGCACTATTCTGTGTGATTATTTTGTCCAACGCACCCAAATTATACATATTTGTACACATGTATGTACACACAATATGATATATTACAATGCAACTTTACATTGTATTTATTAAACTACAGTGACAAACCCAACATTAAAAGAATAATTGCATAATTGTTGCATTTAATTAGTTTGGGGGTATGATTATGCCCCAGTCTTCCCATTTAGTCAGACAACAAGCAGGGCACTCAGACCTTTGTTCTGTATTTGCAAATATCTACCATGTCCATACTAATGTTCATTTAACAAAGTTATTAAGATTATGAGACACAAGTTTATAATCCTCGCAATCCAGTATAATGCAAAGGTATTTCCCAAGTGAAAAGCTATATTACATTCACTGCAAAGGGAGTATGTCTTAAGAAACTGGAAAATTATCCTTCCTTTCTGTAATCATAGTGTGGTTTCACATAAATCATTTGGGCTCAATTCTGTCTTTGACATCACTTTATCTGAGAAGTACCACGCAATTCACAGTATGCTGTAGCAAAGCAAGCTGTGAGAATCTACTTTGTAGTCATTGGTAAAGGATCCATAAGCTTCACTGCTGCTGGAAATAGGGGCCAATATTTGCAGGGACATAAGAAGATGGATCAGAAAAAGCACTTCTGAATTCAAAATAACACTGTTGTATGAAAGTCTTTGGTGGCTACTGCATGTGATAAATCAAGTACAAGACAGCAGAAAGGACCAGTTGCTATGGACTTTGTGCACATCAGGTGCAGGAATGGCTAATCTCCTCAAGCACAGCACTCTCATTGACTGTCTTCATCAGAAACTCTGTATATGCAGATATTTCAGTAATCACAAAACAGATGAATTATGACACTCTAAACCAGTACTGCAGCTAATGCAATACTTCCAAAGCAATCTTTTTAATTCTCAACACAGTAGTTAAGGAATATCCTTGCTGACCTCCTCAATAATACTTTGAGACTGCAATAAGTGATTCCCAACTTGTCTTGACAAAAAAGAAATGCTTTACATTTCCCAACCTTGCAGATTTTGGGAAAACATTTTCCATGGCCCCGCTTTTCTCCACACATTTATTTTGTTTATACTTTTGATTATCATCTACCTTTGGCATTTTTCCATTGCTTGAAGTAACAAAATGTGACTGCAATTAGTAAGCAGAGTGGCTGTACTATCATTTGAGGGTGGTGGCATATTTAGCAAGCCTATTGTACTCCTAAGGACGTCTCTTGTTCTTCTTGATGTTTTACTGGCTCTGCTTATCAGTGCAATCTAAATCATACACCCCGAAGTCACCCTCTTCTCCAAAGTCAACAAGTCTGAATCAAACCTAGTGCAGTCCTTGTCCTCGTAAGTCTACTCATCAGAGCAGCTGTATCTACAGCAAACAAATTCCTCTAAGCAGCTAAAGGAGTGGTACTGTCTCCCTCCAGGGATATTCCGCTCTGCAGTCAGGTTTCTACCACAGTCTTTGGCAAGGTTTGCACATCAGTGTTCACCTCCCACCTGACCTGGTCCTACTGGGACGTCCCACTTGAACCGACCTGTGAGCCAAGCCATGTGCTCCAGGTCTGAGTGGTGGTACTGGAAGGATCTAGCTGTTGTGTGGTATTTGTCTGGTTGTGTCAAGAACCATATCAGACTGTATATATTTAATGAAAAAGAACATACACAAATATCTTCTACAAACACATTTTTTGGAGATTCAAATAGCATCCAGTTTACCATTATGCTCTGGATTTCTAGCAAAGTTTTGAAATGTAAAATGGTTGCACATTTATTTTAACCAGCAATGTCATCTGTAGGTATCCATGTTTCATTGTATTAGCTAAAACAGCCGAATCAGAGTTTGTCAATATGCCTCTTCTATTTTTAGGCTTAATAGAAATTATTTGCCAGCATTAATTCCAAGCTTTTTCTTTTCATGTCTACCGAGAATGCAAAATTTCTTTTGAAAGGAAGAAAGCAAGAAAGCAAGAAGGAAGGGAGACAGATTGGCTTTACAGCATTATGTTAGCAAATGCCATCGGATTACTGGCTGGCATTTAATGAACTCTTTCACAGAGAAACCTGTAGTGCTGTCAGAGTTTTGCCACTTACTAGGAATGTTATTATGGGTACACACACACAAAACCCAGCAGGGGACAAGTTTCAAGGGTGTACAGTAGGAAAGAAGAAAGAAAGAAAAACAAGTTCCTCCATATCAAGTGCCTGGTAGCAAAAAAAATACCTTACGCATTTGATACATAAATATCATACACACAATGTTTGAACTTCTCTTTAGTTATATTTCTAACGACCATCTCTTTACCATACATCTCTCTTTAGTTATATTACTAACGACCATCTCTTTACCATACACCTTAGAAGTATATAATAGATCTCTTTTTACAGCTATTTATTTCTCTAGCAGTCTCACTTCACTCAAACAAACCGTACAGGAAGGACAGATGTCTTTGGCTTCCCAGAGAGAATTAATACACACTGTTGACTAGTCAATAGGATTTGACTCTCCCTTTAGGCTGCTTTGCGTGTCACCAAAGACAGAAAGAGCCTCTGTGTTGCTAAGCCAACCATCCAGATCTTCCTCCCAGGCACAGGAGCTCCCCGGGGACAGCAGACCCTCTCTAACCCTGAAGTACTGCTGCTCCAGGATGGCCAGTCCATGCTGCTGAGGCCTGCCCAGCAGAGCAGATGCCTGGGGAGGAACCACATGCACAACACAGTGATATATCTACTGAGCTGCACAGAGGCAGACATGGCTGCACTTCTTTCCCTCCTGAGGTATTACACAACTGGAAATAATGCCTGTAGCTCCTAAGGGAAAGGGCCCAAACCTTGGTGAAGATGAAGCAAGGACAGTGCCTCTATCTTATCCCTTCTTTTAACAGTTTCAGGGGGAAAAAAAATCAATCCATGATATGGATGCTTTGGAGCCCAAGTTTTACAGTGTGTTTTTAGAGCCACTAGTTCCCACTGACAGTAGGAAAAGATCAAGGTACCACACAGACCTCAGGCACTCCTCAAAATCCAAACTAGACCAGATGCCATGAGAGCCTCACACTCCAGTCCTCTCCCAGTAGATGCCCATTGCTGCAGCAATAGAACAAACTGCAAATTGTAGCTTATGTGATACTGGAGGTGGCAGTTCTGCCATGCCTGAAATGCATTTGCACCACCAAACCTCTTCTGACAGCTTCCTGCAATTAAGCCAAGCAAAGTGGTTCTAGCTCTGCATGGCCCTCACTAATGGGTGGCACAGCCTCACAGCTGCCAGGCACCACAGCCTAACCCCCAGGGCCTGGTTGCTCTCAGTGCAGTGGGGCTGAGGTTGGCTGATTTTGCTTCAAACGATAGGTACCCTGCTGGAATAGCTTTCAGAGTATATATAACACCTTCAGCACTTTTTCTTTTAAAAAAGAAACAAATGCAGTGTTCTGAGAATAATATTGACATCTAATTGTTGAAGAGCTTCAAAAGAAGATAAAGAAGCTAAAAAAGCTACATACAGATAGTACTCGTTTCCACTTTTTTTTCTTTTTTTTTTTTAATACTCAGACTTCTTGCAGAAATGCAATATATTTCCTTACATTCAGTAAGGTGGCCAAAGTATTTCAGCTTGCAGAACAACTATAACAGCTATTTTTAGTAAAAGAACTATCGAATACGACAGTAGTAATGATGGGTTCTAAATGGATATGCAACATGTATGTACAGTAAGACAGGCTAGAAGAGAATGTTTCATCTTTATTCTTTCTCTGTTATATGTGCCACAGCAGAAGACAAACAGTTTTTTCCTGCTCTTTTAAAGACACTTAAAATGGGCACAAGACAGTTTGTATCAGCAAAACTGTTGCTGAGCTGAACTTGAAGATGATCACAGATGTGACACCAAGTACCTTCACTCAGTATAGTACTCCACTATCTTAGCCATGCATTTGCAGATATATTTCATAACAAATTGATGCACAGCTGCACATAACATGCTGCAACTCTTCTCAAATGTGTCATTTGTTCCAGTGGCAGCAACTGGGATCTTACCAGAGGTAAATATCTTCACAAACTGAACAGATCTGTGGCAGTTTGAGCAAGGAAATGGGAGGAAATTATCTACTTAATATAAATACTAAGAATCAAAAGGTAAACTGCCACTATAACAATAAGTAATTAATGCACAGGGCTGCTTGCTTTTTGTCATCTCCTCTGCATCCTGGTATTTGATGCTGCTGGTCATCAGTCTGACTCCTGAAAGTTAACGAGAAAATGCCTCACATCTTCCAATTTCTAAAATCTTGGGCTCTGAGCAAAGCAACACTGATGTTATATTGGTTTTTGTTTTGTTTTGTATTCATTACCTCCAGAGAAATAAAAGCATCACAGATTTCAGAGATTAACCTTAAACTGTGTTAAGTTGAAAGAAGTAAATATGAAAGATCAGATTGGCTCCAATACAATATAGGCTCACATTCTTTATTTTGAAAGTTGGAACAAGTTTATAAAAAGGTAAGTAACAACATTAAAACACAGCATGAGAAAATACCTGAAACCAAGTACCTTTGCCATCTGTCATCTGGGATTTTCTCCTAAGGCACAACCTTGCCCCCAGATTCAAGGTGCCAGCTCTGCAGAGATCACCCGAGTACTGCCTTCTAGGAGCAACCCCAAAGGAAGGGATGCTTGCCCATATCTGAACAGCAGTAAGGTTCTGGTTTCAAAGAAAAAAAAACAAACAACTATTCCCAAAATTATCTTAAAAGTCTATTTAATTTCTCCTAATTTTGGAAGCTTCCTGACACAGTTTTGGTTTAGCCCCAGGCTGGATGTGAAAATGCTCATGGGGATCCTTTTGTTTGCATGAGACTTAGTGAAACATAAACACAGCCCAGAAGTTCTTGCTCATACAACACAGGCTCGCCCTTTCTTACTTAATTTAGAAGGCATAATGTGATACTTCAGATACTAGGAGAGTCAGCATTCTTTCTCTAATTCTTTTCACCTTTTATACTCAGACTTCCTAAAGAGCCTCCAAACTTGCAGGCATGGTGAACCTTTGGGGCTGACCTTCACAAGTCCTGAAAGCTCACTGTTTCATAGAGGTCTGAAGTAAGGAACATCTGCGGCTACAGACAATTGATCAGCACTGCAGAATCATAACAAAGAAGGCTGCTCTGAAAGTAATGCCTCCTATGTTATTATGTTATAACTCAGAGGCAGATGTTGGTGGTACAGCAGTAGAGCAGAAAGCTAAACAGCCTTCCCAACAACATCCCATTACATTTTGTTGCTGTGTGACAGATGGTAGCAGAGAAGCAGTCTGACAGAATGGCATCTGACATGGAAGGGCGTATGAGACAGAGGTGTGTCACTGAATTCCCCCATGAGGAAACAATTGCATCTACTGACATTCACTGATATTTGCTGAACATTTCTGGAGACCAAATAGTGGATGTCAGCACACTGAGGTAGTGGGTGGTGCATTTCAGAAGTGGCAACAGAGACAGTGGGTCCCCTCCACTAGTGCAGATTGCTATGAGTGTGGCATAAAGGCTCTTTCTTGATCAATGCTGGTGAAAATGCATAACTAATGATGGTGACTATGCTGAAAAATAGTGTTTTGTAGCTGGGAGTTTGCTGTATCAAATGGTGTAATGGTGTTATTATCCTCTTTGTATAACTTGTAATTTCCATGGAAATAAATAGGAGGCATTACTTTTGGAGTGACCTACACATGTGTAGCAGCTACATCTATGCCTGATATTCTTTAGCAGATAGGATTTGGAATTACCTGGGATTACCAAAAGTCAGGTCCTCAGGACTAAATCCACAAAGGGCCTTAGGAATGCAGACTAAGAAATCTGCCTTGCACACATGTCTAAGCAAGCTGTCACAGAAACTGAAACATCATACTGAGCAATTCAATTCATCTGCCCCTAGCTGACGATTCACACAGGCTCTCAGAAAAGAAATGGCCAAGATGCTAAATTTATGCATTTATAGGACATGTTCCAAATATTTGCTGGATGTAAGATACTTGCCCTCCAGAGCAAAATCCACTGCCATGAATTTGGGAATTCAAGACAGTTTCAGGGTAAGTTTTGAGGACAAACATGCATAAAAAAACCCCACAATTTTCCAGGAAAATAAGTACATAAATTCATCTCTATTCAGAAATCAAAAACTTAAGTACCTTCTTTTTTTTCTAAACACAATGCTAAAATACCTGCCTCAAGGATAGAGCAGATTCCATTTTTAAGCCACTATTTATATACCAGTCTCACTGGAAAGAATACTTACTGCAGTAGGTCTAGCCTATAGGTGTCCAAACAACCAGCGTGGCCTGGACCACATGGAGTGAAGACAAATTGTCTTGGTTCACATATAAAATATATGACATAGTTAATACATACTAACAACAATTCTTTAATAATTTTTTATATTACTTATTAATGTATAAAAGAAGAAGACAACAAAAACATGAAACTAACAGGTTGCACACACGTGGCCTAGCCTTAGTTCTTTCTCTATACGAAAGAATTCAAACTAATTCTCATGAGAATGCCTTCTTTAACCAGAAACTATTTTGGTAAAGGCACCACCAAATGTTACACTTGAAAGCATGCCATTGAAGAAAATAATAAATAAAATAGAATAAAGTAAAATAAAGTATTAACAATGAATCAAGCTGAAAACAAAGAATAATCATGACTATAGCTCATGAGTCAAGAACTCTCAAAACTTCAGTCCTGGATGCTGTTACCCACCCTGAAGGCTTCCAACAGACTTCAGCTTCATACGGAGTGCCCTTAGAAGAGGAATCAGGACTTACATGCAAATAAATTTCTTACCCACAAGAGTCACAATGCTTTAACTGAGCCAGGGAGAAAACTAAAGCAACTTGAAGAGTTTGGACAGACACTGTCCATACACTGGTAACTAGTCCTACCTCCCAGAAAACAAAAGAGGGAAGGATACACAGCATGCAATTCCATCTTCTATCCCTCTTAGCATACATACAGTGGAAGAAGGAATTCAGCATATATTCTCATCATACCACTGTTCTTGGTTCTAGGAATCACTGGACAGCTAACCATATGAACAGGTCGCAGGTCGATCCTTCTATGGTTTGGGAAGAAAAAGCATCTAGAGTAGGGTTGCTGGGCTGAGCTCATGAGAAGAGAGCATGAAGATGGCTTCATTTGAATGGCTTATCTGGATTTAACAGTGAAACAGGCACTGAACTATTCAGTCCAGACAAGACAGTTGTCATATATGGCATGTAGAAAAGCTAAAGTGTATGCCTAGAGAGTTGCACCAGAGCGTAATGACTGCCTCTTTGAACTTTTGAACTTGGGAAAAAAAAAAAAAAACAACACTGCCCCAAAGTTCTGAAAATCCAGTGATAACTCTGTGATGCCTATACCCACCTATAAATTAATTATACCCGCATTCATTAAACCATAATGATTCTTCCTGACCTCCGTTTATCTACAAAAAAAAAAAAACAAGTGGCAGCAAAGTACTCTGCCTTGTTTGCTACCAAGGGTATGGCCTTGACCCTGCAAAATCCTATAACACACACAGCTTTGTTACAAACACATGAAGGAAGCTTGGAGTAACAAGGAATATGCACAGAGGCATATCACCATCTGCATGCTTCTGTAGAAAAGTCTGTTTGCTTTAGACAAGACAAGAAGACAAGAAGTTGCCAGTGCACACATAAATGTCTTCCCAGTGGTTTCCAATAAAAGACATAAATAAACTCCAAACATGTAATATGGAAAAGTAATCAAAAGGAAACCCTGAAACCTTGAGCAGACAATATCCAGTGTTCTGTGTCATACTGATGGAAGATCTCAAACCACTTGCGTTCACACTTCATTTCTGAACCATCAAAACTCACTTTCTAAAGCAGAAACCGTTCAAATTTTAGGATGAAGTTGATTGTTGTGCCTAAATACTTTCTATCATTGTCACCCTATGCAATTCTCTTTTGTTGCCCTTTCAGCCCACAGACTCTTGAAAGTCCAACAAAGTGGCAACATTTCCCTAAGTTATTACTCCTTGTACACGCATAATAGCTTCTCACTTGTTGGCATAACAAGAAGAAAAAAAAAATAAACCAACTACAAACAACACTGAAATGTTCCAGTTATCCTCTAAAGAGCAAGTCCCTCCATTCTAACATCACCACCTTCAGCCCTATCCCTCTACTGCAGATACAGGATATGCGTTGGAGCAATAAAACCTTGTCAACATGTTTATAGATGTCAGTATCAAGAAGTTGATAAAACCTCATGAATATTAAATAAATATTTAAAAACATTATATTTATCCACAAGAGCTTCAGAATAATACTTACACACTTTTGTAACCTTCAACTCAACTGCATTATAACCAGCTCGGTACTTCTCAAGTAACTCCATGAGAACTGACCAGAGAAGTTACTTCACTAAAGCATTCATCATCTATGTTGTATTTGAAAAAAAATGTTGTTCCGTTATTGGAAAAAGCCATCTTTCTCCATACTCACCAAAGAAATAATTGACTACTTCTTCCAGATCCAATGCCCTTTGGGTTCTGTCTCACTCTTTCATGGAACTAAAGCACGTACTAAAGTGTAGGCATGCCTTGAAGTTCTTTACTGAATAGCATCAATTTAATAAACCATTGATGTGTGTACATTCAGTTAAAATGCTGATAAAATATTCTGACATCCTAGAAAGCCTTGTTCCAATCTAACACATTAATCACTGCATTGTGGATGTTTCCAGTTGAGTGGACTGGAAACAGTTGATATTGATATGTAGCAAATGTTCTGACTTTGTAAAGCTCATTACAGAAAATATACTTCCAAGCAGTATGAAATTATTACACCTTGTTGCATTTTTGCTCTGTGATAGTTTACCTTTTAATAGTGTTTAGTGTTGATATGGATCTACCCCTGATGAGACAAGAACTGCTGGAGTCCTTGAGGACTGAAGCATTTTGAAACAAACTAATGTGTGCCATAGCTATAAATAATGCGTGACTTTAAAAGATACAATGATTTCTTTAATTATTTTTAAAAGAAAGACATTCTTTCTGCCAGTTTGGCTGCAATACTTTTTCTTACCTTTTGGTTTTTGCTTTTGTGATTTTTTCAAATCTTTCAAGTAATGTTCATAAGAAACAAAGGCATTTGCAGTGTACTTGTCAAAATGCAAGTAAGCAGAACACTTTGTAATTAATAGACACACATCATTCAGAATGTATGAGTCTTTACACAGTTACACTTTTAGCTGTTCTCACCCAGTGAACTGAATATGTACTTCCACAGATTTCTGTGACATACAGTTATTGCAAAGTTTTGTAAATAAGTTTATCTGGTGTAGTCAATGTTGATGACAATTATCCCTTTTACTTCATATATTAGTTATTATCACTTCATTTACAGTAAGATAGTTGGTGCAGTACCACATCTCCTCCGTGAGACGTAAGATTCAAACGGCATTTAATCGACTTGAAGACTCAGATTTTAAAAGACATCAGATCGGATCCCAGAATGGTTAATTTTGCACTTCCTGAGCACGAGCTGCATCTGGTTTCAACCATGGAAACATTAACTAAGGTCAGAATCAGAAATACATTTACTTTATCACATTGGAATCTTTCCTAGATGCCTTCCCAGGTTCTAGCGGAGAACCCTGACAAAAACTTTTACAAAGAAATAAAATGAAATACAAGTGGCTCCATAAGCACTGAAGTCATTATGTAGCCTTCTTTCCCACAGATTTGTATCTTAATACTTGAGGGAAGAACTAACTGACGCTTATTCTATGGATTAACTTATATGGGGTTATTCCCATCATCCACATTTTCTAGATCTAAAAGCATCTGAAGGCAGGTACAGCTGCACTCACTGCAGCATCTGTATCAGACTTCCCTGGGGTCCTCACCTTTGCCTGGAGGGTTATAAAGCCTCAGAAACCACATATGTTCGGGGTTCTACCCTGCAATCGCACCTGGTTAAAGATGAACAACAGAGCTCAAACAGGGGGAGGCTGGCAAAACAGCAATTCTCTAAGGGAACTTCCTTTAAGAAACTTTTTTTAAACGAAAAGAAGAAGAAGAAGAAGAAGAAGAAAAGCCCAGGGCAACCTGCTGAAGGGGAAAGCTATCCCAAAAGCTTTAGAAAGTGAGCTAACAGCCCTCGGTTACTCGGCCAATGTTATGGTTTTATACCACGTGTTCCCATTTCAGTCCCATGCTCACACTTTTAACATTTCCTCCCACCCGTCAGTGCTGTGTGAAAGACCCCCAAGGAACAAAAGAGGAAAGCAGCTCCTTAGGAAAAGGGCAAAACTGACGGCAAGTGGGCTGCTGCCAGCCGGACTGTTTGCTTATTCCAGCTGGCAGCGTTACCTCGAACAATGTCAGGTAGAGCGCGTTCAGGCTTCTATACCGACTTAGAGAGCGCTGTGCACCGGTGTTGGCATTGGCTCCTTCTCTTTTTATGTGTTGTTGTGCGAAAGAAAAGGCGCCAGGGACAGAACTAGTAAGAGAAGGCTCTCAAGGCTCACAGGGAACACCCTCCAGTAAGATCGCGTCTTGCGGTCGCACGCCGAGCAAGCGCTGAAGCCCGAGGAGCCACGGGGGAACGCTCGCTCCGGGAGCGCTCCCCGCCGCCCCCTGCCCTTCCCGTGTTCTCACCGTTTAGGATGAAATAACAGATCGCCTCGTTGAGTAATTTACCAAAGGTTGCTCAAATTATGCCATAAATTAATTTGTCCGGGGCAGGTGAGGGCTTATGACACCTGACAGATCGAGACCGCTCGGTGCTAAAACCCCGCGACAACAACATGCAAGAGAAGAGATAGGATCCCGTCGTTCGGCTGCGGCTCCCACCGCGCACCCCGCGGAGCCGTTCAGAGCCGAGCGGCGTCCCGGCCGCCGGACGGGAGGGGAGGGCAGGGAGCGCAGGGGAAGGGAGGGCGGGGAACGGGGAGCAGGGGAAGGGAGCCGAGCCCGGGGCAGCCCCGCGCCGCACGTGTCCCGCCGCGCCGGGGCTCCCACCTGAAGAAAAGTTTGGAGAAGATGTTCGCCTTCTCCAAGGGAGACCTCTGCATGGTGCCCGGCACTGCGCTGCGCTGCGTTGCGTTGCGCGGCGCGGACGGCGGCGGCCGCTAATCGCTCACGCCCGGCTCGGCTGCTCCACTCCCGCGGCTCTCCCACCTTATCCGCTCGGGCCGCTCTGATGTCATTGCCTGCCTCCTTCCCCTGCCCCTCTCCCCGCCTCTGCTTTGCCCAGGTTCAAAAGCGGGAGGGTTGCGGCGCCGGCCCGCGCTCTGCCTCCTCCGCCTCCTCCTCCGCCGCGCCCGGCACCCGCTGCCCGCGCTCCCCGCCCCGGCTCCCCTGGGCAGCGCTCTTCCTGCCCGGCCCTGCCGCTGTGCCGCAGAAGCCCCTCGGGGAGACACCGCCCATCCAACCGGGGCCTCCTGCCCTGCCTGCGGCGCGGCGGGGACGGGGCGCCGAGGGGAGGCGGCTGCACACCTGCGCCCGTGCCATCGACGGCGGGACAGAGCGGGCACTGCGCACAGAAGCCTTCGGATCCACTTTAAAACATGCACACGCGTGCTGCACTCTTTCAAATTTCCGAACCGAAAGGAATGAGAGCTGGAGCACATCCTTACAGAGTCCAGTCTGAAGAGCCGGGCTTAACAGTAAGGCTGTTTTCATAGTTTTGGATGCATGCTGTACAAACAGGATCCCTTGGCAGCAGCCAAGGACAGCACGGTAGAAAGCATGCTTATAAGAAGACAAAGACAGCCAGAGGCAGGAACGAGAACTTATGCTTTAATGCCGCACACCAGATAATTTTATTTAATGCTTTAGTGTCATATTTACAAACTCAGTTTTCCTTTCACTTCTATAACTTGAAAAAGTATAGATGTAATAAGGCTTCCCTAAGCATGCAGCTGCTCCCCATTGAGCTAGATCTATAAACAGGCAAACATGCTACTCTGTGCTCTTATAAACTCCATTACAATTAAAGCTGCTGTTTCTCTTTGTAAACTTTGCAGGAATTTTTAATTTCACCACTTCTCTCTACACCCCACCGTGATTTCATAAGGAATTGCTCTGCCTCAGCAGTTCTCACAGATTGCAGGCAGCAGAGAGGTGCCCCTTTCCCTGCCATCGCACCGGACTCCTTTGTGCCTCAGAGCTCCCATGGATCCTTCCCGACTCTCCTTTATTAATGACAAAACCAGTAAGAAACCCAGAGCAGGCAGGGCTCCAGGAAACTGCCTACACTTTATCATGTCTTCAGACAATGCGGAGAGGCAGGACCAAGTCTAGGCGGGCTTGGGGACAGTAGAGCGGAGCCCTTCGGCATCCTGCCACCTAGCGGAGCCGGCCCCGGACCGGCAGTCCGCACCGCACCGCGTCGCACCGCACCGCTCTGCAGCCGCTCCTCCCGCCACAGTTCTCCCGGCCCGCCCGCGTTTGGCACTGGGCTGCAAGTGGGCCTGGCATGGAGCAGTGACAGCAGGTCGGCCTCCCTGCTCCTCCGCACTCGGTGGCAAGGATACTCAACTAGGAAATAAGGTTAAGATGCAGAATCTGGAGTATCACAGAATCACAACATTGTTAAGGTTGGAAAAGACCACTAAAATCATCTAATCCAACCATCAGCCCATCACCATCGTGCCCAATAAAACGTATCTCCATGTTTCTTGAACATCTTCAGAGAACGTGACTTCACCTCCTCCATGGACAGTCTGTTCCAATACCTCACCATTCTTTGAAGAGATATTTCCTAATATCCAACCTGAACCTCCCCTGGTGCAGCTTGAGGTCATTACCTCTCATCCTATCACTATTACCTGGGAGAAGAGGCTGACACCCACCTCACCACAATCTCCTTTCAGACAGTTGTAGAGAGCAATGAGGTCTCCCCTGAGCCTCTTCTTCTTCAGACTAAACAAGCCCAGCTCCCTCAGCCCTCCTCATAAGACTTGTGTTCTAGACCCCTCACCAGCTTCATTATTTTCCTCTGGACACTGTGAGCCAGTCCAAGCAATATACAAACACTCTGCTGCAGACTCTTTGTCTTTCCAGCCTCGAGATTTCTGATGCAGGTGAATAGAGCAGAAGCTGCACACCAGGTTAGATTTTTTTTTTTTTTTTTTTGTAATTTACTTTAGAAAGTGAGATATGTTGGTCATGTAAAACCTTCTGTGGATCAAGTTTAAACTACTAAAAATGTCAGTGGCTGATGGAGTATTTTGGATAAAGGTATCTTCCTTCTTGCTGGTACCACCCAAGATGACTTATGGACATTTGTAGTAAATAGGGGACTGACAAAGACATCCCCTTAGTGGTTACTGATTATGTCATTTTTTTTACAAGAAAAATTCTACTGCCTTTTATATGACAAGCTCTCTAATTTTGAACAGTTCTTGAAACTTTGAATAGCTTTACTTAAGTAACAGCAATTGCCCTGTTTAGCTCTGCAAACACGTCAACTACTTTAGCCCCTACCCCGCACAGTCTTACTGCCTGCATTTTACAGAATTGTTCTTGCCATTTTTCTTGAATGCTTCCTTAATGTTTCCACTGATACATTTCCTTGCTTTTTTCTTTTAAACATTTTGTAGTTTTAATCTTGAACATACTCCAGCTGACATGAATGTGAAACTTGTCATTAGCACCAGTGTGAGTAGGAATAAACTGTATTCTTTCTGTTCTCCCTGGTGACTGAAATACCTCCAAATTTAGTATTACCTATGAATTTCATTAATATGACCATCTTTCACTTCTACAGAAATACAGCCTGGTGTGACAACATCTACTTTATCTCTTGACTCGCATCCACATCCACCATCGATCTGTCTTTCTGAAGAAAATGTAGTGAGCCTGAGTTACTGAGCAAGCTGCATGTGAGGGGAAAATGAGTAAAATCTTGCTGTGCCACCACTGCAGTGACTGGCAAGGCTTCCTCACCCAATGTGCAGTGGCCAGCCTGAAGTAACAGTGGGAAGCAAACTGGCTGGCTTGCCAGCAACTGAAAGCTCATTCTCCAAGGACTGCAACTCTGGCTTCTTCCTTGCCCTGATGTAAATGTTCCCGGCCCAATTCCCATCAAGGAACACCAGACTGAGCATGAAGTTGCATTAGGCTTCAGACCCCACCAGAGTAATGCATTTTCAGCAGATGCTGAACTCAGTAGAAATAAAAAAATAGCACTGTATCAAGAGGTCAGAGAGAAGGAAGACAAGGCAGAGGGAAGATTAGTTTTATCTATCACAAAATCACAAACTTGAATTTTGCATTCCCTTTCTTATATGCAGCTTGTACCTTAGGAAGCCCGGGCCCACTTTCAAGAAAAGAGGAGGAAATCAGTGATATTTGAATTTTTGATTAGCTAACATCACTGGACAAAAGAATGGAAGCTGCAAGAAGAAAGAGAAAGCACTGTCATATTAAATATCATCTTCCTAGAAAGCAACACTGAGAAACTGACAAAAGTATCACTCTAAGTCTCTGACTTTTTGTTCTTCTTGAAATGGAAAAGTATTTTGATCATTCTTGCAATGTTGATATTCTGAAAACTAAAACATCCTTGACAAAACAAACAAACAAACAAACAAACCTGGTCCTATGCTGCACAGATAGGGAGAAAGAAATCAGATATCAAGATAAAGCTTATTTTCTTTGGCCAGTAGTTAAAACAATCAGATCTATAAATCAATTTCATGCTAACTCAATTCTAACTCAATTTTTTCATAATCTTTTAATTAACTGGAAACTGTTTTGGTTGCAATAATTCATTCAGCCCAAAGAAGCCACATCTAATAATCAAATATGCTTTAATTAATGCAGAGGATTTGATCCAGAACCTGACAATGGCTGTTCCCTCAGGCCTTCCTGTGCCCAGCTGGACTTCACACACCTGAGTTCACTTCCTCATTCCACGCAACTACAAGAATGGCTGGAAGCCTCCGCTCAAATCTTCTTAGATAAATACCCATAAGACATGGGTCAGCTAGAGCTTCTCAGTACCCCTTTTGAGATGGTTTGCCTTCACCTGTCATCCACCTACCCTATTCCAAAAAAGCTTTCTTCACCATAGCTACTAATATCTATTTTCAGTTGTCAAGTCCCCAAAGCACTCTCCTTGTGGATAAATTAGCAAGACAGCATTTTTCATTTTGCTTATCAGTTTTTGCATATAGTACTATGATGTCCAAGGACTTTCTCCATTTCCAGGAAATATAATGAAAACTGGATCATAAACAAGACAAAAGCTACAGCAGCTTTCACAGGTATTTACCAGGCAAATAGTTTTTTAGTAATACTTCTGCAACACGGAAGTATTACAGATGAACAGAGCCCTATCTTCAGGGCTTCCTGGGTCTATTCACATCAGCAAAACCTGCATCCCAATTCATTGTCTTAGTGCTGCTAGAATTGCTACAACCAATGCTTTCCACACTTGGAGATCAATATTCTTAATCAAAGTGCAGTGGATACTCTTGGCAAACTGAGTCATGTATACTTTCCCACACTACATCATCAATACCTATCTAAGTCAACTCAATACATCGTTTCTGTAAGTCTTGAACACAGCTTAATACTCCCAGTGCACAACACGGACCTTCTACCAGGTATATATTTCTCTGATAAAAGGTACAGAGCTGGGAGGTCAAGCACTGTGAAATTAGCATATATCTTATCCTGGAGAGGCAAAATGGGCAGAAGACTGTATTTTTCAAAATCTTCCAAGGAAATTATGAAAAGAAAAACACTGATGATACACCACTGTTCATAAAAACAGAAGAATTGATGTTGGTGTCCCTCTAGCTTTTTTCAGATCTGTTAGGACACTGCATGTCCTGTATCAGTCAAAGAGGAAAAGTTTACATTATCACACACAAGAGGAAAACTTAACCAAGTTGTCTAAATACAGAAAATAACTGCATCTGGATGGAATAAGAAAATCAACCAATAATTGTCCACCTTCAAGGTATCTGAAGCAGCAAAGCTTTTATAGGAGTGTATTGAGTTACTGATAATAGCAACTGAGTAAGTTTTTAAGGGAATGATAACGCTATGGGAATAAATACAATGTCTCTCCACAACTTTTAAGAAAAAAATGCAAGTTAACATTTCTAGGGTAGTGCCTGCGCTTCTTCACAAGATTAACTGAAACACTGACCAAAGATTAGTTTGAATGCTACTGACTTTGCAGAGGTTGACTATAGAAATGATCCAGACAAACTCCTGGCACTGGCACAGGCTGCCCAGAGAAGGTGTGGATGCCCCATTTGTGGGGGCACTCAAGGCCAGGTTGGAGGGTGCCCTGGGCAATGTGATCCAGTGGGTGGCAACCTGCCCACAGCAGAGGGGTTGGAACCAGATGATCTTTAAGGTCCTTTCCAACCTAAACCATTCTAGATTATTCAGAAGATTTGAAATTACGTGCAATTTTCGATGAAAATTTTTAACATCACACTGGAAAGAAACAACAGACAAAAGTCAGATGTGTTCAGATGTTGCTTTTTGGTCTATGAAGTTATCAACAACTGCAATATCTTTTTCAAACTGGAAGTTATTTTAAAGCATTCTGATGAAGAATAAGGAAAATATAAACTGATTATTTCATCCACCAGCACACAATTTTGAGACAACTCACTTCCATTTGTATTGTCAAAGTCCAATGCATCAAAACCAGTAAAAACTTTCAGATTTGTTGAAAAGCAATCTCGATCTGCCTCGCTACATGAAGTCCCAATGTATTAATTGAGGTTCTGCTGACTAAAGTCATGCTGAATGCAGTCCTGAAGGAACTAGAATCTGAGAAGAGGAAGTTTAGACTTGTGGGCTCGATTACGCAACAAATTCACGCTACTGATTTTTAAGCATAAATGCTAAAAGAATTGTTCAAATGATGAACACTCTACTAGCAGTAACCCTGAGTAATACTAAGATTCATGAAAGGTTTTGTCAGCTAGGACAGTTAATCAGAAATGAGAAATGTCCTGGCGGACAGGGTATCTGCATTTAAATAAAAAGAAAAAAAAGCAACAATTGTTCGCACACACACAGACACACACAAATAAAGCTAATAAAAAAGAGAAAACTTTGAATTAAACTGATTCAACAGTATAAAGGAACAGTTATCAGATGTTGGGGGCACAATCTTGCACTTCAGACTTTGCAGAACGTATTTACTTCTTTTGAAGCTGCAGTAGAAAGTGAGCTGGAGAAAGTTTTCTAAAGACTTCAGGGTTTGTTTGTTTTCAGTCAAGAATAAATGTGAAAGGATTATGAGCCTGAGAAGCCAAGCCTGACAAGTTTGCGAGGTTTATGTTTCCAAAGATAGTTTTTAACTTCTTCCTCTTCTTACTGTCATGTAATAATCCTAGAACAATGATATCATTGAGGTTAGAAGGGCAGAAGTCCAAGACTGTATCTTACTACAATTCAATAAAAGGCACATCTGCTGTCTTAAATAGCTGAACAACGAAGATTATTGAAGCTAGCACATAGGAAAAGGCTCCTAAGTATTTACAACTGATTAAAAGTGCAAGAGCTTGAGTTCCTGACAGGGCTCTGAAATTAGCATCTTCTATACTGAAATGTGACCGCAAAAAATAACACAGTATAAATCCTGCCATGTGAATTCACATGTTACAATGAATCCTTAATTTGTTGCTTTCTAGAAGTGGGCTTTGTGTATAATATTCTTGCCTAAAATTATTCCCTGTGAGTCTCAACATTTTCTCATCTTAATAGAACAAATTTGAAGTAAACAGTGTGCCATTACTCAAGCCATTGAAGAACAGTAAGTCTTAGCATTTTTTTCTCTGGTCCTGAAAAAAACTAAAATTGCTTCTGCAAACGAGCACAGAAGATCTCTCCAGTAAGGAAGTTCTACCTCTGAGTAAACATAAAAATAATTTTAAAACATAATTGAAGAGAAATAGCCATACCTCTGAGGATATCCAAGGGCATTGAGCTCACTGAGGGAAACAAGGATGCAGATGATGTTTGACATGAAAATAAAGGAGCTGACATATTCCCCTTTCTCCATGCACTTCCCATAGTGTTCTCAGCCCTGCTTCAGGGCTCTTGGGCACTGACTCGTCAGGGCAGTAGTCACAGCACCAAGTCTGCCAGAATTTGGAACATCTGGATGCTGCTCTCAGACACAGGATTTGATTTTTGGGTGATATTGAGGGTCCCTCCCTACTCAGTATATTCTGTGGTTCTATGATACTATCTCTAGAGGAAAAGCTGACATTCAAGTTATTACCTTATAGCCCCATATTTAGTCAGGCTTGAGAAACCTGATGTTTTCAAGTACAAAAGAACAAGGATTGGCCTTGCTGTGGACTTGCTGATGCATTTTCATGAAGGTTTTCATCTAGCCCATATGAGAAGTAATGGCTTTTTTGCTGTTGTTATTCTTGAACATGGCAGCTGACAGCAGAATATTGTGAACTACCAAGCTTAATTAAAAGCCTTTCACATAGGACACAATGGAAAATTTATATGAGGTGAAACCTATTTCTCATAATGGGTTCTTGCAGCCACTTGTGCTAAGCCAAACAGGCATAGCCATATTTTAAATAGACAGTTAAGATATTTTAGGGCTAAAAGCTAGACCTTTGAACTTGTGTAAAATTTTTTATACCTGGTATTCTTCTAGAAGTAAAATGAGAGTAAGAGAAACTTACCATTAGTTCCGGAAAATAGCAGCTGGTTTATTTTCTTTAGAAAATAGTTTGTGAATTTACTAAAGTTTACATTACAGAAAGGTAAGAATCATACAAAACAATGATAACAATAGCAAAATAGTTTCAGGCATCAAGAAGCTGTCCAATGATCTCACTGGAGTACTTGCGAAGGAACCAGATATTTAAGAATCCTATGATGCTTTCTTAAAGAACTTAAGACTTGATCACTAAGCCCAGACTTCTGCTGCTGCAAGTAAACAGCAGAGCAATTCAGTACTGCCTGCCTCCAGCTGCTGCAGCCTTGTGCTCTGAGAAAATTAAGGCTTACTGGCTACCACAATTACACTGCAAAAATAAGAGAGCAAAGAACATTAACATCGTAGAAGGTAACTCAGACCCAGCTTTTCACTTATTGTTATCAAAGAAATCAACTTCACATAGTGATGTGCAAAGGAGTAAAACGCAATTCAACCACAGATTAAGGAGGTTTGCAAAGAAATGTTACAAACTAATGGTGAAATTTGCCTCTACTAACTTCTGATCATGAACTCCGGAGTTTGCTCTCCTACAGTTGTTTCACTCAGTGCAAGACAACTGAGCACTCACAATCATGAACTGCTTACTGGAACCCAAATCAGGAATGGTGTTTTGTTTTATTTTCTGAAAAGAAAGGTGCTCTTTGATGAAAGAAGCAAGAAAAAAGAAGAAAAGGAAAAATCCTGTTGGATGTCTCCATTTCTTCCCATAGTAGAAAGGATGAATGCATAATCTCATTGTTTTCTTTGATATAAGACTGAGGAGAGCTGGTGAGAGTGGGTTTTGACAGGAAGCAGGACAAAAGGATAAATTTCACAGCCCTGAACACTGAAACAACAGATGCAAGTAGTTCTAAACAATTTATGGGAGAAAGTGTTTTCACATTAGACTCTAAAATCTACAAAGACTTTTTAAAAGCCATTTTTATTTTCCTTCCCAAGGGCTTCTATATTTAGTTAGCCACAATAAGGATGATTCCTTAATATTGGTTGGCATGGCTAAATGTTACCTAAATATGCTAATAGTTTAAAAAAGACAATACTTCCACTATTCTTCAAAGTAGAGTTTGAAAAAGCCAGGTATACCTGAAAAATAACTGCAACTGACACATTTGATTTATGATTTAAGAAAATAAAAATATTTGCAGATACAACAGTTTTATCTCTAAACGTATTTGTCGCAGAGATTAAAAATAGTAATTTATTACTCTGCCTTTTTATAGAATTTTTTCCTTGCTGGCATACAGAAACTTAATTTACACTTCCCTGTACCAGTATGAAAGGAACAGTATGATCTATTAATTCACTGTAATGGGTTATAAATTACTAAAACCATTGAGGGAAAGAACCAGCTGTGGGTTTAATTACAGAGAGCAAAATGAAAATGGAGCAGACAACTCACAAGCTGCAAACCTACTTTACGAGACAGAAACAAGTAATTAAAATATTTAATTATATAGAGAAATGTAAAAAAAAAAAAAATTCTCAACCAAATACTTGTTTCAATCTCAGCCATCCTTTCACAGAAGCCATAAAACGACAGAAGTTAGAGAACAATTTTAAAAGTCGTGTATTTGAAATACTATACAGGAAATACAAAGAATATCGAGCACTTATGTTTGCACTTTTGCATAACATTTAAGTAAGAGGAACTTCTTTCATTATTCAACATGAACCGTGAAAGTCTATGACCTAAGGCTTTGTTGAGATCATGAAAACTTGTTACACAAACAGATATTCACACAGAAAGTGAAATATTTAATACACTTACAGCAAAATCTGAAATCCCTTTGCCTTAAGAAAATCTCTATTTACATGGATTTAGGAGGCAACATTGGATATGAAGTCTATCAAAGAACCAATCTTTTACTGTGCTTGTACCTTTTACCACGTACCATCCTGCACAAGATCCTGGCTAGAGTTAGCCACCACAGTAGACTGGCCTGACACATGCATCGGGCTGCATGAAACTAAAGAAGTTTGCATTAACACAGTTAAGACAATCTGATTCTGATAAAAATATCGTACCACCTCAGACTCCCCTAAAGCTCAAAAAATAAAAAGCAGTATCTGAGTACCAGAAAGAAAGGAAAATGAAGAACAGGTATACTTATGTATCCACTGGCCATACAAGAGTTTAATTCTTATAATCAGAAACAAGAGGGTGTTTTTTTTCCATAATTTATAGGTAATTTTCATTATTTCTATAGTACTATCTGCGGTCAAAAAAATCAGAATTATGCTGAAGTACACAAAAATACAGAAAATGACATTCTCATTTCTAATACTACTTCCGGTTTGAAAAGAAGATATAACAAAATAGGTTAGAAAAGCTTTCAGGTCATTAGAAAACTTGTAGAAGAAGAAAGCAGTAGCAAGCTCTTTCAGCTCCTCCTTTCCCCAGCCTCAGCCAGCCAAAATATTCTGCTCTTCTGAGTAAAGCAGGCCAAATGTGCTTTTGACAGAGCAGGTCCACCCAGTTAGGGAGGGCAGGTGAATAATGCCTGGGATGCATAAGAAGAGAGAAGCCAGAAAGAGAAGTAGACATCTGTGATTTTTAGAAAGAGGTTTAAACCGAAGTGTGACTTCTTATCAGAAGAGTCAGAAGAAAGAGATATTTGAGAAAAATCAGTAAAAATACCACAGTTATAAAAAAATTGTTGAAGGTCGTCTTCCCTGAAATATATATAGATGCTGGGGGGAGAGTAGAAACACTGAAGGTGAGAAGAAAGGAAGTAACAGAAATAGTTAACTTCATGTTTTATTCTTCAAAGACTAAGCCAGGAAAGCAACAAAAAGAGAATTTTAAAATAGATACTGTGCTGAAAGATATAGCTAAAACTCTACTAGTGTTGCTAAGACACCTGACTTCATGTATACATCAAGTGCAAAAGTACCATTAAAAAAAAAAAAAAAAAGAAAAGAAAAGAAAGAAAGAAAGAAAAATACCAACTACAAACTTGAAACCAATATATCTTTCTTGAAAAACATCACAGGAATTCTGAATACTGAAAGTATGAGGAGGAGGCTTTCTTAAGATGTGAGACATCTCCTTACCATTCAAGCACCTTCTTGTTTAACTACAAATGTCTGTATTCTAAACACAAATGCCTGGGGAAAAACTCACTCCTAAAATAAAGGCTAGAACATCAAGTGTCTAAACTCAGTGTAACATGTTCTCTATACCAAATGAACCTGAGACGATAGTCTGTCATAAATATCCTGCTTCAGCAGACAGGAACAGCAAACAGATTCCTTTGCAAAAAGGAGGCTGGCTTTTGAAAGCACACACAGAAAGTGTAACTTACCATTCTCCAGACATAGCCAGCCCTCACAATGAGCCATATTAATGCTAGGAAAAAAAGCTGATCTACAAAACGCTGTATAACAAAGCTCACGAGAAGGGAACGCTGAAATTTCCTTAGGAGGAGTATCAGTTATAAAAGCATAGAGACCTATTGATTTCTACTTCCCTAGGAATAAATAACATGAGAAACTCAGTTACCTAACAGGTACAGGTTAGTGCTGCCCCAACACAGGAGCAACTAAGTGAGACTCCTCTGTCTGATCTATGACTTTCAGGCACAGAGCTTCCCTTTAAAAATATCTTCTGTGTTCTAGGAGACTGACATTTTTTTCTGAATCATTCGGTCTAACTGGAGCCAGAATCCACACCCATCAGAGGCTTGCAAAACTCAGAAGACTTCAGATATAATTTATCTATTCCTGTAAAATATTTATTTATTTATTTAGTACTGAAAGAACGAAGGCAGAGAAAGGTAAACAACAGCCTGTGTAACCAAAACAAAGAGGACATTTCTTAAGTTTCCCAAGAAACTCAGTAACAGCTGAGGTCACAATGCAACACTCGGCCTAATCAATAGAAAACCTTCCTTAGCCTTTAGTCTGGATTGATTACACCTACCACTCCCATACACCATGGCTTTAACTACATTTATTTCCAGAAAGCTCCTTCAACACTATTAACTGTACACTACATCACCAAACGGAAAACACAGCCTCTTTTTTATACTTAATCCGCTGTTCTCATTGTACTTTCTCATTGCCATTTTGATCATTAACTGTATCACTGCAAGTGGTTTAATAATTAGTCATTGCTTCTAGAAGCCTTAGTATGATATTCCTCCCTATTCCCAGGGTGTTCTGGAGAAAAAGAATATCTTTTTTATGCCATCACCTGTTGAAAATCCTTAATAGCATTTCAAGATAGTTGCTGTTTTAATTCAGGATCACAAAATTACCGGATTAACAATTCAGCAGCACAGCCAGATGTTTAGGTTGTTTGATCATAGCACAGAAACCAGTACGTAATGAATCCGACACACGGCAGCCTGATATACAGAGCTGGAAGGAAAAACATGAAGGTCACAAACAGTAAGCATGAATACCTCACTGGGCAGTTCTGTGAAAAATACTCTGGGGATCCACATTGGGGGTAAGAACAGGAACACCTCTTTTTGTCTCCATTTCTGTAGATTTTTAACAAGTCTGTGTGTGAGGATTACAGCTGTGCCAACTTCTGCCACCTCCATGACTGGCAAACAAATTTCCACTTACTTCAGATAGAGGCATGTTTTGTAGAAGGGGCCTAAGTAGTTATGTGTTGCTTTAGAAAGTTGTACTGCACTGATTATCTTAGTCACAAGCAAAACTTCAAATTAGATAATTTTTATTGAAGCCAATTTGTAAAGCAGTGCAGCTGAGTTCTGTTATATGACTGTAACAGGAATGGGTCCAACATTAAAAACAGTTAAACTAAGCAGTGTAGGAAAAAATAAGAAAATTATTAATACAAACAAACAAACAAGAGTTCCCAGAAGTGAATGTGTTGACATTTATTAGATTTATGCTGAAGTGTAACGCTTCAATTTATGCAGCCTACAGATTCTACTCATTCAATTTAGTGTCCTATAATTATATATTTGCTTTAATCTTGAGGATCTTTGCAAAAGTAAACAGGTAAGATAAAGTAAGGACAAGCACTGTGCTCAACATAACCCCTCCCAGCCCCCCCTCCCCAAAAATGTGATCTAATATATAATAAAACGTCCTTTCTGATGTGCAAGCTTAAACCAAAATAGCTCCATCACAGAAACTCAAGGCTTCAAATATTATTTCTAGATGGATATAGAAATTCTAATGTAAAATATTGGTAACCAATGACAGGTGGTTTCATACAGCACAACAACTTCCTTACACAGCAATCACTGGTACTCAACACTTCTGAGCTCTCCCTGACTAGCAGGTTGATGTTTTATGAATGATGATCTGGGCAATCTGCAAGTGCTGTTTTAGAGCTACAGGGAAGGCCTGAATTTGGAGGTGGCTTTAAAGAAGCAGGCTTAAGCAGCTGTTCAGGAAACAGCAGTTCTTTTTCCTCTCCCTATATCTCACTTTGCTTGTGTCCTTTGACCACAACTAAGTATATAGAGTATATATTTAACTTATATGTTACCAACTACAGTTTTACTATATATACACACACACACACACACACACTACAATTTAAGTATGACATATATGAAGGATGCTCCGAAAGTAATGCCTCCCACTTCATTATGTTGGCCTACAACTTCAGAGACAGATGATAGTGGTACAGCAGTAGAGGTTGAGCCTTCCCACCCATATCCCATTACATGTTGCTGCTGTGTGACAGGTGGCAGCAGAGGGGCAGTCTGACATGGAAGTACAGATGAAGCAAAGGTGTGCCACTGAATTCCCCCATGTGGAAAAAAAGTGCACCCACTGACATTCAATGACACTTGCTGAAAGTTTATGGAGACCAAGTAGTGGATGTGAGCACAGCAAGGTGGTGGGTGGTGTGCTTCAGCTGTGGCAATAGAGACAGTGAGGCACCCCTGCTGGTGCATATTTTTATGGGCATGACATGTAGGCTCTTGTTTGTTGCTGGAGAAAATGGATAGCTAGTAATGGTTACTATGTAGAAAAGGTGTTTTGTAGCTGGCAATTTGCTTTATCAAATCATGTTATTGTGCTCTTAGTAAATGTTGCAGCACCTGTAGAAATAAATAAGAAGTATTACTTTTCGAGCAAACTACATCTATTCTCATGATATCAAATTGTTCTTAGAACCACTGGACAGCAAGCTGTATGAAAAGGTGGCAAGTTATCTTTTTCTATGGTTTGGAAAGAAAAAGCATCTAGAGTAGGGTTGCTGGGCTGAGCTCATGAGAAGAGAGCATGAAGATGGCTTCATTTGAATGGCTTATCTGGACTTAACAGTGAAACAGGCACTGAACTATTCAGTCCAGACAAGACAGTTGTCATATATGGCATGTAGAAAAGCTAAAGTGTATGCCTAGAGAGTTGCACCAGAGCGTAATGACTGCCTCTTTGAACTTTTGAACTTGGGAAAAAAAAAAAAAACAACACTGCCCCAAAGTTCTGAAAATCCAGTGATAACCCTGTGATGCCTATACCCACCTATAAATTAATTATACCCGCATTCATTAAACCATAATGATTCTTCCTGACCTCCGTTTATCTACAAAAAAAAAAAAAAACAAGTGGCAGCAAAGTACTCTGCCTTGTTTGCTACCAAAGGTATGGCCTTGACCCTGCAAAATCCTATAACACACACAGCTTTGTTACAAACACATGAAGGAAGCTTCACAAGGAATATGCACAGAGGCATATCACCATCTGCATGCTTCTGTAGAAAAGTCTGTTTGCTTTAGACAAGACAAGAAGACAAGAAGTTGCCAGTGCACACATAAATGTCTTCCCAGTGGTTTCCAATAAAAGACATAAACTCCAAACATGTAATATGGAAAAGTAATCAAAAGGAAACCCTGAAACCTTGAGCAGACAATATCCAGTGTTCTGTGTCATACTGATGGAAGATCTCAAACCACTTGCGTTCACACTTCATTTCTGAACCATCAAAACTCACTTTCTAAAGCAGAAGCCGTTCAAATTTTAGGATGAAGTTGATTGTTGTGCCTAAATACTTTCTATCATTGTCACCCTACGCAATTCTCTTTTGTTGCCCTTTCAGCCCACAGACTCTTGAAAGTCCAACAAAGTGGCAACATTTCCCTAAGTTATTACTCCTTGTACACGCATAATAGCTTCTCACTTGTTGGCATAACAAGAAGAAAAAAGAAATAAACCAACTACAAACAACACTGAAATATTCCAGTTATCCTCTAAAGAGCAAGTCCCTCCATTCTAACATCACCACCTTCAGCCCTATCCCTCTACTGCAGATACAGGACATGTGTTGGAGCAATAAAACCTTGTCAACATGTTTATAGATGTCAGTATGAAGAAATCAATAACACCTCATGAATATTAAATAAATATTAAGTAAAGTTATAATTTATCCACAAGATACCTTGAATAATACTAATACTCTTGTGACCATCAACCTACTTTGGGAGTGACTTACGTACAGACATTCTAGAAAAATCTACTGTGGAATGACAGATGCATCGTATTTCATTATGTTTAACCACAATGCAATTGGCTTACTTCAAATATTCACAGGACTACAACTATATAAAGTACAAAAACACTGCCTGATGTGACAATCTCATTTCCTATTCTAGTCTAGCCTGTAATACATTCCTATTGTCACTGTCTAGAGGACGTTTGTGTGGGCATTAATTAAGATTAATTGATCAAGCGTAAAACAAGTTTGTAGCAAAAATATTACATTAATGAAAACACTGAAATATCTGAATAACCTTCAGTCTTGATAAAAAGCAAGACGGTGAGGTGAGACAGAAAGTTCATAGCACCACTTACTTTATCATTAAGCAGCTATTAGTATGCGTAAACATCTACGAGATTATATGATACAAACGGCTGCCTGAGGGTCAGCAGAAAGTGAAGTGAATAGACTGAAACAGAGAAGTTACTCACCCTCCACGTGATAATGAAGCAAGAGGACAGGCAGTTCAGATTAAGGGGAAGAAATAGTGTAGAAAGGACTAGAGATAATGGAGGAACTAGGAATTTTTGATTGACAGGATGCACCCAGTTGCACCAGGAACCACTCTGACACAGACTTGCTATACAGACCAAAGCTTCTACAGAAAGAAACTAAAACTTACCTGACTTTTCATATTTGCATATATACATATATACTCAATATTTCAATTCCTGTTCTAGCTTTTTTTAGGCTTTACTAGAGTAAAAAGAGGCATTTCATGACACAAGCACCAAGGTGGTCCTGAAAATACTCCTGTTTACACTGCACCTACAAATTCCCCATCACTTACTAGTTTATGTAGTTTTATTTTGGCACTGGCTTAATGCTTTTACAAAAAAAAAAAAAAAGTTCTATGAGCAGGAAAGCAGTTGGCATGCAATTTACAGTCTGCAATTTATTGGCAGCAGATAAAAAATGTATATCGTGTTACTATCCAGAGAGATTTGGCTAGGTGGACAGAATGAACACAGCTGTAAAAAATCAGTAATAAGTAGCAAAACAGCTGAAATAAAATGCTTTCCATCTATTGTAAGTCTATTAGAGCAACGACTTAACCGAATAATTCAATTTGCTGTAGTGCAGTAGCTAATAACAAAATTTCAGGATGGCAAAACTCAAACTTTTTAATGCAAAGGTTGATTTCACAGATTAGAGAAATGACATGAAAGTGTTTTTTACAGCCTTCCAGTCTGAGGTGAAAGAGAATGTTTGTAGCATTAGTCTTCCTTTATACCTGAAGTACCTTAAGAGGAAAAGATGCTACAGATATAGACATAGATATAGATATAGATATAGATATAGATATAGATATAAAATGTACTTAAAAGGACGGGGAAAACCTAAGCTACTATGAAGTACTTTGTTTTGCAATTTTTATGAATGCGATTTGTGAAGACAGACTCAACTGTGTTACCTCCTAGGACTTACTGCAGATTCTGTAAATTCTTGTATGACACTCTGCCCTTAATCGTGGAACTAGCACTAGTGTCCCTCAGAGCTAGTAATTCACCAACCCCTAGCTATGCAGTTAATCAAAATCAGTCAGTCCACTAGAACCAGAACTGCTAGTCCTCTGTGGGATGAGAACATTACAGTTATCCAGTATTTTAATTTTTGGTGCAGACCAAAATAGCACTAATAGGTCTGCACCAACCTATTAGATGCACTTCACCTTAGGGTAGAACACAAAAGGAATGGGTTCAAGACCTTTTATCAGTTATTCCACAGTTCAATTAGGTTTTGTTAGAGTCATATCCAGCTAACACTATTTTCTGCAAAAACTCAGTGATTCTGTATCGTAGTGTTACTGCAGATGGAAATTATGTAAGAATAATTCCAAAGGGGCATAGTCTTACTCAGAATAGTACCTGTAATTGAGAATATTACATAGAATGCCACTAAAATGCAATTGCTGCTAAATCTCTAAAGTGTTAGCTGCTGTGCAGTTAGTAGAACATTATTGCAGCAGTTAAGGTTCACAGAGTCATTCTCTTTAAACATTTACTAATTCTGATTCTCCTCTCAAGAACACTACTTTCCCAACACCAAAGTCTTTAAACATTTACTCATTTTAGACCTTTTGGTCTGAAACAGAGGGAATTAAACTAGTTGAAATACTCTGGCAACCATGTTAGAACGAATATCTATACGTACATCAGTCCAGTGTGAGACAAAACACGAGGAACAGGTAAAAATACAGAAGAAATTCAGTCAACGAATGAAATCTATTCAACAGCAGGTCATGGAATAAGAATTCAGCTGATAAACGAAAACAAGCTGAAGTATGGCCAGCAAGAACGGTGGCAGCAGGCTGACAGTATATTAATGAAATTCTTTATTAGAGTAACAGTGTATGCTATTTACTGCATCCAGTGGTTGCAATTCTTACCACCAACCATAATGTTAAGAGGTATATGTAATATAGGCTAACATACAAGTACATGGAGCTAGGCTGCATGTAGAGTAGATGGTTTCATTTTGTAAGAGTTGGCTTTTTGTGCTTTTTCTGATGCCCTGTGTGATACAGGAAATTATCCTGAGATGTTTTCCCAGCTGGAACCATTTTGTAATTGCCTCCTGCATGTAAAATGAGTACAGCATAGCAACAAGGAAAAGATGCTGGGAACTGCTCTCACCAAATAAGTTAAAACTCACTGATACTTGGCAAACATGGATGGCAGTCAGGACTTACCACACTGGAAACCACAATGAAGAGTCTGCTCTGCTGAAACACTGAAGACAGGCTTCAAGGTCACAAATGGACAAGAGCAAGAAGAGTGTTAAGAGGGAGCATCCACATCCTCAGCAATGTTTGATTCACAGCTCCATGCAGACACACAGCGAGAGGTTATCTGACAGAAGTTTCTGCTTTATCAGAATGTTCGTATTTGAATCAGCTGTCAGGTGCACTGGCTGCAGGGCTCTTTTGCATGCTGATGTTTCAAAAGGGTTTTTTTTTTTGTAGCACTAGGGACCATCAGGTCTGTTACTGGAATTGACCTTTTAAAAGAGGAGGTCTTTGAACAAAGAAGCAGCACGTAGGCTGCATCTGAAGTGTTGTGACATTTTAATCATACCAGAGGTGGCACATAGAAAATGGGTGAAAAAAGCAACATAATTCAATCTTTGAAACCTGAAGCTGGACAAACACATCACATCAAATACTCAGCAGTGAATAAGCAGCAGTGTAAAAGATAAGGAATCTACAGATAGTAACATAACCTGTTAGAACTGCCCTTCAAACTCATCAGATCAGCAGTAAAAAGGCATCCTCCATTGTTTCTAAAGTTCTGCAGCTAGGGGTGCAAATTTTATTAGCAAGCTCCTATTTCTTAACACAGCTGAGCCAAAGAAAAAATATTACAGAAGCCTCATTCTGGGTCTGGAGTCCATAATTTGGAAGACTGGTAGGCCTGTACAGCTCCAAAGAAGTTACACAACTATTCTCTCATATTAGAGAAAAGCAACTTAATAATAATATTAATAAAAAAAAAAAAAATCAGGAATTCATGAGTGGAACACCGGAACACATATACCATGATGATGATTAGATGATTATTGTTATTATTATTTTGAATACTGGGGAGTTTTTTGTATGTTGTAAGAAAGTTCTAGCTAACCTACAAATCTGTGTTTTGGGGAAAGCTGCCTTACACAGCAAGGCACTTACAAAGTAAGGCAGCGCCTTGCACTGCTCTTTATGAAAGACAAAACGTAAGAAGAAACACTTCGCAGCCACCTTCTATCTAAGTGATATTTTGATTAAAAACAAGTTCCCGAAAATGAACTTTTCTGCTGTGTGAGGCTCAAGGACTGTGATGTCCTGCACAGCATCACATGCCTCTTTGGCAAGCCCTGCCTTCTTCCCTTCTGTTGTCTTTTAGCGGAAGACCAAACTCGCTTCAGATTCAGGCAAGGTCTGCACCAAGCTCAAAGCACTGTTGTGCTTATGGTTAGAATATAACATATGGCTCCTCGTCCGTTTTTGAAGCAGCTTCATGTTACAGCCTACAGGTTGTATCCCGTTCTGGAGATACTCAGAACCTGTCTTCCTGCACTCTACTGCAGGGGACCTGCTTTAGCGGGGAGTCGGACTCAATGATCCTCTCAATGAGGTCCCTCCCAACCCCTACGACTCTGCGATTCCCGTGAACCCTGTTACAGGCAACGTGTCATCATCACTCTAAAAAGCATAGCCACGCTTTTGAGATGAGCAGCACGACCTGAGGCGAAAGAACACAGTACCGGGCTCAGCGCGCTCGACCCCGCCCCCCGCTTCGCCCGCACGGCAGCGCGCAGACGCTTACAGCCTTCGGCTCGCGTCGCGCGGAAAGACGGCGCGGCCACGTGACCCTTCGGCGCCGCCGTGACGTCAGTGAAGCTCGTGCCGTGGGCGCGTGCTGGGTCGGCGGCTTCGCCATGTGCGCGGCGGCGTGGGGCTGCCGCGTCACGGCGGGGGGCGACGAGGACTACGACAGTGACGATGCGGACTGCTGGGATATCGGCGTGGCCTGCCGGGGGACGCAGGTCGGGCGGAGCGCCTCTGCCGGCTGCGGCTTGTGGGGAGGGAGACAGCGAGCGCGGGCGGCCTCGGAGGGGGCTTCGAACGGGGAGACATGCGTGGCTTTTTTTTTTTCCCGGCTGGAGCTGGGTGTGTGCTGGAAATGAGCCGTCGTTGCTGCGGGCTGTCCTCGGGTCTTTGGCCTTGGTCTTACACCAAGGTTCCCATCCGGCCGTATGAGGGAAGTGGAAGTTTGTTGGTTAAGTGGATTGGAAATAGGTCTGAATTATGTTATTGCTTGGTTCTTGTCATCAATTTGGTAGACGTTAATTACTTAATAATTATCGCTTTATAGAAGTTATGGGAGAGGTTATGACAGTATGTTGAGTAATTCTGACATGTCATAATACACCTTCAGAACGATCTATGAAATTTGTCTCCTATTTGCAAAGAAACTACTGAGTTATCCTTAATTTATTGCTGTATTAATAGTGGGTAATTTGGGTGATGCTTGCAGCAATCTGCGTCTGCAGCTTTAATCTAAAACAAACAGTGTGACACGCATGTGAAAGGGACATAAATCAGGCAACAGTCCGATTCATAAACTGGACCTTTGATCAAATCCTTTTGTAGGTGAGTTATTTATGACGCAGCAACACAAATTCCTCAGCCCCCACAGCACTAAGAGCAGTGACTTTTCTAGCAGCAGATTCAGTTCTGGGTTAAGCCAATGCCTGTCACTGGAACAGGCTGCCCAGGGAGGTGGTGGAGTCTCCTTCTCTGGAGATGTTCAAGACCTGCCTGGATGCCTACCTGTGTGACCTGCTGTAGGGAACCTGCTTTGGCAGGGGGGTTGGACTCGATGATCTCTGGTGATCCCTTCCAACCCCTACAATTCTGTGATTCTGTGATAACCATTGTGCTACACTGCCTCAGATTGCCACGTCTATGTCTGCTTGTAGTGGATTTGGTTTTTGTACTCTTTGCAGTATGTGAGATGTGCAAAAAAAGTAAAGAAAGACATTGCGGTGTTGTTCTGCAGACTTTCAGAGCGAGGCTGGATCAGGCCCTGAGCAACCTGATCTAGCTGTGGTGTCCCTGTTCATTGCAGGAGAGTTGGACTCTCTGGAAGATGGCTTTCAGAGGTCCCTTCCAGCTGTAAGGATCTATGATTCTACAAAAGGAGTCCTAATTAAAATGAAACGCCTTTGAGAAAAACTTAGTGTGCTGTATGAGGATAGCTCATCCATTGAGAAGCAATTTAGTTATATTTTCGGAGAATGGAGCCTTTCTGAAAAATCCTAAAACTTTTTTTTTTTTTTTTTTTTTTTTTTTTTTTTTTTTTTTTTAGTAGAGCAGGTCTACAGAAGTGTACGAAGGAGGCTCTTACTATGTTTTTTTTCTCTACTGCTCAGCCCCTGCTCCTGTGTGCTCACAGAGATCATTAATGTTTTTACACTGAAATTCAGCTGTTAATTTTACCTTGAAACAGTTACCATATTTTGACTTAATTTTTCTTTTTCTGTCTAGCAGCTGGATCAGGTGCCGCCGGCAGACAAGAAAGATGCGTTTCAGAAAGCTCTGACAAGCGGTGATGTGTTGCTTATTGAAGAACTCTTAAACTCAGGTGATGAAAGTCAAATAGGAATCTGAATATATTTAATTGAACTTGGAAAGAATTCTAAAGCTTTGAAGTTCCTTGCTTCAAAGCAATGTCTGGGATTTATGTAGAAATATGTGAATGTTTCCAATATGGAATGTGGAATGAAATTACTTTTTTCAGTGTGTCAGCATGATATACTTAAGGAGGTTCCTTCTAATTTATATTTACTTGGTCAATCAGGAGTCCTGAAAACTGGGAAAGTTATGGTGCATATACAATGAAATACAGTGTTTCTTTGTTTTCAAGCATATCTTTAGCTGAAAAATCCGTTGCAAACACTGAAATTGAGGTATTTTAAATTGATACTGAGAGTTCAGTGCGTGTTCTTTCTTACCTTGAGTGTTGTGAAGTGGGACATTAGAAGTTTTAGAAAAAACATATACCTTCAGTTTGGGAATTCCATGTCTTTTTTTACTCACAAAATTGTTATGTTGCTTGTATGCACCATGTGTAATGCTGCTGTCTTGGCAACATCAGCTGGACAAAGTTTTTGTGATTCCTGAGGGTCTAATAGCATTTGTGTGGCATTTGCCTGTGAAAGTTTGTTTGTTTTAACACTAAAACCTTTTTTTTCCCTTTTCTTTTACTCAGATTTTTTCTGTAGTGTTTCTGCTATTTAGTGTTAAGAGAGTTGGATCACTAGTTGAAGCATCAAGGGCAATCACTAGTTGTGAAGCTGAGTTGACCTGCCTAGTGCTAATTATCAGGAAGTTCTGCTTCAGCAAGCAAGCAGAATATAGTAGCCTAGAGTTTGTTCTCTTAGAAAATGTCTTATGCTTGGGAGAAAGTAGGTTTTTAGTTAGCACTTTTTTTTTCTGAGTTTTAAAGCAGTGATGTTACTTGCCTTTTGAAGTAATTTTTGTTTACATCAGTATTAAGTCAAAGCTAATAGTAGTGACTGAAATACATCTTCAGTCCTACACTGAAAAAAACATGTTCTTATTTAGAATTTTTAGTGATATCTGTGCATTAGATTGTATAACTGTTCTGCTACATTTGGCCATTTTTAACTGCTCGTACATCAGAGAAATAATAATAGCTCAGATCAAACCTTTGCATTGATGCCTGCCACATAATGAGCTGTCAGTTTGGAAGATGATTACAGGAACATAAGGTCAAGACAGAGATCCCTGTAGTCTGGTGTCCTGTCCCCTAAAATACTCAGTGGAGTGTTACAAGAGAATCTGTGCATTTTCTAAGATGATAATTAATAGTAATTTTGACATGTGCAGTACAGGATCTTCTGAGCAGTAGAACGTAATGCCTTTCTTAGAGGGAGGTGTTTCTGAAGGAAGGTAACATCGTCCTTTAGAGGTTCAGTCCTTAGATGAAATCTTTGCGTCTGAAGTTGGCTTTAGTTTATGTTCAGTAAAGCTTGTAGGAGTCTTGCAAGGTGTGCTCTGACTCCAGGTTTGTGTTGAAGGGGATATCCTAGCAACAGTTATGGATGTTCTTTCAGGCAGAACAAGAACATGTTGTCTTTTGCCTTGCATAATGATAGCTCTAAGAATCAGTAGTGCTGAGGGAGTTTCATAGAGCTCCTTGAGGAGATGGACAAGTGCCATGTCTTCTCCTATCCCTCTTTTAAAATGGTAACCCTCTGGGAACAGTCTTCTGAAGTGTATGTTGTCAAAAATTAATGCAAAGAAGTAGAAGGTGCAAAGATGACTGGCATTTTAATCTGCTCTGGAAGTAAAATAGTACTGTGTAATCCATAAGTTGTTTGTTTTTCTTTTAAACGGAGCTGAAAATTAGGAGGACCTTTTGGCAAATCAGACTGATTGAAGATGGAACTACAGTCACTCGTGCTTTTTCATTAGTCTCTTCCAGTCCTGTCTTTGCATTTGTCTTTGAGCTTATCTGTCCACATGGAAGGGTGTTCAGACAATAAACAATAGCAAGCTGTGTAGGGGGAGAAAAAATGAACAGTTTTCCAGCCAGTCTGGGACTTGAATCCCAGGTCAGATGAGAACCATAGCTCCCCCAGCATGAGAGCCATCAGCAGCTTTGATTACTCGCTCAGCTTTAAGGTATTGTGGAGCCACAGTGCTAAGTGTTGACGGACTTCAAAGAAATGAGTATTTCTAACAGAAGAGAAATTTTGCTGTACCAGTTGTTTTCAAAGAATTGTGGAATGGTTTAGGTTCTTAAAGTTCAAAAGTTCAGAACCTCCTGCAGTGGTTAGGGTTGGGCAGGTTTTATAATTTGTCCCTCAAGTAAACTGAGTCTATGAGCTGGAGTGCCCATTTGTCAGTGATGTCATCAACTGAAGATAGCATAGTTAGTGATGGCTTTGGTGTCCAATTGCAAGTGAGAGCATTCCTAGACTTGGGAAAAGCACTGTGGCAAATACTGTCTGCTATATACATAAATAAAGCAATGAGGAAAACACTATCACAGGTGTTTTAGCAAGTCTCTATATGGCTGCCAGGTAGATATTTTGTCACTATTATTTAAAAACACATTAAAATAAAAAGCTCTAGATGGGAGTTGTAGTTGCTTGGACTACTTTTCCTCAAAAGAGGGAAAGTGGCTTCTTTATGCTATGAGTGCCAGTTTTCCAGTTTCCTTTTCTACTCCTGATACTGTTGGATATCAAACTTCCTAACTTCGTAAGTGATTTGTCTAAAGGGAAGTTCAGGTGTGACTTACTGGCTCTCCCTGTAGAACTTGGATGTGGAGAACAATGAAATGTTTTGTGTACTGCACACAAACTGTAATACTATGGCAGTGAAGATTGTAGTTTGTATATATATATGTATCTGGTCATAGGTTATCTGGCTAGCAGGAGTAAAAATGGTTCAATACTAGCATTCATTGAATGTTTCCTCCTTATTGATTCCTTATACAACTCCTTATCTTGAACAGTTAAAGAATCAATCCTAGAGCAGTGACTTTTTACTCCCTCAGCTTTAATGACTTCATGATGCTTACACTGATTGCATCTTTGACAAGCCACCAAGGCAGGGAAAGTAAATACACATCCTGCATGAAGAAATATGCAGATAGCTCAACTACCAGAAGTTTTTTAGGATAGCATTTTTTTCCCCACAACTGTCTACTGTTAAAAAAAAAAAAAAAAAGTTTTAATTGTTCATAATCAAATGTTTGACTAACATGGAATCAGCAGATGGAAACTAAGTGCTATAGAGGAAATAATATTTGAGGAATTATTGAAGGAGTGATTCGTCTTACTATGAAAATCTACAGAGGTTTTTATTTGAAAGTTGTTAGATAAGTTGCTGGATCTGGCACTTAGTTTTTGGTGAATTTGGGAGGGTAGTCTGTCAAACTTAGTTTTACCCCCAGGAGAAGCTGTGGCCTTGCCATTATACTGATTAACAGACAGAACTTGTGATTTTGACTGAATCTGGCATCATCCTCTGTTTCCTTCTGTTAAGCTCATATTTTGTTAGTATGGAATGCAAAAAACTGGTATTTGCTGCTTAGCTACATTGGATAGCAGAGACTAAAAGGAGCTATGAAGTAGGAAAACTTTAGTGTGGTACTAGTGGTATGACAAGCAAGTTGGTTCTACCACAGCTTGGTAAGAATGAAAATATGGTGGGAAGGGGTTGATTGAGGTAAAGCTGTAGAATGTGTGTACTAATCTGGAATTATTTTTGCAGCTAGATTTATCACATATGTGTTTGTTCAATGTAATTTTCCTATTTGTGCATTAACTGCATTGAGAGCTAGGCTTCTTTGGGGTCAGTTCTGAAAGTTGTTTTTTGATATTCCAGATAAAGTTGTATATATAAAATGAAAACATAATGTGCAAGTCCTCTCACTAGGTCTGTGTGCAAAAGGAGTGTAATTTTGGTAACAGCACATTGGAATGAGGATTACAAAATGCATCTTTGTTTTGGTGTAGTTTTAAAATGTTAGTATCTTAATTTTGACAGGGATAAACATAGAAGCTAGCATTAAGTTTGGATGGACTCCCCTGATGCATGCTGCCAGTGTGGCTGATGATGCAGTAGTACGTCTTCTTCTGGACAGAGGTGCAAATGCGTGTTTTGAAATAGGTAAGATGTAAATGAAACATAGCATCCAATACCTCTCAGTAACAGACGCTGTCCTACCCTTGTTCTCTTTTTGTATATATGTAGGAAAAAAATCCAAGTTCACACTCTAAATTTCCTAATTTTGAACTACAAGTAGTAGGTTTAAATTAAAAAATGTGTTCTTGGATCTCATCTGGGTTCAGTTAATAGAGTTTTTTTGTTTCCTCTTTCTCTTTTTTCTCTGTCTCCCTTCTACCTCTCAATCCCCAAGTGCTTCTTTAAAAATGGAGCTTGGAAATACTTGTTCAAAAATTCTCCCATGAAGTTTTAGAGTTAGAATGTCCTGTTATGTAGTATGTACTGCAGGAAACAGCTGGAATCCCAAATTGTTATTGGTGCCCTCTGTTTTTAAATTTATCACGATTACGTTATCTCATCCCTTCTAAATCTAACAAATTTTTGTTTACTCAAAAATGTAATGATTCTTCTGTTCAGCTTTCCAACTGGATATGAGTTATGGATTCATCTTTAAGGCCACATGTGCTTTTCTTCTTGGCTCAACTGTACCAGTTTATTGCTCTCCAGCCACTCAACATTGCCCTTTCAAACATGCCAGGTGACCTGTCCATATGATTGCACTGTGTCTTCTTTCAGACTAAAGTAAAAATACGTAGTGGATTTTAGGTTAATAGTTAATAGGGATTATTTTTTTAAATTATTTTTTACTGACTGCACCCTAGCAGTCTCAGGAGCAGGTCAAATGTGAATTTTGCAAGGTGATGATGAACAGTAATTCTCCTCTGGGCAGTAATTGAAGAAATAAAGTGTCTACTGAATAGCTGTCTAATTAATAAGGAACAAATGTGGACTTCTAAATCTAGAGGACAAGTTTTGTATTAAGTGAAAACTATTCTTCATTGTGTTTGTGGATCAGGTTTTTCTGCAAGAGTTCAGTGGAACTTCTAGGTAATACCAGCTCCTCTGTCAGTTTTTACAGCTTATTAATAAGGCTTTCCTACTTCAACTGCGGTGTTTTCTTTCTGTTTCACTGTGTTGGAAGATCAAGAAAGGACATCACAATACAGATGATGCTGACAAAGGGCGCAACATTGTGAAGTACATAAAACAGTGATCTTACATTCCAGTAGCTTGCCAGCATTTGTAAAAGAAGTAGTAAACTGCAGTGCAGATGGTAGATATCTGGCTTTAAATTTTTCTTGAACTTCTTAGGAGCTGGTCAGAGTATGAACTCTGATTGCTTGCACAGAAAGCAGTTGTGCTTCTAAGTGTCCTTGTAGTCAACAATACAGGGCTTCCGTGTGGCTGCCTGCAACTCATACCTGTTCAGTGGTTTTGGTTGTAGAAAGCTAAATGTTGAGCAGAAACTGCTACGGGCAGCAGTTTCAGCCAGCCAGTTAACCAACATATGTGGCATTTCTTCAGTGTGTGACCAGTTGGGATCAGGTTTCTTAGCTGGTTTCCCTGCTTGTCTGTGCAGGGAAACAGTAGCTAGGGCATACACACAATGGAATACTGTCCAGCTGGGAGCAGTCTTGCCAGTCATTGTTACATATAAATCCAAATGTGTTTGAGAAAGCTATGCCATCCTGATGTACGGAGTGTCGCCAGTCCTGGTTGTTCTGTATCAGCAGTGATTCTATACTAACAGTCCTATAACCTTATAATCTAATAGTAGCTATACTGTTAATTAACTCTCGCCACATTACGGTTATTCTTTGTAAGCTGGTTGCTTAATTTTACCCAAATAGTAGAATGAGTTGGTAGTCATGAAGAGCAAGGAACTGGATGTAATACTCACATGCAGTGAGATCAGAATGTAGTGTCTTTGAGGTGTAAATTCACCATGTCTTCAGGATTTTTCAGCTAATCATACAGACTGATATTTTTGCAGTCTCTTACCAATTTTTCTGCACAAAAGAGAAACCTGTGTGTTGCATGAGCTACAGTTAAGCGCACAGGAATCAACTTCCTCTCCTTTGTGCAAGGAGAGTAGTTCATATTCTGAACTACTGAGTATGAATACAACTACAGTTTCCTCTTAAATAGAATTCCCAAATTAATAATGTTTGTTGCTGTCTTTTTTTCAGAGTCCTGCCAGCCTTTGAGTTCATGTTATTGTTGATAATGGGTTAAACATTTGACTAAGAATCTGTCAGTGCATTATATAATTTCCTGAAATGTTAATTACTTGTTCAGGACTTTAACTCCATGAAACTTGATTTTTTTGTGTAACATGCTGAAGTTTTTGTTTATACGTGGTACAATTTCTACGTGACATAGTTGGAAGTTACAAGATGGTGTACAAAAACCAAGGTGAATTTGAACACAAGGTCTTAGATTGGAGTAGTGGGGGACAAGAAATCGTAAGAAGTAGAGCAGATTGAGGTGAAGCACAGAAGAAACGTCTCAAATAAAATCTGATTTCATCTGACAAAGGTGTTAGTGCGTACACAATCTTCAGGTTTAACAGGGAAGAGAGAATACATTGGAACGCTTCGCGGTATGATCAGAAGTATGTGCAGTCAACATTATGCTGGTTAAATTGTTAAAGGCATGTTTGAACTCGTAAGCGGGTTTATGCAATAGGCAAAATGAGCAGTTGTTCAAACAGCGGTCTCCTAACTGATTCTAGAGCCAGAGAGCTCACTGAGGTCCTGGCTGAGGTTCATCTGCAGGAAGACTGTAGGAGAAATGATCTCTGTTCTCTGGACAAACGGCAGTGGTGTGCAGTTCTGCTTCATGAGCAGAGTGATCCTGTGGCGCCCTGTTGGCTTCAGAGCTGGATTAAATGCACTGGTCCCTCCTGTTCAATCTCATGTATTATACAGATGTGAATTTAAAGAACATTTAAAAAAACGTTCCTTTTTTGCCGTCTTTCTCCTGTCACTGCTGCATAAAAGCCGTCTAAGTTCTTAAACTGATTTCCTTAAGCCATTTCATAAAGACCTTATTGTTTCAACTGCCCTTTCGATGGATCTCTATTCTGCCTAAAATTTACATTGCTATGTGTTTTGTTTTTTTTAACTTCCTGTAAATTGTTTCTTCTTTGATTGTGTTTTGGGAAGAGGTGGGGAGGAACAGGGAATAATGAAGCTACTGGTGTAGACCAAGATGTAAGAAACAAGAACCTAAAGTTAAGCTTCAACAGGTTTTTTTGGGGGGTAGCTAAGCAGCATCCTCACCTTCAGTAGAGATGGAAGCTCTGCTACGTTCATTGACTCTAGTCTTCTCTTATTTGGTGCTTCCATCTAAAATGATAATTCTAGTGACATTTGCTGGAAGAAAAACAAGTTTACCTTTTTCTAAATATCTTAGTTTATCAGAACCTGATTAAGAGCTCTAGCAAATGTTAAGGCTTTTAAAGAAACTTTTGGATTTGCATGGTATTTAAATTTATGTATGTAATTTTCTAACTGTGAGTTTCAAAACAGATAAGTACACGGTGCTGATGGCAGCCTGTGCTGCTGATGCTTCAGAGAAAAAGATCTTGAAGACCGTAGAACTACTTCTGTCAAGGAATGTTGACCCTAACCTTGCTTGCAGGTACAAAAATTTGTAGTGTAAACTTTAATGTTATTGTAGAGAAATTTTTAGATGTGCTTGTTATGAGTTAAGTCTACTTCATTAGCTTTGTATTACCTTCTACTGTATGTATATAGGAAGATAAATGTGCAGGTGTTTTTTCTCCTAATATAGTAGTTTATCTGAGTAAGTATGTGTATTTATCCAACTTAATTTTTGCTTTTTTTTTTTTCTTTTCTTAAGATAATAACTAACCTTAATCTTTTGTTTGACCACAATGTAATTACAGGAAATGTCCTCTGCCCTTCCCAGGTCATATTTCTTATCCTGTATAAAGATATGTGATATATGCCCTGATTTTGAGTTTTTTTGTGCATGTCTAGCTGTATTCCTTTCATGAACAAGATTTATATGGTGAAAGTAAAAATCTTTGTGAATAGAATACATTTATTCCAGTACAAGCATGCGTTATTTTATTTGTTAAAATGACAGCTTATTTCTTGGATTACCATGTCATGTCTAAACAGTCTGAAGCAATGCACTGTAAGTTGTATGTAGTTGCATAGTCTGATGCAACTTATATTTTACGTCGTAAAGAAAGCTCATGGTCTGACTGTGATAAACTCTCATCCCTCTGCTGGAAGAAAGTTTCTGTTTGGGGTGCACTGTAATTGCTTGTTTTTCAGTTAACTGAAATTCACTTTTTACACCACAGCTCTTTCACCTCTTTACCACAGTACTTAAGATATGTGGACTATGTAGCAATGCAAAAGCACTGGAAGTCTATTGGCTCTTATCAGTAGAACTCATACTGTGTTGGGCCCCAAACCTTACTGTAATCATAGTATTAATGCACAGGGAATAGAAACCTTTCTCTATTGATCTGTGAGTAGTGCTGGTATGGAAAGCCTTTTGGTTTCACATCATCTGAAGCTGATAAATGGAAACTTGCTGGGTTGTGTTGTTTTTGTTGTTGTTTTTTTTTGTCTAATTCATGAAATGTGTAGGGGTAGGTGTGGTGGGTGGTGAAAAGTAAACTCATTTGAAATGTCATCAAAGAATGAATATGGGTGTAGGAGTCTGTAGGTGAATGGTTTATTTGAAATAGAATAGTATTGAGGAGAATGTACTAAGAGTAATTTATATTTTTGCTGAATCAAAAATAGGAAACAAGAAAATTTGTAGAGAAGGTAGTGTAAGAAAGTGTAAGTGCAAACTGAGGAGTTTTGAAAGACGAGAAGCAAGGTAATGGGTAGGTGAGATGGGAAGATATTTTAAGACCTGCTCTATGTGGTGTTTGTGGAGTTACTGTGCTCAGTACTTCATTTAAATGAATGCTAGCTTGAAAAATGTGTTCTGCTTATCTTGTGAAATTTACCTCCCTCTTGCTTCAGCATATAAATTGTGTACTTCAGCTTTTTGTAAATCCTGGAAATATTTGAGCAGACTCTTTGTTATTTATTTGATTTTGTTTACTTGCTTTTTAAAGTTCTTTTAACCTGCAGTCCTTTCTTAAAGGGACACTGATTTTATTAAAATTAACCTTTGACTATTTTAGACAGAAGGAAAATGTATGATGAACTGATAACTAAGCTAACAGAACTGTCGCTGAGGTTGTGTTTCGTAAACTTTGGATCTTAATGGTGGCATCTTACAAGTTCTTATTTAGGTAAAGTGCAGTAAAAAAAACCTAATGGCTTTACAAGAAGAACGTGGGATGGATGTGCCTGGTCAGTGACTAAGGCTGTCCTAGGTATTTTGGGGTGGCAGGGAGAAGTGGAAAAAAGTATGAGTATTCCAAAACTAAACTTCTCTTGTAGATTGAGACTGAAGCATACTGTTAGGTACAGGAGCGCATACACATTAAAATATAATTGCTGTTGAAGTCTGTTGTTAAGTTGCCTACATACATTCAATTCTGCTTACACTGAGTAGTTTTGAAGGTTATAAAAAAACACAACGGAAGTTTTATAATGGAAGCTTTTGCCTGCTTTGCTCTGTTGGCAAGATGGTAGTGAGTGTATCTAATTCTTGTCTCAGTACTGCTGAGTTCACAAGGTGGGTCTCCAGGTTGCACAGTCAGAATAAAGCAATTGTGTAATGCTTCAATTTTAGCAAGATATTTATTGCCATTTATAAGATAGTAAGTCTGTACTGCCACATAATAATTTCAAAGACCTTGACATTATCATGGTGTGATAATTAACTACACCAAATGACTAATAATACATTTTAGTAAAGGAAAATAGCTTGGGAAAAATTAATGCATTAGGGTGTGTTTTATGGCCAGAGGCAAGAAAACTAGGGCATTTAATACCAATTGAGTAAATGTCTTTGACCTACGAAGAGAAAATTATCTCGTGATATTATACTTCATGATCTTATATCTCATTATATTATACCTCATTAATTTGCAAGTCTTATTCTAACGTCATAAACTCGGAAAGACATTGTATGTTGGTCAAATGTCAGTACAGGGGAATGAAATCTATTATAAAAAAAAAAAAAAAGCAACAAAAAAACCCCATCAAATACTGAATTGAATTTAGCAGAGAACTTTGTTCGTAAGGGCTATTTCCACTGTTGCAGCTAGTAAGAGAGCCTACCAGGGAGGTTTGCTATTAGACCTGCTGTTCACAGAGAAGGACTGATGGAGGTGTGGAGGTTGGGAGCTGTCCTGCGCAAAGCGACCACAGAATATTAAGAGTTCTCTATTCTTGGTGAAGTCAGGAGGGGGATCAGCAAAAATGCTAGTGGCCAGGACACTGGTAAGGAGGGTCTATTGGAAGTGAGTCCTGAAGGATGAGAGAGTCTAAGAAGGCTCTTCAAGAAGGAAGTTTTAGGGGCACTGGAGCAGGCTGTGTCTGTGCTGCGAAATGAGCCGGTAAGGGAGAAGACCAGTGTGCATGAACAGGAAACTTTCTGTGAGGCTCCAGGAGAAAAGAAAGTACTTCCTGTGAAAGAAATGACAGACAACTTGGGGAGAATACAAAGAAGTTGTTAGGATGCACAGGGAGAAAATTAGAAAGGCTAAAGTCAAGCTTCAGTTCAGCCTGGTCACTGTAGTGAAAGAGAACAAAAAGTGTTTTTATAAATATACTAACTCTAAGAGGAGGGCTAAAGAGAATCTCCATCCTTTACTGGATGCAGTGGGGAACGTGACCACTGATGTTCCCAGTGCCTTCTTTGCGTCTGTCTTTAAAAGTCAGACCAATTATCCTTGTGATTTTCTACCCCTGACCTGGAAGTCTTGAATGAGGAGCAGAATAAATCCCCTATGGTTCAGGTGGAAACAGAGACCTACCACTCCATCTCAACTGCCACGAGTCCGCGGGGCTGGATGGGATCCACCTGAAGGTGCTGAAGGAGCTGTCAGAAGTGATTGCCAAGCCAATTTCCATCATCTGTCAGTGTTTCTGATCAACCAGAGTGGCCCCAGAGGATTGGAAGCTTGCCAGCGTGACTCTCATCTACAACAAGAATCTTAAGGAGGATTCAGGGACCTACAGTCCTGTCAGACAGACCTTGGTGCCAGGGAAGGTTATGGAACAGATCATCTTAAGAGAGATCACATGGCATATACAGGGCAACCATGGGATCAGGCCCAGCCAGCATGGATTCATAAAAGACAGGTCCTGCTTGACCAACCTGACCTCCTTCTGTGGTTAAGTAATCCACATGATGGATGAGGGAAGGACCATTGACATAGTCTACCTAGACTTGAGCAAAGCCTTTGACACAAGACACTGAGGCTGCAGTGTCTGCAGGGCTCCTCAAAATGAGGAAAGGATTCTTCAAATCTTCTACTGTGAGTAGTTATCACAAAATTTCCTGTGTACATTTTTTCCTGATTACAGTAAGGCGTATGAGTACAGCTAATTTTTCTTCAACATTAACAAGTAATGGAGGATTTATTTTTTTATATCTATCTATCTGTATATCGTAAATCTTGGTTTCTTTGATGGATTAGGTTTGTTTTTCTTACTCTAATCTCCCTCTTTCAGACGTGCATGTGGATGTATCTTGCTTTCTGAAGCATTGGTTGTGGGACTAAGGCATGAAATGGTGCCCTCGCATAGGTAGAGTTGCATAAATACAATTGCATATTTATTCAGCACTGTAAATGTTTCTACCTTGAAACAGACTCTATCCCTTTAAATTAAAACATATGTAAAATTGGATGCTTGAAGTCATAATGCCTATTCATGTCATCAGACCTTTTAAACATCACATTTATTTGATTTTACTTAGCAGTGGTGATGCTTTCTCACTGCTTGTTTGACTCAGTGCCTTGATTTCAGATGTCATCTTTGCAGTACTTTACAGTTGTAACCACTGCATGTTGTGCTCCAGAGAAAAGACTGTTCTGTAGCTTTTGGAGTTCTGCTTGGTAGTTTTTTTTTTAAAAAAGCAGAAGATAATTGTGAGGTGGTAGTAGTGGGCAAGTTTCATAAAAATAACACTGAAAGTAGAAAGAACCTCCAGATATATCTGTACTCCAACTATTTCCTTAAAAATGCATCAGCTTAAACATCACACTACCGTTTGGTCTGTGAGGCTGCCAAAGAAAGAGACTGTTTCACCTTCCTTTTATTCCATCAGAACAACTTCAGTTGAAGTGCTGACAAGTTAAAATGATTTAGTTACAGACCAATGTAAATCTCTTCTTCATTTCATTACTAGGTTCATTTCCCTTACTGTCTATGCGTCTTGAGATGACATAGTTACCTTATATTTTGCTTATTTCTGAATAATATACTTTTTTTTTTTTCCCTATCACAAGATGCATTCCCATTTGCATTGTCGAATTGTTTGGTAGGAAGGGACCTATAAAGTCTGTTTTTTGCCACGGACAGGGATATACCTTCCACTAGATCAGGTTGCTCAGAGTCCCATCTAACCTGGCCTTGAACACTTTTCACAGATGGGGCATTCACAGCTTCTGTGGTCAACCAGTCCCATTGCCTCACAACCCTCTGAGTAAAGAACTTCTTCCATAGGTCTAACCTAAATCTTTTCACTTCATTTAAAGCCAATAATCCTTACCACTATGCTCTGTGGGGGGGAAAAAAAAAAAAAGTCTGTTTCTAGCTTTCTTTTAGGCCCCATTTAGGTACTTGAAGGCCACTGTAATGTCTCCCTGAAGCCTCTTCTCCAGGCTAAATATCCCCATCTTTCTCAGCCTGTCTTTGTAGGAGAGATGCTCCAGCTCTGATCATCCTTTTAGCCCTTCTCTGGATTTGCTCCACTAGTTCCATGTTTGCACTATGCTGGGGCTCTCAAGCCAAACACAGTACTGCACATGGGTTCTTAGGAGAGCTGGGGAGAAAAATCACCTCTCTTGACCTGATGTTTGTTTCTTTTGATGCAGCTCAGGATTCAGTTGGATTTTGGGGCTGTAAGCACACATTGCTGGCTTGTGTTGAGCTTTATCAACCAACACACCTAAGTCCTCTGCAGGGCAACTCTCAACCCGTTCATCACCAGACTCTATTGATAGTTGGGATTACCCAAACCCACATGCAGGACTTTGCAGTTGGTCTTGTTGAACTTAATGAGGTTTGTACAGGCAAGCTTCTGAAGCTTCTCAGGGTTTCTCAGGATGGCATCTCTTCCTTTCAGCACCACCAACTGCACCACACAACTTGCTGTTGTCTGTGAACTTGCTGAATGCACTCAATTCCATTGTCTGTGTCATTTACTAAGATGTTAAATTGTGCTGATCCCAATACTGGCCCCTGAGGAATGCCAGTCATCAACGGCTCCATGCCCAAGTGGAGAACATTGATCACAATGAGTTTGACCATCCAGCCAATTTCTTGTCCACTGAGTCGTCTGTCTGTTGAATCTGTGTCTCCAATTTAGACTATGTAGAGTCTAGGGCATTTAAACAGCTGGAACAGATTGCCCCATCCCTGGAGATATTCAGAAAAACTTGACATAGTGGATGAAGCCCTGCCCTTGGCAGGGGAATTGGAAATAGATGATCTTTAAGGTCCTTTCCAATTCACTTAATTCTGTGATTCAGTTGTCGTGTGGGACATTGTCAAATTGTTTCCATTTTTGTGTATGTCTGAAATTTTTGCAGTGGACTTTTAACTACACTTGTATTGTACCATGTTATCCTGACAGATAATAACAGATGCTGAGATTAAGAAATAATGAAGAAGAATGAGCAAAGCCGTAGTTGTAGCTATAGAAAGGCAGCGTTTGAGGAAATCTGCTAGGTATGCACATGTATTTTGGGGTCCCTCTAGTGGTCGGCATTGAAATTACTGGTAAGAAACCATTTCAGAAAACTTTTCTCGTCTCAAATTGCATTCATAGAATCATAGAATTACTCAGGTTGGAGAAGACCTTCAAGTCTTCAGAGAAGACCTTCAAGATCATCAAGTCCAACTGCAACCTAACCATACTACCCTGACTCTAACAACCTTCCTGTCACGGAGTTATCTCTAGATCTGCATTCATGGCAGGGTGTTGTTGTAGAATAAACTTTCACAACAGACTTTTTTACAGAGCCATACGTTAGAAATATGCAACACTTTTTTTAGGAAAAAAACCCCCACATTTTAAGATATGGTGCACTTTTAATTGAACACTGTTAGTAAAATATTTTGGCTTATAACTGTTTACTTCACAGCACCCAGAAACTCAACAGCTTCCTCCTGCAATACTACATGCTTGTCAGTCTTTAGTCTTATTACACCAAAGAGAAACAATCAGGCTACTAAGAAGATATTTTCTGAACAGAATCTTTTGAGCAATATGTATATTTAGATAAATTTAGGTATGTTTCTGAAAAACATCAGACCAGTTCGCTATGGCTTCATCTTACAAGCATCTAAGAGGAAGCGTAATAGACTGTTGTCATCACATTTTGGGATATTAACAAAATAAATAGAATAATGGGAAAGGTGGTATCTATAATTTCTACTTACGCAGTTACAAGTAATAGTTTTGTATGTGTAAAAGAGCAAATGTCAACATACCTGTGGGAACGGAAGATTAGGAAAAGGCCAAGGATGTAAGTATTTTGATGTACGTTTACTTTTAGTATTTATAAACATTTTTAGTATGGCATTTCTGTGTAATTCCCTGATGACTTCTTTCAGGTGTGCTCAGGAAGGCTCTGAATGTTGGTTGTTCTTGTGCACGCTGTGGTTTTGCACTGTACCTATTTTGCACATTATCCATAATTGTGTGACCAGTGATTTTTTTGCTGGTAATGTTTTTGTCAGAGTTTTGCAAGCATGTATATAGTTGTTAATCTTAATACGTATATAGTTGTTCATTTCTCTTTAACAAGATAAATATTATTATGTTTTATAACTTGTCCTCCACAAAATACTTTTTTTCTTTCCAGAACTTTCAGTTAAACTGTGTGAAGAATTCATCACTTAAGCTGTGTTCTTTACATTTTTTTTATGTGAAAAGTAATGCTCTGCCACTTTTTTTTTCTCTGAACTGAATTTTAAAATGGGTGATAAGCTGATATTCTCTGCTTTATTAACATAGAAACTGTGATCTCTGACTATGCTCATTCCTTTATGAAGCTGCTTCATGTGCTTTCATTGAGAGCCTGCCATTGGGTCTGTGGTGGCAACAAGAGAGATGACCTTGAGAAACAGATTTCATGTATTTCTAAACCAGAAAGCTTTTCATAGCTGAGAAGTATTAAGAATATTTGATGTAATGCAGTATTTGAATTTGAAAGTGATAAAATAGTTTTCAACTTCTTCTCCTAGAAGTACAAGCTATAAGTTTATATTCTAATCTCTGGGAGTGATTCCTCTAAGTTTCCTCTATCTTCTGGGAATGTCCTCTAAGTGCAGAGGGCAGTAACTAACTCTTGATTTCTTTTCAGTTAGAAAATAAATAGCAATTCTTAAAATGTATAAAAAATGCTAACTGATGTAAATCAGTTACTAAATCTTATGTTCTGATAAATTGAACCTTGTGGTAAAGCATAAACACTGTGCCATGGGCTTTCATTCTCGGCGAAAATGGCTCTACGGAAGAGAGTATTTGCAGAATTGAAGTACCCTATCTGATCATACAGCTGGATTTTAACAGCTTGATATGCTTGTCACTGTTCCTTCCAGGAAACAAATGACTCCACTGATGTATGCAGCTAGAAAAGGCTGTCCTCACGTTGTTAGTCTTCTTGTTGCTCATGGATCACACATAAATGCTCAAGATGAAAATGGATATTCAGTAAGTGGTTTACTTAAGTATATATTTCAACTAATTATTTAAAAGTATTAAAAAAAAAAAAAAAAAAAAAAAAAAAGCAGGAGCCCGTAGGCTTATTTTCTGAATATGCTTTCTTTAAGCAAATACTCAAGCTTATTTATTGCGCATCTACCCATCTACCTTGAGATTGTTTCGCACTGCGTGTCTTTATCTTCAGATTCTGCCATGTAAGAAGTTATGAAGTTATAAATTTTGTGTTATTCATTGAACCTCTTTTTTATCAAAGCTTGATAAAACAAAGTTGCTTTTCATGCAGGCATTAATATGGGCAGCACACCATGGACATAAAAATGTAGTCTTTATGTTGCTTGAGCTTGGAGCTGACAAAAATCTGCAGACTAAGGATAAGAAAACAGCAGCAGAGATAGCAAAAATCAATGAACATTCAGAGGTACTTAATTTCATTTCTCTTGAAATATGAATTCTGTGGGTTTTTTGTATTTATTTAGGAGTGTTTGGTTTGTTTTTTGAGTTTGACATTAGAATCTCTGCTATTAATCGTATGGTTTTCTGCAGAAGTTTTACTTTAGTAACTACAATACAGGAGCGAGTTGAACACCTGCCAACTTTTCACAGTTTTAAACGCTTTTAAATGTTGTGCATTTTTTTGTGCTTTGTTGTTGTCATTTCTTTGGCTTATTTCTTTTTAGAATCTTTGACTTCAGATTTGAAATGTAGAGCAAGGGATTAGTAATGTAAGTAACAGTGATGTGAGAAGTAGTAAAGTCATGTGTTCGTTTTTGTTTTTTTTTCTTTTTTCCTGGCTGCCCAACTGTGTGAGAGAAAGCAGATATCAAACTAATTGGCAGTTTATAGTTTCTGATTGAAGCTGGAAGTGAAAAGGCCAAAGCTAAAGGGGCAGAGAGGCTCAGTGGTATGTTCTGGCCATTTTCCAAATCTATTCTCAGATTCTTTGGACAGAAGACAGTTTAAAACAATGTGAATTGATCATTGGATTACATCAGGTCATTGGAAAAGCGGTCACTAATTACCAGTTTGAAGAAAGCTGCTGAAGACATTACACACATATACTCCTAAAATAATTGTTTTAATTGCCCGTACTAAATGGTACATGGTGGATCAATCAAATCAGATTTGTGTGTTTTGCTTTGAGTTGCTCTTACCAATAACTTCTTAGTGTTTTTTCTAGTGTCCCTTTAAAAATATGTAATTCACTTTAGTGATTTTTCTACTGTCTTTCCTCTCCTGTTTTTCCTCCTGTCATATTACAAGGCTAGGCAGAAGCAAAAATGGTAACTATGCACAGAGCGTAGGCTAGCAAGATCAGTGTCTGAGGCTCAGCAGTCTGTCAACTCAGCTTATTGGAAGGGGCTCCACATGCTTTCTGTCTGTGATAAATGACTTGTTCAGCACGCTGTGGCCACATAGTCTTACAACATGACTGTCTGACATAGAGGGAATACAGGCTCCTTGCACTTGAGAGGTGGGTCTTGCTTCTTGACCTGTGAAGTGTTAGCTTTCACACAGTTACTGCAAACTCATGCAGATGTTACTGTGATATTTAATGGTTGTGAGCTTGTTCCAGCTTGGAAGTCTGCTTGTCTGCTCTTCAGCCCATTGACAGCCCCTCTGCGTTGTCAAAGGCTCTGGCAACAGAAACTGTATGAGGGAACGTTTATTTCCTTGCATATTGTACTGGGTTTGGCTGGGATGGAAGTTTTCTTCCTAGCAGCTTATGTGGTGCTGGTTTGGATTTGTGACCAAACCAGTGTTGATAATGCACTAGTATTTTAACTGTTGCTGAGTGTTTATGCAGCAACAAGGCTTTTGCTGTGTTTGTCAGGGAAGCCCTGCAAGCAAGCAGGCTAGGGTAGGTGAGGGTCTGAGAGGGGACACAGCTGAGACAGCTGAAGTGACCAAAGGGTTATTCCATGTTGGTATATAACAGCCTTGCTCAGCGGTAAAAACATGGGAGGAGCAGGGGGATTTTTGTTAAGTAGCTGTTTCTTGGAGCCTGGCTGGGCATTGGTTTGCAACTGGGAGATGGTGTGTTTGCCTTTGCATCGCTTTTTTGTTAGGAATTAGTGTGTGTGTGTGTGTGTGTGTGTGTGTGTACACATTTCTAATTAAAATACTGTTATCTTGACCAACATTTTTTTTTTTTTTTTTTTTTTCTCACATTTATTCTTCCAGTTCAGCCCTATCCCATTTTAAGGAATGGACAAGCAACTAAGTGGGGACTTATGTGCTATCCAGTGTCAATCCACACTGTGTGTGTATAGACAAAAAGCTGGCTAGTCACCTGAATTTCAGAAAAGTGATCTCACCAGTCCCTTACTTTTATACTTTTACTAGGATTCTACTTGCTTTGCTAACTTTTCTTGTAACTAGCAAGGGCAGTGCAGTTTTTTGAATCCATCACTGATGTGTAGTGATACCTGGTAGAAGTCTCCCTTGTTTAATCAGTTGAAAGAATCCTTGTCTGTCAAATATAATCAACTTCAATTGTCAGATGTAAACTGCTAAATGTTGAGTCTGTATACGCATTGGAAACTGAGGTGTTAAAATAGTTTTATACATTTAGCTTCTTAGGAAACTTACTCCATTGAGTATGTGGTACTCTTGTCTACAAACAACAGAAAATAGTTGTTGGAGTATTGCTGCTTCTGAAATAATAGTTGCTAACTCCTTTATGACTGCGTTGCGTATAAACTTGCTTTGCATCCAGAAATGTTCCTGATGATAAACTCCTAGAGCTTAGTCTTAACTCCTTACTATACTTGAATTAGAAAAGATGTGGCAGATGTTTCATGTTCCCCCAATGTAGTAATTCATAAAATAAGTCTTTGTAGTCTGACTTCTGTGTATTTCTTTATGCATGCTAACTAACTCATTTTGGCTCTTTCAGATTTATAGTTTACTCTCTTTGACTGTAAATCACTTGCAAGGGAAATACTGTGGGACAGTGAAGCAAGAGACTATGTACAAATTTCTGACAGCTGCCTCTGACCACAGTGTTAGGTAAATAAATTCATGGTGTAATTTTAATTTATAAACATTCATGAGAGATTGTGTTTGTTCATAATAAGTTTTACTAAAATGCACTGTGTATCATTTGAAGCACTACCAAGAGCCCACAGTAAGTATGTTAATATTCATTTTTCAGGACTGCATGGTTCCTTTGCATTGTAAACTATGAGCATGCTCTAGGTCTTCCTTTCCTCTCAGTTGGCATAAAGTATAGTAGAGGCAGGGTTCAATGGCACTTACCTGTGTTTCAGTGCTGTTAAATTTTTATGCTCCTTTGTTGGATACTCCTTGTTGTGTGGTTATCTTCATTTGGTATTCAATTTCAGATACTTTTACTGAATGCCTGTTCTCATATTCATGCCACCAAGAAGAGCTGTGCCCCATTTTTCCATGTGCTTTCAGATACTTGCATCGCCTTGAGGAGAGCCATACATCCAAGCAACCCCAAGTAAAGTATGAACAGCATTTAAGCTCCAGAATTTCTTTTATAAGCATGCTTCTAACTTTGAAGCATGCAGATGTTCTGTGGCTGACCTCAGTACCTGCTTTGAAGGTTTTTCGTACTGTTTTGTCATTGAACATACAGCTAAGAAGTCCTCAGCAAACCATCCATTTTCTTCCCTGAGCTGCATAGCCTTGAGAAAACAATCCTCAGTGCCCATAGGCTCTGTGTGGTGTGTTCTGATTAGTCAGTTTAATATTGTGTCCCTGCTTAGCCAGGTCATGTGGAATTTGAAATACTAAATTACGTATCATGAGGCTGATGCTAGTTCATTAATTAGCACTTCAGACTTCAGGTAGTCTCAGACAGAATCTCACAGATTCTGTTGCTAGAATAATGTTTACATCAGATGTTTTTTTTTCCTCTGGGGCTTCAACCACAATCATCTTAGAGGCACTTTCTGAAGCTGAGGGTTGAAGACTTTGCATGGTAAAGTCAATTATCTGTGTTGTTCTCTGTTCTTGTGTATTACTAGTGATATAAGGAAGTAACCCTACACAGCAGTTATTCAAATGAATTTTGTCCTGTTGAAACCTGATGCTGGCTAGAGGGTGTTCTGTCAGGCTTAGTCATCTCAATAAGCTTTGAAAACACACACATACGTGTGTTTGTTCTTTTTGTGTAATGATAGTCAAGAGGTACAAAATCCTCAAGTTGGAAGGGACCCACAAGGATCATTGAGTCCAACTCCAGGCTCCACACAAGACCAATCAGATCAGATCTCTGAGAGCATTGTGCAGATGCTCTCAGATGCAGCTCTGTGCCATAGCCACTTCCCTGGAGATCCTGTTCCAGTGCCTGACCACCTTCTTGGAGAAGAACCTTTTCCTGATATCCAACCCGAACCTCTTCTGTCACAGCTTCATGCAGTTTCCTCGGGCCCTGTTACCCTCACCAGAAAGAGATCAGCGCCTGCCCTTCCACTTCCCCTTGTGAGGGAGCTGTTGGCTGTGATGAGATCTTCCAGCAGCATAGCTCCTTGAGTTGGATACCTTCTTCCTACCATTGGCCCTTGTAGTTTTCATCACAAGCATTGCCACTTGTCTTCTCAGTTTCCATTTCCTCTCTCATCTGCTCCTTCCTAATGCATAGTGTAGTACTGGGTGTCAGCATGTTGCCCCACTGTCATAGATGTTTGTGTCAGCCTTCTGTAGACATCGGATAGTGAGGGTGGCTTCAGTCACTGACTTCTGCTATCTAGTGGAACAACAGTCCTGACTCCAGATGCCTGGATTCTAAAAGGAGGAAAACGTATCTGTAAGGAATTTGCTTTCTTAGACTCCTAGGCTAGTCCTCTTGTGCAGAGGCTTTCAAGTAAACATGTGGTTGCTGAATAGCTCTCTCTTCAATTCACAAAAAGAAAAATGTCCTTTGCTTGCACCAGAGATCTTGAGTTACCAGAAGACTCCTGAAGGCTTTGTAAAATACATGCTTTGAATGCTTAAATAAAAAGATCTGATCACTGTAGTTCTTCTATATTCATACATACTGTTCCTCTCCCCAGTATGAGGGTGTCAGTTGTACATTGTGCGAGTGTGTCTGTCAATTGCTTACTTCAGAGGCTGGCTGTTGATGTTTGTGTTGAGGGGAAGAGGATAACATGATTCTGCACAACTTCATGGAAGAGACAGTAGTTTTAAACTCATATTTTTCTGCTGAAACATACCTTACGCTCAAAGATTTATTGACTTGCTATGAAGTGGAAGCTGCATTAACTCTTCCTTAGGTGATTTAGAATGCCTATACCTTGTGAAGGGTTAAATGTACCAAAATAGCAGAAATCCTTGGAATTTTCAAGATTCTCAGTGTGCAAACCTGAAATGTTTTCTTAGGCATTCTGAACTATTTTCAAAGAATTTTTCTTAATATTATTTGTTTTGTTTTCTGCCAATTTGAGAGTAGAAACTTATTTTAGTCTTTGACAGGATAAGAAGGCAAACCTTGATTTTTTTGGGGGGGGCCTACAACAAGAGAGCAAACTATTTCTTAATTTGGTTTCGGCAAAGGTTTGTTATAGCAACTGCAGTAGTTTTTTTGCACTTTATGTGATCTACTTTTTTCTTATGTTCATTACAGTTGTTCATCTGATTGTTTGGACTTTTGTTCTCATCTTTTTATCTTTTAGTAGGTTGAAGAATAGACTGATGTTTTACCTGATGTTGAGCTCAGAACTTAAAATGAGTTTCACTGTTTCTTTTGTCTACCTTCTGAACAGTAGTCTTCTGACAGTGAATTTCTTATCAGACTTATCTCTGCTGTCTTCAAAATAGGCATTCCTGGTTTTTTTTTATAACTGTTTTTGATTTAAATGGAACTGATAGAGTAGCAACTTTGGGCTGACTCCGGTTTGTATGATGATCAGCTGATAAGAATGCACAGTTTTATGTTCCTTAACACCACTTCCAGATTTTTCAGGCTTTTGTGAGCAACTTTGAGGTCCTCGTGTTGCTCAAGCGTTGAAATGTTCTGCTACTTATTGGTTTTCATTTATAATAGCAGTTCTGTTTATGGTCAGTTCTACTCACTAGACCAAAAATGCAATTAAAAAAATTTTATAAGTTACCCTTATGATGCTTACAAGAGACTATCAGTAAAAATGTAGAGGTTTAGATCTGTTAGTGTCAGTCTGGGATTTCTTCTGTAGCATTTTGTTTTGGATGTATTTTTGCTTTGTTTTTAATTTCCTCTGTTTTCATTTTGAACTTTTATTGAATGTATTTACAGTTCCTGTTCAACTTTAGATGCCATGGAAGTGTTTTTACATGGTATTGGTCTAGAACACATAATAGGATTATTGAAGGTAAGATATAATGTGTCTGCTATCTATAATTTCGTGAAACATACCATAAATGTCAAAATAAATTCTACATTTATTTAAGTAAATGTATTAAGTGAAATTTCACCTTTGAAGTGTAAAGGTCCACTGCAGTGGACTGGATTGCTTAATTTTGATTTTGAGCATAAGTCACAATGTGATATTTCTCAACTGGAGGACACTTGTTTTTCTTAGATACATGGTGTCATTGTTTTTGTTTATGAAAACTGAAGTAAAGTGTACGTGAAAAAAAAATAATGAAAACATTGTTTTCTTTTGAAACTATTTTTGGTGACAGAAAATCCTTTAATTTATGTAGGACAGAGATGTATACTTATGGCAGCTTCTGACCATGGAAAAAGAAGAGATGATACAGGTTAGTTTAAAAAATTCAAAAATTGTTTTCTTCTTTTTCAGAAATGGTTTCAGTATGTTACCTTTATTAATATCTAACCATTATAAAAAGTCATCTTTAAAGACCTGCTCTCAAAATCTTTGACAAATTCTTCAATTTTTGTGTAAATGTAGATGACTTCTTTGTGTAATCTGACAGACCTGCCTTCAATTCTGTGAGGTGAATTCTCAGGTCGTCTTTGCCTGCGTCTGACTGTGGAGGTTCCCTCTGTTTCTTTGCTGTAATGAAGTGGGAGTTGGGGTGAGCGGGAAATAGTTCAATTTTGAATTTTAGTTACTGCCACCGTTATGATGTGTGTTTTCCCTGAATGCAGATCACTGCTAGGATAAGCAGCAGATAATCCTATGTATCCATTTTAAAGGTGGTCATTTTTTCTTTTTCTTTTTTTTTTTTTTTTTTAAGTTAAAAAAAAAAATCTTTCTTGCAGCCTACTGCATTTGGGAAGCTCGGTATTTCACCCTTGTCCAGGAGAAATTGGTACGTTTTTATAAAGTTTTAGTTTGTAATAGAAATAGGGCAGTAGCTTTTTCCTTAAACTCCTCACTGAAATTACTGCTCTGGAAAATGAAAGGTTTTGTTCACTTGAAGGAAGAGGCCAAAATGAAATTGTGCTATAGAGTCTCCTTGGTGCGGCACAGGTACTTCAGGCTGCAGCATTTTTCTGAGCGGTCTCTACCCGGTCCAGGTTACCAGAGAGGCCTTGTTCAGTTAGCTCCTTCAGACCTGCTACTCATGCTGTCTATGTACATCCTAAGTGTCAGCTTCTTTTCCCCTCTATTCTGGTTTGGATAACCAGTTGTTTTACCCTGGAACAGTGCCAGAACATTCGTGGTACCAAGGAGGCATGTATTCCAGCAGCAGCAATCAAAACGTAACTGCGGATATTGGTGTTCCTTCAGAGCTGATGTCACTAGGCTGTCCTGCGTGGAGATTTGTCTTGTCACTGAGCTAGCATTTTCAGTGTTTTGACAGAGCTCAGAAATACCTGTATTCTCAGAGGGTTCATGTATAGGGAGTTTTATCAATCAAGATTTTTTTTAAGAGTTGATTTAGACATAAATATTACAAGGCATATCAGCACCTGTGTGGATCGTAGTGTCCCAGTGTGGGCTTTATTTGATTCCTTAAAGCCCCCCTTTACAGGGGTTTCACTCTTAAGAGATTTTTGTGGTTTTCTCCTCATGACTGTGAACTGCTCTCTCTCATGTCTGCACTGAACTGCAAATCTGATGGAGTATGCATTAAAATTCACCACCTGTTTTGATGTAATCATTTTTATTTTGTTTTGTCCAGGGTGCGTTGGAGGAGGGGAGAGTATTATGGACTGAAATGAATAGCTGAGCCTTACTTAAAATACTTCAGCTTCACTGATGAGACAAAATACTTTTCACGCAAACTGATAACTTCTCTTTCAGTGTTCAGATGTGTTTGGAATTCCTTAATACAAAGGACAGTCTGGAATGATGCTTGGGCTGGCTGTTCTTGCTCAGGAAGACAACTTCTCTAGGAGCAGGATTCTTTTTTGCATCTTGTCTTGGCAACAGCAGAAAACAGTGCCTGGAAAATAAGTCATATTTTGTGCATGGACGTAAATTAATTAGTCTTCAAGTCGGAATTTAAAAAATAACATCGCACACCTGGCTTATTACCATTTCATAAGTTATCATCAATTCTTGATTATAGTTTTAGAGCTCTGCTAACAGTTTCTCCCCTTACTGCTGGTAGAAAAAAATTTAATCTGTTTTCTCATAACAGAGTTGAAAGTTTTTGGTGCGATGGCAGATCTTCCACTAACAGCCAGCTCTTTTAAATAGCCTGGATCTTATTACTGCAAAGATTAACGATGACTTCTGACGGATGCCTCTGAACCATGCTGCTTTTTATCCAAGGAACTGGAGAAAAAATCCTGTCACTAACATGAGACACTTTCCTCCATCAAACTATATCGGGAAGATATTTTCTCTGTAAATATCTTTATCTGTATTCTACAACAGAGCCTAAACAATGACTCTTTCAAGTTGAAATCCTTGCATTCCTTCAAGTTATAAACTGCTCCATACTGAGACATGTCTGCTCAGTATACTGGGACAAGTCTATACAACATTTGGAGGTTTTTGTCTGCTTGTTCTTCTTGTGACACTTAGATTTTTATTTTTTTTTTTACTGGAGGAGAGGCATGTTTTTTTGAGTATTTGTCTCATAAGGCAGTGCCATGAGTACTTGATGTGTTTTGAACTGACAAAATTCCTGTCTCACTGTCTGTTAGCTTATTAGAAGAGAAATTGGCATCTTCTTCAGATTAGAGAATGTGTAGTAAAAATTTGACACATCAAAATATAAGCCAGGAGTTTAACTTCATCATTGGAGAGTTATCTAGTCTGCATACTTCTGTATCACAGTGCCAAGACTCTCCTTCCTCTGACCACCTTCCCACACACAAAAAAACATTTTATACTTGGCAGAAAATAAAGTGAATAAAAAATAGTGACCATTTGGGCAACATGACAAAGAGTTCATATATAACCTCACTGGTATGTTATCTGAGAAGCATGCCATCTTTCACTTGAGGCAATCTGTTACTCACCTTCTATTATTTCTGTCTGAAGGATGACAGAGAATGTTAATGCTGGTACGCAAGTTTTTAGCTATTTTTTTTTTTCATTTTACTTTATTCCTAAGTAAAAACAAAGTAAGTCTACGTACCTGAAATAAAAATCTGGACTATGTGTAGTCTATTCTACAGATATAAGTAAATCCATATACAGCACTTCTTTCTTAGACATATGGCCACTTAAAAAATAGTAGTTGCACTGTGTAGACTGCAGAGTATAACTGAACAATTACTAGCCTAAAAGTTTTCTCATCCATGAGGAAGAAGAAGGGTTTCACAGACTGTTCATGTTCCATTCACACACGCATCTTGTTCCATTTCATCATTGCATGAATGGTCAGATTGTGGCTAAATTTTCCTGTTCAGCATAAGTGGTCTGGAAAAGAAAATTGTCTGCTTTGGAAAGAGGTTTGGACTGGTCCTTTTCTTCTCAAGTTCTGCACCTAGTACTTCTCAATTCAAAAAGTGCTGTGCTAATGGTAGACTTTTGACAGTTTCTTTGACAGTTCTTTCTTCACAAGGCATATCTACAAGGTGTTGTGTGAGTGCTCAGTCAACTGATCTGTTCACAGAACGATGTAGTTATCTTTTATTTGTAGGAACCCAAATTAGAACATGTGTCTGATGCACTGATGAGAAAGCTATATCCTTATTTGCTTGTTCAAGGAATGGGAAGATGAATCAAAATCAGTTCCAATCGTAATAGTTCTCGCTTTGGCCAGATTTAATATTCAGGAGTAACTCCTGCTCTGACCTTGGAAGAGTTCACTTGATTTTTCTGATTGTACTTAAATTTGCTGCTCACAGATCAGCTTACTACTGTGTCATGAGATGGCAGTTGTTAGATCTCACTTTGTTTTGTAAACAGTAAGAAAACATTAATTCATACTAGATAGTACCACAAAACTCTTGAAAAAATAAGGTTTTTGAAAGAGGTATGATACTTTGCAAGACAGGTTTCCCTAAACAGAGGAGAAATAAAATACATGTCCAAAAGTACATAAAAGCCTTCTTGTAATTTGGACTCTTTCTTTCTAATTTACAATTTGATGCAGACTTAGCTCAGAAAAAAAATAATGTGAACTATTAACACTGTATCACTGTTGTGATGATTAGTTGTTTCTTACTGTAAGATGGTTTAGATGATTCTGAATTAGTGAAGCATAAGATCCTAGCATGGGGGTACTTATAAAAACTACTGCTAATGTTTTTTAATACCCAGATTTTTGAGTATCCTGTGCAAGATCAGTTTGGCTCCTACTTGGTTCTTGTCTTATTTTCTGTTGTTATCATGTTTTTGTTTTTTTTTTTTTTTAATTCTAATTTCCTTTGGAAATAACATACATAGTTGATTACTTAAATGTAACTTCTTTTGACTATTAATTATAAATTCATAAAATAGCAGTACTGAACTGTTTTATGTTTAATACGTGTTAAAACTAAATCATATGTCTGAAATTACTTTTTGAATTTAGATAGGTATTACAAATCCTGTAGATCAACAGAAACTCCTAGATGCCATTAATGAGCTGCAAGTGGAAGAAACAAGATTTAGAGACCTTTCTGAATTAGCAAATCTGGAAGTCAGGTAATAACCATGTTTCTATGGAAAGTAAACTGGAATGCAAACTATTTAAGGTAACTGCAGTATTTTCTATAGCATGAAATTTAGATTCTCTGGCACCTCATCCTATGCATAAACATTCATGGGATGCCTGTTAGTGGATCGTGAGGAATGAAAGTAGGTGCATTTTATACAAATAAAATTAAAAGCACAGCTTCCTGCTGTAGGAATCTTTTTATCAGTTATATTGCAATTCTTATGCCATTATTTTGGTCATCTTTGAGTGATGAATTCTTTATCTGTATCTCAGACCTGCACTGCTGTGCACGTTTCAATAGGTGTGTTTATATCAAGCGACTTCTCTGGCTCCAATATTAACTCGTTCTTTAGTTGTTCTGATAAGCTTGCTCTGTTTGCTTACCCATGCTTCAAGAGCATCACTGACACTTTCAAACTCTAAACAATATGGCCTGTGTAATTCTCCATTGTGTCTGTAGACAAGACAGATTGTTAGTACTGCTATCAAATATGAGAGTAAAATGCAATTAAAAAGTAGGAGGCAGAGGTGTATATTATTTCTGCATATGGGCTTAATTTTCAACTGATTAATTAACTACCTGTCTGTGTCTGTCTAATTCATGTAGATTTCTGGATTCCGTGTTTTTCTAGAAACAGTATTATTAAATTTTACCTGTCTCCTAGGTGCTCGTAGAGCAGTTCCTGTGTCTGCCACAAAAAGAAGAATGTAGTAAGGGTAGAGGTGTCTTAAGATTTCTTAAACCTCTTATCCTTCTGTTTTGTTGTGTGAATGTTTTATCTAGAAGAGAGCTGTGGATTTGGATTTAGATTCTGTGTTCATACCTTCTTTCATGTTACTTTCCAGAGCCATAGAATTGTTTCCGAAGAGTGAGACCACTTGGATACTTAGAAAACAGATCTCAGCACAGAACTGTGGTTTGCCTTTCAGAAGCCTTTGTTAGCTGTACTATCTTTGTTCAGCTTGGGTCAGACTGCTCTGTTTAGGAGATATTGCACCATCCCCATGCTGTAGCTGCCTCACGAGTTAGGCTCTGTGTGCTAGATTTCTCTCTTCCTACTCTCATCACCAGTTGCGTGGCATTATCATCTTCATTGCACAGGACTTGTGACAGACTCCTCCTTGTATCCGATCTGTTCATTACATAATTTTCTTCTATCTAGAAAAGTGAGTGTAGTTCCTCTTTAAAGTGTGTGTATAGGGAAGTGCTTGAAGCCCACATCTTGTCTCTTGAGTAGTGGCTTGACAGTTTTCTTAGCTATTTCTTTCTTCTCCAGAACTCTGGAGAGACCTGTCTGCCTTATGTGGAGGCTAAACTTGACATTGTATTGTAAGTTGGACTGAAGAATGTGCTAGGGTTCAAGTGCTTTCTGTATATGTCGCCATCCATCCTCTGGAGGCAGCTGAATCACGGTGACACTGTGCTTTAACCCTCATGTTGTGGTTCTGTCTACTGCATTCTCCACTCCTGTTTAATCACTCTTAAATACACTGATTGCTTCTGACGCTGGCACTCTGCCTGTTTCTGTAACCATTACTGTGTTCATACAAAAAAGTCTTTGCAGGCTTTTTGAGTTAGATTTTTGTGCCGTGATACCAAGTTTGAACTGTGGGATGAGAGGGCGCGTAAGGCTCTTGAAATGGGAAACACCTGAAAGATTGAGGTGAGCTGGGAGAGCCAGGTGTTCATGTTTTATTGCAGGACTTTGGTACTGCCTACTTGTTTCTGAGATTTCTCTGTCAAAGCAAGCACTTACTTCCGAAAGAGAATTAAGGTGCAAACTAGCAGGTGTGCTACAAGACCAGAGAGCTAAAGTTCTGGCATGTAAGAAGGTACAAAGCATCATAACATCCGTATTTTCTGGCAGCACCTGGGCTTTTCCTGTTAAAATGGAGGCTTTGCTGTTGAGCTGAGACAGCAGACTGGTCATCTGGGTTCCTGTGTCCAAGCTAGGCACTTTTGGAAAATGATTTTGATTCTTCATCAAGGGATCATTCGTTTCAGTTTAAGATGACCAGTTCAAGCTTCACACATTGTTTTATGTTAGAAATGTATGCTTTTTTACATTGGCCCGTAGCAAGTGGTATTTAGTTTACACACTCAAGCAAGACAGCTAAAAAAGATCAAATGGGAAATAAGTGGAATAATAGAAAAAATTAGTTCAGGGCGTGTATGAGGAGCAGGGAGTGGAAGCAAACACTCAGGTACAGTCTTACACACCAGTAACATGATCATCCTATAGAATTCTAAGTACCACACGAAATACCACACACAAAAAATCTTGAAACCTATATAGATCACAAAACCAGAAAGTAATTGAAGACTTAAATACAAAAAAATATGACAGCACTTCAGTTCAGGCGAGTACTGCATAGCTTTCTAAAAAATGGCTTGACATGTATTTCAGGAATCTGACCTTGAGTCTAAAATCATACTCTGTTTACCTGCTCTTATATAAAGATTTTACTTGCCATTTGTTCAAAGTCATTCTTTGAGAAGGAAGATCAGTCATTAAGTCATAAAAAAACTAACATAGTAGAAAATGTTGAACTGATTGATTATAAACTCGCAGACTGTCCAGCAGCGTTTAGCCACTGGTATTTTGACAGCTATTAATTTTTTTAAAAAGTGATGAGTTTTTTGAAAATGTTATTTTTGTTTCCAGATATTTCCAAATGGAAATAACATCACTGCAGCAGATAGTTCTTAAATATATTTTCATGGAATTTCTATTTGTATAATAAAGAAGTATGAGGCGTAATGTTGGAAAAATATTTACAGTGCTTTACTGTAGGAGTTCTAGAACCATTCTCAACAAAAATAACTTTTCTGACAAGACAGAAGGTGCCATAACTGATTCTAGCTTGCTAGTAAGTTATCTTTCTAAGTAGAAGAAAGTTTTCATGAGTGACTCAGTTGAAGTACCATGGGAGAAACTTCTTACCTCTAGACGTGATTAGTTTGCTTAGTGTTGGTTTTAAATATAATTGTTATATTGTTCTGAAATAAATAGTAATTTAATATATAAAAATAGTAGGCTTTCTCATTTCCAATTCTTCATGTCAGACTCTGAACAATCTTGGTTTTCAGTCTTCAGCACCCCTGTTGATGCTTCTGTTTGAAGTGGTGAGGTCTTGGTTGTTGGGCACTGTTGCAGATCGCAGACATTCTGAGCTGCAGTGGAGACTTCGCTCACAATCGTCTTACACCAGAATTGAATGATGCATTAAAAGCTCATTCTTGAAATCCCGATTGATTTATATGATGTAGGAAGAGATTTACATTTACAGGGTGTGTTTTCAAAATTATTGAATGCTTTATGTTATCTTAATTTTCTGTGTTTTTTTTTTTAAACTGGATTACTGTGTTTGTGAAGCATTACATCTTTTCATTTTTCTCTGCCTGAACTTGCTGTACTGTCATTATGCAGACTGATTAGGTGGTGAATTCGCAGGAGCTGGATTTGATGTTTGCATCTTCCACCAAGAAAAACTAGAAGATTGGAACTTGGTGCTGAGGTTTAGGTGCAGAGTTGACTGTTCACAGGGCTGGCAGAATGTTTGGCTCTGCTTTGGAAGCTGAGATCTAGAGCAAAGGAACAGCTGCTTAAAGTGGAGATACTTTCAACAAATATAAAATGAAAATTTTAGGAAAGAAATTATTCTAAAGCAAGTTATAAAAAAGAGTGCAGTCCTAGCTGTGGATAATGCCCTGTGAGAACTTTGTTCTGGTTTTGTTGACACACTTCTTTCCTGATGGAGAGTCGTTCCTTAAGAGTTGAGTCTCCACTCTTGCTTATTTCTGCTTATCTGGATACTACAGTATATCAGGCCCCAGGTTTTTAGCTGTTTTTAGGAAGTAAATGTTTTGCCAAGCAGATCAGTGTTGATTGGAGTATGCGTTGTCATGGGAAGAAGTTGAAAGCTGAATGAAAAGGTTCTGTGAGCCAAATCCAGCCTCTTTTTAGGCACCTGCACCACACAGGTTTGTGGCTTAGTTTAGGTGCTTGGCACATTGGGTTTAGACCTTTTTGCCATTGGAGGAGGCATGCAGGTAAGAGGGTGTGAGTGTGTTGAATTTGGATTCAGTAGCAGATGGCAGTAGGGAGAAGAGGAGCGTTGCACTTTGAATCCGTTTGCATGGATTCTCCAGTAAATGTAATGAGGTTCTGTGATAGAGCAGTATCCGCTTGAAATAGTCTTTTATATTGGTCCTGATGTTATTCACCTGGATGGCTTATAGCTTGCTCTAAAAACTTAGCATTGAAATTGTCTATTAAGTTCCTGTATCCTTTCCTCCAATTTTTGGAGACTGATTTTCAGAGTTATCTTCCTGCTTACATTTGAGTATATTGAGTTTACATTTCCTTCAAAGTAGATAACATCAGATATTTTAGACTTTAAGGAAAGCATTTCCACATCTTAGGCCCAAGAGAGTATTATCAGATTCTTCACTGTTCAGCTGTGCTGGAGACAAAATGCCTGTAGGCTAGCCATTTCAGTCCCAGCTCCAATGTATAAACCAGGATTATTTTTTTTCCCACCTCAAAAATATAAGCTTCAGTCATAAGTTCCGCTACATCAGTATGAAGTTGACTCAGTTGTCTGTTCCTGGTATTGCAAGACTGTGATCTCTGTGCTCACATGCACAGGAATAATGGTTATTATGCATAATGTCGTACAAAACACCGCTTGTAGCGGGTAATGAAATGTTTTCATTGATAAAAATAGGATTGAAAATGAGAAGTAGAAATGGAGGTTAACAGAACATTTCCAAAATGCTTTAGGATGATAGTTTTTCAGCTCTATGTGTAGCTAAATATTCTGAGTAGCATAACAGTTTGTTGCCCTACCAGAATGGGAGGGAGGAGCTGGAGGAGATGGGAAGGAGCATTGGTATGGACAATCAAAGTGTGCAGCTTGCTAAGATGTTACATGTTAGTGTTTAACTACCCTATTAAACAGACTGGGTTTTTTACTGTAGTGAAATTGCATGTCTGATTCGCTCACTAGCCAGTGTTGAAAATGCATAGATGATACTTAGCTTGCAGGAAGACATAACGTTTTACAAATAATGGCATATGGTTTTATTTTGGTAGTGGAGATGAATGCCTCAAGTTTCTTCAGAAGTTAAATAAAGAGTGTAGCAACCTGACTGTTCCTGTGCAGACCATAAATAAACACTTCCTCGAAAATTCTCACAAGGTATTCAACAAAAGGGGAAAAATGATTTAGAGTTTGGGGGAATAGCATTATCCTACCTTTGTAAAATGACAAATGTGTATGCTAATCAACTGTCTTGATTACTTTTAGTTTTATAGAACTGTCCAATGTTCTATCTCTAACGCATGGGGCTTTTTTGAAAAATTTGTTTCAAAAAGTTAAATCTAAAGATAAATCTGCTTTTCAGTGTTTCTGCTGTTGATTCAAGTGATTCAAGTGACAAGTTTCCAGAAAGGCTTAAAGAAGATAGTAGATCAGTGTCGTGTATAAATCATGCAATGAAAACCTGACAGAAATGAAGTTATAAACTTTTTCTGACACTGCCTTTTATGCTACATCAACTTGTATTAAGTTATGATGTACAGTCGTTGTGGCAAATAACTCTTTGACTCTTGACAGATGGTACTGCGGTGGGCACCAACTGAAAGATATATTGAAGTTTGCAGAGACTTGATTTGCAATGTTGAAAAGTTGGGAGAAGAAGTTAAGAGGCTGAACGAACTTGTGGCAAAGGTGGGTGTGAGGAGTGAGGCTATTTCTTACTATACAGAAACATAAGTTTCTGCGTGCGGTATTGAAAGTGATGTTCATTGGTGAGATGTCTGATACCTTTTTCTACCGGCTGCAATCTGAACATTGCAACTCCCACTCCCCAGTCTGGCTTTCCACCTTTCCGTAACAAAGTGAAATAATCTAAAGTATTCTAAAACTGTGTGGAGTGTCTCCAAAGGGAGGTGTAGTCCATCTTTTTATCACAGGAAGTAATTGAGTGGGAAATACGCCTGTGCGCTTGGACTGCCACTGTGGCATAAATGCCACTCAGAATACTTCTTAATTAAGGAATCTTTTGTTTGGAATTATTGACTCTCAAGGAAGATAGTACAGTTTTATGGATTGAATCAGAGGCATCCCAGATAACTTCACAGAGTGACAAAAGAAGAGGGTGGGAGAGGTCAAGGCTAGATGTTAGCACCACATCAGTCTTTCTCAGACCAACACAATGATATGCTCTTGTCAGATGGGGTCATTTTAAGTAATAGGCTAGTAAAATGAATGGCTGCTGGAATAGAGTAAATGGAGCATCAGTGTCAGAAAGGAATCTGTTACTAAATGAAGCCATGTGGAACTCAGACTTTGAGTATAAAGCTTCTAATGCAGTTTCCTGTAGTTTAAGTAAATCTAACATAGTATAACAGCCTTCTCCTAATAAATCACTTAACACCAAATATATTTAAGAGGTTGCAATGAAGAACTTCTAGCTGTTTGTGTTCCTTAGTTTGCATATGCAGAAGTCAACTGCATGTATGTATCTGCCTGCTGTGGGTGCAGGCCAGTGGTAAGGGAGTGGGGTGGGCCTAAGTTTAGGTGCTACTTGCACTTACTCTCATACATACTTAAGATTCTGTAGCTGCCAAGATGTAGCATAGTGGCTCTGTACCTTCTGTTAAAAAGACAACAAACATTAGCCTTCCAGTTATTTCAAAAATCTAATTCCTGTTCTATTAAAATACTGTAGCGTGTTATTTATTCCACTGATGAAGACTTCAATCCAAAGCATTTTGGTATTTCTTAATTTATGATGGACCGCTTCTGAATCACTGGAGAGCTCTGAAACATTTATTATGAAAACTGTGAATTTAAATGAAACTGTGAAACCTCTTGTATAGCAACGTGCTAATTCCCTTTATCTAAATCTTTGGTAACAGAGCTGCTCTGTTAGTAATATTTTACTGTATCAGCCCCTGAGTCAGAGACAGATGTTGGTGGGATGGCAGTAGAGGTTGAACCTTCCCACCAGTATCCCATTACATTTGTTGCCATGTGACAGATGGCAGCAGAGGGGCAGTCTGACAGAATGGCATCTGACATAGAAGGGCATATGAAGCAAAGTTGTGTCACTGAATTCCTCCATGCGGGGGAAAAATGGAACCCGCTGATGTTCATTGCTGCTTGTTGAGTGTTCATGGACACCAGACAGCAGACGTGAGCACAGTGAGGCAGTGCATTTCAACAGTGGAGACTGTGGCACTGGGCCACCTCCACTGGTGCAGATAGTTAGGAGTGCAGCATAGAGGCTCTTGTTCATTTCTGGTGAAAATGCACAGCTACTGGCAGTGATTATGTTGAAAAATAGTGTTTTGTAGCTGGGAATTTGCTCTATCGGGTGTTGTTACCGTGCTCTTCATTGCTTTTGGAGTTTCCGTGGAAGTAAATAAGAGGCATTACTTTTAAAATGATGTACATACACTTGCTGAGCTTAGTCATAACAGTACTTCTTTGCAATGCGTGTTAAGTGCATGACATGCAATTTTTGTAAGTGATGTTTAAAGTGGGATGGCCTGCCAAGCATTATGAAGTAAGGGAGGGAAGCAGGACAGCCCTGCTGCACTTCATGGCGAGGCTCCACTCAACTTCAGTAGATATTTGGGCAGGCCTTTGTGAGATACTTCTCCTGTCACTTCAATTTTAAAAAGTCTTGAAAGCTCGATCTGTGTTACATATTTAACTTTCTGTTTCAATAAACAGTTATTCTTGTAATTAAATTGAAAAAAAATATTTTAGTAACAAAAAAAAAGGTTTAAATGTGGGATGATTAAAGGTCAAGTGTTTTGGTATCGGATTTTTTTAGCACATGTTGGCAGTATGTTTCACTCCAGAGGAATTCAGTTTGTAAATGATTTTTGTTTTCTAGAATGTGTTACATAAAGAGCCACTGAGCATCAGATAAAATAAAGGTTTGTGCATATTTATTTCCACTGAATTAAGGCGCAGTTAATTAAGGCAGTTAGAAAGGGGCACTTCAGACCTGAGAATCCAGAGTTACACTTTATCACACGCTTCAGAAACCTTCACGCTAACCTTTTCTGTTGTGTTTTTTTCATGATTTAACATCTGCCTCAGGAAGAAGAGCAGAGGAGTGACCTCAGCCTAGTGGTGTTTTCAGAAAAATCACTCACCTTGGAAAAAAGATTGGTAAAAATAGGAGCAGTAACGTTGCTTGGGTTTGGCTTTTTCTTTTTTATAACTAAGTTAGCGGTAAAGAAAAGCTGACTCTTTCAGTGCTGTGAATAACTTGTGCTCAGTGTATGTAGCAGAGCTGAATTCACGTGAAAATTTGTGTAGTTTCATCATATCAGTCACATCTACATTTGGTTCTTATTTTGATCTAGCTGTAAAATGATTAAACAAAATCTGTTCGCGTTAATGTACCTTAATGCTTTAGATTCAAAGTTATTTCTGGTATAGACTATAGGGACAAAATCTTATCAGAGCTGTGGGTTTTTTTGTTGTTTTTTTTTTTTTTTGCCCTAAAGTTATAGTTATTACTTAATGATCACAAGTTTTTGTTTTAACTGTGGTTATAACAACTGTTACCTGTTCAGCTGTTGTTCACATAGGTAAACGTAAGCAAGCAATGCTGTTGTTTGTTTTGGATGCTTGTAAATAAATTGGCAATGCAGGCGTGCTTTGCTTTGTTTCTTTTTTTAAACATTAAGTGTCGTGTGATTTTTATGTTGAAGAAGTTCTTTTCTCAGGCATAGATTATCAAAAACTTTATAATGAGGTATATTTGTCACAGCCACAGGACTGCAGATACCTTGTCTGAAAGTCATTTCCCACTGAACTGTGCTATTCACATTATGCCTGAGATATATTTCCTCAGGTCTGCTTGTATCAGTTTCATCACTACAAAAGATTGTAAGGATACTAACAGGATTTATAGCAATTGTTTGCTATAAGAATGCAGGCAACTTAGAAGGAATATTAGCATTTCTTGACGTGGACTTTCACTACAGTAGCTTCATGTTAATTTTCCTCTTAAGGTTTTCATCACTTAGAGGTGTTGGTAATTCTGCAGCAAAACTTTAATATCTGTTTTTACAGCCAGTTTCCACACTGAGTGTGTTGCAAAAAGAAAAGAAAAAGGGAATTGGTTTAAGTCATCTACAAAAACCACATTTTTGTAGACTTCAGTGAATGTCTGTAAAAGTGCTGCATGTTTGTGATGGGATGTTCTTCAGTCAAAACAGAAGCAGTCTGAAAAACCATCATTAGACTCAGTGGGTGTGCCTTGCTTTAGCATGCTCTGCTCCCAGAGATGTGTGCAGTCATCATCTTGAATGCTCCCTCTGGAGAATAGTAATGAGAAGGTAAAAACCCAGTGCTGCTCCAGGCAGTTACTGCTGTCACAGTTGTTTCCTGCTTTTGATTTGAGAAAACTACCTTGGGTGTTAGTATGTTTCCTTGCTGTTGTAATTGTGTTACATGTCAGAAGCTTGTTCACATTGTCTTTGCAAGGTGTAGGTTATGCAAGTGGAATTATTTCAGCCACTCACATGGTGTGTGTGACACAGCCCTTGGAGAGGATTCTGATTCTTAGCTTTGGTGCTCCTCGCTTCTCCACTTCAGTGAAGATTTGCAAGTAGCTGCCACTCCAGAGATGCATTTCCTGCCTCTGGTACATTTTGCCATCGGAGACAGTAATGAAAATGATTTTTTTTTCCTGCAAGTCTGAAAAAATTATCCACTTGTATGCAGGCCTTTGAAGCTGACCTTGCAGGTTGTGCAGTTAATTAGGAAAGCTGCTCCAGAAAATAGATTTATCAGCATTTAACTGAATTATAATAATGTGAATGGTGTCGTCAGTGTAAATTTACCTATGCTGGGGCTAGGGAGGGAGAGAATAATTCATAATATTCATTGATAAATGTTTTCTAGTTTGAGAGTTACAATAAAATATTCTGTGCAGAAATGAGTCATGGGTCTGAATGTTGTACTGAACTCCTAAATGCATGAAGTCAGCAGAAAGATGATAGCTTAAATTCCAGACGTCTTCATTTTACTACTACACTTCTGTGCGTGCCATTTCATTATTTAGTTCTGTCAGTTCATGTCATGAATCTAAAACTGAAAGAAGGAGAAGACAGCTTTCTTTTTTTCTTTCTGTTAGGTTGTACAAAAAAAAAAAAAAAAAAAAAAAAAAAAAACCAATGTATTTCTCTTTTAAATGATTTCTATTTTGTTTTACAGTTACTTGAATTGACCGCTTCATTGATGAAGTGGGTTGTGCATTTTGGCAGTAATCTAAGCTGCATTTGAGAGAAGCTGCTCTTGTTAAGATGTCCTAAACATTGCTTATTTTATGTGTTTATCATCAAATTGTGACACTTCCATGTAGACAACTTCCAAGATAAATACAGGCTTTGTGTCGTCAGCATCTTTGCTGTGTTGTAGTGTTCAAGGACATCATTCAGAGTGGCATAAATCACACATGAGAAGTGAAGATCTTGGACTAAGCAGTTTGATCTGTGTCTCATTTCACTGGTCAGGAATGAATTGTGCTGGGTGAGTAGGATATGTGAAGAGCCAAATAAGTAAGGTTTATTCTAACTCAACCATTAAAGAGAAGGGGAGAAAAAAGTGTATTTTCTCCAGATTCCAGACTCGGGCTTAAACAATGAATTTCAAAGTCCTTTATTCACTTTCATGTTGTTCCAGTGCCTTTTTCAAATTCCTTGTTTGAGAGGGTATCACAGTATGGTTGCGATAGGGCAGGAAACAAAGAGATTACTGCAAAATCTGGCCCCTAAACCATGCTGTCCAAATTGAATCCCCCAGCCAGCACCGGGGTGAGGCAGCCTTTAGATGGAAATAACCCTGCTGAGAGGCCTTCTTCTTTAAGTCATCACATTAAAGTCATTATCCTGGAATAGTAATGGTACAGTGATTTGCACATCTATGAGGGGATGGGAGGAAAATGCTAAAGAGCTTTGCATACATTAGGCAGGTAAGCCTCCCAGCCCTGGGAAGGGTTATTTTCCTCTTACAGTAGTGCAAATGGAGAAGCAGGAGGATTGAGCCGGTTGTAGCTGGGGCCAAGCCCTACAGATACAGAGTTGCTTAAAGATGCAGTGAGGTTCCTACTTGGCCGTGCCATGTGTTGGATATCTAACTGCTCTGAATGCTGGTGAACATCAAGGCAATGGTCTTTTCTGCATCTGCGGGCAGTTATGTAAAATGTAGGGCCTTGGGTGAGCCTGTAGAAGGGGCCTAAAGAATTCTACTTCTCATTTACCTTGTTCATCCTGGAGCAGGATGTGAACAAGAGATTTTCTGTCCCTGGGATTTGGGTTTTTCTCTGCTCTTTGACTTGTGGAGTATTTAGCCTGTACTAAGGCATAACCATTTTTTCCTGATTGTTTCTAGTTGCAAAGAGTAGACAGTAAGTTTAGGTACGTGCATTCTTAAATGGGAAATGAGTGGGCTTCTTTAATCACATTCTCTGTTCACTTGGAGAAATGCTGCATTCATTTGGTTGCGTTTTTTTCCTTTTTCCTTGTCCAGCTGCCTCGTTACGGACAAAATGTGAACGTGAGCTGTGTGGTTTGCTCCTTCTCCTCTTGCTTTCTTTGAGTCTCTCCCAGCATTCCCCAAAGCTGTTAGTTTCTGCTAAAAATTCCATTTGGAAATGACATTGCCTATCCTGGGAAATTTCTACTTATCAGAGCTCTGGATTTTATATACCAGGACTTACAATTGTTAAGGTATGAGATGAAGTAGTACTGGCATCGGGCGAATAATAGGGTGTTTGTCCTTAACAGCTCTAATAACTGCTAAATTATTTTCATTTCTTATCCTGACACAAACATTGCAGTTCACAAAACATGGAGCCCAGGTCCTCATGAATGAGACTTGGGGGCTCCCTCTGAGGGATTTTGAGTTCTGAGATGTGTCCTTAGCTGTGGTATGTGTAGGAAGATGACCTTCACTTAAGGATTTGGGGGTTGATTTTAAGTATTCCTCCCAAATGAGCCTTCCAGGCCTCCAGAATTTCTGAAAACAGTCTCCATGAATGTAGTAGTACAGGTTTAACTACATTATTTTCACTGTTTTGCTGAAAAACTTCAGCCCCATAAGGTATGCGCTGATGAAGCTGGGCTTTTGGTGTTGCCACTTGCATAGCGCGTGGCATAATCTCTTGTCTGGATGAGTAATGGTGTGGGTATGGCACCGTGAGGATGCTGAGGGCTCAGGGTAGTGAGTTGAGGGGAGGCTGAGGAAGCTGGGGCTGCAGAGGCCGGGGAGGGGGATGTCTCTGTGTGTGCGGGTACCTGATGGCAGCAGTGTCCTACTGCTGTCGGTGTGGGATCTGAGAGCAAAGAAGCTGTTGATTGAGGAGGGTGCCTCAGAAAAGCCCAGTGAGTCATCTGCTGGCTGCAGCTCCAGAGGGGGCCATGGGGCTTGCAGCCTCAGGTCCCAAATCCTGCTGGGATCTGCTGTCTCGTCCCCACCTTCTCCTTCTGTTACTGAACCAAGGTGCGTGCTCCTTCAACGCCAGAAACTGAAGTTGGCTGAAAATTGAGGTATTTCTTTGTGCACATAGACAATGCTTTATTGAATGGATTTGCCTACTCTTCTGTTGCCGTGAGGCCCTGGCACAGCTCCATGGGCACACAGTTCATGTGAAGCCGTTCTGCTGTGGGGCTGTCCCTGTGCTGGGCTGGACCTATCCTGCTGCTGTAGCCCAAAGCCCTGAAAGCCCTTCTGTGGGGTTGGGTGGTTGGGTTGTTGCTGGTTTTGTTTGGGGTTTGTTGTTTAAGTTAAGAGAAGCAGGTGGACATTCTCACATCTTGACAGACATTGCTTAAGCATTTTCCTGCTGCAGCACTCAGGACTTTCCCCTGGCCGTGGTCTCATTTTGGGTGCCAGCCTGAGGCCTGATGGCACCGACTGCAGCTGTGTCCTCTGTGCCTGAGGAGTTCAGTTTGGGACCCTTCACTGCAAGAAAGACGTTGAGGCCCTGGAGTGTGTCCAGAGAAGGGCAACAAAGTTCTGAAGGGTCTTAAGGGAAGCAGATGAGGGAACTGGGGCTGTTTACACTGGAGGAGTCTCAGGGGAGACCTCATTGCTCTCTGCAACTGCCTGAAAGGAGGTTGCATTGAGGTGGGTGTCAGTCTCTTCTCCCAGGTAACAGATAGTACAAGAGGCCTTAAGTTGCATCAGGGGAGATTTCTGCATCCCATGGGACAGCGCCGCCGTTGCATTCAGGGTGATTTCTTTCTGAGATTAAGAAAAATCTCAGAAAAAGTGGTGAAGTATTGGACCAGGCTGCCAAGGAGGTAGTGGAGTCACCGCCCTGGTGATGCTCAAGAAACGTGTAGCTGTGGCACAGAGGAACGTAGTTTATCGGGCATGCTGGCAATGGGCTGATGGATGGACTGGATGACTTTAGTGGCCTTTTCCAACCTTTATGATTCTATGAATCTGGGACTGGGTCCCAGTGGAACTGCTGAGTTTTCCACGATTTTCCCATGGGACTGACAGCCAAAAGGAGAGCGATGCTCTGACTGCAGCCATCCCAAACCCCAAGCCTGAACCAGGGCATTTCTCTTTTAATGACGTTTTGCAGTGTTGGTTTTTGTGTCTGCTTTCCCGTATCTGACCTCTCTAGCTGACGGTGACAGAGGTGCACGCAGGGCTGGCGCACGAGTAACGTGCACACGAAGACTCGGAGGGTGGTGTGTGCGGCTCAGGCTCCGTCCCTGCCCACGGGTGGCGGCCGGCCCTGGCGGGGCAGCGGCTGAGCGGATCGGGCAGGGCCGCGGGGCGGGAGGGGCTCCGCCTGATCGCTGCCATACGGGAGCGGCGGGGAGCGCCCGAGAGGCTTCGCGGCCGGGCACGGCTCTGTCCCGCAGCCCCGGCCCGGCCGCCCCCCGCGACGGGACCTTCGCTCGCCGCCCGCGCCCCACCTCCCCACCCACTCCCCGCGGGACGCGAGGCTGCGGCTTCGCCCGGTGCCGGGGGTCCGCTTCCACTCGGAGGCGGTCGGGGTCGGCCCGGCAACGGTACGCGGGGCGGCTGCGTGCGGGGTCATTGGGAAGCAGCCGTTCCTCGGAACTCCATCCTAATCAGAGGTGTTACCTCCTCCTCTCCCCAGTGTCTCTTGACATCATTTCATCCATCAGAGTTTCAGAGAAGGGAAGAAAAAAAAAAAAAAAAAAAAAAAAAAGCAGAACCCACCCAGTCAGCGCGCAGCCCACGCCGCCCCTCAGCGCTGCTGCGGCCGCGGGGAAGGGCCGGAGCGGGGCAGGGATGCGGGAGGGGCGCGGGGCGGCGCGGGGCGCAGCCGAAGGGGCGCGGAGCGGGGCCCGGAGCGCCCCCGGCGCGGGGGGGCAGCGGTAGAGCCCCGCGGAGCGAAGGAAGGGCCCCGCGGCACCGCCGCCGCCCGGCGCTGTCCCATGGGATGTCCGCTGCCCCCCGCGAGTGCCCCGATGCGGAGCGCCGCGCCCCCGCCATGGCCTCGCTCTTCGGGATCTGGTGGTGGTCTCTTCCCCTCGTGTTGCTGTGGGCGACCCCACGAGTCGCCTCCTCGTGGTGGTAAGTGCGGGCGGCCCCGTGTGCTCGCGGGGAAGGAGCGGTCGGGCTCAGCGCACCGGGCGCAGCCCACGCGTGGACCCGGGCGGGACGGGACGGGACGGGCAGCGCAGCACTGGGCGCGAACCGAGCGGCGGATCCCGGCCGGGACCCGGCACCGAGCGCGTCCCCGCCGCTGGGACCGCCCGTGGCCGCACCGTGTCCGTACGGGCTCTGCTGCTGGGGAAGGCTTTTGTGGTGCCGCTGAAATGTCACTCTTGGAAGTCGCGCCTTATAGATTTCGCGATCGTTCGACATAATGAAAATCCGTGGAAAGGACGTTTTCCTGTGTTTGGTCCCTTCAGGAGACACCTATCGCGGTTTGGGTTTGATAAAAGACACTTTCGGAGCATTTCAGGGCTTAATCGGGAACATCTGGGTGCAGATGATGTAATTTAATTTCTGGCCGGGCGGTTCTTTAAGTCTGAACTCTTGAAGTTATTGAACAAAACACAGCCCGGGAGGTTTTTAAAGGTTTTCTCCACAAAAAGTGGGTGCGGAGCCGAAGTCGGAGTCGAGGGGAGCAGAGCGAAGCAGCCTTTCCCAAACGCGGCCCCTTCCCAAACACGACCCCTCCCGGCGCTTTGCCCCGCGGTCCCTTCCGCATCCCTTCCCCATCCCGTCCCCATCCCTCCCCGCGCCCCTCCCGATGTCCCCGTGCACGCAGGGCTCCGGTCGGGTGCTCCCGTCGCTGCCCCTCCCGTTGCCTCCCGCAGGTACATGGGGGCCGTGGGCTCGTCGCGGGTGATGTGCGACAACGTGCCGGGGCTGGTGAGCCGGCAGCGGCAGCTGTGCCGGCGGCACCCCGAAGCCATGCTGTCCATCGGGCGCGGAGTGGCCGCCTGGACGGCCGAGTGCCAGCACCAGTTCCGGCGGCACCGCTGGGACTGCAGCGCCCTGGAGCGGGGGCAGCGCCTGCTCGGCCGCGTCCTGCAGCGCAGTGAGTGCGGGCGGGGACGGGGAGAGGGCGGTGGGTGCAGGGGCTCGGCACGGCTGAGGAGGGGGCCTGGGCGGGTGGCACAGGTGAAGCATCCAGGTGCTGCCGTGACATAAATGCTCAGCATTATTCCGTGGCTGTTCTATCAGTTCTAAAGATGAAAGTGCCCAATTTCCCCCAGTGTGAAATTGTAGATAGCGCCATGGACTCTTTGGATTCACACTGTGATAACGGTGTGATAAGGGGCAGGCGTGGCTCACTGATACCAGCCCCAACTACTATGGGAGAAGCTGCTGCTCACTCCTTTCTGTGAAACTCAGGACTTCTTGGAGTCTGAAGATAGCCCCTTACTATAGAGTTGTATCAACCCAACCCAACTCCGTGCTGTAAATTACTACATCTTTAAGTAAACTTTAGCAATTATTGCCTTGGAATATGCACTGAGGAGTAGATATAGTCTAGAAAAACAGCTGGTCTTTGGTGTAACGAATTAACATCGTTAGTGGGAAGGAACTGTGCCTGGGCTGTGATGTATGGAAGTCACTGTCCTGGCTTGCCAGAGCGTCACACAGCCAGTGCTGCCGGTCGCACCAAGCACACCTGGATCAGTGAAGGCCACCAGGTTCAGCGCTTTCTCATTTTCAGGAAAAAAAGCACCAAAGATTTCTCACTACTCCCTTTGAAATTAGCAAAATTAAATGCCTCCGAAGAGGAAAAGCTGGCTTGAGAAGTTAGTTGCAGTATTTTGCAGCGCAGATGCTATTCCCGTGTCTCTGTGTAGTGATTTCCCAAATAGTCTCCGACCCAGCACTTTATGTATTTCTTTTAGCTGATGGAACGTGGCAGAAATACTAGCTGCCCTCTCCCTGCATCTCCATAGAGCAACTGAGCCACGGAAGGATGGTCACCCATGTCAGGAACAAACTCCAACCCACATCAGGGTTGTACCAGGGAGGGATCCAGCTCTGAGCCATGGCCAGTTCTGACTGCAAGGCACATGCCTCTGTGTGGCTCCAGCCCCGTTTAACCTGTAGCTCAGCACACAGGCTGGGCTATTGAACTAGGCCGGCTGCTCACACTGAGCACCACAGCCATGTCTAAGGCCTGCTTCTTATTGCAGGCAGCCGGGAGTCCGCGTTCGTCCACGCCATCTCCTCTGCTGGCGTTGTGTTTGCCATCACAAGGGCGTGCAGCCAGGGAGAGCTGAAGTCCTGCTCCTGTGACCCCGAGAAGAAGGGCTCTGCCAAGGACAGCAAGGGCCGCTTTGACTGGGGCGGCTGCAGCGACAACATCGACTATGGCGTAAAGTTCGCCAGGGCCTTCGTGGATGCCAAGGAGAGGAAAGGGAAGGACGCCAGGGCGCTGATGAACCTCCACAACAACCGCGCAGGAAGGAAGGTGGGTGTCATGGCCGTGTTCGTGGGGTGCGGTGGGGCCGGCTCTCACAGCAACCTCAGGTCAGGAAAAGCAGGGGAGAGTGGGAGGGCAAGGCACCATTTGATCTGCCCTGAAGGCTGGGGTGGCAGGGCTCCCAGCACGCCATGTGCTACTGCTTGTCAGTGCCCCTCTGGGTCCATCCAGCAATTCTTTGTGTAGGAGCTGAGCGCAGGTACAGCCCTTGCAGGGTCAGGTGGATGGAGGTTTTGTTTTGAGTCTCATCCTTATGCATGAAGGAGTTCTACTACTTTTGGTTAATGAAAAGTAAAAATTCTTACAGGAGGCTGAAGATTCAGGCTGGGCTATTAGAGAGCAAATTCAAAATAGTGTTGAAGAAAAACTAGTACCGGCCATTCCTCTGCGTGTATGGTAAACTGAAACAGAACGAGCAGAGAGAAAATGCAATGACTTCACTTTTTAGAAAACAGAAGTCACATTGCATTTAATTCCAAAAGACATTGGCCTCGACAAGAAAAACGCATTTCTATATACTGCATACAAATCCCACTGTTCAATTTCCACGGGAAGTTTTCAGCTGGCTGTTGCAGGTAGCAGGAGTGGTTGCAGGCACATTGGCTGTTGCTGGTGCAAGAGCTGCAGAATGCATGCTCTGATATCTGAGGGTAGTGGCAATAAGTTGTGAGAGCAGTGCACGTGATTGGAGTGTACTTTTTCATTATTCGGAATGTGCTCAAAATTCATTACACTCTTACCATCCAAAATAACACGGGAAGATATTTCATAGCGCTTCACCAACCACTTCTGGCACGAAGAGACTTCTTGTCTTCTGATTTCCTTAGCACATATTCAGCAGCATATTCATTGCTCATATCCTCACCTTTTTTTTAAAATTTATTTTATTTTTTTTGTATTAAAAAGTTCCCTTAACATATTGTGGAATTGTTTCATATTAAGTAGCTTTATTAGAAAGAAAAGATCCAATTTTTATTAATTAATTGTACTGAAAGCAGATGGTTTTCCTAATAGTTTTTTTGTCCTCCAACATCTCTATTTCATCTGTTTTCTAGCAGCAGATGTAACTAATGTGTAATGCTACCAGTGTGATAGGCACAGTTATGGTATGCCTAGTGGGGGGCAAAGAAAGCTAATACAGCTGTCTGCGTGGCAAAAGAGGCTGCCATCTACAACACAAGGAAACACTTCATAGGTGTAATTTGGCTCCATTCTGTGAAGTGCTTTCTGGAATATTTGGGTATCTTTGTAAGTTTAAAAACACTTACATGCAAAATGGTAGGATCCTATTGGTAAGCAGGTAGGCTTTTTGTTTGTTAAATATTACCTGCACATTCCCTTATCCTTTAGGGCCTTCTCCACAGGAAGCAGTGCTGCTCCGTACAGCAGTGCAGGTTCAATTTGCAGCCCCTCACTGCCTCAGCTGCCCCCAGGTTGCACACACAGGCGGGGGTCCATGCCCTCAAACTCTTCTCACCCCCAGCACTGAGCTTGTGTCCATAGATTCCTCTTAAAAAGGAGACTGCCTGGATCTTACTAGTTCGGAAATACACTGAAAAGTATTCACAGTAATCTCATAGGAATCAGAAAACAGCATATTGCTTTGCTGTGTATCAGTACAGGGACACCACCAACAAAATAGTGTTGAATCTTGATGTACTTCTTCAGGTGTTGTCGGCCTGGGTCCACCAGGTTCCTTTAAAAACAGTTCCTCAGATGTTTAAAACCAAGCACACACTTAAGTCCCTGTCTGAGCAGAATCCCAGTCCTACTTGTTCTTTGAAGCAGTCACCCAGATTAGAAAGAAAATTAAGCATATTTTGCCTGTGTGACACATCCTCACCTTATTACCAGGCGCCTGAATGGAGAGCGCTGCTCTGCTGCACCCCAATCTTTGATCTTGTGCCTCTTCTGTCTGTTATCTTCCTCCCATGATGCTGTTCCTCATACAAACTCTAATATGTTCATGAAATATGAACCCTTAAGGCATAACAGATCAGATATTTTTATCTTCAGAATTAAATTATTTATTGTTTATGAACCTGTTTTTCCCTAACATCTTGCAGATAGCTTCTAGGTCTGAGATGAAGTTGAAAAGACATTAATGCTTCCCAGACGTTAAATTAATGATGGTGATCTCTCCAGTGCAAACTAATCAAGGCCTCACTCTGTTTGTTTGTAAGATTTTACAAATGCCATTTTAAAATTGTGTGCCCCAGCCCAGGTATGATGCTTTGGAGTCTCTGCAAAATCATTTAACATGAAATGCTTATCAATTCCCTGGCAGTGTTTGAAACACTGCCTACTTTTGTGTAGGATTCTAGACACCATGCCTAAGAGCAATTTGAGGAAGTTAGACAGTTCTATTAGATTATTCACAGTAAATTTAAACCTGATTGCATTAAAATGTTCATTAACAACATAGCGGTAAAAATGTCACAGTATTCTCAGTTCTTTTATTTATATACAATAAAAATATTCATAGCCAGGAGCAGCTCCATGAAGCCCAAGCAGGGACATGCAGTCTGGCAGTGTTTCAGCTTGAGCCATGGTGACATGGAGTACCTTCACCTATTGCTGCTGAGCAATTGTGTCCCTTACCCAATTTATTTCCCATTGCTGGAACTGTATCTGGCACTATTGTGTGCTCTAGGTCTTTGGGATGACCAGCAGGAGGGGGGAGGCAAGGAAACCTCGGAAGATGGTGTGGTTGAGAGAAACGAGCAGATCGGACCAGCCCTGTCGGATGACTTGGTGCTACCAGTGGGTGTCACTACAGACCGTGGTTTCAAGGCCCACTGCAAGCCTGGCATGGCAGGATCAATGGAAAGGGTTTGAGAAGCTTCGATTACAGTTTGTTTTACCTGTGTATATTTTGCTGCGTTTCTAAACAGGCCGTGAAGCGTTTTTTGAAACAGGAGTGCAAATGTCACGGTGTGAGTGGATCATGCACTCTAAGGACCTGTTGGCTGGCCATGGCAGACTTTAGGAAAACAGGAGATTATCTGTGGAAGAAATACAATGGAGCGATTCAGGTGGTCATGAATCAAGATGGCACGGGTTTCACTGTGGCTAATAAGAGATTTAAGAAGCCAACTAAGAATGACCTGGTATACTTTGAAAGCTCTCCAGACTACTGTATCAGGGACAGGGATGTAGGTAAGCCTCTATCATTACACATGAATGGTTTTATTTCAGACCTTTGTGCTTTACAGGTAAAAAAATATCATTATTATTGAAGTGTATATATATAAATCCAAGCATACAACCAGCAGGAAACAGGAAGGAAGATGTGCTGGAAGAACGGCTCTGTACAAGATCCATAGCTCCTCAATGTCACTAGATGTGTGATAGCCAGTTGTTCTGATGTCATTCAGCAGTTTCTTCCAGGTGCTGAGGAGCCCTGGAGGCTCTGCAGGGCAAAAGTTGTCCTTAGGACAAGTTGGAGCTGTGCTCTGGAGGCAGGCCCACACCACATAGCCTCCAGAGCCACCCCATGTCTCTGCAGCAGAGTCAAGTCCTGTGGTGTCCCCATGGTGCTGCCTTCACTTAACACCACTTCTTTTCCATGTTGTTATGCTGCTGTTGTACACTCTGAAGAGTTGGGTGGCCTTTACTTGCTCCTTCCCCACAACTCCTTGCTGCAGACACTCCTCTCCTGCAGGCAGGAGGCCAGCAGCTCTGTGCACCGCTTGCACCAGCCTGTGTTGTGGCGCAGGTTGCTGAGGGTGTGAGGTGGCTGAAGGGGTGCAATTCGGTGGGGCACAGCATGCTGCACCAGGTCTCACTGTGGTTATTTCTTTCTGTGAGTCGGCATTGGCTCAGTCTATAGCAGCTATCACATTTTCTGTAGAGTCATACCAGCCCCAGTGGGAAGAGGTGGAGTTCCAGGGCTGCTGTTAGCACCAAAGTGTTCTGCTTTCGGAGATTTCCGTGGACACCCTTAGCAATGTTACAGGGTTTGAGGCACTACTGAGCAGTGCTAATCGTGCCAACAGCTCCTGACCAGTGTGCAGCATTTCCTGATGTGGCAATTTACAATGAGCAACTGAAAAACAGAAATGTGGAGAAGAGAGCCAGACTGCGTAATGTATGAAAGATGCTGTGGAACTGATGAATATGTTGTATAACGTACCAGAGTGCACCCGCTATGACACATCCATAGGAGTCTCTGGATAGCAAAGCAGCTTAGTTCTTTTTGGCATTGCTGTGTATTTACAATCCAAGTTTACTTGGAATAAACATTGCAAAACAACTGTACTTAAATAAGAACAATATGTGAAATCCTTCTCATGTACTATTGACTTCAGCAAACCCGGAATTTCATCCAGTATGCTTATGTTGTGCACTGATCCTGGTTAGTTAAGTAGTCAACGTAACTTTAAAAGTTATTTATGGTTTTTGCAGATGGTGCTTATTACCTGCCCAAGAACGTGCTGTTCCTTGGGTAGTGACCAGTACCATAAGGTCTAATAGTTCAATCTAAGTGAATAAATGGGCATGTTGTGGCATTGTGCACAGACTAGGATTTACTGAACTTTCTGCAGAATAGGTTTGATATTTGTATTTGATATTCATTGCTTAGAGCTGCTTGTTTCATTGTGAAGTCTGTGATTTCTTTCCCCCTAGACAGAGAGCCACTGCACAACCCAATTCTATGTCAGGAAGCCATGTAACAGCCTTTGCAGCAAGCCTAATCCGGTGCAGCCAGCTGCTGGTGGAGGATGCTGGGCGTGTGTTGCAGCGCTTCTCCCTGCTCCCCACCCGGAGCCTGGCATACACTCCCACTCCTCCCCAGATAACACTCCTGATGAGGCGTTTCTGTGCCGTGCAGCAGCCTGAAGATACGGCTGTTGGGAAGAGTGCGGTTTTGGAAAGCTGCAATAAGCCTTCAGTGGGAACAGGAACAGTGCTGTGGGATTGCCTGCTACTCTCGTGGAGCGAGGAGAGATAAACACAAGCTGATCCGAGTTCAGCAGAGATAACATCAGCAGCTGAGCAGCATTTTTTCTTGATTAGTTTTATTTTGCCCTGTTGAGCACTCCAGAGCATTAGCCTGCTAGATGATTGGAGGTTAAATGAAATGAGACTATGGAAGTCCGAGTTTGGAAATAAGCGGGCAGCACCTCAGTGTCAGCTAAGTACAATACCACGGTTCTTTGTTATGCCCTTGAATATAGTTCTGCCTCTGGGGAATTCCAGCAGTGTAATGCTTCAGAAAAGCTGTGCACCTAGAGATTGATTAGAACTGGGGTTGGGGGAAGGATTCCCATAGCACGTTTTGTGAAGCATCACAACTCAACAGCTTCACAAACTGTGAAATGACAGAGCCAGTATTCTCTATGGCTTGGGTGTGTTAATGCATAAACCCCAGTATATGAAAGGTGCTCTGGAGTTGTATCATCAATGATCCTTCCAAAAATCCCCATGTCTTACCTCCTCCTGTTGGAGCTTGCAGCTTTGGCTGTTTGCTGGTGGCAGGCAGCCATTGAGGGTGCTGTCACTGCATACACCCCGCAGTCTGTCTGGGGGAGGCACTGGAACATATATACATGATTCACCCCTACAGAGGGAAAAACGTTGAGTTATTATTTCTTTCCTAGAAGGAGAAGAAGAGTCATTGCTTTCAGAAGGGAGATAATTTGTGGAAACCACAAATAGCAGCTCACTTAATAGCAAGAGAGTGTAATAAGCCAACCACCTCTATCTAGCGTTAAGATTTCAAGGCTTTTAGAAAAGGACCAAAGGAAGATTTGTAGAATTGTTCTGAATCCACTTGATTCTGGTTGTGTGGAAGCCAGAACAATTTTTGCCCATCTATATATTTTTTAATCATAATTCACTAGAAGCAGAGGTTGGACATCCCAGAGGGCTTTTGAAGACCTTACGGTGAACTTTCATATTTTGACACACTTTGCATGGGCTTCCTTTATATTAACAAAAACTGCTAGCTGCCAAACTCAATAAAAGCATCCCCTATACAGAGAGGATAATGCTGTAAAAGGAAATAGAGGGAAGGTTACACCGATGGCAGTCCGGGTGCAGCTTTGTACTGGCTTTCCTCAAATGCGTAGCTTCGCCTCAGAAGGCTCTAAAGCCTTCTTTGTCTGCTTGTAAGCTTCTGGTAAAAACATTTCAATTTTTAAAATGTTGCTTTTTAACCATACATGCAGGATAGGATGATTGAAAATTGAAGCAAGTTTATCACATTTTGACCAGAATGGTGAAAAAATAAAGAATGCTTTGGGAATAAATGTGTGAGCAGCCATATGATAGACATGATTGATTTACTGGCAGATCCTTTAGCAAGGGCTGTTGTTTGTGGAGTCTGTTAAAGCCATGTAAAGTATTCCTGTAAAAAAAAAATAGTTGAGATCCAAGATAGTTGACCTCTCCCAGTTAGATGTGATGGCAGGATTGCACTGGTGAGCAGGGGTTGACTTTTTGCAGATGTTTTGGTAGCACCAAGGTGTTGGCTGTGTTAAGGTGGTGCTGGGGTGAAGGGACAGGTCGTGTCCGTGTGCAGGTGGTCTTAGGCAGCCTCTCAGGACCTGCTGAAAACCCATGTGAGATGTACCTTAGGCTGCTCTGGGTTACACACAGGTTTCTCCTGACACCATTTGGTCACGTTTTGGTGCTATCAAAGCCAGCATTGCTGCCTCTGCTTGCACATGGGGAGACTGGTGACAATGTTATGTGTCTCAAGCAAGCAGCTGTGTCTGAGGACTCCTTCACGAGGTTACTTTCCTGTCATTTTTTTCCCTTATTGCTCCACATAAGCCATCTGCTGTATTTCTGAGAGGAATAAAGAAGGCCAAGTTTGAAGCGAAAGAGAAACATCATGAAATTAAATTGTGGCCTGGAAAGTATTGGCACTGGGCAAGATGTGTTAGCACTTCAAGTATGTAACCCGTGGAGGGAAACCAATGCTGATCTGTGTTAGACACTTTTCGCTAAGGTTAGCCCTATGCAGTCAGTCCCTGTGTGACTACTTGGCCTGCATCTCCCAATTTACGCACTGAGAACATATGAGGCAAGGTCCCAGCCCGTGGGGCTGATGCTGAGCTCGCAATGATTTCAGTCAGAGCAAGGGCCAGCCCTGAGGGCTGGGGAGATGCCAGCAAACTTGGAATCCTCCCGAGGGACTGAGGAGATGCCAGCAAACTTGGGATCCTCCTGGGCCTGAGGGACCAGGACAGCTGGCAGTGGCTGCAGAGAGAGAGAAGTCGGCCATGTGCTCACTGTCAGCTTATTCTGAATGAGCTGACTTTTGTCAACACATTTCTGTCTCTCCATTGCTGGTCTGCTCAATCCCAGCTCTCTCAGAGATGGCTGTTTTCTGCCCACTCCCTCAGGCCCTTTCACACTTGCCTTGTGTGTAGGGTCCACCTGCATATTTCTTGATTTGAAAATTACCTTCAGAACTAATTTTCTGTGAATACATTTTTTTTCTTTTAGGCAAGTGTTGAGTAATGAAGTTCATTGCTTGAAGCCATATTTTTAAATAGAAATAGAAGGGAAAATCTCGCATTATAGAGAAATAATGTCACTGTCGTTCTTTAGGAATGAGAGAAAAAGATAGTTCTCAACTTTCCACATTTGCTCAAGTAAATGACTGCAAAGCAGGAAGAAAAGAAGGGCTTGATGGGCAGGCCGTAGAGCTGGCAGTGCTCAGAGCTGTGGGTATGTTGGCGTGTACAACGTTGTGTGTTGGCATGGCAATTCTGAAACTCAAATCAAAACAAAGATGTTGCGCTAAAACTTTCTGCAAGTCAGAACAATTTCCTGCCTCTCACATGGTTCAGAGGTGCACGGTAGGTAGCAGGGTGAGACTACAAAATTCTACCTTCTTTTGTTTAGTTTCCTCTATTGTCCTCTTCACCTGAGTGCCTGAGCACCTCCAGAGGTACAGTGATATGTGTGACTGCTGTCAGCTATTGCTCATTTTCTGCCTCGTGAGGGGAATGTTTCTTCTGTGTGTATATGTTGAACTGAGTTTGGCAAGAGCAAGGCAAGCTAAATTTGCATGCTGAATATTGTCAGAGTGCTGAGATATCTGTTTCCAGAGGGGGAGCCCAGCGTGAGATGTGTGTGCCCTGGTTTCCCCAATGAGGTTGGTGCCCAACAACTGTCCTTGAGCTCAGGCAGAGCCACAGGAATGCTGAAGAAGCTCTCTGAACATCTCAGAAATGTTAGTTTTGCTCAGGAGCTAAGCTTCTATGTGCACTGTTTTGTCTTTTGCCACATTCTGTGGATAATCTAGGTCCTCCCTAATGGCACAGTAGATGTTTGTTTTGTATTGTGGGTGACATCAGATGATACTGACTTTTGACTATCTTAGGGAAGATTCCCCATTAGGGAATAAAATCATTTTCTTGTTGAAGTCAGTACAAAACTCCCATTGAAATCAGTGGGAGTTTCCCGTTCAGATTCTCTTTGGCTGCTGTGCAGTTTCCCCAGACATCTGGAAACCAGAACTTCTGGGCTGGGAAATAACCTGTGTCTTGGCTGAGGAATGCTGCTCACCTTCCCGGGAAGGCTCCCACACCTCATCACAGCGTTCATATTGCATCACCTGACCTTATGCAGAGGTTGACGTGAGGCCTTCCTCCCATAGCAGAACACCAGGCAGTTTGAATCTAATCCAAATCATAGTTATTATGGATTGTTGTCCTCTATATGCCGCATCACACAGCCTGGGCATTCCAGGACTTTGTTACTGGGCCCCATCAGCATAGTACAACCACATGTGTGGGTGGCTGGGAGGCAGAAGCATGGGAGAATTCAAATCAAATTTCTAATGCAAACACCAATCATACTTGTCAAGAGCTTGGCCTTTGTGACTTTATTTTGTCCAAGTGGAGATTGAGGGACAAGGCCCTACAAACACACTTCTTCAATTAAAGGTGTTCTGCTCTGTCTGGGATGTGATAGATGATTCTAGGGGCTGGCTTGGGCACAGACGTTCCAACTGTTCATGGATCAAGTTGGTAGTCTGAAAAGTAGGATTGGTTGGTTTCTGCCACCGGCTTCCTATGTGACCACGAGAAAGGTCACACAGCTCTGTGTCCTTGTGGGTCCTTGCGGGTCCTTGCCTGTGCCCAAATCAGTGGCGCCAGGACCTCTATGTGCAGAGCAATCCCTGAAAACAGGACCTGGGAAAGTAAGGGTTGGGACTGGTGCTACCTTGCCCTCCCTTAGATTCCCCACTTGCAATCCATGCCCCTGTATAGACGGAAGGGATGGGACACCAGGAGCTGCTGCTGTTTCCCAGTGTAGAACGTACCTGGTGCAGCCTGTCACTGGTTTCCACATCAACGCTATTTGTTTGCTCAAACAGAAAGGGCTTCAGCTCTGCCCAGCAGCTGCCTCCCTGTGAGCTCCCCAGTCTAGGCAGAGCTGGGCAGGCTGGGACAGGGCTGAGTTGGGGACGGCAGAGCTCAGCCAGGCAGAGCAGCATGACGCGGAGACAGGGCACATGATCCTGCTTTCAGCCTCCTCCACCCCGAGGTGGCACTTCAGCTCAGGGCTGGCCAAAGCAGCATGCTGGAGGAGGGTCTTGGGCTGGGTGAGCGGCTGGAACAACAGTTGAAGCCTGTCCTGATTAGGTATAAAAAGAGTAAAATTTCTGATACCATGGCTAAAAGCAAAATCTCCCACACTGTGCTCATCATGCATTGGTCAGGTGGGAATTGGCAGAAGAGAAGGTGGCTTCATTCACAGGTGTGAGATCACTTGCTGCCTGAGTGCTGGGGTGATGAGACATGGGATCTGATGTCTGCCTGGTGCTGGGGAGGTTGGGAGGCAGGGAAACCTTGTGGACAGTGCATGCTGCTGTGTGCTGAAGTGCTTCATACAGTAGTGATAGGACATAATTCCAAGTACACCGTGGGGAGAAGCAATAGAAAATAGGAATTAATGCAGCTTGATTTTATAATAATTAAAAATTATGGCTTGGGCTTTTATTAATTAAGATTTATTTGCTGTCCTATTTCACACGGATTTGAATTACTGTTCGCATGCATTTTATTCCTTAGAAAGGTGGAATTTTCATTTACACCTGAGAAATAACATACTAGTAACAAAACTGAGCAGATATGCTTTGTAGAATGTTCCCAGTTAATTTAGTGATCATAGTCACTGTGTAGGGGGTTTCATTTTGGCCAAGAACAGACAAAAAAGCTATTATCTGGTCTAAAGGCAATGCTGGAGCAATGTTCATCTTAAGGCTGCATCAGAAATTCACTGGAATATTAATAGCTAAGAAATTAGGTAGGCAGAGAGGTTTTCAGATGGAAAACGGTCTGCCAAGAGCTGTGGCATAGATCCTGTAGTGTTCTCTGAAATAAGTTCTCATCAGCTGAGCACCAACTCCTGTGTGGCACAGCAGCCTCCAGGCAGGAATGCCTTGAGGAGGTAACTGCAGCCATTTTGTGCCACTTGGGTGTGAGCAGAGGTGTCCCAGCCCTGGGGATGTGCAGAGAGCAGCAGGCCGTCTCCCTGCCCTCCTCCTGCCCACAGCAGATCAGCTCTTTCTAATGCAGGGGCTGTGCACTGCAGCTGTGGTAGAAGGTGTTCCGGGTGCTGTGGTTCTGCAGACTTTAATGCCAGCAGCAAGGTCACAGCCACCAGCTATAGCAGTTTGGGGCCCAGCAGCCTTACCCTGCCCACCCTGCGCTGCTCTGTGTGCCCGCCCAGTGGCTGCAGAACGGAGTGCTGTGCTGCACAGCCGTGGGGCTGAATGCAGGGCTGTGGCATTCTTGGGGTCAGGCAGAGCCCTGCAACATTTGGTCACTTGTACTCCTCCTTTCCAAGGCTCATTTCCAGAAATCAGGTTGCCCAAAATATGAGGCCAGTTTTGCCTTACAAGCATTTCTCATTTGACAAATAATCCACAGCAATGTGATGCTGGAGGACCGAATGCATAGCAGATTGTGTCTCCTTATTTTCATGCTGTCTGTCCTTCCTGGAACCCACCTTGCCTTTTCACGTGACTGCTGCCTTTCCCCTGCAGGCTCTCCAGGAACAGCTGGCCGGGTGTGCAACCAGACCTCCCGCGGCATGGACAGCTGTGAGGTGATGTGCTGCGGCCGTGGCTACGACACGTTGCGTGTCAGCAGGATGACCAAATGCGAGTGCAAGTTCCACTGGTGCTGCGCAGTGCGCTGCCAGGACTGCCTGGAGGAGGTGGACATCCACACATGCAAGGCGCCCAAGGCTGCGGGCTGGGCCTCCCGGACATGACGTGTGGTGCAGGTCTGCACAGGGAATGCTTCCGAGGCCTTTGCTACATTTATGCCAGTTTTGTCTTTCATTACACAGAAGCTGCCCAGTGATCATGCAGAATTTGCAGCATTCACTGCACGGTTCAGCAGGACCATGCTGTTGCACAATTTGTGTGGACTGACGGCTGTGCTGGAAGGAGCTGCCACCACTGGGCCTCCCATCCGACACAGACCCCCATCTCCTCACCGGAAGCCCTTGCTGCCACCACAAGCACGGTGGGGCCCCAGGATGAGGCCTATCCTACCGGGCCTCCCGCTGCCATGGCTGTGGCTTCCTCCAGAGGACCTGCTGCTCCGGACGCTCAGCCTGTGAGGCTGCGGGGCTGGGCACTGGTCAGGGACCCCTCCACGGAAAGCTCTGAGGCCAGGATGATTCCACGGCTCTGCTGGAGTTGAATTTGTCCATCTACCCAACATGGAGCTGTGTGTGCACTGTGGGGTCCTCTGGGGCATGAGCTGTGCTGGGCAGAGACTGGCCCATAGCAAAAAGGAGAGAACAGGAAATGCATTCAACTGCAACAGTCTCATCTGCTATAAAAGAGTGAAAGCAAATGCCTTAGGTATATATTTGTGACAGTTTGCCTTGAGAGCTTGTTAAAGGTCATTAATATTAACCACTGATCTGAAGGATCAAAGAAAATAGCTTTGTTTCTGAGCCCAATGACGTCTGGAAACAGGATGCTCAACTACGCAGGGATAGGGTTTCCTATTTGTCATTTACATAATAAACAGGAAAACATGCAGAAAGCTGGTGGAGAAGGCAATGCCTTATCTTAATAATTGGGTTTTGTTCTATAGAGTCTATCAGCTCTCACGTTGTTTTAAATTTAATAAACCTATTCAGTGTGCTTAAACTGATACAGTTCAGGTGCAGTGAGGCTTGCTCCAAATCCACACTACACAAACCCACAGCTGATGAGGAGCACGCTGGCCTTTGATGGTGGCAGTGGCAAACTGCCTGGGCCCATGTCCTGCCTGGCTCAGCACAGAAAGCTGAGCGACAACAGTGGCTGCAGGTGACGAGGCCTTGGGACCATGGCCTTGCTGGAGAGATGCTGGGGGCTGTTGTGGACGGAGATTGTGACTCTAGGTACAAACCGAGCGCTGCTGAGAACAGCCCTGCCAGCTGTGCGTGTGTTACACGCATACATGTGTGCAATGGGATACACGTACCCCAGGGTACATCTAAGGTCAGTGGTTATGATATTGGCCTCATTGCTGGAAACTCTGGTTCTAGGTTGGACAAGCAAAATTTCACACCTGATTTTATTTAGAGGTCAGCCCTAAGGAGAACTTTCATTCAGATTTCACTGTGAAATTGAATCTGCATGGAGTTTGTAGTCTGAGCAAAGCCTTACACATAAAGAACCTAGAAGCAGTACAGTATTATTTGTGTGTGCCACGTGTTTGGAAAGATTCAGGGATCTTCTGAGTGATGTACAAATTCAGCAGGTAATAATGCTGGAAGTATTTTGATATTCTGGAAAAAAGGGCGCCTCAGTTCTGCGAGGGAACTTGTCCTGGGAAGTCAAATAAAAGAAGATGAGATCAGCCTCACCTGCTTCTTAATTTCATCCTTTGGTTCACAGGATTGTTAGGCTAGAAAGGACCTCTAAGAGCATTTGATCCAACCATCCACCTACAACAACAACAGGAGAATGCACCTGAGTTCTGCAGCCCCATGTAAAGTGTTTCGGGATCATTGTATTAAAGGTGCCAGAAATTTTATTCTGGCAGAAGAAATACTGGGAAGCCTGGAGCAAGACTGACACCTTACTGGGAAATGTGGCTTAGATACACATCTTGTTACTTAAGCCCTTATTTCACCTATACAAGAAATGATGTAGAAATTATAGAATCATAGAATGGTTCGGGTTGGAAGGGGCCTTTAAGATCATCTTGTTCCAACCCTCTGCTATAGGCAGGAACACCTTGCCCCTAGACGAGGTTGCTCAGAGCCCCCTCCAGCCTGGCCTTGAATGTCTCCAGGGAGGGGGCAAATAATGAATGAATAATGTAATGATGAATTTGCAGACAGAATGACCTTTAAAAACACATTTTCTGACTGCTTTGGGGCTTTTAATTTGCTTTCATCTTAGAGGGTTTTTAAAAGTTCTTGGAAACTGCACTTCCTGAATGCTCGGCACTATGGCTGCTGTCACTGTGTGGGCTGCTCACTCTCATCAGCACTTCTGCCTCTTCCACAAAGAAAGCACTCCTGGGAGCTTCTGCCATTTCAGATTGGCCAGAAGTCAGAGTGCTCCTCTCTGCGCTAAGGCAGAGGCTTCCATCTGTCAGCAGAAGCGCAGGCTGCACCTCTGATCTGAGCTGTGCTGAGCTCCCCAGCAGCAGAGCCCCAGGCTGCAGCCTCTGTCCAGTGGCAAAGAACCCCAGTCTGACCGCCTCGTCTCAGCTGCCCACCATTCCAATTACAGCTCAGAAGGTACGTGCCAGATAAAATCCATCGCTCCTTGCTGCTAAGGGAGGTGGATATTAGAAATAGCAGAAATAATCATATATGACATTTTTGAGTTCTTCTAAGTTCCTGTAGTTCAAGGGAAGGCTCTGATTGTTCATTCCAAGGAATTAAGCATTCTTTTCTCTCCATCTGTAACAAATAATGATTTCCACACAGACAGTTGTTCACATTACCTCTTCCTCCAGCAGCAGGCCAAACCTGTACCTTGATTGCTGGTAAACATCAGCATCTGTACATAGCTACGTAGACACCAATATGCAAACACACTTCTATTAGGACTGTTAATCACAACACTTTCTTCTTCTGAAATGTAGGGCATTATATAAACTAACTCCAAAAGGTTTTGAGAAGGCTGGGATGAGTGACACAAAACCACAGGACAGTTGAGAGCTGACTGAGCACAGCCACCAGAAGCAGACTTTGCCTGCCCCTTCTGGTTCCACAGCACTGCTGTGAGATAACAGGTGCATGAATTACCCTTAGTTTTACCACTGCTCGTGTGCAGGTGTGCCTGCTTTGAGGGTGTTCCCTGTGGCTGTTTTAGCAATTCAGATGCAAAACCAAGAATATATCTATCAGACCACATTTCCACATGTTGTCCATGAGCAAACCTCCTCCTGCTATCTCAGGCCACATCTCACATGAAACATAAGCCACACTAATTATGACACAGGAGAGGACTGGAGCACCTCTTCTATGAGGAAAAGTTGAGGGGACTTGGCTTGTTTAGCTTGGAGAAGAAAAGGCTCTGGGAGACCTCATTGTGGCTTTCCAATACTTGAAAGGAGCCTATAAACAGGAGGAGGAATGGCTGTTTACGAGGGTAGATTGTGATAGGACAAGGGGGGATGGTTTTAAACTGAGACAGGGGTTAGATATTAGGAGGAAGTTTTTCACTCAGAGGGTGGTGACACACTGGAACAGGTTGACCGAGGACGCTGTGGATGCGCCATCCCTGGAGGCATTCAAGGCCAGGCTGGATGTGGCGGCTCTGGGCAGCCTGGTCTGGTGTTTGGCGACCCTGCACACAGCAGGGGGGTTGAAATTAGATGAGTGTTGTGGTCCTTTTCAACCCAGGGCATTCTATGATTCTATGACATCACAGCAAACTACTTTGCACCCAGCCATGGGGCTCTCTGCCTTCTGTGTTCTTCCCAAATCTCACTCTTACAGCCAGTTTCTCCTGGCACGGGGCTGCCATGTTTCTCACCATACAGCAGTGTTTGCTTTAACACAGCTCACTTGGCCAAAAGTCTTTCTCCTGTGTAGATTAGAGGATGTGTGATCAAAGGGCAAAAATAATGCAACCATTAAGGAACACTCTCCTTTTACACCAACTCCAGCAATGGGAGTTTCATCTTTGCTCTTACTGACAAGCGAACATATCTCAGTGCCTTAAACTGTGAATAATAAGTGCTTTCTCATTAACTGAGTTGTGGTGAAGCAGATGCTCCAGACACACTTAAGCACACAAAGCACAATGTGAGCTTTGAAGAAGAAGCCAAAAGACAGCAATGCTGCAATACACAAAAGTTTATTTTTGTCTTTTCTGAAGGCAAAATATAATAGAACCTAACATCAATGAATTTTGTACAACGAAACAGTTTTTATATGAGAACAGACAATCCATGAAGATTTTTTCAGTCTTAGAACTGCTTCCCTTTTTTATCATGCTTTCTTGTGGTCAACCAAATGTTGGCACAGCAGATGTCGTGGCAGTCAGTCAGCGGGTGCTCCCTCAGATCCTCGTCAGCTGGTGCCACAGGCTGGAGGGCAGGATGCTTTCTACTTTCTCCATCACAAAATTCAAAGGGGCAAAGAGGGTGCTGAGAAACTGCAAAGAAAGCAGACACACATTCAGATCAAAATCCTGGAGACAATACTCAATGCAAAGCTGTCCAACATGACAAGCTCTTGCTGTTTGCTTCTGTAAAACCCTCTAAGCATGATCAGAATTAAATAATTCAAGCATAAAGCCCTTATGCCAAATTCTGAGCCTTGTGCATCCCCAGATTTCTTTGTTTTGCAGCCAGGCAAGAGAGATCCCCGTTTTTACAAAACTTAAAGCGGTGAACTACAGAAGTCCCCCACATCTCATATCCCAGGCTCAGGCTCACACTGAAGTCACTGAAAACTCAACCCCAAACCAACTGAAGCATGAGAGAAAGGCTCTCCCATCACTGCAGAATTTGTCATGACCTGCCACAGACAAAATGTGTGTCTTCAGGTTTGAAATGGTTCTCTGAGGTGTCATTAACTGGGATTTATCTCCATGTCCTCCTACTGTGGCGCAGTCAGTAACGGAAGAAGTTTCAATACATGAACATCATGACAGACATGACAAAATCAAGTTAATAAAGGCCAGTTTAGCACAGGAAAAAAAAAATTGCAAACTGTGCACCTGAGAACAGAAGTAGTCACATACAGCTATTCTGGGGCTCTGTGTAGGCACAGGAACATAAAATAATATGCAATGCTGACCACCTTGAGAATGAGCAAAGGCCAATGTCAGCTCCCAGCACTCAGTCACCAGAACTGGTGACTGTGAAATACAGTAAATTGAGTTTTTGTGAAATGCAGTAAGTACCAATTTGCTGTAAAATAAGCCTGGAGTGTGATGATGATATTACTTCTGTGAAATGCTTTTGAGATTGGCCAGCATAAGAGAAAGAATAATTGTGAGCTACTAAAACACAGTTTAATGCTGTCTGTAATATACCACATAGCAGTGAATACCAAGCATAGTGGAATAGGTACCTCAGTGCTCATAACCACAGCAATAGCCAACAAATAGCTCCTCTTTTAGTTAGAAAACCAGTTACTTATGAAACTACCTTCCTTAAAACTGAAAGGGAAGAGCTACAGCTGGCAAACCCCTGTTATTCTGTTCTGATACAACTGCATTTCAAAGAGATATCTGCCATGACTTTCTGCAATCTCATCTCCCTCAGCTGCTTTTCCCAGAGCAGACAGCACTGTGAGCCTTTCCGAATTAAAGTCTTTTTATGAGTCACTGAGTGAATGTCACATGCTCTTCCTATGTAAAAGAAAAGCTAATCTGCTGTTTGAGGTGATTTATGAGGATGGAGATCCACCTAAATCCAGTCACTATTGCTGCTAACTGAAATACCAACTATGTCAATACAGGTTCAGAGATCTTCAGTAATCCAGTAATTTTACACACACAGTGCAGCCCATGTTTTGATTCTGTCTGTGCTTACATTATTAGTCAGGAGCTTTATATGCTCTGATAGGCAAAGCTTAACAGTCACATACAGAGTCTAGTGGTATCTGTTCTGTTAATATCAATGGCAGCTGTTCCACACACAAATGAAGAGAGTCTTCTAGTCTTCTTCTAGTCTGACTCTACCCCTGAAATGGCCTTGGAGCTTGCAGGCTTCACACAATTCAGAAACAATAGCTAGCACAGCACCAGTGTCACTTCTCATACCTCTGTCTGATTGCACTCAGCGACCACAGGCAGGTGAGTCAAGCTCACACTAACACACTGCCAAGTTTTGTCTGTTCCAGTAGCCTACAACTGCCTGTTGTAGGCACATGAAGTGCAAAACCTCATCACGCTGCCAGTTTGACAGACAGCCCTTGATTCAGGACACAGGGCTGAAAAGTACAGGGACAATTACAACAGGCATCAACTGCCAATCTCAGAAAACTGAAGATTACAAGGAAAGAGCCCTCAAACAGGTCACACATTGCAAAGACTCAAGGAGAGGAAAAAAAGCTTAACAAAGAAGTTTAAGAACATATGCCTGAATTGCATACTTAATGTCCACCAAGTGCATACATACACATTTAAGAAACAGGAGAAAGTAATCATGTTTCAGCCCCGAACCCCACAAAATCAAAAGCACCAGAGACACAAGACCTACATCAGGTATAAATATGTTTGAGAAAATATATTATTGCAGAGGATAATCCGTACTAGTTGAAGGAGGAGACAGCATTTTGACATCCAGCAACTCTTCAAGAAATTGATGTTTTTTCATATCCTAGAATATCCTACCAGGGCATTGCAATGAGAAAAGCATGTCAGCACTATTCACGGCCTTTCCCCCTCAGTCTCCAACTCTTACTAATCCTTGGTGGATTACAAAAGCAGAATTAGCACACAGTTCCTTGGATGTAGTTAAGAAAAGTTATGAAGGAAATACTGAGATTGCTTTTTTCATGGCAGTTTGGGGAAGGAATGCAAATTTCTCCTCATTAACAACACGCTGTGTTTCTGCTTATGTGAAGAGCTTTCATTGCACTGGAAAGCATGGCACCTCTACACAAAAGGGGATACTCACTGCTTTTGCGAAGACCCCCATAAGCTCTGGGAACTGATGTGTCAGGAGAGCCAGCATGGCTGTGAAAGAACATAGGCCAGCAGTGAAGAGGATGAAGAAGGGAAGCTCTTTCTTGGGGTAAACTGAAACTTCATGAAATGCTGCAGGAAAAAGAAGGAAGAATGCACTGTATGTAAAAAAAAAACAAACAACATTCTTACCTGGTTTAAACAGCCACAGTCATGACTAACATTATGTGACTGATGTTTTAATTTGGAAAGCCTATTAGATCTCAGTTTCTCACTGTCCTTTTAATTGCATGCAATTAAAGGCTGTGGACAGGTATGAGGAATCTATTTAACAGGTCTGTATCTGCCACAGTATGTTAAACCCTTCCCTGCTCAAAGCCAACCATTCTGCAATGAAATGCATTTCCTGTGCTGCCAGAGCAAAACATGACACTCTGTGTACATTGCTAAAAGAGTCCCTTACTTCTAGAATTTGAAAAGAAAAATGAGTTTTGCAACTAGAAGGAGTGCTGAGCTATTCTGCATGACTTTGTCATTCCTAAATCTCCTGACACTCCACCCTCCCCTGCTCAGTATCCCTCTGAGTAAAGCAGGCAAAACACTCTAGGAGGTGTTGTTATAATTAGGCTGATTATAATGGGGTGGGGAGACGCTGTTGGTTGCCAAGCGTTTCTGTGTAGTATCAGTGAGAATGAACTGGGAAGGAGAGCCTCGGAGTGGGTGGATTTCAGCCCTGTTCCTCTCACCTTGCCTGTACTCAGATAGGCTCATTAAAAGTGGCAACACATTTTTTAGCCCAAAGCAGAGAGGTTATGACTGAAAGACGACAAAGAGTGCAAATGCCCTCAAAATCAGTGCTCACGGCAGAAGCAGACTTTCACTTTTTGTTAGAAGAATCTTTCTCTGTATTGATTCACCCCAGCAGAGAATGTGAGTGAGGAATCTCCTTCCTTGGATCAAGTCATATTTATCCCCTCTGCCCTTGTGCGTGTCCCATGTGTGCTCACACAAAGTCCCACTGACTTCAGTGAGAAAACATGTGGGAATGAAGTGTAACTGTTTGCAAGAAGGACTGCTTCAGCTCTTCCTCTGCATTCCTCCACTTCACTGCAAGCACTGCAAATAGTTCCATTAGCTTGCTCTGAAACACTTGTTGAGGGCTGGGCCTGCCTTTATAGCCATATCTTGTCGAGCACGGGGAACTCTGCTGGCACGTTGCTAATACATGCCATAAATGTATATGATAAATGACTGAGGTAATTTCAGTCTCTTTAGAATGGCACACACATCACTACACATAGAGAATCCTTTCTTGTTATTTCGGATTGCTTTTCAGAAGATGTCAAAATAATTTGTCAGAATAACAGCCGTGCTAATGATCTGGCAGTCCTCAGACAGGCTTGATCTTGCCTTGGAATGTAAGTAGCTAATTTGACTGCACAAAACTAACACCGCTGTGCAGCCGTGCTCTTGGTCTGATGTGGTGTTTCCCAGGTAAATGATCAGACGTATTTTCTACCGTCTTGGCAAGAGAGAATTAGCAAGATCTAACAGATATACATCTCCTCAGTAATCTCACTCCCTATCTCCACGCTGCTGACAACACTAAAGATAGCTGATCATTATGACTGATGGCCTGAAACTGCCTTTTAAACAACTGTGAGCTCCAGAGGTTTGCTGTCACCTGACTGCTCTACTCTCCACTTGAAAATCATTGGGAGCAATCAGTAGTGCAAGATTCAGATAAACAATTCCTTGGTGTCAGTGATAAGTAAAGTTGAACGTACACGGTAGTAGTTCTCTATCTGCAGTTTCTGTACAAATAGGGTAAGGGTAGAAAAGATGTCCTTTTTCCAGTGGATAGGGGATCATTCTGAAAGCTGGAAAGAAAACACCGTGCATTAATGACTGTGATTGTGGTACTCACTGGAGACATGTAATTGCAATTACACTTTTGAAGAACAAGCAGAAAAAAATTATATTTGGTTGCAACCAGTATATATATTGCTTAGCTGAATGTCAGAAAGCTTTTAATCCTGAAGACACAATTCTTTCATTCTTGGCAGTGTAAAGTCAGACCATGTTACAGGTGCATAAATACATGTTTGCAAGATATTAGCCCAATACACTTAAAATCCTGTAGGAAAATGTACAGATTTTGTCATAGAATTTCAAGCAAGACAGGTAATACCGATCAGACAAGCCCAGGGAAACAGCTTTCCAACGCAGTCATGTTTCCATTTTGTATTTGGCAATCAAAGATTAATGCTGAATTATTAAAACCAGGTTCCTCAAATGCATTCTGACCAGATAAAGTCAGGTTTCTGATATAAATCTTCAGGTCATGGACAAAACAATACTTAATCTTATAAACTTTTAAAATTGAAAATAATAACAGAGAGGGAGGGAAAGGCATTACTCAGTCTGGCCTGTGATGATGTCATGGGCCATCTGAGTGATGCTCGTGTGGTTTATGGAAACATCTATACGCCTGACTGAATTACAGCTCTGCAATCAATGCATCCCTTTCCATTATCCGATATATAAATCTCACTCTTAAGGTGTAACTGATGTGTTTTTCTCACTATTCCTATGAACATCAGTCACTGCAGAAATATTTTCCTCAGCAAATGTCCTAGAAGCACTGTATAGTTTAGATATTAGGTACAGCAACCCCTACATGATAATATTGCTCACAAGACAACAGAAGAATTGGTTTAAAATACATAAAACCCCAATGTTCTCAGTTGTGCGTGTGGCATCTGAAATAATACTAGCCATAATTTTTGTGCAATTCTACCCATGTTTATTTTTGATAACTGTTTAAAGCAGGAGGAAAGAAGGCAGAAATCCTCAGAGCACAGTTACAGTATGCCAGTGCACCTCCAGCTGGCACATGGCATTCTTGTATTTGAATACAACTAAATATTGTTATAAAATAAAAGCATTATGCTTCCAATTTCAATATTTGGATTGGAGCCAATCTATACGACAGATGTATGACTCAAATCAACATCAGTCACTGCTCTGTGGGAGACTATTGAGATAGATCTTAACACATTTTTGCCTGTTGTCAGAAACTTCTTAAACTGAGATAGAAAATTAAAGATATGCTGTTCCTTAGCTCTCTGTAAGTGGAAGATTCACGCTTCTAATTGCTTATGTGGAATAAAACTACCTACGTAATAATGTTTTTTCGACAAGAAGTGCAAAATACTGTTGAATTATGAGACTCTCTTTGAAAGCACCTACAACCTCTCCATGTAGCTAGTGAGTAGCTGTGAAGCTAGCGCGATCTTCTTTACTGTTAGAACATGACCTTGCTAGAGGCTGCCTTAATTAGGAGTGACCTCCCATAAGGGGTCACCTTAGCAACACTCATAATGTACCCCTAAGTGACTGATTGGCTTAAAGACAGCACTTAGTTCTACCTGATTTCTACAAGGTTAGAACTGAAGGGTACATACATATGGGCATTAACTTCGTACACACAAGCTGCTGGTGAATACAGTCAGAACAGCTCAATTTAAAGACATGACATGCACATGAACACCTAGAAAGAATGTGATGGCAACTGACCATATATGGCAGGCTGTTGGTACAAACATGTGCTTAATTAAATTCATTTCCCCTGTCATTTTCCACGAATTTAGCTTAGAATCAGACAGAGATAATAAGGAAATCTTTGTCAAGGAAAGGACGTAAGAGTGACATAAATAGCTTAGCACATCCTTGAAGAATATTACTCATATTAAGATATGAACCGAAAGTTATAATTATTTGATTAAATCTGAGTGAAAACTTTAAATCCATGGCCATTTTCATGCATGAGGGAAACCTGAAAAACAGTCTTAAGGACTTCTCTCACTGAAATTACTGTGCAAAAAAAATTATGGATTTTTCTTTACAGGTTATGCAATAACAGTAATTTACATCTTGCAGGCTAGCTAATAGACAAATATTTCATAATGAATTACATATTCAGATTGCTGAGGCAATGAAGAGAGGAATCAGTTTGAACAGTTAGAGGGAAGGCCTTCAGGCACTGTGCCTTGAGGCACAGATGACAAGAGCTCGTACTTGGCAGGATGACTGCAATGTAACCAGCCTCCAGTGCCAAAAGCTGCTCCTGTAAGCTACCGCTTAGGCACTCCTCAGTTTAACAAAGGTCTATTCCCACCAGCACTGGGAAGCAGTGTGCCCAGGTGGCCAAGGCCAATGGCATCCTGGCTTGTATCAGGAATGGTGTGGTGAGCAGGACTAGGGAAGTCATCCCGCCCCTGTTCTCTGCACTGGTGAGGCCTCACCTTGAGGACTGTGTTCAGTTTTGGGCACCTCAGTACAGAAGGGATGCTGAGATGCTGGAGCAGGTCCAAAGAAGGGCAACAAGGCTTGTGCTTGGAGAATATGGCCTGTGAGGAGAGACTGGAGGAACTGGGGCTGTTTAGTCTGGGGAAAAGGAGGCTGAAGGGAGACCTTATTGCTCTCTTCCAATATCTGAAAGGTGCTTACAGCGAGAGCGGGGTTGTTCTCTTCTCACTGGTGACAGGTGACAGAACAAGGGGACATGGCCTCAAATTGTGCCAGGGTAAGTTTAGGTTGGATATCAGGAACCTTCTTTACAGAAAGGGTTGCTAAGCACTGGAATAGGCTCCCCATGGAGGTGGTTGAGTCACCATCCCTGGATGTGTGCTCTGGATGTGGTGCTCAGGGACATGATTTAGTGGAGGGTTGTTAGAGTTAGGGTAGTGAGGTAAGGTTGTGGTTGGACTCGATGATCTTTAAGGTCTTTTCCAACCTGAGCAATTCTATGATTCTATTCAGGATTCCCTCTAAAATACTGTTCCATAACGATGGCATAACAAGGTGTTGGGCTAAAGAATTTCTGTAAGCATCTGGAAAAAAAGTAATACCACAGAAGGATAGCTAGTGAAAAAAAGCACTGGGAAGGAAGCTATGACAACTTTTAAGCTGCATTTCAAGTGATAACTTCCTTTCAGTGGGAATTATCATGGTGACAAACTGTATCTTTCTAAGAAACTTAAATGAGAATAGCAAATGAAGGAAGGAAAAAACAGTTGTGTAATAACATATGAAAAGGCTGAAAGAAAGCAGTGGAAAGTGCAGCAGAAACAAATGGATTGGATTAGGGAACGAACAATCAGCATTAAAAAAGCCTACAAAGGCTGACTCTAAATAGTAGCTTTTAATTCCCTGGAACCTGAAAAGAACATGTCTAAAAGACAAGGATTAGATCTGACCAAAGGTCACACTCCAACTTCTTACTCATAGCAGGGTGATCTTCTAAAGCTGATCTGGCTGCTCAGGGCGATGTCCAGCTGAGCTCTGAGTATCTCCAGAGATGGACATCCCACCACCTATCTGCAACCTGTTCCAATCCATCACCACTTTTATTCTAAAAATACTTTTTTCATGTCTAGATGGAATTTCTTGTGCCAAAACTCGTGTCTACTGCCTCCTGTCTTTCCTTGTGTCCTTGTGACTTTGACTCCACCTTCCATGCTATCCCTATCAGGTGGTTAAAGACACAGTTAGACCCCCCTTCAACTACAGGAAGTCTCTTCCAAGCTGGCTAAAAACAGCTCCCTCAGTGTCTTTCCTATGTCAGCTTCCCAGGCATTCTAGTTGTCTTCCACTGGACTCACTCTATTTGATGAGAAAAGAAATCAGAAAATACCATCTTGTTTTATACTACACATTAGTCTTTATTTGCTTGTAAGGCATGTCCATAATTTGCCAAAATCAAAATTAGTGACAAACAAATTCCTGCAACTTCAAGATGAAGAAGGTAAGTTCTTAAGCCCTTATTCATGAGTAAAAAAATATGTCACAAAGATGGGAAAATTTGTTTGGTGCTACACAGAAAACAGAATTCAAGACCTCAGAAACTTTTTTCTCATTAAATGAGGCATATATTTTCTGATTGAATTTCAAATATTTCAGTGTTAGTGAAATATAATCGACCTGCAAATCCTCCTCATTCTATGCTTTACAAAATGCTTTTATTTTCTCATGACATTCAATCAAAATAATTGATCAGCTTCTTTGTAAGAAAAAGGATTACTTACTGCCTTCCCATGTACAGTGTAAGAGATTCAATGCTCCCTCTACCCTTTTCCAGTGTTGAAGATGAAAGAAAGCATATGCTATTGCTTCACTGTCCCCTCTCTTCAGAATATGTTCGGGGGGCAGAATTAAGCTTTTCATTTCTAGGAGGTACTGCAATAAAAAAGCAGAGGACGGTTATTTCAGAAGTAATAAAAAAGCTGCCTGCAATTCTACAGCGAGTACTGAAAGGTCTGTTTCCCTGAAGTGCTTCATTTCATAAGCGTTTCATCAGATGCGTAACATCACCAACTGCACTAGGAGATAATTACTGAATTATTGCCAAAGCATACGATACACTGACAGATGGCTCATGTTGTGCTCTTCAGCTGGAGTAGGAGGACTGTGGAGGATTTCAAAACGAAATGTCTCTCTTATCAAAGGGGCAGAAAAAAAAAATAGGCTCAAAGCAGAAAAGAGGCTCTAATTACAAGAGCTTTTTAAATTAGAAGCATTTACAATACAATGAAGAAGACATTAAGCAGTTTGAAGCACCTCGCCCTTCTCTGAGGAAACAGGCAGTACTTTGCACACAGGCTGCTTTATTGCATTGCCATCATCAGGTTACCAGGCCTGCAAGTGCACAAGGTGAGCGGACAGCAGGGCTACCAGCATTTTACAAAGTAACACCATTTACTTCCAACACAATGGAACAAATATCAGATTTCCGGGAAAAAAATAAATACAGCCGTCCTTGATGTTTACGTTAGCTAACCAAAACACTGAAAACAAAAAGTGAAAATGAAATGCACCAGTGACCAACCCACAAACAATTCTCCCCATTACAGGATCACCTAAAACATCAGGTGAACGAAGTACATGTGGGATTCATGCCATAGGAGAAGACAGAGCTCCTGAATGTTCTTCAAGCAGGTGACTTTCCTCCTTCCCTGCCCTGCCAATCAGACTGCTGCTAGGTCAGAATTCACCTCACTGCTGGTGTTTCTTCCTTCCTGCTAATGGAGGGGAAAGATAGAATGGAGGGGAACAGACACATCTTGTTTTGGCATGCTTTAAAGGGGAAAGAATGACAGACAAATTGGAGGCTGCTGAATCAATTGCTGTCTGTCAGTTCTCCTCTATGAAGTAGAATATTTCCCACCTTTGCAGTACTTTTTCTCCAGGAAAACTGTTGCTCTCTTCCAGGACTCCCTAAAGCAAATATTCTGCCCGCTACTATTTAATACTAGGCTATTTAAAGGCAATTTAATACAAGAGGCAACAAGAAGCAGGTGGGTCACACACCACATGGGCAGACCCTGACATGGAGATGGGATGAATTACAGGAGACTGACTGTGGCAGAAAGAAGGATTACAGAGAAAGGAGGGAGATGAGATGGCTCCTTTAACCACTAGGATAAAGGTATAAGGCTGCAGCACTTCTGGGGAAAAAAATCTACAATACTTACTGACAGGCTGGCTGTTTTGGAGTAGAAAAATGGAGTTAAAGATGAGGAAAAGGCTGCAGATTTTAGACAGGGATTGGCAAAATTAAAAGAAGGTATGAAAGAAAAGGTATGGACGATCACCAGGAAAAAGAGAATAAGCATGCAGCCCCTCTACTTTAGAGAGGTCTTTCTGTCTACATACTGGTCCCTGCCTTGGATGGGAAGAATGAGGGCTGCAGAATCTAAGGACTGCCAAGAACTGAGCACAGGCTGGAAGGCAACTTGGCACACAGAAGTGACAGTAACCTTTTCACACTGCTGTCATATACCGACATTTGTGAATGGGAGACTCCAGGGCATCCTTGCACACTGGCTCTGTGATGTGTGAAAGAGGAGAAAAGGAGAAAGGGAACAAATGAGAATTCAAAAGCATCCTCGAAAAAAGGAAGAGGAAAGGCCAGAGGGGGCTGAGAATCAAGTTGGCGTGATGTCATGGAGAACATCCTAAAACTAGACTCCTCTCTGCCAGAAGCCAGGAAGGAGCTGGAGAAGCAGGTTCAAGATCTGAAGGGAACAAGATCAAAGCTGAGAACTAACTGACAGCACCAGGAAACAGGTAAGTGATTCAAAGAGGAAAGAAAAATCACACATTTCTGATGCAGGTAATTATTAAAGGAGGGCAAACTAAATTAGCAGTGGGAGTAACGTGTGTGATACCTCAACTTTCTATAAAGCCTTTCAGAAAAAAATTGGGAAATCTGTAGAACAGGTAGGAGAAGATGCAATTCAGTAGGCAGGGCAGTATAAGAAGGGATTAACAGAGGAAGAAAGAATGGTATAAAGATCTGATGTGAGGAAAGGAGCTGCCAAGCTTACAGATATACAGAAAATTTTCTTATTTGCTGCCTACATGACCTTGCCACCCTTTTAAAATCCCATGCCTATTTGTTGACCAGAATGGAATATGGCTGCAGAACTGATATCTGTTCTATTAATTTAGAACAGAACTCTCAATTCTGTATTTTCTTGCAAGAGTAAGTGAGAAGTTTTCAATATTTAAATAGCTCAGTCAAAGGAAAAGTAAACAACATAAAAGCCATGAAACTATTTATAAGGAAAAAGCAGGAATGAATGTCCTACCTTGAGGAGTGTTAATGAAAACATGCAGATTTTGTTGTAACACATTGCTTGTTATTAGTGATCACTGATCAGCACCTAGCTAGACTGAGCCTGATCATTAAGAAGGAGATATGACTGTCCATAAAAATGAATTGATTTTATATTCTAGAGTATGTCATCAATTCCTGTGTTGCTGTGTTTTTAAGGAGAATATGCTGATACACTGACTTGTGAACACAACCATGATCTTCACATTTTAAGCAATAAAACGTTACGACATCTTCAATACTTTGAGTACACAGGGAAGACAGGAAACTTCTGTTGTCCTGACATGGCTCTGAACCCAAGTGTGGTTCCTGTGCAGAGGAAGCGTTAAGCAATAGGCTAAGTGAGAATCTTTGCAAAGAGCTCTCAGCATAAAGGGAGCATGGAGAAGGCAAGCCCTGCACATCTCCATCTGAGCTTCTTTTCAGTGACAAAGGAAGAAGCTTAATTAGAACAGGAAATAATGCACATTATCATCATTACAGAGTTATCATTTTCCTTTAAAAAAGGAATGAGCTCAGAGAAGACAATTGATAAAAGCCAGAACAATCTAGCCTTAACCAAAATGTGAGTTAATACTTGTGGTGCCCAACTATTTCTGTCACCATCAGATGTCACCCAGCCCTTCTCCCCCACACTGTGCTGGTTTGGATTTTGTGACTCTTCTTCGTTTTTTCCTGCACTTTCTTTTCCCACTCCAAACTTCTCCTGTCAAAAAGCTGTCAGTTGGGAATTAAAAGGGGAACAGTATTTTTCACGTAGCTTCTGGGCAGGTTACTTGACACTGTAAAAGCAAAAACATGAACCAAAGTGTTCAGCTATAGCCAGTCTGGGCACAAGTGAGAATATACCTTTTAATGAGCCTTGGGAGGATGGCAGTGGAAGCTAATTTCATTGTTATAATGCCTATAGGTACAAACATCATGATAGCACTCTGCTAGCACTTTCTTGTCTGTGTGAAGGGTAATAAGGTGGAGTTTGTATTTTCTTACTTGAATTGATTGAATACACATTATTTGTTTCATAATATTGACTGCACTCTCGCTATTTCTCTGCTGGGACTGCCTTTAACATTCCAAATTAATAAGCTACTTCAGCGCCCATTTATAAAATAAATCTATATAAAAGAAATCAATCTAAGGAAGGTTTTTCCTCAGTCCTGCATCTTGCCTCTGAAATTACAGCTCAGGCTGTAAATAGGCAATAGTCACTCCTGCACCTGTGACAGCAGCCCTCCAGGCCAGAACACGAGAATTTAACATTGTTTGAACAGGAACTCTCTTCCTCCCTTTGGGATGAACAGCACAAGCTTCATACAGCTCAGAAATACTGGATTCTACATGCCCAGAGAAGCCAATTGTAGGTCACACAGCAAGTTCACATTGGATTGATGGTAATTAACAAGACTGGCCTTTTTACTGGAGATACAAAAACAAATCACTGTCTCACTTAACAGTTACAACCCCTCTTTAAACATATCTGGAATAGTTTCTCTGTAATATCATGGGGTGTGTAGAGTGGATTCCTTTCCCATCTGCTAAATAAATTTGTTTTCATTATTTGTTTCTATTAGCAACTACAACTTACTAGAAACCACAGAGCATTCAAAGACACACAGTCCTCATTACAAATAAAATAAAGAAGGTAAGAAATAAATAATAAAGAATGAAAGGGAGAAGAGGTAAATCTTTAGAAGTGTTCATGTTAATTGGTTGGTTATATTCTTTTATGAAACACTTTATACACAAAAGTGGCATTTCTTTAAGGAACAGTAACATTTAGACAGTCTGAATCTTCAAATTCAGGCCCTGGTTTACATGGCCACCCCACACAACTGTGTGCAGGGCACAGTTCTGACTCAGTTTTAACAATCATATATACAAACCAACACTTGTTTTCTCTCCTTGCTAGATTCAAAGATCTTATCAATAACACATAAGATTTTTTTTGGCTGGGAGGTGTGAAGGGAGTTATAAAGATGAGCTTGAGAGAAGGGAGCCCAGCAAATCAACTGAGGAAGGGTGTTCCAGTAGTGAGAAACATCTCATAAACAGCTGTTGTATTTTATTAGCATTTACTTGGATTGCTGCATTACAAATAAGTGGGGAAGATCCAAACACAACAGATAAATAATGCTGATGAAGTCTTTTCATACACCCCACAGACTATGGACTGCCATGACCCTCTTTTTTTCTGCACAGAACCCTCTAGAATGGCAATCATACCTCAACTGTGGCACTAAAACCATTTTTTGTTTTACTGTTGATTTTTTGAGCAGCATTGTTGTCAGACACAGTCAGCACATTTCCCTGGGACCAACACTGCCATACAGGATGCTGTACTAAAGCAAAGGTATCCCAGACTACTGAATCTCTCTTAAGACAGAAATGGATGGAAATCAGACAAGTAAGCAATACAATTTGGTATGATTCTTCTCTTAGTGGAGATCAAAGCTCTCTGCTTTGTTATCTTTCCTGCTGTACTGCTGACTTATATTGGCTATTGATATGCTTTTCTTCCACTAAAATGAATCCTGAAAATATTCTTCCTGGTTAACTGCTTACTGTTTAGAAAGTTAACATCTGCCAGGGTATAAAAGTGCATTTTGCTGAAGCTGAGCTGTTTCAGCAACATAAACAAGACAACCTCCAGAGATAGAGGCAGTATCTTTCATCAGGTCAGCCAGGTCAGCTGCCCGGCTTCCGGGATACATGTGGTAAATTGCTCTGAGCTCTGTATTGCCTTGGTTCACCCAAAAACCTAGTGCCTTCACGTGTCACATCTTGACTGCTGCCTAATTCAAAAACAATGGCAATTTGTTAGCTGCAGCTGAGGCTTAATGGACAGATCTCTGGGAATTAAACTGTCATCAAAACATACTTAAAAAAAAGGAAGAGCCCTGTGCCAGAAGAATATTAATTGCTGGAAGGAAGGCTAAAGAAAGGCTTATGCACACACTGGCCCCTAGACAGAAGATAGGTGGTTTTGCAAGGTTGCTTATGTTTCTTATCTCTGTGTAAAGATAAGAATCTGGGACTTAGAAACTCCTTCTTCTCAAAGAGTTCCTGTATCTTCTTTGAACACTTGAAATGAAGTGTAAAAACTAAATCTGACCTCTGCAGTATTGTTATGGAACAATGGACTGGAGTCTGGATGTGCATCTCCTGTGGAAAATCAGCAGCACCGCAGGAGTCCAAAGTTTGACAGAAGCCCACAAACCTGTAACAGGCCAGTGGCAGACCTGCTCACCCTTTGTTGCTAAGCACAGCAACATCTCTCAGTGCTTTCAGGCTGTGTCCCCTGCTTTCTCCTCGTGTCATCATCTCATTAGCAGAAGTCTGCTATTTCCAGTCAAATGGCTCGAAAATGCATATCCAATAACAATCTTTTTTTCTGTGATGATTCTAAATTTTAATGATTTACACTGAGAATGGTAAAATTATCTTTTGAGACCATAAATATACTGAAACATTTACATTTTTTTCTATGTAATAGTGTAGCCTCTTTCAAAGATTCTGCTGAGATCTTTGCAAATGCTTTTAATAGTATATCAGTTTTATTACTTATTTATTCCTCAACCTGAACAAGAGACTCATTAGATTTAAATCCTAAAGAAGCTTCTGAAGACACGTTAGTTTTGCAGCACTGCTAGATTTTCTGTGATGCTGCTCTCTAAAACTTATTTCCACTTCATTAAGAGCAAAATGGATATGAATTCAACCATAATTGAGTGGAAATTGAGGTGTAATATCCATACTTGGCATAAAATTATAATCACATATATGTTATTGACACCTTAATAGCCTTTAGCTATAAGCAAAGAGAGTATGAGTGTTAATATGAGTTATAATAGCCAAGAAAATGAGTGTGAAATTGTTAGTCTGTAATGGGCTACACTGTTTTAATGTCAAAATATGAACTAAAAAAGCCCAAACTCTGCTGCCATTACTACCTCATTATCCTGATAATTTATACTTTTCACTATGGTTTTTAATTTCCAAGTAATTGACTTTGAAATTCAAACTGAAGGAATCAATTAACAGTGTGAACTAGAACTTAAATGAGGACTAGAATTTCATTACATTAGAGTCAGAGAATAACATGCAGTTTGTATTTCATGTGTGGAGATACTAGTCAGAAAGGGAGTTTCAGTCTTTTATAGAAGCTACCTAGCCAGGTGTTGGTAGGTGAGACAAGGGTCACAAGCAATGAGTAAAGCACTGATCTGCAAGCACAGCAGCATGTTACAGGGGTGGAAGTGCAGAGATAATGGAGCAGCTGCCACAACTTACAGTAGATTACATTTTGCAATGGAAATCAAGCCAAAGAAAAGAATGCACCAGTACAAACAAAAAAAGAACAAGCAAAAAAGTAGTAAGTGAAGATATAGACTCAGTTTCACAGTAACGTTGAGCAAGGGGACAACAGCAGGCTGGATATTAAGAGCATGTACAGAAGTGGAAACCATTGCAGCCAGTAACCTCCATTCCTGAGCAGTGAAAGAATTGGCCCAGGAAACTGCCAGATTTGCATTACAAGCTTAAAACAAAGATCCCCATTCAGCATCAAGCGATCCAGTAGTGAGAATAATAAATGGAGAACCACTTATTTAATGAAGGGAAACAATGTGGATGCAATAAAATAGCCTTTGAAGGAAAAAATAAAAAAGATCAGAAGCAAGGAGACAAGTACAGAAAACAGAACAGGCTCACAAACAGAGCCTGTGACAAGCAAAACTGCTTGCTTGGCAAGATACCTGTATTTTTAGACAACAAGGATATAACTCTCTAACTGGGCTTCAGTAAAGCATTTTAAAAGTTTCATGCATAACAAGATTAGAATAGAGAAGTAAACAGATGAACAAGTAGAAGAGAATATTAATGGCTGTGTTGGTGCAAGAACCATTGGGATGAAAGAAGGTGAAGAGTTCCACAGGAGCAATAATCTTGGGATCAAACTTCAATGTTTTCATTGTATAGCTTGGCACAAAAGTAGAACATCAGCCAATAATACAAAGAACTCACATAAATCTTGCTGTTTGGAGATCAGGATCTTACTGGAAAATAGTTGCTTCTTTCATAGCCAGGGCAGAAACAGGCACTTTGGAGAGAAAGTCTATCTAGAGATGTCTAACACAGTCCCTTCTTACCACACTGTCTGTAGAGAATGTCTAGGTGACTTTATTAAGCGGCCTAACTTTCTGACAGCTGAACTATGCTACTTAGTGGATGGCTTAACAGATACATGTTACAGAGAAAATAATTCCTGAAATGCATGAGAAAAAAACTATATATGTGTACACATGGGAGAAATTCAGAGTTTAGCTTGACCAGACTAGGTGTTCAACTCTAGCTAATTAAGGGGTTCCCTATATAAAGATAATCCAGACTTCTGCTCTCCAGCAAGGCTGCTTGCTTTCACAGGGCAATATGGTTCAAATAAGCTTTGCAGGGTGAGGTTCAGTGATTCAAGGGCCAAAAAACATCTGCCTCTAGTTTGCCTTTACAATGAACTTCTAGACTGCAATGTTGAGTTTCAGGTGAAAAACAATAAAGTACATTAGCTTTTAGTAGCCACAGGCAAGATTCTTACTGCTGAGACACATATCTAGGGAGAGAATTATGAAATTACAACATAAATCCATTTTCTTACTGAACTCTGTAGTTCTCAGTGATTTTTCATCTCTGACCTGTGTGTTCTCAGAGCTTAATGACAGGTGCTACATAAGGAATAACTAATGCAACTTACTAATGTAATTTGAAGCATACTACAAACCCTAAAATAAGCTTTTCGTATAGCATATAAAAATATATTCTTTTAGGTAGCCATCAAAACAAAAAAATGACTCTATTTTAAACTAGAAGATTTTTCATGGCTTTTGTGTAAAGAATCATCTGTCCCTATGTGTTCTGCTCTGCAGCACAACATTTGGTGGTATCTACTACTACAACTCAGTATACAACCCTTGGTCACAAAGAAGACTCACTTCAGCTAAAATTTCAAGTTTCAAGGTCCACAGTAGAAGAAACTTCAAGGTTGAAAACCAGAAAAAAACCACACTGATCATCTTATTTGCCCTCCCGCTTGTCTCCCCCCCTTTCCACTAGATCACTTGATAATCTACTGCAATAAGACAGGAGATAGGATCTCGGCAGTTTTAAAGCTACAACAGTGCTTTCTCCATACTCACTTTTGGCACATGTGGATTAAATTCTACTGCTCTGTGAATAGCTTCTACTGCATTCATCTCTGCAGTACTCAGCCCTCGCCTTGAGGCAGCCTCTGGAGAAAATCTAGAAAAGCAAAGAAGAAAACACCGGGTCAGAAATGCTGGTAGGAAAAGGACAGAAAAGGAATTAGACCATGGGCCCATACAAGCAAACTGAATCAATTTCCTGGGCTCTCCAAATTTCTATAGTAAGTGGAAACTAAACGATCTATTATGTCAAGGACAATGAAAATCCCAGCAGAAGTGGAAAGCATGTTTGTAGCTAGTCATGGCAGGAAGTCAGTTGAAACAGTCAGTTCTTTCTCTGTCACTAATCTAAATTCGCTCTAGGTACCTTTTCTAAGGGGCATATTCAAGGCTGAAGTTGCAGAAAAAAATAAAAGTGAAAAAACCCAATGCCAAATCATTGTTGGAGGGTTTCTATTAAAAACAGGTTTGGGGAGGTTTGAGGGAGGTCCCAACCCAATGCCCCTGGGTCAGGTTGGGATGGAAGCACGATGCAGCAGCAGTAGCAGGTGGTCTACTGGCCGCAGCACCATTGAAGGTAGCATGCCCAAACTGTGGGCGAATCGTCTGCCCCAGTGAATGAAAAACCAGACCATGCAATCTCTTTCTCACCTCACACCCCACGGCTAACTCCAGAGCTGTACTTGGCAGGCAGACACCACAGGGAAAGCTGTGACAACCTTAGCCCTGCCCTCCCAAGCTGGAGTCGCTGTGTAGGGAGGAAAGATGTTGCAGTAGGTACTGGCGATCTACAGGATAAAAAGAATGAAAGAAAATTACTTAGATCTTGATGTGTACATACACTTTAAAAGCAAAAACTGTCAGGATGTCAGTCAAGAAAATGGCTTTCCACTCTACTTGCTTTCCAACTTTAGGGAGGCATTCTGACCCTCAGGTGCACAGACACAACTCCTGCCTGGGATTTGTGTGAAGGCATCTGAGAGCGGAATTGGGATTTTTGAGCTCCATCTCACAAAGAGCTGAGCACACTTTTGGAACGGGCTGGTGCTCTCAAGTCCACAGGCAAAAAGTAGATGTGCTCAGCACCTTGGAAGGTTGAGACCCAAGAGATAACCATAACAGGAATGAGCAGATATTTGTGTGTCTAAAAATATGAACAACATCTACCTCTCAGAATCCCTGACATGGTAATGCTAAATGCACCTGCCACTATCTAAGCAGTCTTCTGACAGCTTTTGTAAAATGACGTTATTGTCAGTGTATCCACATTTATTTATTACCTTTTTGGGATCAGGTTTATGGAAAGTTGAAGATGTTCAGCCACACAGCACCTTTAGTTGAATTTTCATCATATTGACTAGAAAGCCAACGCACACCCACCACAGCATCTTTAATTGTATATTCATTATACTACCTAGGTAGCTAAAAGTCACCCAGGTAGTATATACACAAGTGAAACATGAAGGTATTTCTCTTCTTTTCTTCTTCTCTAATATTTGAAGTGCAATGTTTATTCAATTTTTTTCAGATATAAACCAATTTTATAAATTTCTGCAGGACTGAACTATCCTGCCTACTCAGCAGATTGTCAGGGTGTGGGCTCAGCTAAGAAAAATCTTGAGTTAAATCAGGAATTTCGCTGGAGAGTGGTTCTTATGCACTTACTTGTCAGAGACAGCTCTGGCTTTGAGCAATGCAGCTGTGTAACATATTGTTGCTGATTTTGGTAAGCTTATATCTGTGGAAAAGAAAGAAAAAAGTAAATATCGGAACCCTTAAAAGTCTGCAGACAGAAAAAAGTGTTTGATACTTCAAAGTATGCATGGGATGTACAAAACTATTAAGTGAATTCAGAGTACATTCTGTCCTTGGGACTCGTACTACCATGTTGCATGGATTTCAAACTTCCAAGTTAAATATATATACTTTAAAACTCACAATAGTGAATTGCTATTTAAGTAGCAAAAGAGGCCATAGAGAACTAAATGTCATGTCACAAAGAGTGACATGACAGAGATATAGTGAAAGAATTCATACTCTATTTCACAAACATAAAGGTAACTGGAAAATGTGTTTTTTTCCATAGTTTATGAAATATCTAAGAAATACATGAGGGCTCTTTTATCCCTCCTGTTTTCACCAAGCAGCAGTTGTTTAATACGCATACGTGGCAACTATACAAGTTAATACAGACATCTAAGTGGATTTTACATGCAACTAAAAACTATTAGTTAAAGATCAACAAGAAATAAGGTGTTTTGTCTCTTAAAGAGATTTTGAACAAAAATACTCATCAGTCTCTGGCCATTTTATATTGTCCCAGATATGAAAAGCAGCCATAACCCTGACAAAACCCATTAGTACAACTTTATTTATTTATTCTCTACCAGCAGACTGGCACAAAGCATACAAAGAGTAGTAATCAATACTGCATAATAAATCTTAACCATATATTTTTTCTTACAGATACGAGAACAACTGTTACACTAATGATCTACCTAACAGACATACTATATGCTGATGAAAATATTCCAGTGTTAAAATGTTAAAGATTATGCTTAAAGGAAACAAAACAAACAAACAATAAAACCCAACGCTTACAACTGGATTCTGCACACAGCACACTGTCTACTCAAGTAAAACCCAATTGGGTACTAAGTTATCAGAAGCATTATGCCTAGAAATAATACTAGAGCTTCCTACAGTAAATACTGAAAACACAAGGCACTGGACTAGGCCAACTGTAAGAGTGGAATCAGACTACTGCTCTAGGAAATACCTGTCCCTCAGTTTGTCAGTAAAGGTGAGGCGTACAAAAGTTGTTGGGGGCTACCCTATGATACACTCCAACTTAATTTCACAGGACTACTTAACTGTAGTTAACTGTAGTACAACTGAAATCATTAAAATCGACAGCATGCAGAGCAGACTAGGTGAAAGATATGTTAGTTACTGCATTAACAGAAGCTGGCTAAAAACACATATAGAACAACTTCAGTGACAGCAGGAGAAAATGTTTCTAAGGACCTCCAATAGCTCTCCTTATACCAGGTTTTTCTCAGCATTAGGAGTTAAAGCCATTTCCAGTAAACAGAAACAACGTTTTCCCAAATACACCAGTCTTTATTTTCCAGTTGAAGGTTCATTTTCAATCATAAATGGACTGAAAGGTATCTTTCTGAGTGCAAAAGGAAACAAAATACAAAACACAACAAAAAAACCCAGATACTCCAATGATATGCAGTCATTCATATAATGTTTTAAAATTCAATAAAAGTTTTAAAATTGCTCAGTAGAATATCATACTTTCCCTTTACAATTGAAGTGTTTCTGTGGGCCAGTAAGTCACTGTTATCTCACAGAAAATATTTTCTCCTCCATCAGTTCAAACCTAGCAAATTCCTGCCAAAGCAATGGGATTTTTCAAGAGAATGCTGTGTTTAAATCTGACCACTCGTGTTCAAAACAACAGAAATGAATAAAATACGTTGTTATTTTAACAATCCAAATGAATTAAAGTCTGAGAAAAGATACATCTGCTCCCTGTCCACATCCACAAAGAACACTGGGGGAGAAGAACAACTGCTTAGGTGAAGGGCAATATTGGCACAAGGACAAACAGTTGAATGTGAAGTTTAAACTGGGGATTAAAAGAAAGTTTCTGGGAAGTGAAGTTGGTAGGCAGGTTTGCAGGTAGAATAATGGGACAAACAAAATACCTATATACCATTTTATAAAATTGTATGCACTATAATTTTAGGATGGAGCTTTCTCAGCTCACGGGAAGTGTAATATCATGTAGTGAATGCAACAGCAGGCAACCTCACTTCCCCAGGAGGGCTCTTCCAGAACTGTGCTCCTAATAAGCAAGCAGCAGTTATTTGAGGATAATACCTACAGTCCCTTGGCAATAGAATACATACATACAAATGTCCATGTTTATGTTGCTGTGGAGATAGTGATCACCCTTGCTAGGTCCATGCTTGCTTCACTCCTGCGTTATGCTTTTTGCTTGCTCCATATTGGACTACGTATATTTAGTTCTTCTATATCTTGGCCTGATTACTGTAATACTTTAAATTCCTCATATAATTTAGGTTTCATTTCCTAAATTGCACTCTCATATTTTAGAAAACAGCATAAAACAATTATGCCTGGTTACAACTTGAACTTAGCAAAGGAATCGAGTCTAAATTAGCCCTAGGAGATAAGTCCCCTGTCAGGAACTAAAGTGAAGGTATTCATAAATGAGTGTGTCCAGCTCTTCGAGCCACCTGGGAAAATATCATCACATATACTATTTTCCACCCTTCTACTATTACTTGTGGAGTTCTCACCATGTGCTGAAATATGTGACTGTGATTCTGTTGTTGAAACCATCAAGACATTTTTGCCTAGTAAGAATTGACATAGCAATCTTAAAAAAAAAAAAGACTCTCCTTCTTCTTCATTGTTTTTATCTTCAAACTGAATACAAAATAGTCTAGACTTAATTAACAACCAATTTTTTTGAATTAGCCTCAGTCAGCTTTTGGAAGGGCTGGAAAAGTGAATCCTCCCTAGCTGTTTGCTTCGTAAGTGGCTGTTTTTGAGAGTGAACTAATGGAAAAATACTATGGATAGAGACCTGCAACCATAACACCACTATTTCCCTGATCATGATATCCAGAGTATAGCATAAATCATCTACATAGGTCTTGGGGTTTATGATTCTCTTAAAACAGCAAGTACACCTAGAAATGATGAATCTGAATACAGACTAGGGCAGCATCCCTTAGTCAAGTCACCAGAAAGCCCCAAGTATGAAAAGATGAGCATGTTGCAATTGCTTTAATCGTAAATAATCAAAAATCTAAGTCACTAATCAGTAATTATTCCCCCCCTACTTTTTTATCCTAAAGGATACATTATTCCCAAGTCAGCAGTGAGGATTCCTATGGACTTAACTTTGGATAGGTGAGTAGTCTTATCAGTGTTAAGAGGCCTTAAAAATTTACTGAAATAAGCCACAAATCTTGACCATATTTTGCATAGTTAAGAGCATTCCAGTCAAACTGTGAGTCCTTCTTTGTACAGTACTGGAGTCTACATTTAAGCTACCAGATTCATTCATACATTTCTAAAAACGTAACTGTTAATTATATTAATAAACCGGAAAAAGTTTTGTGAAGACATAAAAACAAACCAACAAAATAAAAGATGAAATAAAAGACAGGTATTGTGCTATGGCTCGGTGGTGAACTCCAGTGCTGATTTTCTCTCCCTCAGCTTGTCTGCAGACTCTGGTGTTTAAGTGATAGGCCAACACTTGCCTTGTCAGCACAGAACTCCCCCAGATCTCTGCACCTGCAGACTAGATTGTCAGCTCTTGCACAGGTGGTAGAAGGAATTCCTTGTGGGAAAGACTGAAAGTGGTCTAATAAATAAATATGTGTCAGCTGGATGAGTGACGACAAAAGAGAGATGCAGTCATCTATAAAGACACAAGTATTATGTAAGGATGTGAATTAAGCTGATAAAAATGGTTAAGACAATAGCAATGGGATAGAATTCAATAATGGAAAATATTAACTGAACCTCAGGGGAAAAACACTTTGTCAGAAGATCTGCTGTCTTGTAGCATTATCTCCTACAAGAACAGTCATTGCCTGGGCCCTTTCTCCGCAAAAAAAAACCACGTTAGAAACAATGTTGGAAGGAGCAAAACTGTGATCACAACAATATAATGTTTACTTTGGGCTTGCAACAACAAGCAGTTCTGATTTTCTGTAGCTTTGACATTCTTCCTCACTGGTGGGAAACATCCCAATCAAACAAACACTTAGCCACAGTGTACAGTAAGGCCTTCATTTTGATTCCCTGAAAGAACAGGAAAGGCATTTCAGCACAAATGAGGAGTGTTCTATTTTGCCATGAGCACAACTAGCTCTTCAACTGTTCAGATAAGGACATATCTTGAAGTCATTGCTGGTTGTAAATATGTCATAGCTGAGATGAACATCTTGGTGGCCAGAGCCACCTTATATGTCTATTCCCTTGATTTTACCGTGCTCAATCTTATATGCATCTAAAGGGGAAGGAACCGTTTATCCTACAGAAGACTTAAAAGATCAAGATCACTGCAATTAGTTCAGAAGCCTCAAACGTAATCATACAGCTAAAAAGCCAATCAGTTGGTAAGGACAGAAAACTGATGGAAAGACCAAGTAACAGGTAGCAAGTGATTTTGAGATAAAGAAACCAGTTCTCAGATGCAGAAACTGAAGAAGAAAACGTAAGGGAAAAAAGGACAAACCATTCTCCTGATACTCCTGTTATCCAAACTGGAGGTGTTACCTGATTTGCATTTGAGATGGTAGAGTAGGCTTGGTTTGACTTTAACTAAGAGGAACTTAACAGCTCTCTTTCAAATAAACTGAACTATTACAAAATACCATGAAAGGTTGCTTCCATACTGCCACTTGCTATATCTTTAACTCAGAAAAAAAAACTTTCTTGCACTAGAATGGAGAAGAAACATCAAGTTAGCTCCACCAGGTAGAAAATCTCTTCAGTAGTATCAGACATTATCATGGTGAGTAATGAAACTGATGGCCTGCAGCTGTGATCTCAAATATGTATATATACACAAAAGCTCTAGAGACCATAGCTGATATAAATGAATACTCCATCTAATTAGTTGATTATCTATTTACAAAAGAAATGCTGTGAAGTTTGATGTAATTAAAATTACATATTTCATAAGTTGTAAGGACACAAAAAGGACAGACTATAAAAAGTAGAATAACCCTGAATGTGCTGCATTCTAGAAAACTTATTTCTCTACATTAACTACTTGGATTTCGAAACAGTAAAGGTCCAAATTCCTTTTATGCTTGACTTTCACAGGAAAATCTGTCAAAATAATTCTGCAATCTATACTCCTAGACTGAATAAGAATACGATCAATTCCTGATCATCATGCATATTCCAAGACAAATACGACTGTTTCTAATTGTTTATTTCTAAGGTTTGCATTTTGATTTCACACTAACTTAAGAGCAGGATTGTTTGAAGTAAGCAGTTACCAAATAAAAGTGTAATAGTGTGGAGTAGAATGAGACCTCTTCAAATAAAAAGATAATAATAATAATAAAAAAAAACCACAACAAAAGACAGAAACCAAACAAACAAATCAAACCCCTCACACTTTATTTCTATGTATATTGAGTTCTAAATTCTCTTTTCTAGTGATCCGAATTCAGAACTGTCTATATGGTGATGTGATTCTTCTCCTTTGCAAGTGCTTAAGTGAAAGGAGAATGACGATAAGATGTTCCCCCTGCAACCCAGAAGGCTTAAAGTCTCTTTGGTAAAGACCGACTTTAAAGAAATAAGAAAACAAGGAGCGGTTTAGGGAGCGATCACTGCATCAGTACAACTACATAAATGGGCCTCTATCCTTTCTAAATTTTACTTTCAATTATCAGGAAGGTCTGAGTTGTCACACAACGCTCAAGTTACCAGAGAATAACAATCAATGGACCTGGCTGTCCAAGGAAGTTAATAAACCGTTTGTTCTAAGCATCACAACAAGCAGATCTACTCCACTGAAAAACAATCAGTTTAAAAAGCAAGGGAAGAGCAGATAAACATTATCTACTGTGAACACCAGAAGCTTATTCCATCAACATGAGTCTCTTCAGCATCCATAACTATTTCTGCTGTAAACAACATGGATGTGTGTCAAAACAGAGTCAAAACTTCTTTTAGAATTCAACAGTATTTAGGTCATCTGCACTCTATTGACAGGCACTGAACTCTGAAACTATAATGATGTAGCTCTGCAGCAGTGCATGACTTCCCTCTAATGAGGCCCTTTTTCCATGAATAATGAGTATAGACATCAGCTCTGTTGCCAGGTGCACAATATAAACACTATTTAACACACAGCTTTTGGTAAAGCAGTGTGTCTGCTTGCAGAGGCTGAGGTTTTGCACAATGTGTTCTAATGCTTTAACTCAGGGTGGGAGCAGGCCACTCAAGAAAATAATTTGTTCACATGTTATCGAAATACAATAAGTCAAGTTTGGTCCCAGTCAAAAAAAAAAAAAAAAAAAAGACAGTGGAGTGGGACCAACAGAAACTGTAGATGGGAAAGCATAAATGAGTTCATTGTTTTATAATCCAATAAATCTTACAACACATGAAGCTGATGAGTTCTAAAACGAGCTGAGACTCCGTGAGATGAGCCTTCTGAGACTCACGAGCTGTAAGAGTCATGCTGGTTAAGCCTGTGCTTGTGGAGTCTTCGTGTATACCAGCATATACAAATACCTCTGCTTATATAAGGCAAAGAATTAGATGAAAATGCAAATAGATAAAGTAAAAAGAGTTTTAGTTTGAAAAATACACATCTGATACATTTATAACCTCAGTTTTGACTAACATCAGATGCTTCTGAGAAAACAAAATTCACCTTCCACAGTTTTATCACCTTCTATAACACAAAGTGCTACCATGATATTGTTTAAAACTAGAGATCAGCTCAGTATGCAAAAGTAGACCTAGCACAGGAGCTTAATCTGAAATTTGGGAAGGCTGATTTAATTCCCTGTTCTGCCATAGGTCTGCTATGTCCCAGAGCTATTATTAGAGAACTACATTAAAGAGTAGGAGGTGTTAAAGTCCCACTGTGCCTGGGGCAGAAAAATAGGCATTTCTATTTACTTTCTTTCTAATGTGCCAAAACACGTGGGGAACTACATCTGCATCACATACCATGTTACCACTTCTACTGCAGATTTTTTCAACCAAACTAAGCATAACCAAGATCTCTAGCAGAGTTGCTACTGCTGCTGGATGGCAGTACTTAAAAGCCCAAGTAACACTTTGATCTTTGCCTAGAATGATTCAACTCCAGAAAGAGCTGAAAACATTCCATGTTGGACTGGTAGCAACAATTGCTAACAGTTGCAAACACTTCCCTTAAAATACCTCAGCTCAGCCATAGGCTGAAATTTGGCAGGTTGACCATGTTAGCGGCAAGTCAGCAGTCAACTGCTAACCTCCTTAAAATTTATCTTAGTTTACTAAGCTATAAAATGTTAGAAGAAAGCAGCTAGTACATATTAAATGGAACCTTTGGCTTTTTTTTTTTTCTTTTCATTTATACCCTCTAAAGATTCTTTGTTCATCAATTGTACTTCTCAGTATTATGATGAACTTACACATTATCCTCTTGCCACAGCTCCGTGTAATTATATGGGGCCAAGTAGTGCAGCTCACAGGGAAAACCTTCTGTATCTATGGGCTCTTATTCTGTTTGGCATTTTGGCACTCAAGCAGAGAAAGTTCAACAAAGAGAAGACAGAAGCCACAGAAAAAAGGGGAAAGTGGAAAAGGTGGTAAGTGAAAAAGAAAAGATGGCTAAGACAGGAACTGTAAAGTGGGTGAGAAGATATATTATGACCATCACTGCCCTGAAAAGCCAACCTGTACAGGTACATCTACATGGGGTAGAGATGAAATTGAGAGTGAGTAGCACTGGCTGAACAAGGAGCTTCTGGTAGGAACTGGGAGCAAAAGAATGCAGAAACTTGCTGTGCAAAACAGCTGAAGTAGAAAGAAGTTCAGTAGACAAATAGGAAAGATCAGCTAAAGACAGAATGAAAAGGATGGCAGGTTTTTCAGAAGAACCAAATAGAGTGGCCAAAGTACTGTGAGTATAGGTTCCAGGGCCCATACTGGTCGTCATATTTAAGGAACACACGAAAATCTGTAAATCTAATAATTAAAAACATTTTAAAGGCTGCAAGATATAGCTAGAGAGTTAATATCAAGATTCATATTGTTTCACTTAATTCAGTCACTTTGTTTGCATACTATCATCTAGTTTTCAGTTGTGTAACTGGATAATACTCATTTCTTAATCTTCCTTGCCATATTCTAGCACACAGAACGACACTTTTCTGAGGACCATCTAGGAACAAAACAGGAAATTGATGGCTGCAGCATTCTTGACTCAATTTTTGCAGAACTTACCAAGTGGACAGTGAGTAAACTGGGGAAAATAAGAGTGACATTGCTAAGGATGATTAATGTTGCTCAAGATAACTGGATTCTATTCCTGTTTCTGTCCCAAAGTTTCTACACAATACTAAGAAAACCCATTTAACTTAACAAAGTATGCCATTTGGTGATTTTTACCCAGTCCATTCTCTGTTTTAGGCTGTAAGAAGAGGTGTGACTTAAACAAAGAAAGTGACACATACTGCATTAGGCTAATGCTTACAGAAATACTGAAAATGAAATGAGAGTGAAAAGTTCACCAAGTCCACTGAGCTTTCCAAGTTTTCCCCCTAAGATATGAAGTTTGCTACTCACTGGGCTGCTGTGAAGTGAAATCAATTAATATCTGTAAAGTACTTGTATGCAACTTAGTCAACATTCACGAGAAGTCCACATGGGAACAGATAATCCTGTCTTCAGACAATGTTTGAACAGCATGCAATGAAGAGTTTGCTGAACCTGAACAGTCATTCTTTAAACATCACTGAAGAGCTTCTAGTAAGTGAATTCCGTTATTTTGTATAAAGCAGGGTTGGCAGGAAAAAAATTTAATGCATAATCTTAGGAATAAGGGCTGTGTAAAAGGATCTAGGAAGCTTGTGTGAATCACCTAAATTACAGTATTTCTTAATTTTTAAAAGCTTGACTAATGAATAATGCTTTTGTGTGCTTTAGAAAATAGAAAAAAACCACAGATAAAAAAAATAAATGTATACATATATACATATATATGGACTTACCATCATACTTCGCTAAGACTGCCTGGACATCCGCATATGCTTGCAGTTCTAACAAAGCTTCTAGCAGGTTTTCATGGATATTGAACATGCTGAGAAGAGGAAATTCCTTCATCAACTAAAATCAGTAACACATGAAAGGGTTAGATTATTAACATGGAAAATGATTTCTTGCTCAAAATGCACTGAAATAACTAACATCAAGTTAAAACCCCTCTGCTTCCTGTGTTCTTCTCTCTTTCCCTGAGTTCACTATTATCTCAAAAATTTTTGAGCTCTAAATGGACACTGGGTCAGGTTTCTTGACAAGACATGCTTTGCATAACACACAATTAGTCAAACCCAAGTTCTGCTGTCTGAATGTGCAACTATCATACTATTAACAGGTTTTGTTCTTCAAAATGAAAATGGGTTTTCTTATTGCACTGGATAAGAATCTTCCCCAGAATAACTCTGGTATATCAGTAGTAAGCAATCCAGTACTTCTCTGGCATATCAGTAGCAAAAATAGAAATTACACTGAAGAAAATCAGAACAAAATCAAATGACAGAAGCTTACATACATGCAGCTATATTTATTAAGTGCATTATGATTTGTAATCATGGATACTTTAAAAAACAATTACAATAATGGCCAATACTAGCAGTAAAAATAAAATAAAAAACCAACAATAATATAAAAGGCATAGATTATACAAATCTAACACTGTGAGTAAAGAATCTGTCTTGCATGGCAAGCTGAATGAAGAGAGTAGTTAAATTAATGTAATCCTCTTCCATGTAAGTGCCTTTAACTTTGTGAAATGTCTGAGGAATATCAAGAATTTGTTCTTAGACATCTTCCATTTCAAAGTCTGCACAGCTCCAAATGACAGAAGGTCATTTTCTACTGCATCTCCTTTTTGAAACCACACTTACTAGGAGCATCATTTTTACTGCTTACATGATTAAACATATGTATATTTATTATCAGAATGGTTCTCCAAAGAACTGAAATGTTACAAAAGCCTTGCTTCCTCACGTCTTCCTTATGGTTGTTCTATTAGTACTGTCTATGTGACGTATGTTATGGATGGCCATAATGCTCCTAGTCTTAATGGCTGAAGATGAACCTGTGAAGATGAACCTGCACAGTTTGCAGGCTTTCCTCCTTCTTCAGTTTTCCAAATAATGGACTTACTGCTCGCTTGTCTTTATGAAGAGTTTTGACCATTAAAAAGTTTGTATACTTGCTCATGAAGAAAAATAACTGCAGGTGAAAATTCACATAGCTGGATTCCACAGTTATGGATCCAGCACGCAGTTTATCTCTTTTCATTCTTGTCCATGCTCACTATTGCATATTTAACAGTCGAAACTACTACTTGGCAGGAAAAATCATGACAGAATCTGGTCCTACGTAAAAAGTGATTTAAAGTACAGAATGAACATATTGCAAACAAGCCCCTCCAAGGGATTAAGAAAGATTATCCCTGCTCACTGGGAATGAATAATGGCTGGCAGAACAATCTTCCCTCCATCAGCGAAGAAAAGGGAAGAGCTGCAGCTAGTTACAGATGTACTATGGCCGGTAAAAGTTCCTACTCTGGTTCTCTTTGCTTCTCACTGACATCATTCACTGATTTTTTTCTACTTTGGTTCTGTCAGAGTGATAAACCTCGCCTAAGACAGCAGCGGAGTAAAGGTCACTGCTTGGACTAGAAGGCCTCTGAATTTACACGTGTTAACAGGGGTTTCAGCTGGGAAAGGTTGAATGTTAAGAGTCTGAGTCAAAATGAACTCAGTTAAAATTCAAGCTACAGAATTAAAACAACTCTAAATAGCCACTCAACTATTCTAAACTTGACTGTGCACAAATGACAACACAACTGCTATGAAAAAAAATTAAATAAAGTAGAGGATGAGCTCATTATGTCGGTATATAGCTTTTACTGCAAATGATTTTCAGTCATGGTGAAGACCTAGTTTTTGAGAAGCTTCCCAGAAAGTAAAGCCAATTAGATGGAAGCACAGCACGACAGGTCACAATTTAGGCCTCACGGTGAGAGGAAATGCTGGGGAAGTTAAAAATAAAAAAAAATAAAGCCACAGAGGTTACAGCATCTCCTGCTGGGCGCTGAGGGCAGGCCAAATACCGCGTCACGTTGGGGAGCAATGGAAAGCTGACTGTGGGCCGGCTCCCCGCTGCTCCTTCACAGATGGGGAGCAGGGCTGGCCCATATTCCACACAGAGCATTAAAGACAGGCACGCCATCTGGGAGGGTGAGGTGAGGAAGGCACCCTCACGTTCCAGAAACCCTCGCAACACTGGGCTTTTCTTTGGACTCCAGTTTGGGGCACACACCTGCCTTTGAACCCAAAGATGTATTTTCTGCGGTGTTACAAACTGGAGGAATTGTGCAGCTTATCAATTTTAATTCTTACTATCCTTGCTGTAACAGACAAATGTCGACATTTTGGTGGCAGCCACTACACTCAGAAGACAAGATAAAGGCTCTACTGTCACTTTTCTCCGCACCTTACTATCTCAAGAGACAGTCACCAAATTCAGCGCTCAAGATTTCTCACCAAAGCCACTGAACACTGCTTAGGACTGAGGATGTCATTCTAACACTTGAGTTAGTTGGACTCTTGGCCAGTATGAAAGAGCTGCACTTCTCTGAGCTAAGCTTGTTTTCATACCATATGAAAACCAACACAGCATGGCCACGAATCCTTAAAATATAGGATGATTAAACAGATATCAAATATCATACTAAATATATGCTCATAAGGATTCTATCTGGAACTTGCATTGGTCAAAATGTTTTCTCTAGTGCATTAACCCATATTCTGTTCCAATTGCTCTGTGAATTTGGGGGGAAATAAATACATCAGTAGTGAAACACTTATTTGAAAGATTCATTAGCTATACTGCAAATACACACAAATGGTAGCTTTCACAGATAATTCATTATTATTATTATTTATTTTGTAGATAAATAACATTCTGGGAGTATAAGTTTGCAGAAAAATTCTGGAAATAAGACTGACACAATTGGAGATCTTATCACAAGTCCCAGGAGGGCTGTATTTCCAGACTCACCCCAATGTATATTGCAGGGTGTAGGTTCAGTGATTTTGTGATGGATATGAAAGAGTGATGATGACAAAAAGTGCTTTACGGTACGAGGAAATCCCACTCTGATTTACTGGATGAGGAACAAGTTACATCTCCCAAAGAAGACTTTAATGAAGAGGACTCCCTTCCCTGAGAAAATTTCCATCATCAGCATTTTCTCATTTAGATATAATTTTTAAAACATTTTAAAGGAATGTAGCTGTAACTGCTATATCTGTTTTTTTTTTCCCTGTGATGACAATAACCTCATGTATCAATTAGCAACGGCACATTATTTGTGTAGGGAACAGCTTGAAGTTATAGTTTATGCCTACGAGTAAGCCATGGGACCTGAGAGAATACAGAGGTGGAAAAATGAATGATCTTATACATAACCTGGTGTTGACACATTTATTCTCTATTTGCATTGCGGCTTACAGATGGCCACATATTTTAAGGGCAGTGCACACAACCGTTCATTGCTGCTTATGCTCATACATTCACAAACATAAATATTTTAAAATCAATGGTTTCAAGTGAATGCATTCATAAATATGGAAAGCAAATGCACTTTAAAACGAAGAAACAGCAACAAACAAGTTCAGTGGAAACAGTGAAATTACTTCAACTTTAGCTCCCATCTGTTACCACCGTGTCTATCTGAAATGGTAAAATCTGTCTCCTAAAAGAGGATTGACTGAAGCTGCCATCTTCCAGGTGTGGCTATCAACCACCACTGAAAACACAAGCACACAGCACGGATAGTATTGTTAATTTCATCAGTACTTTGCATAAGTTGTTTTCTGGTATATGACTTACAATCTGTAAGTGCTGTTAACCAAAGAAAGCAAAAAAGGCAAAAGATCAAGCCATTTTTGAGCAGATGAAAAAGAAACCCTAATTTTCTAGGACTTTATTACCTACGGCTGAAATTTTAGATGTCTTAAACTTTGTCTGAAGCTTGCCCTAGGCTTGAGGCATTTGAGACATGTCACTCCAAATGGACTCAGTGATGTCTAATAGAAAAAAATTATGTTTAAGGTTTTCTCTGGTCAGTTGACCAACATGATCTTTTTCCTTTATTCAGCCACTTTTCCCACAAAAGCTGCAGAAATGTATTATCTTCTTAACATTCTGTTCTGCTCACAAATTTCACTGAATCTGAATGATGGCTCAAACATTCCTTCTGCAGAAATTGAGATTTGATTATATAAACTTTACTCTTAGAACATCAAGCTAAAAATGATCTGGTAAAGAGTGTTGTTGTAAACACTCTGATACTGAAGCTATCTGACAGCCAACCAAACACACTAGAGCTCATTTGCCAAGTCGGAGAATGGAGATCAAAAACCCCTGGCCAGCTCACCTGGCAAGGCGAGAAGAAATGTCAGCAAAGGTTAGCACGCAGAAAAGCTCCAGTTCACATTAACTTTGGGGTGGAATAGTTATAAAATTCAGCTGATATTCAACTTCTAATTTGGCAAATGCAAAATCAGCTCTAGTGTCCCAAAATATTTATGGACAATGTGTCTTTCGTTCGAAGTAGGATCCGACATTAAAGAGAGAAATATCTTACCCACTATGTAAACTCTAAGGAAATGTGCTAGAACATGAGGCCTGTATGTTCTCTCTTAACTGGAGGATTAAAGACTTCAGAGTAAGACTTCAGCACTTTAAGGAATATAATTATGAAAATGCTTTTACTTGAACTATGTAGTAAAAATGCACATTCCAGGAATTAAGAGAACTTTAAAGGCAGATGTGGCACGAAACCAGAAGAGCAGAAGTTGCTCCAGATGTACATTTACTACAAAATAATCACATCGCATAAAAGCAGTATGAGAAACTAATAATTTTTGTTACATCAACCATCAGCATAAAGCATGAAAATGAAGTCATCACTCATAGCCCTCTTCAGAAAAAAACACTTCATTGACATCATCCTCGAGTACTTTGCAGAAATTTTCATAATTTTAGAGGTAGACTCTGAAATGAAATTAAAAGAAGGAAATGATCTAGTAGCTCAAAAACAGGCTAGGAGATTCTGGAGAGATGGATGAACATAATTAAAGGACATACAAAGCCCTTGGACAAGAAGTGATGCAAAAGGATTGACAAAAAGGAGTCCAAATTAGCAGAGTCCCTGTAAGACTATGTGACTATGTTCTGAGTTTATACTCTGCCTTAACAGAATCACAGTGTTGGAAACTCTGTACATAGAAGCCCACTCCCATAGGGCTGTAGCACCTCTCCTATGAAGACAGACTGAAGGAACTGGGCTGGTTCAGCCTGGAAAAGGCTGCGGGGAGATCTCATTGTGGCCTTCCAATATTTAAAGGAAGTTTATAAACATGAGTGAAATCAACGTTTTTTACAGGGGTAGATAGTGATAGGATAAGGAGGAATGGTTTCCTCAAGGAGGAAAATCTGTATTAGGTGTCGGGGGAAAGTTTTTTATTGAGAGAGTGGTGAGGTGCTGGCCCCAAGAGGTTATGGATGCTCCATCCCTGGAGGAGTTTAAGGCCAGGTTGGATAGGATTCTGGGCAATCTGGCCTAGTACTGGCTCTAGCAGTTAGTAACCCTGCCTGCGGCAGGGGGGTTGGAACTTGATGGTTGGTCCTTGAGGTCCCTTCCAACCCAAACCAATCTATGATTCTGTGAAACCCTTGGATATATACATTACATATGATGAAAAATCAAATGTGGTTGCCTGTTCCACACAGGGCTTGATAATGCAAACTATATGCTCAGCAAGATGAAGACACATTTCAACAAACTGTCAGAAAAACAAAAACTGACACTGCAGTACAGCCTTAGCAGAGGAAACAAGTATTCTGCTCTGCGGGACATATGCTCAACACACAGGCATTTCATTCCATTTGGGTGCAAGATGCCCTTAAGTGTATCAGACAAATATTGTGAGAAAGGTCAAATGTTCTGCTGGAAAAATGCGTATTTTCGATACATGCTAAAAAGTCCATCTCTTATTGTAGTTACCCAGCTGTAACAATTTGAAACACAGTTTATATGAAATCTGTTATCGGGCTTAAGTGATAGTCACCAAATTTCTAGGTTTGAAGGTTTTGCATAGGATCACTGCCGACAGAAAGTGAGGGGTCTGACTCACATGCAGGTAAAATGAATGGATAAACAGCATTAGGGCAATCCCAGGCACCTCTGTTTTACTTTAGAGTCCATTCTAATGAAGGATATTCTACTGTTATTGCAGAATTTCTGTGTCTGAACAAGAATTAGCTGAAGACACTCTTATGTAGTGGAGACTGGCAAATGTCATGATTCACAGGAGTAGAGCTTATCTAAAATGTAAAAGGTAGCTCTCAGTCTCTTGAACTCAGAAGAATTTTTGCTTCCACTTTTAATAAATGACACTTTTAACAAATGCTACAGGTTTTAATAAAGTTAGCATTGCATTCAAGGCAAAGAAGCTTGCTTCGCCTGACCTGTGTAACACATGCCAAAGACTGACTCACTAATCCTTGCCTAAAGCACAGAAGAATTTGGGACAGACAGTAGGCATGGACGCAAGCAGCTGCAGAAGTTGCATTGTTAAGTTGCTAGGGATCATAACATCTTTATTAGCAGTCAGGATTCTTTTCTTTCACTAGGCTTGACAATACAAGGTGCAGAACACTGTTCTGGTTCTGAGCAATCAGCAATGCACACAGAAATACAGAATTCAAGAGAATGTTGAATAGAAAAGAGCATTCAAAGTCAAATACAAGAGGTTGCCAGGGAAGCATGCTAGATTTACAGAACTGGCACACCAGCAAAAACCACTAATGCTGTTGGTCATAAAAAGATAAAAGCCGAAGCGTATCATCAGAGTTGACTCAGCACAGTTGAGTACCCTGTTGATGTCTCCATGTGACAATACCTTTTAAAACACCTGAAAAGTTCAGGGCTGCACAAGTCTTTAAAGAAGTTATCATGCAGCACACCGATAAGCACTCAGCTCTCTAACAGTGCAAGCTGCACTGGCACTGATGGTTCCTTGCTGTGCTTTGTGACACAAAATATGCATTTTAGACACTGCAGTTGGTGACTGAGACAAACGTACAAACATACCCAAGTGAAATATCTCTAGCAAGATTCTCAGAGCTAGGTCCATAATAGTAAGAGCTATTTCTCAGCAGACAGGACTGATGCCAGAAATAAAATAAAGTGTAATTTCTGACCCTTAAAGAGTGTTTGGTTTTCTAGCCTCCAGTGCTGAGGAAAGACCTGGAGAGTGTCTTCCTAAATGCTACTTGTGGCTAAACAAAGCTGCAAAGGATGTAGCAAGCAGCAACTACACTACTGCCTGGAAACATATACTTGCTAAGACTACAAAGCAGCTTCCAGGGAATTGCAGGGCCACAGTGTAGGAGATAAAAACATCTTGAGGAGAACAGGTTTGTTTCATCTCTCTAAAAAAGAAAATGATTGAGACCTGCTCACTCCATTCATTAGCACGCCTTCTGCCTGCCTCCCTTCTCTTTTGTAAACACACATCACCCTTCAATGAAAGCTTGTTCCACAGCCCAAACCTTCTCCAGAACAATCCTACGAAGCTAGAACTGATTTGACAGTTCAGTTTCTTGCACTGTGTGCTTCCACCTGGATACTCAGTGTCTCACTCGAGGGAAATTCAATAGCACAGACAACTACTGCTCCAGTGCCTGCCAAAGAACAGAAAAGAGCCTTTGCATACCCTCCACACATCTTGGCTTCCAATCAATGAAAACATAAAATGTACACCCAGCATAGTTTTCTTCTCCTGTAAAGATGAGGGAATCAGCAGACAGCAAAAAGCAATCCTTGCTCCTGAGCACCTAGTTTCTTGTCTTATTTCTTATTGAAAGCAATAACATCCCCAAGTAAAGATTAGAAATACTGAAGATTTCCCACAGTCACCACTACATCCTTTCTCCTCTGCACATACCAAATTTTCCAGCATTGTTTGGAACATGCTAGTTTAAATCCTCCTAACACAATCAGCCTAACAAATGAAACAACCAGCACTGAAGATTTTTTCCTCTGGGATGGTAAAAGAGCTGGTTCCCTCGCAAACCATATCATGCTCTACATAAAGAGGAATAAAACTGGAACAACTCTGGTGACTAGGCTGGAGCTATTCCAACAACACGCTAATCAAAATGAGCTCATAAGTTAACTCAATATATACAAATAGTGACAGCTGCTGGTTTCTATAGTGAAACATAGTAAATAGTTATCATCAGACATATAAGCAAAACCAACACCTATGTGTACTTAAATGACAAGTTTCCATAAAAATTACAGGTTAGTCATTCTGATTAATTCTACTGAACTAAGTGAATGAAATCAGAGCAGCAAAATCAACAAAATGATGCAATCTCAACATCAATCACAGAAGTGACAGATGCCTATTTGGTTTCAACAATAGAAGAAATAATTAAAATATCCTCAGTAAGTACTAAATAATATGATTTTCTATTGACAATGTAATAAAACCAATTACCCAAAATCTTATTAAAGTCACCAGCAACTCATTTTCTTTTCATTAAGGTGTTTTAAGCAGGATCTCTCTTTCTTACATAAAATTGAAGTAAGACAGTGTAATCCATCAGTAATTTCCTCAAGATGGCCTTGTATTTGCCATGAATTAAACACTCTCAAATATTTTATTTTTTCAAAGTGGTAAAGACTCACTACATCCCAATCATATTTCCCAGATGGTGTCATGAACCTCTTAACACTTCATTTCCATCATGTTCCATGCCTTGAGAAATCTGTTTTCAATCTTTCAAACACAAACAAGGCCTCCACCCTCCGTTCCATGATGCTAGACTCAGCAGTCCCCAGCCAACATATTCTTCATGTGCTTTTCAGAGTGAATAAATTCACCTCCTCCCTCATCAATCACACAGAAACCATCAATGACACATTCATGTTCAAACTTCCTCATAAATATATTATTTATGTCATCCATGAATAAATAGTGGTGTGCATTCATCAGAAATAAATAGCTCCATGTCAGTCCAAGAAAAGCATCTGCAAAGCTGACTTGATGCTACTCTTGCTCTTAATGTGTTGGAGTTGTGACCTAGAGGTACTGTTGCTTTTATATTTCATCTAGGGACCTGCTAATTCTCAGCTCTGCTCACTCACAACAAAGAGCTCTAGAGGCATCTAAATTCAGTTTGGAGGATTTGGCTAAGTGTCTGCATGTGGAAAAATACAGAATGCATTCATCTGTGTTAAAGCTCTAGAAATTTGAAACTCTGTCTTTCTGCCTCTGCTGTCTTGCATCCAGCCCTTTTGTTTAGGATGATGCTCTTACAGAGGAAAGGGTCTTCAGACCTCCAAACGTCTAACAAATGATGTATTGACATCAACTGAGGAAAGGCCCATGGAAGATCTGTTCAGCACAGCCCTATCTACAAATCATGAGACACATTCAGCAGCTCACATTAAGCTCCAGAAGTTGCCATAGTTATGATGTGCGACATTTGAACATGAAATTCAAAATTGTATCTTTCTTGTATATTAGTGCCAGAACTTAGAATTTCCATGTTTCCACCAGCATTTCAGTGTTTGTCCCGGTGTGCCTGTGTAATGAAATTGATAAATAATCAGTGGAGCTGGCTGGACTGAAAACATTTTCTCCCAGCTGACTTTGTTGACTACGGGGCTGGAAAAACAGGTCTTTTCCTCCTTGTTCCTCTTTCTCACACTCATAGCTGTACAATGGCTGGGTTTCGACAAGTTCTTTTTCAACACCTCTATCTGTCAGCCCAGTGATTCTGAGAAGCGAGAGTTGTATGCCTGAAAAACCTCAACCAGAGACAGGAAACAAAATTGCTCCCCACTTGCCATTTGGTAGATTATTTAGGATGAGGACTAGCACCATGATGAACTCTGTTCAATGTTTTCAGAAATATCACCGAGTCACAGACTTGCTGCCTTGGGTGTGGTAAGTCACTGCCTCAAACTACTGTGTTACTCACCTGCGTGCAGGAGATCTCCATCAAAGAAGTGCCAGGCGTGCACAGCTATCTCTAAAGCTGAGCCTTTTATGCACTTGAAACTTATACAGAGCCTATGGGGACTGATGCACTTACTGCCACTCCCCTGCTTGCTACTGTTTGATGTTTCAAATTTGTAGCCTACAAATACTGCATAAAATCATCCCCCATCTCAGAGGGAAATTATTTCACTACAGATTAATAACTTTCCTTTGACGTCTCGGTAATAAGTTTTGCATGAATAAATAACACTGTCCTCAGTTCTCAGCAGTATCACAAAGAAGGAAAGGAGCCAAAATGCAGCCTTGCAAATCCAAACTCACTATGTGTCACAGAGGAAGTCTTCTGAAAAAGAAGCTATGTAACTTCATGACTGAATAACCAAAGGCAGCACTCTAACACAAACATACCAGGATGGCAAATACAACCGTCCATCTGGAATTCTGTGATTTTTTAGTGCTCCTTTTGCAACCTTAGAAGGGATGTGTTAACTTAGTCTTTATGTACATTACACATACAAAATGACTGTCAGTACAACTGCACGATTTAAGAGCAGATATTAATTTGTAACTGGTATATATCATTTCTGTGCTACTATTTATTACCTATGTATCAAAAGCAAATAAAATACAAACTCACATCTCTCATCATTTTCACTGCTTCTCTGGTCCTTCCCAGCTTTCTTGCACACATTGCCAGCCTCCTCTTAATATAAACTAACACATTAGTGTCCCTTCCTGCAGAAAAAGAAAAAGAAACATAATTAAGATAACAAAAGACTTTTTTTTTTAAAGAAGTTCTTTAATATTCCAACAGAAAGTTTTCTATATATTTTTTGTTATTCACTATCATCAGTGCTTTCACAATAATTCCAATAAACTCTCAACAAATTCAGCTGACTTAGAGATGACATCACTAAAACCAGAGGAATTACTCTGGATATACAGTGGTACAAATAAGGACCCATATGTTGGCCTTACACCTGTGAAATATAAGCTGATCTGAAGGCATGGAGAGCTCTGTAGGATACAGACCATCAAGTAATAGTCAGGGGAGTGGAACCCCTATGAAGTTAAGACTGACACAAAAATCTGCAGTTATACAGACAGCATCCAATTACTTACCAGTTCACATATTTGGTTTAGACAGCAGTATCCATGAAAACTCCAGTATGTCTTTCCTTACGTTTTTGTAAGTTAAGTTGCACACGTGTTAATAGGAGATTCAGTAAACTAATTCCTCAGCTTTATTCTAACAGTTTTCTTACTTTTTGGTTATAAATACACCTGAACCTTCCTTTTGCCGAGCCTTTACTTGTTACCTTGCCATCACCTTCAAGTTCCTCACAGCTATGGATGGCAACTTTGCATCTCTCAGGCATAACAATCCTGTGTGCTGGAAGGTGCCCCGACCAAGACAGAAACGAAACAGCTGCAGTAATTAATCTCTACAATTACCCTCACTCTTTCCTTTTTTTTTCATTGATCCTTGGTTTCTCATTCTCTCTCCACAATCCCAACGTGAACTTTTAACATACTTCTGGACCAACAGAAAATGTGTGGACAGGCAATCATCTATGAAATTACCATATCAAGGAAATATAAGACACTTGCTACAAATTATCTTCACGTATGCAGTCTGTAAAGATTTCTCTGTTCCTAACATTTTCAAGCCTTTCATAATAAGAACAAGATGTGCGCTGAAAACATTCCAAGTACCTACAAACTGTTTTAAAGCTGTGATTATGATTTTCAAACAGATCCAACAGCAGGCTGAAAGGTCTGACTTTAGAAGAAAAATAAGGGAGGGAAGGAATTTCATTAGCTGTATTTTATATTATGTAATTTCTTATCTCCAAATTGTTTCTTCTATATTTAATAAACAATTTATTAGTTACATCTGTTTCAACGTGTTTATGTAGTGTAACTAAGAGGTATAAATTTCAGGCCAAGCTCCTTTCCAGACATTTCAGAAAAAATGGTCAAAATGCATTTATTTACTATGAAATCAAGAAAACCTTTCAGTCCATTTTCTGAGGTGACTAATTATTTAGGGTGACTAGTACGGGCCACCTTAAACAAAACTGTCTTCACCTTCTATAACTGGAATCTTTTGGAAGAGATTGAACTGGCTGCCCAAAGTCATTATCCACACTTAAAATTCATGCCTGTCACTGAACGAACGATAGAACACCTTAACATACAGAAAAATTGAGCAGTGTATTGTTGTTACAGTGATCTTCTCTCCCGCTTTTCATCCCAATGTCAGCCTGAAGGATTAAAAATGGAACAGACTTCAGAACCAAGGAGTAACTGCAAAAGAGGGAGAGGAACTGTGGTCTCCTTACAGACATGTGTGTCCATGGTCCTTCTTCCCTAAAGAAACCTGAGGTCTTCATCTTTTAAAACCATGTCAATGCAGCATATAATCAGAAGATTTCTACCTGGAGTCTTGTATGTAAGGCGCATCCTGTAGATGGAGTTTCTCTAACTCCTGAGGGTGCACGCTGAAATTACCAGAGGAAGGCAGAGAGGAGTGGGACAATCTAGCCTCTCTACCAAGCAACAGTCAGAGCCGGCAGTCAGCCTTCAGCCCTTCTTACTCTATGGCAGCATTCGTAGTTATGAGACTCAGCTGACTGCTTACTCTGCTGTACATCTGAAGGTTCAGGATGTCAAACTTGATGATAATGGTAGTGATACATATTATAACACACATCAGTTAAGATGATACTACACTTACATTTGCTTGCACAAACTTAACATATTTTGGACATCTTGCTCACCAGCATGAGAATTGTGACAGTCTTTTTGTGTATTTTTCACAGAATTGCTGTCATTTTTCTGTGCTTATAATGGATTGAGTGCACAAATTAAAGTTTCATGGGCAGCCTGCTAGAACCTGAAAACTGCTTCAAGGGCTCAGCTGCTCTTCATTTGTTTTTCTCCAAAAATAAGCAAATAATCATAAATGTATCATCTGAAATATCATTTAATATCCAACAAATGTTTAAAATACCACCTCCAAGATTTATAAAACCTCAGGCTTTCACGTATAGACTTGTGTGCACTTTTGAAACCAGAGCTGACAGACAATTTCACTTTGTACAATTTTTATCTGCAATCTTCGAATTATGTGACACAGCCAGAGGCTATGAATTGAAGTCCTGAGAATGTTACAGATGCCCAAAATATGTCAGTGCTTGTACTTACGTAATTCATTGGTATTATTTTTGCCTGAGGTAGTCACTGTAGACTAGAACTAACCTAGATCTGTTCATTTTATTTATCTTTCTGTTCTTTTACTCGCACTGTAACCTTATGTTTTTTCTTAGAATTAAGAAGCGTCTAGCAAATATCATTACAGCAGCTAAATCTCCACAATAAAAAATTTTAAAAAACGAGCAAAACACATCAATTGCATCAATTACAAAAAACATCAAAAAAGCATCAATTGCAGCACTATGCTATTCCAGTTGTTAATGTTTCCATGACCTTTCTTAATGTATGCACCTAACTTTTCAAATGTCACACTGGCAAATGGATCTCATTAACTTTCACACAACAGTGTGCTGTACTTATTTATCATTACTGCTGATGGAAAAAGCTGGCAAAGCACCAACTCACCTCTGTTTCTGCTATTCTTTACTGTCTTTTCACATGAGCTTATGTTTTCAAAATGGCTAATGGCATTTTAGTTCAACTTCCTAACATAGTCTCTAGAATCTTCCGAATATCGAATCTCTTTTGGCTATGCAGCATTCCATTTTCTGTTAAGTAAGTGGTTTGCATTTTCTGCCGTGACAGAAACGATGTATCTGTATTCTGAGTACTGTCAACTCAGTAACAGAATCAGGCAAAAACAATGAAAAAAAATACAGCCTATGGCCATACTGTAGCCAACATGAAATATCGAGTACATCATTCTGAGAGGTAAAAAAGATAAGCTACCACTACCAGAATTTCTCCCTTTTTAGAACAGCTATTTCTTCCACAGAAACTTACTGTGTTGGGCTTCGTACTGGGCACCGTGATGCTGCAATTGCTGACTGCGCCTGTAACAGCCCTCTCCAGCCTTCAGAGCTTGCTTGAACAGCTTCTCTGCTTCCACAATAGTTGTTGCTTCCTCTTCAGCCAAAAGAATATAGGCAGTGGCACATCTGCAGAAACGTCAGAAGAACCATGAGAAAGTTGCAAGAAGCAGAAACTGTACAAAGATATGCAGACAATCAAGCATGTATTGAATATGGAAGCAAAAGAATTTTAGTGATACATCTTTCTCCTGACCCTTTGTAAATAGTCAGGCAAGTAGATAATTACTTTCATGTTGATACTGTATCATGCAGCTGCCCTAGTAAACCTACTGGAATATGTCCCAGGAAGTAAAACACTGTTTCACTAAGCAATATGGACTAAAACTCATTGGAGATCAAGACTGGTTTAACGGAAACATAAAATGTTTCCATTATTGCAATGATATGAAAAGAAGGGATCTCTGGAGATCATCGAGTCCAATCCCTCTGCTAAAGCAGGTTCCTTGCAGTAGTTTGTACAGAAAAGCATCCAGGTGGATTTTCAGTATCTCCAGAGGGGACTCCACAACCTCTCTGTGCAGCCTGTGCCAGTGCTCTGTCACCCCTGCAGTAGAAGTTCTTTCTTATGTTCAGATGGAACCTCCTGTGGTACAGCCTGTACCTGTTGCCCCTTGTTCTGTCAGTACTCGAAATGAGGCCTCAGCAGGACAGAATACATGGGAAGGATCATCTCCCTCAATCTGCTGGCCATGCTCGTTTTAATACATCCCACAGTACCACTGGCTCTCTTGGTCACAAGGACACACTGCTGGCCCATGGATCTACAGCACTTTCAAATATCAGATCATGAATGCAATTGTAGAGGTCCCCCCCCCCCCATAAAATGATAACCGGGAAATTTACTTTAGGAATACAGGAAAAGGTGAAATGCAGGGGGGAATCACTTCACTCATCTTTCAAACAGTCTAATTTAGAACTATCTGTGTTCCTCCTCCTTTAAGGAGCATCTTCACAAAGCCATTCATTTCACCTGTGTAAATCTCTCTCTACAAGCATGATGATACGCTGAGTTGAGAAGCTTCTCTCATTGCTATACAAGGAGCCGAGGTAACTACTTTGGATTTGACAGACACAATTTTAACAGCTGAAGTTAGGTGGGATACAGCATGCTGATTTCTTTCTGATACAAACAGCTAATACAAGGAGATCCTTGTTTATACAGAAATGGAATCAGGCTGCTGCTGTCTCCCCTAGCTGTGTTTCACACAGTCATCTATTGAGGAAGTGGTAAAAACAAGTCTGGGTCAAAATAAGACTCCATATGTGAGTAGAATGGAATAGGTGAATAGCTCACTGCTTGCTAAAGCCTTTTAAGCTATATGCTCTCTCAGTTAAATTGTGGCCCAGGAACAAACATTTATTTTTTTCCTTCTAACAAAACTAGTGAAGGACAATCTGTAAGGCATCAGTTTATGCAATTCTACAATGCAATACTCTCTGACAGCAACCTAAGGGAGTCTCCCCACTTTATACACTTTGGCAACATTTGTACAGTATGCCATGCCAGCAAAGCCTCACAGCACTGAGCTTACTGTGGGATCTGAGAATGCTACATTTCTCATTGGGAAAATAAATAACAGACTGAAAAAAACAAAAGTCCCAAAATATTACATCATTTTCCCTCACACTATCAAATGAATATTTCAGGAAGTGTTTACGAGTCCCTTCTTTCTTGCTTCTGTTCAGGACGACTGAGAAATCCAAAAGGGAACTCTCTGTCTCCATCCCATAAATAAACATATCATGGACTCACCAGGAGGCAACATAATTAACACTTTTCTGTGCTAACACAGGGCCTGATCCAAAGCCCACTGACATCAATGTGAAAACACCCTATTGTCATCAGTGCCCAAGGATCTTCTGAGTGGCTAACACCACATACAGCTGTGCTTCTTTTCCTCCCACTGCTGGACTTCCTGTGGCAGGCCAGTAATCATGGTTAAAAATTACTGTAGTAAAACCCCTGCCCTAAGCTATCATCAAATGGATTTTTAAATGACAGAAAATAAATGTTAATGTTGTTGTCACTCACTCATTCAATTCCAAAGCTTCATGTGCTGCAGAAATTCGGGCTTGGGGGTTTCTCTCTCTCCAGGCTTTTTGCATTACTATTCAATAAACCAAGCAGAAAAGGGGCATATCAGTCATTATAGCATTAACAAGGAAAATCTATTGCATTTCAACAACAAAATTTACTGTTCTCAGCCTGACTCATCGCATAACATTTCAAAGACCTCAGCAATCAGTCAAAAGACAAACAACCAAACGCTGAGCCTTATTCTTTCATTTAATCACCTGTTTTCCAAGGGAAAATCTGACAGATTGTGCCATCTGCACTGTTACACGCAGAGTGAGTAAGCAGCTTTCTCTTCTTGGGGAGGTAGATTCCATGGGGCACAAAAGAATACAAGGATAGTTGGGGTTCCTATTCCAGCTCCTTAATGTGCAGTTGCTTTAGGAGTATGTTAAATGAGACAACATTCAGGCTAATTAAGATGACCTCATAACCAGCCCATGGTATTCAGAAAATAGGATTCATGTTTCTCCTGTGTCAAAAAAGCACAGTATGCTCTCCTTTGTAATTACATCCACAGAATATAGTGCCCAACTGTCAGTATTTCTTCTGTCCTAAGAGACAAAGAAGATTTGTCTCTTCAGATGCAAATTCTGATTATTAAAATATTTGTTGTACATTTTAAGCTGAACTGAAGTATGCATGTGGACTTAACAATAAAGGTTTAATACAACTAAAGCTGCTTATATGAAATTAGTTTCTAAATGTGCTCTCATTTTTTTTTTACACAGCTTCTAACTACAACAGGGAATAAAGTACAGGACTCGGATTTTACATAAGCTGTCTTCTGTCAGCACAGGCTAAGTGGAGTCTGGATAATGTAGTTCAGTTTACTACACTATAGCTGGAGGCAAATGAAGCTATATCTGTTTGGAACTGCTGCAAGAAATGGGAGGAAAACATAAATCCTTATTTATGCTTTTAAATGGTACCTTGAACGACTCCAGAAAGAAAGTAGAACATAAAAGTGACACAAACTTGAGAGCTTATACCTACATAGAGTCTAGCACAAATCCAGCATATTAGTAATAGAACAGCAACAGCTTTCCAGGCATGACCAAACTTTGTCTTCCTCCATCTGCCTGACAGAACTGATGTCTGACTGTACTTTTCTTGCAGCAGTTCAAAGTAATCATTAACCTACTGGTAAAAATGGCTGTTCCCAAAGTCTCTTACTAGCATCAGCAGGCCGTAAATGATCCGTGTCACATGTAAAGAATGTCTGATGGTCCTGTGCTGAAAGATTCATATCGTAGTAAGTCAAAGGTTCTCTTCCTGTTACCCATGTATACCTGCAAGCATGCCAACAAAGAGACATTTTGGTTAATGAAGTCACATTCAGCAAAACATATAGGAAAGAAGAGTCCTAGCTGTTAGACAGGCATAACCCGCTAAGGAGCCAAACTCCTAACACAAACACACTGCATTTCACTGTCCTGTGATGGAGCTACAGTAGCTGAATGTAAGCGAGGATAGTGGGAGGTAATTACTGGCAGTGGCTAACACACCTATTCAAACGCTAATATCACACGAAATCTAGATATAATTCATTAGTTTATTTGCTATAGCTGATCTGAACAGAATTACTGCCACGTCTTAATGTGCCACATCATACTGCACTTAGGTTTTCCAGTTTTTCTAACGCACCAAAAATTACAGAACTGAAAGGTGCATGTGTATGAAATGCACGTGTATGAATTGAATTTCCTTTTCCTTCAGAAACATTTTACAAATTGTAGGAGAGCCTGGCATGATCAAAAGCATCCACAACAGTTTTTCTGTTGCTGAGTTAGATTAATGGAAATGTTCAATTAAGGTCCTTAACCCAAATCCATACCTGTAACATCACAGCACTTACCGATTATATTCAGCTCCTCTGAACAGATTTAAGGGATTTCGCCAGACTTTGCATTCTGTGATAAACAGAAACACACAACAATGTATCTCTCCCAAATTAAAACTTGAGGTTTATCAGAAACATTGGTTACCTTCTAATGAGCCTTAACAATCCCATTTCATTTTCTATAGGCACAAATGGAAAAAATAAAGAGCATGAGATGCAGGCAACCTGACTGATTGCTCTTTTCTTTTGAAATGATAATTTCATTGCAAGTCAGTGTTAATAAATGACATCATTCCAGACAAATAACATCCAACAAAGCACCAAATGCCAGGTGAAAACAACACCGATTAGCGCTGGGACTCACATTTACCATAAGGCAGATCTGAAAAGGGCTCACACTGGGTTACTGCACTGAAAAACAGCAATTAACTCCATCCCCGTGGACTTGTTATTCCTACAGAAGAACTTCACTGCTTAGTTGATACTGTAAATCACTGAAAACCTCAGCTACAACTGCCAATTTTAATCCTTCCTTAGCTTATCCATGGCAACATCTGCTAACCTTACTTAAATTATAAGCACCCCAGGGTTGACAGAGTAGTCTAAAGTTGATTGGCAGAAAAAAGTCCATTGCAAAGGTTTGGTATTTCATCCATGTCTCTCAGGGGAAAAAAAAAAAAAAAAAACACTGCAAATTCTTAATGCTACAGGTTAGCAAGGGATAAAAAAGTCATTTAGAACTCCAAAAAAATCATAAAATTAGCTTTTATAGCTTTTGAAAAGCTGAGCTCTTAATTACAGCTTCTATTGCTTTAATTAAACACCAGATTTGTTCTCTTGATTTCAATGAGGACAATTCACTTAAGCAAAGCTAAGGCCAGAATGAACTCAGCATTTGCAACAAGGACTCAAGAGGCTCATTGTGAAACCCAGTGCTGCCTTGCCATGTTAGTGGACGACCCCTCATCCATTGCTCTGCAAAATCCCATCAGGAGAATTGAACCTGCAGCATTTTGCTGGCTGCCCTCCACCACCAAATGTCAACCAGCACATTTTTCACAAAGAGGTTCCATAACATCATTTCTAAACAAATCACTGCAGCAGTTTTCAGGAAGTATATAGAGTCAGCAGGACATGTACCCTACTTCATACAACACTCATAAGTTATGTCAGGTCCATTAAAGTACAAGACAAAATGACAGGCGAAGCCTTCCTCTGCTTTCATGGACCTGGCACTTCTGAGTATGAGACTCGAGTGTCAAGGAGAGAAAGCATTTTACAGAAACTGTTTGCAATAATATAAAACCACTTGCAGCTACACAAAAAGTCAGGCAGCATAGGCGGCAGGACCTCAGCTTGGTCCCTCCACTGCGTAATGTGCATCAAGCACTGACATGGGGAAGGGAATTTGTTTGGGAAGACTAAAAGCATTGATTATGCGTCTGTGCCTTTCAGCCAACCACTCCAGGGTAACCAGTGTTGGAAAGCTCCACTGGTTTACTCAGCAGAAGCACTCAATCAGAATTCTGCTGTTCAGTTGTGCAGCCAGAGGGTATGGCTGTTTGACAAGCTTCAGTCTGACAGCTTTTCATAATACGACTTTCAACACACAGTAAATATTAAACTAATATCAGCCTCCTCAGAACCAGAGCTACAGTTCAAAGGCTTGGCTTACTCTGCAACAAACAGTATTTGGCAACAGCTATTTGATCATCCTTTTCCCTCACCTTATTCAGACTGAGACAACAGGACTCTAATGGAGCACAGAAGCACTGTAGTAGGGGAGCTGGGGAACAAGAAGTGGAAGCTCAGAAGGCATATTACCATCTTCTGTCCTAGGTCTGGCACCTGCCTGGCTAGTTAGGCATGATGTGCTCTTTGCTGCTTTTGTCTTGGTATCTGCTGGTACTGTGGTTTCAGTACAACTGTTCTTCCAGTGTACTCAAAGGCAAAGGTACCTACTGGAGTATTCTACAGCAGCCATACATCTACATGGGGAAACATGGTGAACCAAGTACAAAAGCCATCTTCACTCTGCTTGGCAGTGAAAGAAATATCCCTGCGTGGATTCATGATGGGCTCAGAAGGCTGCTTTTTCTATTCCATTACAACTTAATAACACACTGTACCTATTTAGTGAATATTGCTTTTTGAGCTCTCTATTCAATGGTCTGGTTTTGAGCATCCATATCTGCACGAACAGCAGCTCTCACAGACACGCTGCACACAGACACTGTTTGAGGGATCTGTAGCACTGTGTGCCTGTGCACTGAAGGCAGAGCCATTCCCTGCCTGCTTCTTTATATCAGCAAGTCGAGATGCTTGGCTGAGCCTCATTAGCCAAAATACTGCGCCTTCTGCTTTAAAATGCCCAGAGTTATTTCAGAGCTGCTGAAGCGTGACTGAAGGCACTGATGAGTGCACACAGGTGTTTCCAAGCCATCCCATGCTTTCTGCCAGTTCACCCAAATCTAATATCCTGCACCACGCAGTGCTGCTATTCGTGGCCTCTCCTCAGATGGGAATGACAGCAGCTGACTTTGCAGTGCTATACCAAGTCTTCCCTAAATGGAAATACCCAGCAGAGTGCAAGGGGTTTTGAGGCCGCTTACTTTATTTAACTCGTGAGTTCAAAGCTAATTTCTCCTTGCTTGTTTTCACGAGGAATGCTGAAGCGAAAGTTGCCAGGTACAGACAGGAATAGCTCAGCTGCTTAACAACACATTCTCCTTAACTGAACATCTTCTTTTTCGCACACATTTCCCCATTTGTCAGTTCTGCGCCTTGCCCAGAGAGGCACAGAGGGCAGCAGAGGAGCAGAGCGAGCCCTCGGGTTTCAGAGCAAGCAGGAAGACGTGCTGGTAACTGTGCAACACACAGCGGACTGATTTGGAAAGAAGGGATCAGGGTGAGCAATTACTGCGCCAGTTCTGTACTTTATCTTCGGAGAAACGCCAGAGCCCCCTGGCGCGGCGCGGCGCGGCGCGGCGCGGCGCTCACCTGACACGCTCTGCCTGCTGGAATCCGCCTCGCCGTTGGCGGCGTTGGCCGCGCTGGGCGCGCTGTTGTCCACCCCGCCCAGCAGAGGGCGCAAGTGGCTCACCGAGACCTGCTCGATGAAGGACGTCCCGTACTTGCGGAAGTACCACCACTCGAAGATCTGCAACACACACACACGCACGTCAGCGCGCCGCTCGTGACCGCCGGCAAAGCCCGCCCCGCCCCGCCCCGCCCCAGCCCGCGCCCTGCTCCTGGGTAGCTTCAGAAAAGGGGCTTGCGGACGTGAAAAACCTCGGTAACAAATCCCACGGAACGCAATCCTGTATCTTTTAAAGTTTCGTTGTTTGTTTTGAGGTTTTGTCTTATTCCCGACCCCGGCTTAGCACACCAGAAGATTATTCATGTAGCTCCACCTGGAAAATCACAGCCTAAACATGCTGCATTTTCACAGAGGTATTATATCCCTGGATAAGAGCAGATCTTCAGGAAACCACGCAAACCTTTGGAAATGGGGACTGCTTCATACAAATAGGGAAACGGCTCTGTAAAGTCTGCCGGTAGGAGTGCACCTAACGGGCTCTGCAGCTGCACCCCCACCCCCAGCAAAACGTCTGCGTCCCAACAGAAACACAGCCCAATCAGACGTGGTGGTTTCGGTCTGTGGAGAAGGCAGAAAGGCTGTGCGAACACGCAGAGGTCATTTGGAAAGCTAAACAGACGCTCACAGAGAAATCAGAACATAAACGCATCCAGATCTTTGTGAACTCTGCATTCCAGGCAAATCGACAAAAGCCCCACAGCCTGTGTCGCTCCTGCTCAGGTTTCACAGCGTGTTTGTCACTGTACTTGTTCCCTAGGATAAACCTGTAGGACACCATGGTGGCAACCTTGTGAGCCGGGGGCAGAACTGTCAGGGAATCTCACGGTCCCTGCTTTGCCCTGTACACTTCTCAGGCACCCATCACTGCGCTGCCTGCCTTTCTCCAGATGCTAGAGGTGGCAGCTGGGGAGGTGGTAAAGGAGAACCTTTGGTTTTAGCTGCTCTCGTGCCCTTACTAACACTGCCTAAGGGGTTTAGAATTTAAATCTTGTGATCAAAGAGAACTTCATAGCCTAAGCAGCCAACACATACCCAATCATCAAAGAAAGACTGTGCCATAAGATACAGTAACAGCTCAGCTGTGAATACGTGTTTTTGTTTTGTCTTTGGAAACTTTGAAGCTTGAACACAAGTCAAGCCACAGCTGTACATGTCCAAATCAAAAATTATAGTTTCGTACAGAGACACAGGACACCAAGTAAGAGGATCACAAAATAACAAAATCTGTAACAAAATCACGGGCCAAAGTACAGCTGCCCAAGCAGCTACTCTCAACTATTCAGCTACAGACTGTGTCAACAGAGCTTCATCCTTTAAGATCTGCCTTTAAAAAAAAAAAAAACAAAACCATAATGTACTAAATTCCTTTACATTATTATTATTACCATCATCATCATTATTGTTATTTCGATCCTAATCAGCTTTTACATAAAAAGTCAACAAAACCTGGAAAGAGTGCTTTTAACCCCATTTACACTGCAAAAATGTATACAAGTTGGGAAACTGTCACACTGAATTTCAATGAACCTAGGATACAAGCAGAAAGAATGTATGTATGAAGGCGACTGCAACGGTGCAGCTGAGTGACTGAAACTTGTCAAAGCTGCTGTAGCTGCAAGTTTCTCCCTAGTCTTAAAAATATATTAATTATGCTTTAAAAAGGGAATCATTGTTGAGTGAATCTAGAGCTAGGGAATGTCAACTAGATCTCAGTGCATATTGTCTCTCAGAAGATGAAGCCATAGAGCATCATCACAATAAGTCTTTGCTTGGAGTAATTTGTTCAGGGTATATGAGAGGATAATCTGTAATTTGATGTTGAAGTCAGAACAATAAATTGCACAGAATCTTCGCACCTTTCTTAGTGTCAGCGGTTTTGAAGCCTGACTTCTACAAATCAAATTTGATTTCTAGCTATACCAGCCAGTTTGAAAGCAATGCGAATCCAACAAGCTTTTGACAGACAGATGAGAGATCATCTGGCATAATAATAGCTAACTACAAGGATTACTTATCCACAGAAAGAGATCTGGATCAGAGAGGAAAGTGGGGAGAAGAACTGCCTCTGAAAGCAAAGGCGGTCCCTTTAGCAAAAGGTACTGGTGGTGAAAGGTGCCCCTGCCCATGGCAGGGCCTTAGAACTAGATGACCTTTGAAGTCCCTTTGAACCAAACTCTTTCGTGATTCCATCATACATTTCTCTCATATACATACATATACTTTCAAATCAGAACAGGGTCAAATATCTCTGGACTCCCAAGGGGTCTTTGAAGCCTTCACAAAGGCCAAGTTAAAATCTTGTTCTGAGCATTTCCAGGTTTGTGTGTTAAGAAATCCAAATCTAGAGTTCTTGTTTTTTATTCTGGTAGAGATCATACCTAATGCAAGAATATTTGATCTTGGAAAGCTGTAATGATTTCTAGAAGTGCATGGCTATGAAAAAACAGCTGGTAGTTAACAGAGATATTTAAGTAAAATAGGAATTGGCTAATCACTCATAAGTCTCAACGCATTTCAGATACTTATTATGGACTTTTTTTTTGCCTTTGCTTCTCTATGCAAGTACTTTTTTCCCCCTGCACTACGAAAAAAAACCCCATTCTCTTTCATATCTCTGCTCTCACATGGAGGCAATCCCAGATTGCTTTATCTCTCTGTGTAACAACAAACATATTCTGCATCACTTGGCTTATCACATCTTCCTGCCTCATTTTTCAGACCAGATACTCCACCAGAAATGCATCAATTCGCAAGGGATGTTTTTGATGGCTGTTCTCACTGGACTATATAGCGATGTCTATCAGTGATATGAATTATGCTTTCCTGTTTATCATATCCAAGACAGGAGTCCTCTCTTATACAGCAAATACTCTCTGTAGTCCTCACCCAGAGTGTGTACTGAGTCTTCAACCAAAACAGTAGGAAGTTCCCTTACAGGCAACTTGCACAGCTCAGAGTTCTCATTCAGACTTCTAATTAGGCATCTCTGTCTCCGAGGAGTAAGGGCTGGAATACTCTTGTAATCTGAGGGCTGGTAACAACCAATCTAATGGATCTAACTGAGGCTTACTCCCTCGAGGAATAGGATAATGATAGCAGAAGATTCAATGGTTAAGCCTCTCAGATAAAAAAGATGGGAGAGCAGCACATGCTTGACTGGCTCAGTCATCCAAGCTGCTTTTTAGCACACTGCCCAGACTGTGCCAACTCTCCCAGACAATGACTGGGCATGTTTTAGGGATATCACAGCCCAGAGGCTGTTTCCAGTAGACAGTAAAGGAAAGATCCCTGTTTTGGTAGGCAAAATGTTCATCCATATGGATGTGACTATACAATGCTCTTGGACAAAGAAAGCCTCTTGGCTGTTCATTTAAGATCTGTTTATTGAGCTGCTAGGGATAGCCAGTTGACACATACAGATCCTACAGTCCTATCCAACCTGATTCTAAGAAAAAATTTGCCTCTGACCATGCCCTTAGTGTCCTCAATGGCAGTTTTGAAGACAATGCAGCCCTATTCCTTCTGGATGAAATTCATCAGTTGAGCATCTTCTTAGCCTCTGCTGCTGGTTCTGGGATTCCTTAAAGAGTAGATACATACATTGCTAACAACCAGCTTATTCAAAATACCTCTGTACTTATATTTTACCCACCTCTGGAAATATATGGCCTATGTGTAATATTTCTCTCAGCACTGGGTAGGCTCCACTTACTTGTCTGTAGACTGAGGTATAGACTGTACTCCTACAGACTTTTCCTTTCTCATCTGCTGGCAAACACTTTCAGTTTCTTAGGCACTCTCTCCCGTGGACAAATTTGCCCTTCTTGACCTGTCAGCATCCGCTGAGCAAGTCAGAAACTTAGAACAACTACCACGTGCCAGTTTTCAACTGCCAAAGACCGTCCTTTTACAATTGTCAGACTTTCAGGAATTACTGGGAATGCCCAGTACTCAGTCACCTCTGCCTCTCTGCAGCAGACTACACAAAGGTAATGAAACAAGTAGAAGAATGTTTAATATCTAAAATATATATATATATATATAAAAGACAGGTTCTTTCTGCGTTATTTAGGTCCTCTTTGAGACATCCTTTACTAGCACACCTGCGATAGGGACTCACATAGACTGTGCCTGCACTTGGGCTGCAGCAGATAGCCCAGCTGCTCAAGACTAGGTAGTATAGCCTCAGCATCATGCTCTACTCCTGTGTTGACTGCCTTGCTAATTCTTATCTCCAAAAAACCTGGTATTTGTTGAGTTTATTGCAGAATGTTTCTCACTGTGTAGCAGAAAAAGGTTATTTATCCCTGGAGTAGAAAAACAAAGCATTCTTGGTTGACATTCAAGACTGAGATTCATTGCTGCTGTGATTCGTCAGAACTGAGACTCTATCAGTTTGCAATGCAAGTGCCACCATTATTTTGCTACACAGCTTTCACTCCAGTGCCAACACATTACATATGCAGCCTTCTTGGGAAACCTCAGTGGCATGCAGAAACACAGTGCCAGCTTGCAGCATTTGATGGACAACAGTTGTGTTTCATGCTGCCCTACCTGTGAAAAACTTCAGCCTTTCTTAAGACACCAGGTATAATACAGCTACGTTGTATTCTGTGTGTCAGAATTAGTTTTTACTAATTTGGAAGTAACTGTGGTGGAATCAAGTTTCTAATGCAATATTTTAAACTGCAGCTTGGGACCTAATTTGATTTCTATTTTTAACATCTAAAACAGTGCAGGGATGAATTAAATATCTGCTAAGTTGTTCATTTTAAGCTATGTGCTCTAAAGTAATTATTATGGAAGAGAGTTGAAATAGAAAAGACTTCTGTGCTATTGTTCTGTGCTATCCAGAAAAGTCAAGAGATCTTAAATTCTTGCACCATATCACTTTGCTTACAGTTAGGCCAGATTTTTACCTAAACAATGAAAACAAAGTAAGAGACAAAATAAGACAGGAGAGGAGTGTTTTGCAAAGGAGTCACGTAGCGTGCAATTCCCCAAACTGAACTCTGTAGAGTCATTGTTTCATGATCCAAACATGGAATAGGAAAAGCATTCACTTTCCCATCAGTTGCCACACTTCTGAAATGATGGAATTTTCCATCATTTCAGAACCTGCAGAGCTGTGATTTCTCTTTCTGATTAGGAACTGTAGCCAACCAATAATGGAAAGAAATCAGTCAGCCCATATGGTGGAAAATTCCAAGGAATATTAGAACATGTAGTCTGACAGATACCCTAGCAATGTAGATTTGTGAAGAGAATGTTTATTTTACGAAGAGTTTCATTTTATACTATCAGCAGGACTACGAATCTTTAGAACTGCAGATGCTGCGTTGTGTGACAGATAAGTGGGTGGTGGTACTGTGGGCAATTCAGTCTGTTACAGGGCCATTGGTAAACAGCAAGATTATGAAGAAGTAATAAATCTGAAGCATAACTGGGCTAGTGACTAGCTAGCACTACCATTCCAGCATCTACCACTCCAGCATCTACCCAGCTGTCCTTCCTGATGCCTGGGCTATTCAAGTTGCAGTTTCTTCTTTCCATGACCATCTCAGTTGAGTTCTGTTTCCAGCACTGAATTTACAGACCATACGTTCTCCTCAGCACAGATACTGGTCCCTACAGTCTGATTACTGGCTGTCAGCTACCTGGCCTGTTTATCTTTTGCACGTACAGGATGGTGGCATATAAGCATCAGACAAAAACTGACAGTAGTAGCAAAGCCCCAAGAAAAAGGCTTTCAGCACAGAACAGGCTTTTAGTTTTCTTTGTCTTTGTCTACACGTCTATCACTTCACTGCTCCTTCAATTTACTCATAGAGAACTTTGTCATGCACCACTTACTGAATTTTTCTGGCTAGGGATCACTCAATTTCATCTCTTCTATAGATGCCCTTTTTCCCCTTCATCATGTCATCACTACATCCTACCCGTTTCTTGTACTTTCCATCAAAGTATCGCACTTAGAAATTTCTTGCTCACAAGTCTCTTACTGAGCTCCTTCTTCAGAGGTTGCCTTCACGACCACAGCACAAAGTGTACTGCACCTGTAATCATGCTATACTCAGGGAATTTAGTTACAGAGAATTTAGTCTTTCTCTAGGGTCTTAGCTCCTGTTTGATTCTTTGTCTCCACACACACAGGCTCTTTTTTTCTTGCTGACTCCTCCAGCTGCCTTCACCATCCAACAGCAAGTACGGAATTGTGCCTGTGGAACCCACGTACTTCCCTCATTCCTCAGCATCTTGTTGCTGGGACCTGGCCTCTTGAATCCTTCTTTCTTCTGGTGAGATTACTGAGATTACTGAATTTTACACTCAGTAGCCTCTTGCTGTGCATATGAGTAAGTGAACTGCACTGAACAGAACCCAAGCATTATAGGCCTGCCTCCTGAGCCTCAGTGTTCGCATTCTGAAACAACTGATGTCTCCAGAGCTCTGTCCTGTGCTTTGGGGTTCAATCCATATAATCTTGATGAATGCTCAAGGTACAAACATTAAGTAATTGCCTTCTGCTACAAATAAGTCCCAGAGCAAGGCAGAGCAGCAGTGCACCTGATGCTTTATACCTGAAATCATCTAAGTGATGAGTCTCATTGGCATTTAGGAATCAAGGAAGGCATTTCTCTATCTACATCTACAATAAATAATGTGGAAGTAAGTGAGAAATCGTTTGAGGTCAGCAGATACACAGTGATGCTAACCAGCTCCTGGTGATGTTTCTCTTTTTCCATTTACCACCACGGTAACGAAACACCTAAAACTGGCCTTCTGGTCTTACAATTAAGAGCCTAGTTTGGTATGGGGAGGGAAGGTCTACAGCTTTCATCCAGCAGTTTTTAAAAGCATGCACTTGGTTTTAGACACAGGACCTAAGGCTGATAGAACAAAGTAAAATAAAGCAAAGATGACACTCCCTTCTGTCAGTCAAAAGGCAGCACTCAGTATCCAGGCCCAATATAAGGACAATATCCTAAGTACACCTTAGGGATTGTTAAGATTATTTTTAATTTCAGTTTGTTTCTCTGAAAATATTGAGCAAAATCCAGAGCAAATGCTTTGTTTTGTACTCCTGTGCTATGATGGCATAATGATTTGTTCCATTATATCAATATGTGTGCTGAAGCTCTCAGGTATTATATTCTAGAGAAGGTTTTTTTTAAGGGGTTTGAAAATATTCATTAGACCTTTCAACAAATAGGCAGACATAAATTGAGAAAGATTGTAATAGTGAAGATCTAAAATAATCATCCCTTTGAATTTTTGCCCTAAAAGTAGGTTCATTGCTACCATTCTGTTTGCTTTTCCTCTAGTAAATCCTGCCTTAGCTTTCTAAAAGGAGCAGGCTAAGCTGAGAGAGATGGTGCCTCTCCCATTCCTCTTATCACCACTCTCTTTATTTCTGTAGTACCTGTCAACAAAAAGGCTTAATGCATGAGCACTTGTTCTGATTTATTATAGGGTTGTTTGTTAGTGGGACACAGTGTCCTTCAAGCTTTTTTTTCTTCTAAGGCATATTGTGATGAAGTATTTTCTCCTTTTATTTTTCCCACAGAAACAGTACAAATTTATGCACTGCAGAAATGTTAGATTAGAAAAAAAATATGGCACCCATTAAAGCTCTAAAAAAAAAAAATAATGACACCCACAAAGTCTAACATCCCATTCTGGATAATAAAATACATTGATAAAGTAGTATTAATATATCCAGTACTTACCAAAATAAGTCCCGAGATTAATGAGGAAGTGCCCGTCAGGGCAACATAGAACTTGGGGGTTAACGTGTTCAAAAACATACTCACTGAAAAAGAAGAAGAGAGGAAACCATGAGTACAAGAGCAGGACATGCTCTCCTGTTGTGTCTCCTCTTCCTCCCAGCTGTTCTCCCACTCCAATTAAGTTATGAGTTTAATTCTAACAAAAAGGTTTAAAGAACATCCTGTTTCATCTGCCCAACGCAGCAAAGCTGAACATTAGACTGCCACATGCCGAGTTTTTTTTTCACAGCAGAGTCAATCAGAAGGCAGTGTGAAACAGTTGCACACACAGATGGGTCTTTGCCATCCCTGTCAGCGTTCCACTGCCACTGACTGCAGGATTCCTCACGATGCATGGAAGAGATCCATGCCAGGGTTGGCGTCAGTGTGCTGCCTTCAACCTTGTTTCAACACCCTGCATGATCCTGGTGAAACCACCAAGACATTTTTTAAAACCTCTTACTTTTCAGTGCCTCCATTTGCTTTCATTATCTTGCTTGGAAAATAGGAGATAACAGCATTTCCCTAACCCATTCCTCTGTATTAATATTTGTGGACCACTCAAATGGTACAGCAATAGTGCATAAGTGCATAAAACAGGTTATGAAAAGACCTAGCAGATCTTTTGATACAATTATGAAAAAAACCACCAGCACCACCACCAAAACTAACAAACAAAAGCAACCGACAAACAAACCAACCCAGGATAACTATACAGATAATCTGAAATACAAGGCAGAAGCAAAGCCCAATGAGCTGCAAGGAATAACAAATCCATTTGTACGCGTTCCTGGAAATTCAAGCAACTTTTTAAGTCATTTTGGAAGCTGCTGAGAGAATCATCAGGTAGTCTTGCTCAGCCCCTCATGGAAAATCCCGATGGGTTTAAGAAAATAACATAATCTTTTATTAGTTTTAGGATACTCTTACAGAAGCTGCTAGAGAGCATTAGAGTTCTTTTGCTAAATCCCAGATGCATTAAGAAAACTTTTCAACTACCCATCAGTTCATCACTTCCATCTTCTATGAATGAAAGTGCTGTCCATTAAACTACATAGGAGGTTAGAGCATCATCTGTGAAAAACCTCACTTAGTCTTACCCTTAACCAATCCTGAAGTACTTCTCATATACTCCCATGTGTACATTCATATATACATATTTGTACGTGTATGCGTGTGTGTGCAGGCAAAATACCCTTGCATCTGTGACTGAGGAGAGAACAAACAACAGTAAGCAGGTAAGTTTAAAGGCTTCGAGCAGATTACTGAACAGGCATTTAAAAACGATGATGACAGAGTTGGATATGTGGGCGGGAGGCCCCCAGCTCATTCTGTTCCCTTCAGAAGTGACACTTGCTGAAATCAATGAAAACGGAGCCAAAAAATGAGGAGAAGACAGCAACAGCATGATACAAATCATCAAACACACAATTAATTTTCCATGACCAGTAAAATAGAAAATTGTTTTCTAAAAGTGATTGAAACCCTGCAAATCAGCTGCTTTGCCTGGATTTCAGCTATTTACTGGTTTTAGGTGTTTTTTTTTTTTTCCTTTTCCTTGAAGATGCCATAAATTATTAAAATGTATCATGTTGTGCTTCACTGGAATAGCACTAAGCACACAGCAAAGGTCTAGTCTGTGGGTTTTAATTCCATCTAGCTTTTCTCTCACAGATGAGAATGGTGCTACATTGTTGGCTGGAGTAGATCTGCACAACGTTCCCAATCTTAACATGTGCCATGGAGCTATACAGATTTATACTAGCTCTGGCTCAACAGTTGGGATTTTCATACACCTCGTTGCTTTTTTTCCTGTTCCCACTTATTATTTTTTTTTAAGGCCTAATACAAATCGGCTTTGAAATAGCAGTCCCTGCTTATCCCAGTCCCAACATCCATAAAGAAAGAGGAGGAAGAGAAACACCAAAATAGCTTCAGCATCTACAAATGACCCACAAGTCCTTTGGAAGAAACATTGCTCATTCTGGAATGCAAATGTAAAGCAGAGACATAGTCAGTGTCCCCAGGGATATTTCAGACAGCTTCTTCTGCTTAAGTCAAGACATTCCCAGGAGACAGTGCCCTGTGAGGAGCATGGCTGTGCATACCCTGCAGTAATGTGGAGAGCTGAGCAGCAGGAGTCCTCACAGAGGGGATTTCACTTCTGCTCCTATGCCATAGCTCATGGAATACTGGAATATTTCCAGTTAAACTGGAAAGAGTACTTTGGAAGAAATTTGATTTCCAAGAGTATTAAATACAAAACCCTCAAAAATTTACCAAAGCTGTGAAGCCACCTACACCTGTCACGTTACAGAAGATTCCACAAAGGTAGCAATGAATATAGATATTGGATATTTGCTTTAAGTTTCTATCACCTCTTTCACTAAGAAATGTTGCAGAGAGAATAAAATAGCTTAAGCAGTGATAACATACTCACTTATCATTACCAACTGTCATCAATAAAAATCACTTTGAGAAATGCATCCACATTTGGAAAAGCCTTCCCCACAAATTAAACTCCAAGGTGCTCATCAGTAGAGCGAAGTGAGTAGAACGCCGGTAGTTTTTGTCTGTCACCACATCTGCTGCAAGCAATTTATACTGATTTATAGACATCAATCAGATCTGAATGGAGATAGGATTTTATTTATCTTTTGCTTGCACCAGTACTGCTGCTTTACTTTGCTTACTGTACAGGGGCATCCATTCACACTGCTGCAGTTGCTCCCTTTTACAGCTTAATTCTGGGAGCTGGCAAGGTGAGCAGGTGCAAACTGGATGCTCTCAGACTGCACAGACCAGACTCCCTGCTCACCAGACCAGCTCTGTTCATTTGCTACAGTTACACGCAATTACAAGAGCTTCCTATCTTCCCTGTATCTCTAATCCTTTTACTGTTCTTCCCACTGATTAATAAAAGAATCTTCTGTTCCATTACGGAAACTATCAACTTCTGCCAATTATTAACCACCTTCCCCATTCCTCTGTCTCTGTAAATACTATTAACCAAAGCAAACACTTTCTAATATAAAACACATTTCCAAAACAGTAAAACTAAGCACTGGAGGATTTGTGGTCAGACTTTTTTAATGCTGAAGTCAGTGAGAATCTAGTCATCATTTTAATGGAAATATATCAAGTTCTAGTTATTGTAATGTTAATCACCGAAGTAAAAATCAATTCACTTTTCAGGATATCTTATGTGCATCTTTATTAAAAAAAGAGAAAAAGAATATTTTTTCATATACAGTATTCTGACACTGAAGAAATCACTATCTGTGTTAGCTACCTAATTTCTACGTCCCTTCCTGCACCTACATTGGACCCAGACCTCCTCCAATGTGTTGCTGTAAACTGGATATCATCAGATAATGCTAAATGTCCATCTATCTAAATTTGCATAGCAGGTTTTTTTTATCTCTATTTCCCCGTAATGAAATAGCAGGAATGAAGAGCCTGAGCATTTTCTGAGAAGCAAGAGCTGAAATGATGACTGCAGAACAAAGGAGCCAAGGAGAACACCACAGGTGGCTGTCTTTCCTTAGGAATTCGTAACATGCATCCTATGGCCAATTGTTTGTGTCCAGGAAGGGAAGATGGCACACTTACTCAGCATGGATTAACAGCTTTCATCCGTGACTTGGTAGCATCAAAAAGGCATATAACTAATATCCAGAAAGAAAACCTTGCCTATGTTTAACAAACGCCTGATGTGCCTTCACTGTCAACTTGTTTGAATCTATGGTTAAATCCCAATTTCCATTGGCTTTTGATGATGAATGATTTATTTTAGGTGTGTTAGTGGAGATGATGGAATACAGTAGGGCCTGTGTTTCTGTAAAGAAAACCAGCATGACCTATAAACATTGTCTAAACAAACCAAGCATGCCTGCTCATGAGAGGCTCCTGGCCATAAAAATAAGCCCCCTGCCTTTCTTCCCATCTCTTTATTGCTTTCATTTTAATCATGCTTGACTCATTCAGAATAAGGCACTCTTTACATTTCCAGCATTGCCTGCATGACACTGACAAATCATTCCATCCTACTGTATAACATCTAGGGAAGGATTATTATGTCATTGTTAACTGTGCACGCTCACACAGATGAATTTAGACCCAATTCAATTCCTGGCAGGCAGGCTAATAAAGCACTCAAGCAGCAGGCTGTTGAGGCTGATAAAAGAGGAGACTGAAATGTTCTTAAAGCTGATGCCATCTCCTTAGGGGTGGGAGCATTGCAAACTACTGGCTATTCCCAGAAGGACAAAAAATGGCAATGCTGTTACCTACTTCTGTATTTGAGACCAGTTTGTTTGCTCTGAAGAGTGCTAATAAACAATTAATAGCAGTGTTACAGCAAATCATACACACAAACAGCCAAAGCAAAGACTTCATCATTTGTTGTACTTAAGAGGAAAAATCATCACCTAGACAGAATGTTATATTCTGAAAGAGTTAAATAAACACCAATGACTTAGAAGAAATAAGAAGATGCGCTGTAGACTCAGAATTAAAGATCAAGCCGAAAAAAAATCCAAGTATATTGAAATATGCATGAAATCACAGCTCTTTTTGTGCTGGAATCTCCATGCTCTTTGGTGAGACACAGTTTCTCAGTACAGTAGCAACGTTTATGAGCACGAATAATCAGGAGAAACAGAGAAGCTTACAGTCACAGAGCCCTTCTTGTGCACTGCTGTCCTTACGTCATCATGGCTACAATTCCCATGTCACTAAGAAATTTCACTGTCTCCCCCTCCACAGAATTTGCTTAGTATGCAAAACAATGAGAATTCCTAATGCCAGTGCCAGGAGCCCAACCCCTGCAGGATGACAAGCTAAGAAGATGCTGTTGTTGAAGGCCTCGGGCACTTCAGCTCAGCTGCTTTTCACTACAAAAATCCCCTCCAGCTGCCGTTCATGGTGGCCAGCTTATTTCACAGTGGCCCCATGTGGATTAATGGAGTCCCTAGTCCAGAGCTGTCACAGCAGAGCAGAGCTGATCTACCCAAGTGTTAGTAAAGAGTGACATAAAGTTCAGTTATTTTAATGCCTGTATAAAATCCTCCTCTCTGAGTAGGAAACGCTGCATGCTCTGCACTAACTGAACTATTTATACATAACCTTTTTGAAGGCTCAAGCTGAATCTCAGAAGAATTTCGGCAATATGGGAAACCATGCTAAGGTCACGCAGAATTATGCATTCCATACTGTGAAGGCCTCCAGTTCAACACAGCTACAAACCACATCAGATTTAAAGTTAGCATGGGATACTGCCTTAAGAACAAAATTACAAAAACAACCCCTAACCTAAAACCACAGACAAGAAAAACCAAACAAAACCTTTACCATTTATCAGGGTTTTCCCTGGGAAAGCTACAAAGATTGCATTTTTTTTTTCCCCACTTCTTCAGACTGAAGAAAGTGAACATTCGAAAGTTTAAGAATCTGGTGAATTGAGGACTATTTTTACTTGAGTTGTCGTAAATTCTATGCAACTTCCTTCTTTAAGACCTTTTTTGTCAGTCTGTTTTCAAATCTTGACAACTTTTGACACTCAGAAACAGACATGTGGCCATTCCAGGCAGGAACAATCCGTACCTCTGTGCTGTGCACGAGGAAATCCAGATGCCACTCACTCTGTTCAACCACCCACACTTGTCCTAAAGGCATGAGGCTGAACAGGAGTCACATTCAGACATCTGGAGACTCATCTCATGGCCAGTGATCTATTGCTCTGGGAATGCTGGACCACAGCCCAGGTGAGAATAAATGGTGCTTTGCCAAAAGGTATCTATTACTTCAGATAACTAATGGACTCTGAATAGCGTGTAGAAAGAAAGGTAGAAGAGTCAAGAACAGCAAAAGCAAAAAACGCACATGAGAAATTACAGATGTAACACGAGTGTAAACAAAAGCTATTTCTGGTTTGTGATCAGAGGTATCTTTCACTGGAGAGAAACCACGCTGTCAATGCTAACAGCTTTGGTCATTTTGGGAAGCAGTACTGTCAACAAGTTATTCTACAGCATTAAATATACCCAGAGCCTTGTCACAAGCTTGCTGTCACCATTCATGTATCTTCCCAGAATTTCCTACTCCCATGGAGGAGCGGCAGCAATCGCTGCTCGGCCACAGCCCAGAGCCCAGCACATCACAGTACATCAGTGCCACAGGGTGCATCAGTGCTTCAGCAGCTGCTAATAATAGCTGATGCACTTTCCCCCAGGCTACGCACAGATACAGGACCCAATATACCGACCCCCCAAAACCATTCTCTGGTATGAATTTAAATACTAAAATCAACGTAGGATAGGCAGGCTCCATCAGAGTACTTTGCTGTTCCATTTGTCTAAGACCATGACCTTTTTACCTTTGGGAAGAACAAAGTAAAAAGAAAAAAAGATCAACTTTCCTTCACAGAAGCAGCCACTGTCATGCAAAGTAGCTGCTACATTTGCTTTCCCTGCCAAAGGATGGGGGACATTTCCTCCTGCATTCACAATGCAGTGGTGACATGAGGTAATTACACAGCTCCTGTTAATTGTAGAGCACGGTGACTGAATACCAAGATTTGCTAATTATTGGCAGCAAAAAAACTCTGTTTAAAAAAAGTGCCACCACCAATCAACCCCAGCATTTACATTTAAGTAAAAGAAAAATGAGGGAGAAAACATTTCCTGGGACCTTACAGCCCTCATCTGCCAGGGATTAAACTGTGCCATGCATTTCTTTATGGCCAGCACAGTGCCCTGCTGCTAAAAGCAAGCTGCTGCTACTAATAATGCAGGAATGGGGGGGAAGAACCGGACCAATTAAGAATGAAACACGAAGGATGAAGAATGATATGTTGTGCAAAAGTACTGATATTTGGATTTTTAGAGATGTGTGCATGTAACATCTGGTTGTTCATCGGTTCTTAGCTAAATTCTCTTGCAACATTTTCAACCTTTATTCTCCTAAAATTAGTTTGCTTGTCAGCTGATCTGAAACACTGCCAACGCCTCCCCTGCATATTTTAACATTTCAAAAAGCATAAGAGTCCTGGTCCTAATTGCTATGTAAGTGATGTACTGCATGTGGAAGAATGCTCTCAGATTTGTGAAGGGGTATTTCCTTCACCACGCAATGTTATATGGCGTCTTTGGCTCTGCACACCTCCATGGGCAGCTCGTGGTGTTCCACTCCAACCACAAAGTATTCAAACAAATTCACATTGTACTTCAAAATTTCTCTAGACATCAACTACCACTGGTATAACAGAAATGATATGGTTATATCCAGTTTTTGTTTGTGAAGTCAGACTTACCTGTTTACCTTAACTGTCCCTCCTTCTGAGGCGTTACACAGATCTATGTTCTTTAGCCTCTCAAAGCTGTATTAAAACAAAAGCCAATTAACTAAACCTCATTAACTGGAGTCACTTAAGACAATTAATGGATTAGCACAGTTCTCTCACAGCCTAAGTTTTGTCCTCTCCTGTAGCAACGCCCAGGGAAGAACCAGCTGCCTTGGCTCTTTGCTTTTGGTTCATTAGCTGCCTAAGAACACCCTTAACTAAAAGTTTGCCACAGTGACTAATTTAAAGGCTGTAGATAACAAAGGCTAATCCACTCTGGAGAGACAAATCGTGCCAAGAGTTTTCACAACCAGCTACTGGCCTTCCACAAAAGCCAAAATAACCCCTGGCTTCCTATTATTCAGGGACTCTCAGAGTAGGTGTTCCCATGCTAAAAGGAGAGGCACGTGAACAGAACACCTGCTGCCCTGCAGCCTCCTTTTGTGCCGGGCAGAATTCTATATGAGCACTAACCCTACAGACACAGCAGTGTGCATCTTCCACCCTGACTTGTGTGTTGCATCCATATGCACACAAAGATGAGGATCATCATCTTTTATGCATTAAAACACTGTCTCAGAAAAGAAAAAAAAAATAATCAGAAAGTATGGTTGTAAAGTACATGTAATGAATCTTTCAGACAGGTTTTTTCATTGTTTGTTTGTTTTAAATTCTGGAGAAATGTTCTGTTCCTGACATCTCTATCCTGACCTTGACAGCTTCCATATATAACACATCTATTTTAAGAGTCTCTAAGATTCCGATCTCTTTGCACATAAGAAGTAGCAAGGTGCTTCTTGGAACAGAGGTAACTGGAAAACAATGTTGTAATTAGAGGCAGTAACCTCATGAAAATTCCCCAGAGATCCACAACAGCTAATATTTTGTCACTGAAAACTGATCTTCGCTTCCTACTTACAAAATCAATAGGGCATTCGTACCATTTGTCTCTAACCTAGCTATTTTAAATTTCCACATGCAGCAGGGATTTGTTTCCAATAACTGATGGCATGGGTAGTGTAGCACAAAAAGAAAATTTTCAAGCAAGTGTGATTCATTATGGTTCTGTATTTAATAATCAATTTTCCCTTTCAGAGCGCTCTTCAAGCTGAGTGACTCACATAACACTCATACCAAACGGAAGAGAAGACAAGTTCAGTAGACAATTTGGAGCTCTTTGCCTCACTTTTGGGGATTTTCACAAAAAGCACAGCACCAAGTTTGACAAGTGCAGTATGATTTCCATTGTCTAGCAGTCTCCTGGGACACCCAAAACTTATTAAAATATAAAAGGCTCTGGCAACTCTGTAGATAAAACTGAAATCTGCATTCAGGTCCCAGGTGATGCGGAGACCAACTTTGGTGGTGAATTTTATATAATAAAAATTTTCGACAGAATGATCTCCAGAGAAACAACTTCCACACAAAACCACAGGAAATGGATGGTGAGGGCTCACATGGGCTGCAGGGAAGCAGAGTGCTAAGTTAGACCTTTAAAACACTATCAGCTGGTGGCCAGGAGATCCTCTGTCCCTGCAGACAGCAAGTCTTTCTCAAATGCTGCTTCCTCCAGAGGTCTGGGACATCAGACAGAACTGGTCTGGCCATGGTTTTAAAGCTTGCTTCATTTTCTGAGAGACAAATAAAACAGTACTTAGATTATGTCATTAGCATGAACAATAAAGATGTGACTTGATTTAGCCTTTGATGAAATCCCAGGAGTAAAGGCAGCTCAATACACCCACAGTTTTTCTTACTGAATATCTGATGGTTTTAATTCCAGAAAGGAGCTGTGGATGACTTGGCTAAAAATAACTGTCAAACTGTGTTCCACACAATAGTGTCTTCTTTTCCTTTCTTCTCATTAGAAGCATGAGATCTGCTCAGAGGTGGGCCTCTTCCCACACACGGAGGGGACACAGCAGGAGCAAAGGCTGCTCAAGCACCCTGCAGGCACTGGGCATGCATCAGGAGTCCAGCACACTGATCCCAGCCCTCCACTGATCCACAGCTTCTTCCTCCAATTTCATTTCCTGTTATGTTGGTGTGGAGACAGAAGTGAAAAAGGCACGACTGAATTAGCTCAACAAGGTGTGTTTGATAAATGAGATGTTTGATAAATGAGAAATAAGACCAGCACAGGGCTTCCTATACGCTGTGTTCTCAGCTCCGCAGTTGTCCCATTCAGATGCTGCACTGGCTCTAAATTGCAAATTCAAAGCCTATGTGAAACATTCAACAGTGTCTGGAAGCTCCCACGTTTAGCTACAGCCTGCAACCTGTGAAAACAAATATATTCACCTGTCTGAATTCCCCTGAAGATATCAAGCAGGTGAAGAATGCATCCTCACATATTTTAGAAAATAACTCCGGAAATATTTGGCATGTCATGCCACATCAAACTGCAAGTAACAGCAGATGCCAAGATGCAGAAAGCAGATGAAGCCAAAAGAAGTAGTTTTCTTCATGCTTAGCAGGCTATTTTCTGTTTAGATGCTTTGCTGAAGGGAGAGCACACCTGCATGGTTAGCCATCAATGTTATCTTTTGCTGTGCACACTGGGTCTCATGATGCAGGTCAGGAATTCCCGTGGCTCTGACATGAGTTATGGGAACTCCAAGTTCCTCAAAAATCAGGTCAAGACAGCTCAAATTGAATGCCTGCAACCAGAGAATGGTTTTGGTTGGGCAGGCAGTGAGTCAGAAAGGTGAGAGCTGCTGCGGGATCTCAGCCTGGGGCCTGAGCACAGAGCGAGAGCCCACTGCCTGCCCCCATCTCCAAGCATGGCTGAAGGCTGTGTAACCTGTGACCAATGTGCTCAGTGACCTGGGAAGGCCATGCACAAAAACAGGCAGTGAAAAATGGCTTGGTTTCGTCACAACCACTTTGCTTCTCTTCTGTTCTTATTAGTTCATGTAGGACTAGTAACCATGGCCACATTAATCCTCAGACACAGGTGGTTAATTGTGATAATCACTGTATTGGGACTTTTTTCAGCTCTTCTTTAATTTAATATACAAGGATCAGCTTTGAACAATTGTCTTTGAAGATAAAACTTGCAATGTCTCTTCCTAATGCAGTAGTAGAAGTTTCTGGAGCTCCCTTTTTCTTGGAGTGGGGAGACTCCAGCAAAAAGATTCAGCAACTGGGGGACTTCCACTCCCTGATTTTCTCTACATGTGTGTCTGGGAACCATTTCCATCTGGCACTGGAGGGTGGGCAATAGGAAAGTGGTCTCTGAGTGTGCAGATCTTGCAACTGATTCCCCTCTGAATGCACACGTCCAAATGAGCAATGGGTTCATCAGAAAAACCCAGAAGAAAGCACTGAGAATGGCAGAATACCAAAATCAGTACAGTAATACATCCAAAGTAATGTATCCTATAGAATACTCAAAGAGGGAACAAAAATTATTGTGGCAGAGTCCTTAACTTAATGCTTTCCAAAATGCCACTTGGCACAAAAGCAGAGTAAGTCTGTTTAAGTGCTTGGAGTTGGGACACTCAAAAACCCCTTACTGCTCACTGTTCAAAGAACAAAAATACCACCAAGGGAACGGCCACTGACTTTCTGACTGGAAGTGCCCATTAGAGAGATGAACACTGGAATATGTATGATAACAGAACAAGACAGAATTTGCAATAAAGTTTAGGTTCTGCCTCCATATTCACAACTGACTTGTTTGTGAATCTCTGAATGCAGTGTTTTGGGGCTCAGTTTCCATGCAAGTGCCTTGGAAAAGGACTTCAGTAACATTTTGTGTGCTGAATCAGAAGTTCTCTTTTGCTGTTTTCCCTGTTGCTTCCAAGGAGTAGCTTCCTAAAATGCTGGTAAAGTAAATCACTCAGACCTTCTCCGAATCAAGAAGGCATTACAGAAGATTACATTCAAAGAAAGGTATTTCATTTAGTGCTTTCCAGCAGAGCTGATCTTGGTCCACTTGTCTCAGAACAGCACGGTAGTCAGCACTACAGTAGTCAATGAGGCAGACTTGCCAGCTAGCATTATATATAGGGGATGAATGATGAAGTAAAGCTCCAGAGAGGTATAAAAACAAAAAAATAACATAGCTTTGCAGCCTTAAAAACTCCCCTGAGCAGAAAAAGTGAATGCTACAGATAGCTTACTATGTTGGCTTTGGATCTCCCACAAAATGGTTACCATCTATTTTCTTTATTACTTTTTTAAAAAGAAAATAGTTTATCCTAAGTTCCAGCCACATTCTTAAGGAATGGATTCTTGAAGAGCTCCTTCTTTATGTTATGCAATCAATATTTTACTTAATACCAAAGAGTTATTACTGAGCAAAGATCCCATCTGAAACTCAGGAAGAAACGTCATCAGCCCAGGAAGGCAGGGAGAACCACCTGAGCATGTTAAGACATTGTTGCCTGAAGGAAACAGGTAGGGGAGACAAGAGGAAAGAGCGATGCCTGAACACAGCTCAGCAAAGCCACGCACTGAGGTAGTGCCGGCAGCAGAAGCCAGAAGTGAGAGATGCCAATAGGTCTGTGAGCCTGAGATGGCATCAAGAGATGCTACATTTTAGAGCTGTATTAAAAATGTATTTTGCTGATATGCAATGGGGAAAGATTTGTTGATTTCTGCATGAATACACCAGTAAAAGTGTATACAAAAGTATAACGCAAGAAAAAACCTGCTTTTCGAAACTCACTTTTTTTCCCCCATTAAGGCCAATGCCCTGAGGATGTTTAATTTTGGGATGAAAAAAATAAATTCCTTTTTTTTTTTTTTTTAAATTATCTGGGAATTATAAACACGGTTTTGTGGGGAAATGCACCTCTCGGGGTGGGAATCTTATAACATGTTTTTAGACTTCTGCAGAGCGGTGCCTTCCCTTCAAGGGAATGGTTTTAAACTGTTTTCCAAGTTAATTCAATACTGTCACACAGGTAGATCTTCATAAATTAGTTTGTTTCAAACATGAGGATTATTCCAATGGTTTCATTAGGGTTCTCAGTATGCTGCTCTTACTGGTTTAAAAAAAAATAGTATTTCTAGTATTTTTAACATTGCACTTTGTGGAGAGAAATGGATGCAGCGAGGCAAAGCAAAAAGGGAAGGCAACAGGACACTGTCTAGAAGTACAGCACACTCGCTGCACTGTCTGCCTGTTCTGCTGCTGTCAGTGCTGTCAGAGAATGCCAGTGCGTGGGCACACATCAGATCTGAAATGCCACGGAACAAGCACACAGCAGATGGCTTCCACATACCGACGAGTTTGGAAACGCAGGTGAATAACCCAGAGAAAGTTGTTCTGGGTAAGCATTGCTGAGGCAAAGCTACAGGTAAACAGGCAGCACAGAAACGTGAACGAGCAATGGCAGCAGGCCCTGCTGAGCTGCAGGCACCTGGCCCAGAGCAGCTGGGGCAAGGCCTCCTCACTGGGCTGCCATGGGGAGCGACCACTCTGATTCCATGTGCCGTGCTTCATTCATGAGGAGCATCACTATTTCTTCTCAAGTCTGGGCCACGAAACTGAACGAGCAAGAAAAAAAGAAGAAAACTGATAAACAAAACAAGCCTGGATTCTTCAGTAGCAGCCTCTGCTGTCTCCATGTAGACATAGCTTCTTCCCCAGTTTTGCCCTGAGCAGACAGATGCTTTTCCACCACTGCTGTGCTCCCTTTCTTCAAAATGTTTATCTCCAAGACCCTTCATGCAGCTGACAGGGAAAGCACAGAGGCTTTGCTTGCAGATGGGCTAAATAAGATTTCTTGCTGCAGGCCAGCATTTGCATGTTCTGAAGTGCTCTCAAGCGACCCAGGGTAGCTCAGGCAGCAGTACAGATGCCGAGGACTGAACTGTGGTGATGTGTGAGCTGACTCCTCAGCACACAACTCCAGCTCAAAAAGCCACTCTCATATTCTTCCACACTGCCCAGCTTCAAAGCTTCTTGACTCCATTTCTGCAGCATACGCCAATTTGATTGCCTCTATGGCAGCTCCTTCCTCTTCTTTGAGCTTTAGGTTATCCATCTTGGCTGCCATCTGGCCCAATTTAATTTCCACTTGCAATGTCATTTAAAAAAAACAGGCAGATATACTTTCCTATCCCATCAGCATGCACTGAAATGGTCTCAGACTGGAGTAGGATCTGGAAATGCAAAACATCTGCCTATGCCGTTTCTGCCAGGACAGGTAGCAGCACCTGTTTCTGCAGAGTTCAGCCACTTATCCTTATGCAGCTGCATCAGAAGGTGAACAGTGATGGGCCAAATGCATATCTAATGCCAGTGGGCATAAACTCCAGTCAAAGTCCCTGATGACATCGAACAGTTTATTTTTCTCAGTAAATCCTTTTGAAAGCTTTTCCTAAAATCAAATTTCCCCACAGTTCAATCAAAAAGTTGGGAAACGCATTACAAGAAAGCAGCTGATGAGCAGACAGATTGGACACAGAAAGAAGCGTGAACAAGAAATACCATGGCTTACTTTATTTAAGGGATGAATTAAATAGTTCCTCTGACCTTGAAGGAAAATAATCTTGTTCAAGAAATGGAATTTGTTTCACTGCAACAGCTCAATCGCATGAATAGAATCCACCATCAGTTTCTGCAATGCTGGGTGCTATGCCAGTGCTATCTGCCCAGCCTAGAGAAGGACTGAACAGTCCAATCAGACAAGAGCCATTAGGCAGGGCTGATTCACCCAAAATCCAGCAAGAAGTATAGCGTGGGGCACCCTGTCTTGTGGCTGGCTTGTGGTGCCATGACCCCCAAACCACACTGGACACAGCACCAGAGCCCTGTCCAAACACAGGCATTCCCTCTTTCACCATATATTTTAAAAGGTTTTCTTCTTCAAAAAGATGAACTGAGATGGGGTTAAAAACAGGTCAGTGCTGAAGGTCTAACTCTGCTCCCTTGCATTTCAACCAGCACACAACACCTTTCATCCAGGGGATGGTTGGAGATGAAGGTGGTCTGCGCTGGGATGGCAGAGGCAAAATTCAATGCTTTGTTTCAAGTTATACATTACACCTGATGCACCGTACCTAACTCTTATCTGACTATGATTCAAGGAGTAAAACAGTACGGCTTGATTCTTGATCTACTTAATATGACAAAATAACTGTTGGAATATACTTCAGAAAAAGAAAAAATAAAAGTCACTTCTATTTGTTATTCTTCCTTCAGCTCTCCTTCCCCTTTTCCCCATTTCTGTCTTTCATACTGAGCCTCAGACTCAAGACAGCTTCCTCACTAAATTTTGCTTAAGATGGACTCCAAGGGGAGGATTTTCAACCGCATGATTTAGCTTCCCACCTGTAATTAATCATAAGAGCAGCTAAGCAGCTACACTTTGGTGTGCAGCACCAAGTGCTTACCCACACTATTATTTAAGCTGGGAGTTTTCATTACGTTTTCTTTGTTTGACCCAGCTCAGGAGCTGCTCCAACACTATTTGCTCCAGTAGCAACATTTTCAGGACAATTCTGTGCCCAGCCATACAGACATGTTATTTTGTGCAGATGCTCAACTGCTTTTAGCCTTTTTCTGAATCACAAAGATGGGATCATCCATCACCCTGTTTCAAGGTAAAGGGATTCTGGTCAATCTAAAATCATTTCTTAACAATTTTTTTTCTCTCCTGGTGATCAGTTTAAGATTGCATCGAGAACAACTGATGCTAAATGACAAAGACAATTGATTTTACTGATGATGCCATTTTTTCCCCCAGTCTGTTTGCCTTGCATCTCTTCTGGATCAATATTATCAGCCAGATAATTTCTGTTTCAGTCTTTCATACGAAAAAAAAAAAAATCTTCTGACAAACTACTGTTATTAATTTCCACCTACATATGTATTTTTTTCAATTTGTAAAGTATAACATTGTGAAAACCTCTAGCAAATGAAGAAAATCGTCATTTTGATGAGGGCTCTATAAAATGTTAATAAATACCTTTTGCACTTAACATCTTTTGCCTCAATTTGGCACAATACAAAGAGAAATTATGACTTCCTAATTCTGAAAAAATAGCTTAATGTTATGTCCATGCTCAAATGGATGTGATCAGTCAGTTCAATACAGGTGCGAATGAGAGATGAAACCTGAAATCCTGCTACTCCTTTCTCTGAGCTTATCTACATGTCCTATTTCAACATCTGAAGTCTGGTCTGAAGCCCAGAAAGTGTGATTTACCGCAGCTGGTGCAATGTAACACAATGTTGGTGTATAAATATAAAATATAAAAAACGAATAGAAGAATACTTTCTGGATAGCTAATGAAAATGACTTCACTACTGAAGCTGTATGTGCAGAAACATGTACCTGGCAAGGCAGCCCAGGGCTCCTGGGAATTATCAGAGCACTTCAGTTGCTGCTGTCACTTTGTGTAACCATCCCTCCACGATAACAAAGTCTTCCAAACCTCACCTCATTTCTGTCTCCAGGCCATCAGACCACAAATGTTCTGCTACCACAACATGGAAGATACCAAAATCTGATGTCCAAAGGATAAAGAAGATGGAACACGTGACATAACTTCTGCTTCAGAAAGGCCTGCATGCCTCAAAGGTTATTTCTTTTTTCAACCTACGACAGTTGGTCTAAGGAGATTACTCCTATAGAGTTTGCTTGAAAGTTCAGTGTCTTTTCCATGGTAGATATCAAACTACAGAGCGCGCCTCAAATTCACACTTCAAAAGGGGAACTTAAGATACAGAAAAGCAACTGTAAACAGCAAATTAGAATCACAGGGAAAGTCCATTTACCTTCTCTAACAAAACAAACTTCTTCAGCCTACTCTTAACATGGGTCTGAAAAAAAGATGCAGGAAACACCTCAGCCACACAACAAAGAGTGGTACAGAGCACTCTAAAGGACTCTATATAGTTTCAAGAAGTCTTCGAGGTTCTTGAAGATACTCATCTCCATCCACAGCAGAGTTAAAACCCTATTAAACAAATTGAAAGACTGATCCGCTTGAAGACAGTGCTGAAGAAGAATACTGCTTTGGTATTACTTAAGTAGCTCACTTGAAGCTCTCTCCACTGCACAACGTAGGCATGCCCTTCCTACAAAAACCTAAGCTCCATTAATTAAGTGGCAAAACCCCTGCTGACTTGGTTTGTCCTTCAACTTTTACATTAAAGTTATATCTTCAGCTTTTTGGACATACATACACCACTGTTTGCAGAATGCCATAAGCATCTGCTCAAGCTAACAAGCCCTGCATCCAAATCTTAAAAGAACTCTGTTGAAATGTCACATCCATTCTTATTTGAAATGACAAAAACTTCCAGTCTTCATAGGCATAATTAAAATTTGTGTTCCATATATGCTTTCCCCTCTGGAAAAAATTATGATCTATCATTTTAAAGGAATCAAAGCATCTTTCTACAATTGGCGTCTGACAGATTTCATTAAAGTCAGGTTTCTTTTGAAACGTGGTATCTATAATTCTGTTTAATGTAGAGCTCCCTCTGTGCATTTTATATGTGTAGACAGTGAGCATGCATACATTTTCCCTCTAACTTTTTCTGACAGTAAATCTGTTTCTAGTACTAAAGAGCAACATATTGAAGCAGGAAAAGATGACATTAATTTTGTATGTAAATTGAATGTATGCAATACATGACACAATAAATGTCTGTGAATTACATGGATTTTGTATTCCATAGAGTTGATTAATGTTTTTTTGTACTTTATTTATTTTTGTACTGTATTTATTTTTTTGTACTGTATTTTATGGCTTGTTTCACCAGAGCTGTCCAGAGGAGGGCCGGGAAGATTATCAGCAGGCTGGAGCACCTCTCCTGTGAAGAAAGGTTGAGGGAGCTGTGTTTGTTCAGCCTGGAGAAGAGAAGGCTCTAGGGAGACCTCATTGCAGCCTTCCAGTAGTTCAAGAGGGCATATGAACAGGAGGGAGACCAGGTTTTCACATGGGCAGACAGTGATATGGCAAGCGGGAATGCTTCTAAATTAAGAGAGTGAAGATTTAGATTAGATGTAAGAGGGAAATCCTTTATTCAGGGGGCACTGAGGCAGTGGCACAGATGCCCAGAGAAGCCGTGGATACCTCATCCCTGGATGTACTTGAGGCCAGGTTGGATGGGGCTGTGCGCAGCCTGAGCTGGAGGGTGGCAGCCCTGCTCATGGCATGGGGTTGAAACTGGGTGGTGTTTAAGGAACACTCCACTATAAGCCATTCTGAAATTCTATGGCTCCTTAACTCGTAGCTGAAAGGTGCCACACTCTTCAGAGCTCTACCCAGATCTATTCCTTCACCACCATTCAGACTTTCATTTGCACCTAGCCCTGGAACTGCTGGTCTGGCCACAGATGGCCTGGATTCCTCACCACCATGGGGACTGCCAACCTAGGAATGGTGAACTGGGCTTCTTCCCCCCTGCTAGGAAAAGATTCAAGGTGGTGCCCTGTTCAAATTTGCATGTCTTGTTTACAAAATGTACTGCAGTCATTAGGTAACCACAGCTCTACTAATTCCCATATTTGAATGCTCTTTCATTTAGCACTTCCTGCGGTTACTGTAATTACATTTCAGGGCTCATTGGCTGAGAAAGTCAAATGACATGATAAAAAAGGAATAATACTGAAACAAAAGTTCTCATCTCTAAATGTCAAATATACAAGAATGTACCGTAAGTTTTCAACAAATGAGACTGTCATTTTTCATCCTACATAGAGTATTTGTTTTTTCCATTAGATTCCATTAGATTGAGGGAACTGGGCTTGTTTAGCTTGGAAAAAAGAAGGCTACAGAGAGACTTATTGTGGCCTTCCAATACTTGAAGGGGGCATATAAAAATAGGGGGAACGGCTGTTTATGAGGGTGAATACTGATAGGACAAGGGGGAATGGTTTTAAACTGAGACAGGGGAGATTTAGGTTAGATATTAGGAGGGAGTTTTTCACACAGAGGGTGGTGATGCACTGAAACAGGCTTCCTAAGGAGGCTGTGGATGCCCCATCCCTGGAGGCATTCAAGGCCAGGCTGGATGTGGCTCTGGGCAGCCTGGTCTGGTGGTTGGTACCCTGCACACAGCAGGGGGTTGAGATCATTGTGGTCCTTTTCAACCTAGGCCATCCTATGATTCTATGATTCCTTTTTCATAGTGCTATTAATTACTTCATTACGAATCCATTACTAAACTGGACAGCAAGAAAAGGGCACATCAAAACAAAGTATGCCAGAATTTTAAAGTAATTTCTACAGACATAAACCCAGATCTTCAAAAGCCCTTTCCTGAGATAAGCCATGCTTACTGGAATCCTGTATTTATATTTTATCAGTATTATTCAGAAATTTTTTAGTAGCAGTCTATTAACATTTATTAATAATGAACATCACTGTTTTGATTACAGGAATACAAGTGTCTACTTGGGATCGAACACATACAGATATCTTTCAGGGAACTGTCAGTGCTTTCCATGTAGCTGACGCTACTTTTATCACCGAAAAACCATAGGAACATGACTAGATATGGAAATTGATGTTCTTCCTGACAGGAGCTGGTCTTGTTCTTCTACACTGATGTTCTTCTACATGCTTCGGTCCATGTAGGGTTGAGAGAGAATAATTTGTTTTGAACTGGGGGAAATGTATAATGAAGGAATCTAGATGTGCCAGTATATTAATAAATGACTCTGAATACCTATGTGGAAGGCACAGGCAGTTGCTGTTATTCCCCTTCTACCAGCATGAATTATAGATACAGCAGCAACAGATGTTGCCAATAAGCTTAAAAGGAGAAACTGAAGTGGTAGGAATACCAATGCAGTGTCATATGGGGAAAAAAAAAAAAAACCTGCAGGAGGAACACCTAAAAACACAGTGAGTTTCTTTCCACAGAAGCCAACCATATGACAGCAGTGCCTACCTCCTGCTGCAGTTAAATAGGTGGGTGCAAATGCTGTAATGGTACAAAGATCACAGAATATCCCACAAAGCCATAGAAGGAAGGAAACCAGTAGCATTGCTTAACAGTCTGCTTAATTTACAGTCAAGTCGACTGCCAAGCAACTGAGCTATAACAAGTCCCATATTTAGGGGAAGAAATGTTTGTCTTCTGTCTGTCCCTGCTTGTAAATGGCAAATGGAGGGAGCAGATAATTCAAGTACAGCATGTTCCAGCCTGTGCCCGAGCCACTGAGCAGCCAGGGTTAATGACTGCAACAGTTGATGTGGGCGCCTTGCCAGAGGCCGAGTTTATCATCATCACTATGACTGACTTCTACTCTCTACCGTTCAAAACAAAAGCAAAAACAAGAATACAACTAAACTAAAGAAAAGCAACCAAGGCCCCCACAGTTACTCAGGAATCTGAGAAACCCACAATACTTAACGTGACTCAATTTCTTTAGGACTGCATCAACTGCAATCCTTTATGACAAAGAGCTGCCTAAGCACATGGATCCAAAGCTGTTTGAGATGAGGCAGTCTCTGAAGCACTGACACACCACACAGAAAGAATACCCCCGGAGTATTAGTATTACCAACTCTAGAAGCCTCATTTAGGCAACTTACCTGAGCCTCAAATGTCCCCTTCACGCCTTGCATTTTTCAGCCACCTACCATTAGAACTATCAATAGAAACGGCTTAGTAGTGCAATCAAATATATACAGTGTGCTCATTTGGGAGCCCATCTTAAATCACTTAAGAAGACTCAAAATCTAATATTTATTTCTTCTGAATACAAGCAGATACTGAAGACTCTTACCCACAAGAACCATCTTCTGAGCACAGTGCTCAAACTTAATGAAAGATATGGTTAGGGAAAATGACAGGAAAGAGAACATTTGGAGACTTTGGATAGTTGCGTCCCATCCCAATGCATGCTGCTGCTGGAGGACGACAGTGTAGCAACAAACTCAGACTGAGGTCCCACAGATGAGCAGGGTTAAATGACTCCAGCCTGGGCCATGAACATCTGTGATATTATTTCAAGGATGAATCTAGACAGTTGATCTCAGCACCCGCAGTCCAAAGAGATGCCTTATTATCTGAATGCCCTGATAGATGTTTGTTATCTCAATAGTGACTTTTCAGAAAGCAACTAGTTTTTTTCAGAAGATAGGCTGTTTTCCACGGTTCAGCCCTCTGACACTGATGGTTTCCAGGATTCTGCCTACTGGCAACAAAATAAAATTTAAGGTATGATGAAAATCTGTACTCTAAATATACAAGCAGTACCTCAATTTTGACTGATTTCACTTTACTTGAGTGCCCAGATGAAATACAGAGGAATAAAAGGAGTGAGAAAGCATTGCTGATATGTTGTAATGGCTGATTGATCTAAAACCATCAACCATTTTAAAATTCATTATTTTTGCAATTCACTGTTTTACTCCAACTTAATTAGTGACAAAAACACAATTTGCCTTCCATCTGAAATGACACTGATAATCACAGTGGAACTCAACAATGAAAACTGCTCAATGTTATACCTTGTTAGGAATGAGAATATAGTACCTTTACTCAGGCAATGAATGCTTTTGAAGCCATTATTTTTACTTCCAAATTTACTAAATTTCGTATCTTTGACAAAGCTCATGTCAATGTATATCCTAGCATTAAAAAAGCTGACAACAGAAACCTCCAAACCCAACATCTAACTTCCTCACTGTTATAGGGAAGACGCAATATAAAAGGCGAGGTTTACCTTTTCAATCACATAAGCATACACAAGCTCTCATTCTTGTACTCAGCAACAGCCACAAACTCAGATACAGAGTAGAAAAGTAGGGATATAAATGACTACAACATAAATTTCTGTAATTGCTTCAAGCCTGTGCTGCTCTGCCCTGGAGTGCAAGAGCCGCTGGAGCTCCAATAGGCATTTGCTGCCAAGCAGCCCCTGCAGCTTGCTCAAAGATGTAATCAGCGACAGGAATTGGAAGAAACGCTGCTTTGTGCAGAGATAAATTTGGGTGAAACATGGGTGAAACTGTTCCTTACCTGTTAGAGATGACCTCTACCTGTCCACTCAAAGAACATCAAATCCTGCTGAGCAGAAAACAACACACCACCAGCAATAAATTAAAAACAAATAGATTCAAGGCAAAAATATGAGAGGCTCCTCCAGACCAAATAACCGAAGGCCATGTCACAGATAACAACAGCTATCTTTTCTGTTTGTCTGTCTGCCTCCCTTCTCCAGTAGGCAGGCTTGTTTTAGCAGCTGACTTATTTCTAACCTTTTTAGGGATTCTATTTACAAAAATCTTTCAGTTTCAGAACTGATTTCTATCCACTTCCAAAACACTCAATAAAGATCTGTAAACTGAGGATGAATGCAGAACTTTTAGCTACCAGTTCCTCTTCATGCCAAAGACCTCTCCATAGCAGACTGAGCTCTCTAAAACTGGTCTATCTACCAGAGACTGAAAAATGACCTTGCAGATTTACTGAATTAATTCAGTGTATCTTTTTATGCTCAGGCAGCCCTATCTGGCATGCTGTACGAGCTGTAGCAGACAGCAGGACACTGAGCTTCTTGCAGCTAAGCAGACAGAGCATATCAACTTCCAGAAAAAAACCAAAGCAAAACAAAACAAAAAAACACACCCTAAGCTTCCAGAGACAATGTGAAACACTGACTGCCTGTCCAACCTTGGAAGTGATCATAAAATGCATGAAGCAGTGAAATGTTCAGTGACATTCAGAGAATCATAGAATGGTTTGGGTTGGAAGGGACCTTAGAGATCCCCCAGTTCCAAGTTCCCTTCCACAGGCAGACACCACGCACAAGACCACGCTGCCCGAGACTCCATCCAACCCGCCCTTGAACACCTCCAGGGATGGGGTATCCCCAGCTTCTCTGGACAGCATGTGCCAGGGCCTCACCACCCTGGGGGTGAAGAACTTCTTCCTAATATCTAACCTCAACCACTCCTCATTTAGTTTAAAGCCATTATTCCTTGTTCCCAGCAAATTCCCTAATAAAGAGGTCCCCTCCATCTTTCCTGCAGGTGCCCTTTAGGTATTACTAATTACTATTCCCAATATATATTCTGCAAACACAAGATCTTCAGTGCAAAAGGGAAAGTACCCATCAGTAAAATCTCTGCGTGGCCAAACTGCTAATACTAAGTGGGTAAATAGGTTTGACTCAGAAATCTGAGTTCTGAACCAAAATGCCCATGAAGCAGCTGGAAACTGCAGAAGATCAAATCAGAAAGCAGAGACATTCAGCTATTTTCCCTTACTACAAGATGCTGACAGATCTATAGTGAGCAATGAATTGAAAGGGATCTTACAGTAGACGCAGCTGAGAGGGGAGGCATTGCTAAGAAGTACATAAATGGATTTGCTGTACTCACTTGTTCATTAGAGAATGAGAAGGGGGAAAAAGGATGCAAATTAAATAGAAATGCCTCATATTGACAGGAGCTGAAAATAACACAGCAGCACATAGGGACTGGTACTCAGTTTTACTGCTGGCATCAATACTGGATGGCTATCAGGATTAGGAGCAAGTCAGGCTAATGCAAAGCAGCAGCAGGCAGTTTCTCCTTTCCCCTATTGCTATTCCATCACAGTTCAGCTCCTTCCTGCTAACTACACCGTTTGCTCCCATCCCTCTATCAATTCATTTTAAAACGGCAGGCTGCACTGCTCTGTGCACAAGATTACAGATGGGGCTTGTGCCCACTTTGTTACAGCAGAGTATTGCAGAGGGAGCCATCTGGGAGGAAGAGCAAATGCTCGGCTTTCTAATTGGCGCTTTCAGTAAAATAGAGCACAGTCAGGATTGACAGACCTAGAGAAAACAACAAAAGCAGCCATCATGAAGTGAGCGAAGGAAAAAGGAGCCTGCCTACACTCCAGGCTCTGAAAAGATCTGGAAATAAATAAGATTTGTGACAACCCCCTGCACACTGGATAGTCATTGGTATCACTGATTCTTCACCCCAATTCAAGAGACACTGCCTGATTTTCCCAGCTCAAGCAGGAGCAGGGGCACTGGCTTCATGGACATGATTAACTCTTGTTCCCACAGCAGGATAACAACATGTACTACAGCAAAACTATGATCATCTTCTCTTCTGGATATTAGAGTAAAAGGATACCAATGTCTTGATTGCAATTTCTAAAATTGCCTCGTTTAACTAAAATCACTTCAGTAGCATTTCCAGATTCTCTTTTTCAGTTTTACAATTCAGAGATGTCTTCTGATTTCCTTATGGAAATTAATGAAGAGTGGGGAGGACTCCACCATCTAACCTATTCATATCCATCTCTCCTACTGCTTCTCTTCATATCATAAAATCACAGAATGATTTGGTTTGGAAGGGGCCTTTAAGACTGTCTAGTTCCAACTCCCCTGCTATAGGCAGGGATACCTCCCACTAGACCAGGTTCCTCAAAGCTCCATCCAGCCTGGCCTTGAATGCTTCCAGAAAGGGAGCATTCACAACCTCTTTGGATGTGTTCCAGTGTCTCACTACCGTCACAGTAAAGAATTTTGTCCTAATATCTAGTCTAAATTTGTCCTCTTCCAGTTTAAAACCATGTCCCCTCATCCTGTCACTACATGCCCTTACAACAAATTCCTCCCTAGCTTTCCCCAGCTTTACTGGCAGGCCACTATAAGGCTCCCTTGGAGCTTTCTCTTCTCCAGGCTGAAGAGCCCCAGTTCCCTCAGCCTGACTCCATAGAGGGCTCCAGCCCTCTGATAATCCTCGAGGCCCTTCTCTGGCTCCTCTCCAACAGCTCCATGTCCTTCTAGTGCTTGGGGCTGAAGGCCAGGATGCAGTGCTCCAGGTGGGGTCTCACAAGAGCAGAGTAGAGGGGCAGAATCTCCTCCCTCTTCCTGCTGGTCACACTTCTCTTGATGCAACTCAGGATACAGTTGGCCCTTCTGCACACACTGCTGGCTGAAGCACACACTGCTGGCTCATGTTGAGTCTTTAATCAACCAATACTTTCAAGCATACTCCTCAGGGCTGCTCTCAAGCCATTCTCTGCTCAACCTGTATCTGTGCTTGGGATTTCACTGACACAGGTGCAGAACCTTGCACTTGGACTTCATGGAGCTAATGAAGGCCCACCTCTCAAGGCTATCCAGGTCTCTCTGGACAACATCCCTTCCCTCTAGCGTGTGAAACTCTCAGCTTGGTGCGTGCTGAGAGTGCACTCAATCCCACTGTCCATGTCATCTACAAAGATGTTAAACAGCACCAGCCTCAGCACTGACCGTTGAGGAACACCACTCGCCACTCGCCTCCACTTGGATGATACACTTGGACATTTATATACTTACATATTAAAAAAATCACACATAATTTGAAAATTCCAGGATCTTCCATGTTATAAGACTTCCTTCTCTCCTTTAGCTCATCACACTTCCCAGATTTAGCTGCTCAAGAAATAAGTTGACCCAGCCTCCTCCTTCAAGATTCCAACTGTTCTTCAGTTTATTTCAACCTCCACAGATGAACCATCTAGCCAAAAACTGATTTTGCAACAGTTCACACAGTACACTCGTATTCTATTCCTGTTTTTGTAAAAATCTCAAAACCAGCTGAAGTTTAATTGCTAGATCCAAACTAGAATATAGCTAGCAGGGCACTTGGTGTAAAGACAAGCTTTTATACCATCACAGTGCTTTTATACAAGCTTTTATACACCGCAATGGCTTAAACGCTGAACTATTGCAGATAATGACGTCATAAATTTAAGAAGGCTTTGCCCACCTCATGCTCTCATTGCTAGTGCTCAGCCACTGTGGATCAATAAAACATACCTAGGCCTCCCTACAAGCCAGCATTCTAGGGAAGCATGGCCAAATTTATTGGCAGGGCAATTAAAAGCCAGTAGCCATTTTCTTGGTGTCTTCCAAAAATGTAGCATTGGCTTTGCAGAAACATCACCAAAGGGCTGATGGCACCATAACAACATCAAAGAAAACAAAGTTACTCCTTTGTTATGTTTGGAAACTGCAGCTCCTCTTTGGCAGAGATGAACTTCAAACCCCTTATCAAAGTTCATTCTCATGCACGTTAAGAAGCCTGAGGGAGGTGGCTGAGTCGCCATCCCTGGAGGTATACAAGGAACGTTTAATTGCTGTACAGAGGGACACGGTTTGGTGGAGTTATAGTGCTGGTAGGCGGACAGTTGGACTGGGTGATCTTGGAGCTCTTTTCCAATCTTGCTGAATCTATGATTACGACAAACAAAATGATATTTCAGGTTTCTGAAAGCTACAAAAAGTGTTATGATGGATATTAAAACAAAACCAAGAAATCACCTCATCACTTTTACACAAATATTACTTTAAAGTACTTTTTGACCTGTCTGAACTCACATTTTTATGCAATGTATTTCACAGACATCCTATTTTCTAAGAAAGTTTACTACAATTAACCTTAAACTTGCACGTTGTTAACTCAGGGTAGTCCTACTTGAGAATTTCTGTAGTTTGTTTTTGTTTTTGTTTTTGTTTTATGCCAGCTTAATTAACCTTGTTTTTTAAAAATCACAATTTTATTTAAACCTGAGACAGGACATTTACAGATAGACCTTCTAAGGGATCACCTACAATTTCTGAGAAGGGTACTCACAGAAAAGGCTAATCTCATCAATCAGTCCCAGCTCTTAAGAGCCCCGAATAAAAGGTTTTGACATCTATTTGGGATAAGTCTTTCACTGCTCGGTACCAAATTGACATGGGTTCCCAAAGAGAAGGGGAACAGCTGCAAACAGACAATGCTGAGACTTGGCTGCAGTGACTCCTACCATATGCCAACTGCTGTTGTTGGCTTAGTTTTGGACATCAGACCAGCAATAGCTGATGTGAAATCAATTAAAGAGGGGCAATCAGATAAAAGTTCAGTTCCCTTGGGCTCAGGTATGAGGCCCCTGGAAAAAGCAACTTTGTAAAGAAAAAGGAAGCTAACTCTACTTTTGCTCATAGCTCCAATCTCCTTGCAAAAGAATGAAAGCAAATCTAATGCTGGAAAACTAGATATGGTACCACAGTACTGAATTTCCAGTTCCTGGAGGGAAGAAGTGAGAGTACAGCTTCATGGCAGCAACATAGGCTATACAGAGAGATGGCTTCAGACTCTTCCTTCACTTAGGAAGAAGCTGTCTACTTAGCTTTGGTCACTCAGCCTGTTTTACAATGCTTGATTTACAAAGAAGGCAGCTACAATTTTTACTCACAACAGCTTACAAAGTAATATATATATATATGCATATATATGAAATACATATATAAATAAAAACTTTCTGAACACCTCTGCCCACAGTTATATTGCTCAGTGACATGAGAAGAAAAGCTGAAGCAGCTGAGTTGTACAGCTTGGAGCAGAGAAGGCTCCAGGGAGACCTCACTGCGGCCTTCCAGTACCTCAAGGGGGCTTATGAACAGTGAGTGAGACTGACATGGGCAGACAATGACAGGACGAGGGGGAGCGGTTTTAAACTAAAAGAGAGGAGATTTAGGTTAGATATTGGGAGGAAATTCTTTACTCAGAGGGCGGTGAGGCAGTGGCACAGCCGCCCATGGAAGCTGTGGATGCCCCATCCCTGGAGGCACTCAAGGCCAGGTTGAATGGAGCCCTGGGCAGCCTGAGCTGGTGAGTGGCAGCGCTGCTCATGGCATGGGGCTGGGGCTGGGTGGTCTTTAAGGTCCCTTTCAACTCAAGTCATTCTGTGAAAAAGCCACATCTTTCCTTCTAGTACAAATCAAATCAGAATTACAGTACAACTTGTCAGTGAACAGAAGGAGAATAGCTGAAAATGCAGATTTCTGAAATAATATTTTTCTGAATTAACTGAGAACGTGCATTTACTGTTAGACTGCAGACATGAGCTGCTGCAGGCCGTACCTCACTGTGCAAGGACAGTGACTGCACTGACAGCCTGGATTACAGACGCACATCGCTTTGTTACCCCAGGGAGTGTGGATGTTTAAGGGAATACTATTGAGGACGGCAAGCCCCAACATGCGCCTTTTCTTTTTGCCCTTTTGCATGGTTCTGTGTGACTATTTATATGCACTTTATTTTATGCAAGAATTAACTGAACACTGCTAGAGACAAACAAGACAAAGCACAGCTAAACGCCAGACACCTAGCTCAAAACTCCTGCAGCACAGGGCACTGATTTTGAATCTATAGCTTCATTCATCGCTGAAATGCAGCCAAGACCCACAGAGACTGTAAGTCATTAGCATAAATGCAATGCCCCAAAACAACCAACCTGATGTCTGTTCGCATCAGAATGGGTCACTGCAGGCTGTGATTCACAATGCCCACAGCAAGAACACCTTCTGTGGCATGCAGGTATATCCTAGCATAGCAATATGTATAAATACTTATGTACAACATAATACAGTATATAAATATGTATAGCCACTGAGATAGCTCCTGGGCAGGTAATTAAATCTCCTGATCATTGCAGCTATTGCACCCCCACAGGCAGGGCAACATGCACTTAGTCCCACTACAGCATGGCAAATGATATTAAAGATGATGCTACAGAATCACAGAATTATGTGGGTTGGAAGGGACCTCCTGAGATTACCTAGTCCAAATCCCTGCTACAGCAGGTTCCCTACAGCAGTGTGCACAGAAAAGCATCCAGGTGGATTCTGAATATCTTCAGAGAAAGAGACTCCAGAGCTTCTCTTCTGGGCAGCCTGTGCCAGTGCTCTGTCACCCACACAGTAGAAGAGTTCTTTCTCATGTTCAGATGGAACTCCCGTGTTCCAGTTTGCATCTGTTGCCCCTTGTGCTGTCACTATGCACCACTAAAAAGAGTCTGACCCCATCTACTTGATTCCTGCCCTTCAGATATGTTTGAGTTCCCCTCAGTATTCTCCAAGCTGGACAGTCCCAGGTCTCTCATCCTTTCCTCATAAGGGAGGTTCTCCAGGCCCCTTATCATCTTTGTGGCCCTCTGCTGGATTCTAGTTCCCCGTCTTTCACGAACTGGGGAGCCCAGAACTGGGCACAGTACTCCAGATGTGGCCCCATCACAGCATAGTAGAGGGGAAGGATCACCTCCCTCAACCTGCTAACCGTGCTCTTTTTAATGCACACAGCACAAGGGCACACTGCTGGCTCACGGCCAACCTGTCGTCCATCAGGACATCCAGATCCTTCTCTGCAGTGTTCCCATTCAGTAGCAGCTCCTTTCATCTCCTAAAACTGTACTGCTGCACGTGGTTATGTCTCCTCTGGTGTAGAACTCTGCACTTGCCCTTGCTGAACCTCATCATTTTTCTCTCTGCCCAACTTCCCAGCCTCTCCAGGTCTCACCGAGTGGCAGCACAGCCTTCTGGCACGGCAGCCACTCCTCCCAGCCTGTACTATCATCAAATTTGCTGGGGATGCATGCTATCCTATCCCTTCACACCTATGTCTAATCTTACACGCTTGAGGATTCCTTCATCCTGGTGCTGTCTCCTTGTACTGTCATTACATTCTAGCTGAGGCCCGAGGCCTCAGAATGAACTCACTGGTAAGTGAGGAGTATGCTCCCAGTTTTACGGTCACAGAAACCACATTTCTGCTCTGTTAAAAAGGACACTATATTCCCCTATTTCCCTCATATAATCTGAATGCATGAAGTCTCTCAGTGCATGGGAGGTTTCCTGAGGGAACTTCCACTCCTGAATGAGAGCCCTGCAGCTCAGATCTTGCTGCTTTTTATCTGGCTGCTTATTTCCACCACTTGGAGCTTTTTTCCATCCATCTGCAGAGGCAGACTGATTATCACGCTCTGTTCATAATAATAACAGCTTATCTGCAGTTATCACTGTGGACCACGCAAGCAGAGAATAACCAGGCTGATACATGCTGTTGAGCTACAGGAACACTTCCCCCAGCTTAGTTAACCCTCTCACAGACCTTGCCCTCCAGCAGCTGCCTATGAAATTTCCAGGCCATTTTAGATGAAATGTTCGGTTTCTTTCTAAAGCACTGTATAGGATCTTCACACAAGTTTCTTTACCAGATAATTCTGCATTTCTGATGTAGTGTATTCCCTCTGATTATTTAAATCGAAGCATGAAAGCATTTTATCAGCAGATGGATAATTTGAGTTGGGTTATTGCATCTACGTAAACACAGCAGCATGGTTTGCTACCACTGAGAAGTCTGGGATGCCTTGCTAGAGCCTGCAATGAAGGCAGCGGCCAGGAGAAAAGGTTAGTGAGGACATCAGCTTCCACATTCAGCTCTTGTGAATGATAAATACACCTTTTTAGCATGGTTCAGTATTGCTAACAATAACACTTACTTGTATTTTAATTTATGACCAGTGATTCATACACTTCAGGTTCTGCTTGGGATACTGCTGTCTGCTTATGGTAGTTTTCCCTGATCTTGCAGCAGTGCTCTTACAGGTGGAGTTAGCTGCCATTTTCTGTGCTCCACAGAGCTGCAATGTACGTGTCATAATTCACTTTCCAGTTATGATCTCAAAATAAGGTCCCTTGCTATTTTTTAAAATGCAGAGAACATACAAAGCAAAAAATACGCAATCTCCTTTTCCTACTACCATCATCCAGGAACTTTAAAGGATGCTAGTGAGTACATTTTCTTTCTGCTGCACTTTCATAAGTACAACTCATCAACATCAAGAACACAACCTCTTAAAATTCCTTGATGCACCACAGGATGGGTTCTTCCACAGTCAGGTGAGTGCAGCAGGAAAGGCACACTCACAGCAGCTTTCCAAGATTCAGTTCTAGCAGCAACATGGAAGCCAGCATTTGCTGGTGTAATGACAGACATGAAATCACATTCTCACTGTATGTGCAAAATCATTGGGCTAATGAGTAGCATGCTAAAGATGAGAGGCAAAAGGAGATGGACAATATTTATATTGTCATCTTCAAAACCTCCCAGAGCATCTTAGGCTACAGACCTTCTGAGTACAAATTACATTCTTTCAGAGCTCATTCACATCACCCTCATCCCTTCCCTGCCTGGTCAATTCTTTAGAAAAGCTATTTAAGAACTATATAAATGTGGAAAGTCCCCACTACAGCTACATATTTCTCATAAAAGCTTGCCAGTTTTGTACATTTTCATTCTGAGCTCCTGCTTCTGGCTCAACCACTGTCTGTCTGAGGGCCACTTCCACATCCTTCACTTCTCTGCACCGAGGAAAGACCTCAGCCACCGTATTTCTTGAAGGAAGTCATACACAAGAGACTTTAATTTTGCATCACTGCCCAAGAGTCTCACAAGAATTTCCCTTCTGATTTCCATGTACCGTTTGAAATACTCGATTTAACTCAAGATGCCAATTCAAAATGAAATCCACAAACAGCTTTAGGAACTCCTAAAGTACTTTCCATACGATGCTGAAAGCAGTGGCATATTTCTTGGCCTAGGCAGAATGTAGGTCCACGCAGAAGCCTGGTTTCTGAGCATTATAATTTGATCTCTTAGCATAGGCTTCTCGTTGGCCAAACATAACACAGCCAGCCAATTTTCCACTGAGCTACACTGCATGTTTTCTGGATGTTTTTCTCTGTAGTTTTACATCTTTATTCCCTATTACAGATGTCCTATCCTTTATAACAGTGAACATAATGGCATTTCTAAGCCTCTTTCAGTCCTTGCTGTAGATAGCTACCTTCATATGCAAGGGTCTAAATATTGGTGTTTTAACAGTGTTTTAACAAACAGGAAATATATATGTTGATCCTGAAACTTGGAATACTCCATCTCCACGAATTTACAGTGCTCTTTTCTTCATTGCACTTCATAGACCTCCCCTGGTGCTTCAGTGATCAGCAGGCGATTCTAGCTCAGATGGAAACAAAAGGCTTAGACTGTTCTGCAGATAAGTTTTTAGAGTGGCACTGACATTAGTTACCCCCAGAATCACCTCAAACCCCAGTGCTTCTACCCTGGCTCACAGCAGTCCCCACTGCACGTACTGCACTTCCTAACTGGGTCATGTGGTCCAAAGGGACTCTAATAGCCTTTCAACTGTCCTTGGGCTTAAAGATTTATCCTTATTTCTGGTTCTGTAAATCAAACTGGTCACAGCTGAAGCTCATTTTGATCTCCCATCATTTTGCAAACATGTGGATGGATTGAGATGGTATAATATCTATATAATATATCCATGGAGATGGATGTAACCTGGAGATCAGTCCTGCTCAGAAGGAGGTGCTGGTCCCTCCAACAAAAATTATTCTGTGATTTCTATATTTAATCTAAAAGAACTCTTATCACTTTTAGCCAGTCATGGGCCTCGCTGCTGACCATAGCTTAGGATTTTAGCTACGGCAAGGATCAACCGTAATGAGACAGTATGGGGGGAAGAAAGATGATACTCCATTCACTGCCTGCACTTTCAGATCTCCTGCCAGTTCCAGAAACTCACCTATGGACACAACTGCAACACAGGTTAGAATCACACTCAGAACCTTCTATCAGATATTAGCGAACTCAAAACTGATGAGTTTTGATGCAAAAGCTGATTCAGGGCTACAAGAACCAGAAGGTCTCAGATTGTCAAATGAGTGTGTCAAATCTAGCCTCCAACATGTGTCCATTCACCCCAGCAACTCACACTTAAACTTCTCAAACAGCTGCATGCTTGAAAACAGCTCAACACAGTGGATTCGCACTGGCACTGTTGGAGGAGAAAGCTGAATTGAGCTTCCAGCCCTCCTGAGCGAACACACAGCCAAGTGCTTCGAGACAGCACCTCGGGCAGCTAATGAAGTAACACAGCAATGGAGTTTACATAAACTACAGACCCTGTCTTATCTCAGGACCATTATTTTTTAAAAAGCCTTTATTAAAAGAAAATAGTGACAATTCACTAAGTATTTAAAATCTCTTGTAAAGCAGAAGGGGAGACTGCGTTTCCCTCCAAATATCTTGAACTCTCACCGTCGAATTTGTCAAGTTTATTACAACTTTTACAATCTCAATCCCTTTCATAATCCAGGTTTACTCTGGTATTTGAAGCTGCTGTAGCTAAGCCATTCTCTTTGACCTGATTCTGCAGCGTTTCCACAGCCCTGACTGATGGGAGATCAAGACAAGCTCCCCTGCCTGGGGAGCAGCCAGAATCTCAACAATCAAATCTTTTTGTTTGAATTGATAAATTTCTGTAGCCTCTCTTCTACATAAAATTGCCTAAGAAACCAGTGCAACATCCCTGTGAACTTACTGCTGTGTTGCTGGCAATTCAGGATGGCAATGGGCTATTTGTGTTTAAAAACAGAGCCTTTTGGTGACCTGCTGGTTTAGTGGAGCCCACCCTCCCCAGGGCCACTGCCCCAGCAGAGTTTCAGCAGCTCCATGGTCCCACCCTCCTTTGGACCACTGCACATCTGACCTCCCAACAAAGCAGCCTGAGGAGCTAACATGGTCGCAGCTGACTAGCTGAAGCAGTTCTTGATTCTGGCTGGTTCTCCTGAGGATTGGGATGGTGAAAGGAGGCAGGTACTCTGGCCCAGGACAGCAGCACCCACGCCCATCACACTGTACAGCTTTGGAGCAGGGTCCAAGGCACGCTATCACTAATGAACTGAAGACTTCAGCTTCGTTCTAGTACTTGGGCATCCACTTCACAGAGTGCCTCTTTTAAGGTAGAAGAAATTGTTCTCAATAACTAGCACTACGGTTTCTCACTTCTCCATTCCTAACTGCTGCTCTTATGCAGTTTTACAAGACCCTCCTTATGCTATAAAATCAATTAGCTTGGTGCAACCTTTTCCATTTAATGCATTCTGGCTGGGAGTTTGGAAAAAAAATATATAGCCCAGGAGCAATAACACTGAAGCAGAATAACACAGAGCAGCAAAGATTGTAAGTGGGCAGGGCATCCCTTTCCACACAGAATGGCTGAGGTTGGTGGCCCAACACCTGCTCCAACTGGGACGCCCAGAACAGGTTGCCCAGAACCATGACCAGGAGGCTTTAAACATCTCCAAGGAGACTGCACAGCCTCTGGGCAACCTGTGCCAGTGCTCCACCACCTGCAGCACCACACCAAAGTGCTTCTTCCAGGTGTCCAGAGGGAACCAGGCTGTGCCTGCTGCCTCCTGCCCAGGCACGGGGCATCACTGACAAGAGTCTGGCTCACACAGAACCAGCTCTCTCAGCTTCATCACTGGAGATGCTCCAAGTCCCTTCCTCATCTTAGTGGCCATTCCATGGATTCTTTCCAGTATGTCCGCTCCAGCCTTCAGCTGCCCATTTCCCCAAGGACAGCAGCCCCACACACCAGCCTGCCTCTTCGTAAGCTGTATGAGCTCCGAACCACAGCCTGCCCCATTCCTTTACATTGCACCGAGAGCTCCAGCTGAACTACATCACCCCAGCCTCTCCCAGCTGCTGTGCCTGACACCGTGCTGCGTGGAAGAGGTCAGGACCAAAGCACCAAGGATGAACGATTTCCAGCACACGTGTTCCCCGTGGGGATGACAAAGAGGGCACGTGACTGATGGAAAGCACTGAGCATGGCCGCACGGGAGCTGCCGCGCTGCAGCCCAGCTCCCTGCAGACAGCTCTGCGTTGCCCTTTCCCAGCTCGCAGCGTGCCGCAGGGCTGGCATCTGCTAGCACAGTGCATCTCAGCTCCCCGCCACACCACCGTGCCCCATGTTTGTCTTTACCAGCACCCAGGCAGTGATAAGCACGGCTGCACTTTCACACTGCCCTTCTCGTGCTGTCAGAAGGAAAAAGCAAAAGCAGAACTGTGGAGTGTTTGACATTTGAAGTATCTGTGTCACTGAGAGACAGAATTCCTAATCAATTCCTAAATACTATATGTAAGCGAGCAGGATGAACAAACTGCAATCTGCTCGTTTTATGCTCTTTGAACAGCTGTGGAAACAGCTCCTGTAGGATTTTAAAGGAACAGAGAAAGCTGAATTTTATGAATTCATTTTAGCACCGTGAAAGTCTGCCTGGTAGACCCAGCACCATTCTGGCAGGACTGAAATATTAAGAACCAGATGGCTGCACTGATCATCTGGCAACAGGAACATGAAGGCAGGAGCAGAGGGGAGGCTAAAAAACCCTCAGTTTGACTCCACTTTGATCAGAAGAATTCCCATTCAACTTCCTTTCTCTGAACCCACCGGTTCCTGGACCAAGCAGCAGTGGTCAGGGCACTGCCAATAGCACAGAGCCCCTCCGGTGCCAGGTCCTGGCTCTGTGCCCCAGCTGAGCACAGAGGTACATTTGGACAAGGGCAGGGCACAGCCTGGGTCAGATCTTCCGCAACTGCTTGCACTGCACTGTACCTGAGGTGAATGAACACTGATGGACCACCCCCAGGAAGCTGACAGTGACTGTACAAGCTCCCATCACCTAAATCTATATACATGGGAGCCATGGAAACAGGCAGTTAGCACGCTGGTGGCTGCATCCAGATGTGTCAGGCAAACCATTTAACGGTGCACGTCATAAAACAAGAGAGCAGCATGGAAATGAACACCCAGTACTCTTGACTTCCCAAGTTCGCAGCATGTGCTGCCTGCAGGAGGGCAGGTGCAGGACTGACTGTACTTCACCGCACACTCATACGCAGTGTGCACAGGCACACACCTCCCCATACACACAGCCTGTGTTCTATCAATACGGCCACAACATCAACAGGCGCAGCCACAGCAGTGGGCACTTCTGCTCGCGCTCCATCTACCAAGAGCTTCAAGCATGTTTAGTGCAACCCATGAAAAACCATTCTAAAGCAGATAGGAACTAGGCACAGGTTTTTCTGCCCGACCGTGGCCGGGCTCAGCATGGCAGAGGGAGCAGCCGCCCATCCCCAGCCCAGCCTCACACCAGGAGTGGGTCCACAGGGCTCCCCACGCTCTCACGGCTGCCTAGCAGCAGCTGAGCTGCAGAGCAGCCCCAGCCCAGCGGTGTGGGGATGCAGCACCACCGCCTGCAGGGAGATGCTCTGCTTCGTGCCAGGGTCGGTTTGCAATGCACAGTGTTATTTGGGCATGAAGTACAGTGCCGCATTTTTCAGCCTGCGGATAATCACAGATAAGACAGGTCCCCCCCACTGCTGCACCAGCACCACTTCCACCCAAACCCTGGGCTGCATCCACGGCCAGCTTTGCAGGGAGCCGACTGCTCCCACTGAAGAAAAGCTCCTTGTTTTCCAAGGCATGTGTCTGTGTTGCTGATACACGGCAAGCTCAGCTACGATTTTCCAGCACAGAGATCAGGAAAAAAAGACAACAAAAAAACAAATAAGCAAAGCCATTCTTTTGGATTTTTCACCCATTTAGACATTTAGAACCACTTCTAGTATTTAGCGTTCCACTCAACTGATTTAATTCTGGATTCTCCAGACACAGGAAGGATCCCAAGACAGCCTCCCTGCTCCCAGAAACAGAACCAAAGCCAACGAGACCATCTTTTCTGTCAGATTAAGCCATCTCTCCCATCTTCAGCCCATCTCACACTGCTGCAATCTCAGCCCCTCAATGTACCATCCGTGCAGCGCGTTCACCGGAGCGCTCACAACCAAGGACCATCAGATGAGCTTATCAATTAGGACGAGCTTATCAATTAGCACTTTCAAGGAGGCTGCCTTTCCCCCTCGGTGCTCTGGCAGCCCGCAGCCGGGATGCAGCCACACGGAGGGGATGCCACCCTCCTGCATCCCCCGTCCCTTTGTAAGCAGGCTGGCACCGCGGCGCACAGCAAACAATACCACCGGCCCTGAGCAAACAGAAAGAGGATGAAAGCAGGATGCGTTTACTTACATGACGATTCAGTGCCAAACATGGCTGGCCCCAGATGCTGCTATTTTAAAAAGGAGAGAAGAAAGAGTGGAAGACAGAGGGAGTGTATGAGAGCAGGGATGAGACCGCTACACAGCAGGGGTCATGAAGGCAGACAATGCAGTCCGAGCTATCCAAGCTGCCAGACCCTCCTCTCCTCTCTCCTCCTCTCCCCTCCTCTGCTCCACGCTGCAGATAGCTCTGCGTGCCCCCAGAGCGAAGGTCCTTCTTCGGGCAGCCGAAGGCAGGAGCCTCTGTGTTAAATCCAAGAGATAAGGGAAGGCCGGCGTCGCTTCCGCGAGAGCGGCGGGCAGAGATAGGTAGCGGACACCAGATACTGCAATCCCCAGCCCTGCGCTCGGTAAGACAATAGCATAGCTCATGCATGCACTGGATGACGTCAGGACACTGCAAAGACTGACTGCTGCTAACCAGAGGCTCGGAGGGGGCTCGGATGGAGCGCAGCAATTCAGATGGGGATTCCTTTGTCACCAAATACAAAAGACAAAGAACCAGACGCCTATCTGCTTCCCCGATGATCAACCCCCCGACCTGCGCCTTTAACTCGAACTGAAATATCTGCTATCAATTCACACTTCTCTGCTCAGCTGCATGACATGCAAAGTGCTTCTTTGCAAACACATCATGCAGAGTAAATTCCGGGGACAAATGTCCAAGTAAATGCCATTTATGGCATTTTCAATATACAATAATCACGAATTGCCATTGCTAATGCTCTTCATTATCTTTCCTTCAAAGAGAAATGAAAACCCTGAGCCAATCTGCACTTCAAAAACCCTCTTCATGTGGCACTAGCCAGCTATCTCATTTACTTAAACCTATTGTCAAAACACAGTGTAGCAGTGCTCTAACCATAGTGAATAAATTACATTAAAAGAAGAAAAAAACCCAAATCACACTGCTATCAGTGATAAAAAAGCATCCTAGCAACCAAAGAACTATTTTATTTCTTTCTTTATTCCTTTAAGCCATTCAGATTTTGTGTTTCTTAGCCTCTGCAAGTGTCTTTTTTTTGGTATATTTTTTGAATATTGAGCATATTTTTTCTGATATTCGGTAATTTCAAAATGTTAAACTGTAGAAACAAAGGCTTCAGCTGACTCCTTCCAGTCCCACTGCAGACAAAAGGTACTTCCATGCCTTGCACTGGCAGGAGCAGCAAAGCAGTAAGCTGATGTGCAGAAGCTTGCAGATATCAGGGGTCGTCTCTCAGCACGGGAGTCCAGATGGGGCACAATGAGGAGTTCTTAATGAGTCTCACTGAGCAAGTACATGCAGCTATAACCATGGCAAAGACAGAAAAGTGCTGCAGTAGCCAACATGAAATAGGAAATAGATGCAAGTCCATTAAGCAAGGCACTTAAAGAAAGGCTACCCCTGTCTCTGATCTTTCGCAGTTTACTCGTTACCAAATGCTCCCACTGCTCTGTTTGCCAGGGGTTTTTGTGCTCTCTGCAGAATGAACCATCTCACTGTGGTAAACAGGCAGGGAGAATGGGTAACAGCTAACCCTGGAGGCACCTTCCATTGGAACATCTGAACACATTCAAGTCGCCGGGGAACTGCTAGTCATCGGCAGACACCGTTGCCCTAAGAGCACACTGGAAAACAGTGCACAGGTCAGAACCACAGGAGCTCACTGGCACCTTTCTGCTCTCAAGGAAGGGCAGTGTGGGCCCAGTGCCCAGTAACGGCTGTGTGCTCCTCCCTACAGCCCTGGGCCATGAGCGGTGCAAGGAAGGAGAACAAGAAGCTCTACCAAGCCCCATCTCCTTGCTGTATTTGTACAAAGGGTCGGGGGCAAGGTGCTCTGAGCTCTTCTCATGGTTACCTCTGCTGGCACAGACTGCTCCTTGGCTGTTTCTCCACTCAGCTCCTCAAACAGCCTCTGTGTGTGCAGCACACACCCCAAGAACACTTAGTCCTACCAAGCTTCTGGAAGCATTTAACTGGAAAAGAGCGATGGGAGAGGCTATACCCTGGGGTGAGACATCATCTGATAACACTGTGCAACGGGCAACTCTCCATCTCCCCACTGACAGATGGACACCTGAGCATGGTGACTCAGATCAACCCTCAGGCAATGACTAACCAGATGTCTTCAATCTGTTCTTAAACACCTGAAGTAATGACCTGGCACTTGAAGTAATGACCTGGCTGCTGAATCGCAATTAACATTTCCAGACATAGTGTGGGTGCTCAGCACCATTAAGGCATGTCCAAATTATTCCTGCTCACAAAGCTATCCGTGGCACAGGACCATAGTTTGGCTATTCCCAGAACTGAAGCAGTTATTTTGACTACTTAGGGCCAGTAACACCTCCTTTAACTGCAACAGCTTGACAAAAAGCTGTGGTGTGTGGAGGAAGCAAGCCTTCTGGCTCAGCTTTCAAGTAACCAAGGTAAGCTCACAAAGCCAACATGTCTATTACGTGCCATGCCTAAGGCTCCCAGCGTCTTTAAACACCAAACACTGGAACAAAACCCCTAGTGTTAACGTACAATGGCTTACGGATAATTTTAGTTCTGATGAGCAAATCTGACCTTCCCACAGCATTGTTTCCAAAGAAGGTGCAAAACCTAAGGGCTGGCCAGTGACAGCCATGCAGGTGTCAGGGAGCCAGGCCCACTGCCAGGTTCTCACTGCATACGTGGCTGAAAGGCCCAAACCACCCCGACAGCACCTGGGTAAGATATTCATCATACTCCGGTTCACTAGCATTACTTTTGCTAGGTCAGTGCTTTACACTGTGGAGGAAGCAATGCTTGACAGACCTGCACCAAAATTCTTTATCAACTCTACCGAGAGCACTTACAAAATAGGTTTAATTTTACTACCTCCTGCTTTATATAATGACAGCCATACAGTTAGATTAGTTGACTAGTAGAATTTAAAATTTCTATTTCCCATCCTGATTTTGCTTTTTATTCTGCAAAGAAGGGTTAACAATTTTCACCTCTTCCTATGAGAAAGTCTATCTATCCTACACAGCTGTTCAGATGATGTAAACTAGCATGCAGAGAATGTCAAAGGAAATGTGCAAGAATTATCATTGTTATGATCTTCTCACAATATGCACAAGACATTGTTCAAGCATTTGATTCGTTTACAATATAACTTCCATACATTTCTCCACGAGCTAGCTATATTTAAAGCAGCAAATATATATTTGAAGTTCTCTGCTGTACATTCACATTTTCCAGAGAAAGGGATGTGCTTCTCAGTTACTAGCACATTTTGAACAGATATTCCTTATTTCTCAAATTACATTACAGAGAATGAAAGTATCTATTTTGTTAATACGAGAGTCTAAACATTAAACAATAGCTTGGCTTTTAATAAAGAAGATGAAAAATTAAATGTCAATTTTATATGGACATAAATTTCGGCTTCAGAATCACTTCTCTTAAGAAGAGTGGAGGCAGGGAAGTGCAAGCTACTAACAGAGGTAGACTCATATGTGCTTTACTCTGATCCATTACAATAGAAACCTTTGCTCGCTCTTGTTGCTAGAGAAACATTTCTTCTTGAGCTTAATCCCATTTTCCATGGGAGAAACCTCAGGAAAGGAGGAGGAATCCACTGCACCTCTGCATGGGAGATCCCACCCACCTCCATAACTTTCACTGGCCTCAAAGATGAGCAAGGTTTGTCAGTTAAACTCTGCCTTACTTTCCAGCTACCGTGCTCTGTTAGTTTTTTTAGGATGTTACAAAATTTAAGGCATTACGCAATTAATCTGTACGTCCAGCAACCACTGAACTTATTTCGCCTCTACGAAAGTCAGCTCTCTCCTAAATTTAGAGGCAGGCTACCCATCACCTCCAGCTTCTGCAGGTTTTGCTGCCTCCAGCAGCAGCTGACAGCAATTATTGATCTGTGTGACACCAACTGTAGCGACCTCACACCAGCAGCTCAGTTCTACCGTGCTGCTCTCTTTTCCTTCTTAAATGGACAGAGGGAGAAAATACTATGAAAAAAAACCCCGTAGGTTGAGATCAGGACAGGGAGATCACTTACCAATAACCAATACAGGCAAAACAGACTCAGTATGGAAAGATGAATGTGATTTATGGCCCACTGATAACAAAACAGACCAGTCAGAACTAACACCAATCTAGAAACGCCTTCTCCCATCTATCCTCTTCTACCACCTCCCCCAGAGTGGGCTGCAGTCAGTCCATAGCGCCTCATGTTTGCCCATTTCTGTCCTTCCTCAGCTGATCCAGTATGGCCTTCCTAGAGGTCCCAGGACCGCTCCAATGCAGCTCCACACCATGGAGCTCACCCTGCAGGCAGCTCCACACAGGTCCCCCATCTGTGGGGGTATCCATGGCCATACCTCCTCCAAGCTGCATGCACTGCCACACCATCCAGGGGACAGCCTGCTCCTCCGTGGGCCCCTCTTGGGCTGCATGGAGCTGCTGGAGCACCTCCTGCCCCCCTCCTGCCCTAAACTCAGTGCCCACAGGGCCGCTGCTCTCTGGTTTCTCCCCCCTCTCTCCCAGCTATGCAGCGGTTGTTCTCTGGCAGCGGCTGGGCCCTGTCGGAGCAGCTGGAGCTGCTCTGCTCTGCTCTGGCATGGGGCACTGCACTGCTACCAACACCTTGCCATGTAAGCCTGATACACCAACAAAATACTGCAAGGGTGTTTTCCAGGCTACGGAGAATAACGGACAACAATGACAGCACACATCACTGAGCTGCAGGTGACTTCAGGGTTTCTATGGCCTTATTTTGCTCAACTTTTCTGGCACTTCATTAGCTGCAGTAAACATATCTGGTGAATAATTCACGAGCATACTGGGGAGGATCTTCATTACCGGTACAATTTCACTGTGAAGAAACATCCGATATTTGTCATTTTAGGAAACAGAGGAACTCTCCCAGTGCCCAGGCCAGCAACTGAGAGCAGAGGTGCCTGGTTCCCAAGAGGCAAGACCACACAAGGAGCTGACTGCCCAGAAGCTGGGCCAGCAGCACGGTGGAAAATATCCCTGGATATCTGAGCCATTCCCTCAGTTCCCTTATTTCACTGGCACAGAGAGGAAGGAGTGAGCTGGCAGAGAAAGAAATGCCAAGGTCTCTAAACTGATTAACATACAAAGCAGAATTTAGACCAGAATGGCTTCCTGACTACAGGACTGTTTTTATTATTTTTTGCTCTTGTACTGGTTTTTCAGATATTTCTGTATAGTCCGTATCGTGTTTATGCAACCCCATTTCACATAATTCTTTTTCTGCAGCAATTTTAGCCAACTAATGCCTCAAAGACTAAGTTTTTGGAGCATGCACACACACAAATGACAAGAAGAAGTGAAGAATACATATTTCATTTTTCCACCAAAAATCTTCTTACGTCTGTGTTGGTCATAATCTGAGATAGAAAGTCCAACTGATAGATTTCATTTTTGAAAAGAGATATGAAATGAGCCATAATAGAGCACTGTCAGATTATTGTAGTATTTTTCAACTTTAATTCTACAAAAAAAACCTTAGCTTCAGCGCTGCTCTTTACATGATTACTGCAATCTGTTTTTTATGAGAAGAGCTCAGCAATCAGCAGAGAAGTTCCCTGTGCTCTGCATCCCCCAGGACACTCTTCCGGAACGCTCTTAATGGACACAAAGCTCTGGCAGTTAAGAAATGGCAGTGCACTGCACACAGAGAGCTTCATGTAAAGAATACTGCAAATGAGAGAGAAGAAAAAAAAGAAAGGATTAGCCCAGCGCAGGCATTTAATGCTAGGGTAAGGCTGAAGCTGTGGGTGCCTGACAGGCATCTCTTCACATGGCTCATTGTTTGCTCCTCATCAGCGTCACTATCTTAAGGAAATCTCAAATCTTAGGCCCTTATCTTCTGCAAGTGATAAAGCCTTGAGACCCTAGGCAATAAAATCTAATTTTCCTCCAGTAGCCCCTGGACTATACTTGAATAGCTGGGGTCCACTGACAGAGAACAAGAGAGTAGAAAGGTACTCCTATTCCCTACAACAAATGATACAGGTTCAGTCTGCCATTTTCTACAACCACTTTCCTTCCTATAATCAGTGTGAGACTGGAAAATTATGCAGTATTATCTAATAAATGGCAGAATATATCTCATCTTCTGTGCAATACTGTCAAAAGACCAGGATGATGACTCACCTCTTTTTTATTTCAGTTTTGTTGGTTTTGTTTTCAGTTTGGTCGGTTTTGTTTTAAACACAGAACAATACCCAAAAATATGTAGACAGTTACCAACACAGTGGGACTACCTGCTCACTGTGTGCAAACAACATTTCAAACCTAAATTAAATGCATTAGTTTTCAATAAGATCAAGTCCCAGGCCTCAACAGAGCATGACTTCATTAAATTCTGAGAGCCAGTTTTGTCCCAAACACATTCAACTGAGTGGTGAAACAGGGCCATGGCTGTATCTGAAAAATGTACAGCAGAACACACCAGCTTTTGTAATGAGCCAGGAGAGCTTGAAAGCCAAGGAAGCAACCAGTGAGCACTGTGGTTAAATCAAACACATTTCATTAAACAGCTATTCATATGCATTTTTAAAGTAGTAAAATATTAGAAGAATGAAGATGAAGAGTGTGTATTTTCTACATTGAGGGAAATGCCTGAAATATTTTGTGGGATTTTTTGTTTTTTCATCCTAAAATTAGGGTCATTTCCACAGATCTATGCCAAAGGACTGCACATATGTACGTGCAAAAGCTTCAAATGTATGAGTGAGCAGAGGTGGATAACAAATTAAAAATAGATTATAAACAAACTAACATTTTTAATGCAACTCTGAGGGATGAGAGATTAGGATTAAGGCCTATTCATAATAAACCACATGCAAACTGGTATCAGTGAGAACATGTGTGCCCCAGAAAAAGAAAACACAAAAATATCTAATTTATATGCAAAAATAGTGAAACAGAGAGAAAGTTTAGAACAGTAGTAAACACTGCCAACACAGCATTATGATCCATATTAATAATGGTGACTGATCTAATGCCAAAACTTCACAGCTAGGACTAAGTTTGGTTGTTGAGACAGGAAGATTAAATTTAAATTAATTCTCAGTCTGAATAAACATGGGAAAAATGTGAGATTTGACCTTACAAATAGCAATTGCACATACAGGGAAAATTAAGAAGGACTTCTAAGTTTACAAGGGAATACCCACAAGACAGTAGAAGAAGGTGTGTGAGCTATTTAGCACAGCTTTCTGAAGGAAATAAGATTCACATGGACACGCTGTCTGTGTGCACAAGTCCCTGCTTAATAACTGGAAGCATCATCCACGGCAACCCCACTTTGCAGAGGGGCAGGAGAAACCAAGCATCCTGGGTGCTGAGTGACAGCAAGTAATTAGGTAGGGAGGAGATGATTTATAGAGGTCTCTACTGCATGAGAGAGTGCTGTGCTGAACGTGTATCTTGCATAAAAGAGTTCACGGTGTAACCAGGGAAAAAATTCAGAGTTTTATTCTTGTTTTCCTATGTGGATATCTGCGTGCATTATGCTGGCTAAACTGACACTGCAGCCCTAAATATAATGCATTGTACGGTCAGCTAGGAAACAAAATCCACTGGAAAGCAAGCTCCATCAGTGCCACTGGGTGAACCTCCAGGCATTTAAGGATTTTGGTTTTCCCAAGGCACAAGATTTTGGTAGCGTCACAGCCTCTGGTTCCATGAATTCCAGTCAGTTTCCAGGCACTGCTAGTCTAGCAGATAGGTACATGCTTGAATAACTCAATAAACTGAGGTTTTCTTGAGGAAGAAGAGCCTCTTGTAGGAGCCGATCAAACAGTCAAAGCAGCTGCTTTAGAAATCCCATTTGCACACACTGCTGCAGCCCAGATGTCCACCTCACACAGACTGCAGGCTCCAGGCTTGGACCTCGCCGCAGCAGCCTCTTTTGATGTACACTCAACAGCAGAATGGTAAAAACCTTCCTAGAACGACGGAATTCTCCAAACTAAAAAAGACTTTTCTGGATAAGTGTCAACCTGAGGAGCACACATCAGATGAAGAATCTTCCCCCATGGTGCATAAGAGTTGTCCCACCAGTTTTGAGGGAAAGTAGGCTCTTAAACTTGATGAACACCTTGGAAATGTTCTCGTCAACCAAAAAGCACTAAGAAAATGTCAGGCATTTAGTCATGGTAACAGAAGGCTTTCCTATATATAGTTAGAGGAAAATAAGATTGGATAGAATGGTGCTACCTGCCTTCCTCGTAGCAGATCCAGCTGCACCAGCACCCTTCCTGCCAGACACCAGTCATGAAAGAAAACTGCAGAAGCTCCCAAATCCTGCTTCACATGGGAGCTTGCCTTTGCAAGGACTGCCTTCGTGAGGAGTTCACAGCACCTCTTGGCTCAGAGGGCTCCCTCAGCAAAAATACCCTGCTGCCAAAATACTGAGAAACCTTAGTAACTACTGCCCAGTGACGGTCTGATACATAAACATCACGGTAGAAGCAGGACTCTAAATGGGTGTGCTAATTAGCAGCATGGCAATTTAGCAGCAGCTAAATGACCAGACATTAACCATATTCAAGTTTCTAAACAAACTGTGGGCATCCCCATGAGCAGACTGCACTGTGCAGGTCCAGCGAGCCTGCAGCTCCCTGCCAGGCCTTTGCTGTGCCATTTGCTGTTGGTGCAAGGTTCCTGAAACCCGGTCCCAGCCTTCAGCAAGACCAAGTCACCCAAAGAGCAGGTATTAAACTGAGAAAGACACCTTCTGCTGTGTTCAGCCGCATAATATCCATGACGCCATTGATTTAACAGTATCTTGACACTTAGAAGCACTGTGCCAAGTATATTCTCTGGCTTCGGCATCATGAAAGATTCAAGGGCCTGTGCCCGGTAATAGGTGGCAAGGAGAGTTTATCAGCGTTATCAACTGAAGCAGGAAGTCCATGCGAGCACAGCCTTTGCAGATACACAATGAAGATAAAATCAGCAACAGTCACTTCACCGAAGAGCAGTCTCCCTCGCAGTCAGACATTCCTCCTTCTGCAAGTTAAAGCACAGAGACACATTCCTTTCAAGCTGATGGCTTTGTAGCCCTTTTCACATACTGGATTTATTTACTCAGCCTACCTAATCAGTTGTCAAACCAGATAGAAGTGCTTCAGTAGCAGAGCATGCGCATACCACATGTCGTTTCCCCCCCCCCCGGAAATTGCTGCATTGCTGCCTCAATTCTCCATATAGCAGATCAGTCTTCAGATCACTGTTGGCTCTTCTTAGCACTGTGTGCTGTCAGTCAGTATTATTTACCCACTTCAGCCTCTGGCCCTGTTTACACTGTAGGCAAGTAGCGTTTGACACCACTTATCCTCAGTAGAACACACTCTGGTTGTCGGCCAAAACAAATCCCCAACGCAGAAAGAACGATCTGTCCCTGCACCAGGGCTGAGGTTGGTTGGCTCCCACCACTGGGGCCGCCCCACGGGGCCCAGCAGGCACCTGCAGGGCAGGGCTTGCATGTTCCCTGCTTTTACGTTTAAGAGAAACAGCATAAGAAATATATCCTGTGCACATAGCTTCTGAAAACTCTCAAGAGGGCTGGAAGAAAATGTATTTTTAAATTATTTACATGGACTACTGTACCTTTCTTCAGCTCGCAGCAAACATCACTGGAAATACTGCAAATTGGATGAATGAGGTCCAGTATGGCCTCCTCCCTGCTCTCACATCTGTTTATAAACCAGTAAAAACAGACTTACAGGCTTTATTACTCTTCTTGTTGCTAACTATCTGCTTGATTGAAACTGAAACAAAAGGATAACTTTCTGAACACATTATAGGCAGGGAAAAGCAAATGGCTGAGTGCTTTAATAAGGATATATGATATCCAACGTCCAATCATGAGCATACAGCTTCCTCTGGCATGTGGTGCCAGTCCCAAGAAAAGACCTCAGTGGAAAGACCAACTATGTCTTAATCATGTCCTCAACATGCCCCTTATTCCAAATACCTTTTGCATGTCTGTGCAGAGGGAGTTAAGGCTCTTCTGGAACATTGCTTTCATTGTATAGAATAAGTGCTTCTTGCCAGAGCAATTCTTTTTGCAACATATTTTCTATGAAAAATAGTTCACTTTGTTCAAGTTCTGCTCTGCATTACCAATGCAAATGAAAGGAATGCATATGTGAATTTGTATTTCATTGGCAAACTAACCCTTTACCAACTTTCATTGTCATGAAGCAAATGTCAGTAACTTTGCTTTGCTTTAAAACAACACAGAAGATGGAAAAAAAACTAATAATAAGAGAGCTGCATAGCACCGCTTGTTGAAATGTACTTATGTACTTTGATAACTGCCCACGCTGACGCACGTCAGGTTGCTCCAGACAGACATGTGCTGCACACTCACTGTGGAAGCCAAAAGGGAACTGGAACATTTTACTTGCAAGAGCCATGCTAAGAGCTCAGCTCAGCCACAGTGTTGATTTACATGCAGTGTAAGTTAGAGCCAGGAGATGTCTTCAGGGCAGGAGCTTTCTGAAGGGCAATTTCCTGGTTAACAAGCTAGAGTTAAAACATCTATTTCCTTTGAAATGTGCCTTTTTAATCATTCGTGTTTTTCCTTATTATTGACTACTTAAAATAGAGTGATTCACTAGTTCACAACAGCCAGCAGTAAACACAAAGGAAAAACTAATCAAATAAAAACCTGCAGGGCCAGGTGATGGATATTCTGGACAGTTCTGTTGCAGAAAGTCATGGTGAAGTGGTAAATCACTTTCTGCGAGAGGCTGAAACAAGAGCAAGACAGCTGTGCCAATTCAAGCCAAAACACAAGTCAGTCCTTATTCCACCCACCCAGCCATGGCCAAGCTTGGCTCCCTGGCTATTTGCCTTTGCTGAAAATCAGAAAGAGGCAACTGAGGCTTTGATTTGAGGCATGACTGACCACCAAGGAAAACAGGACCTTCTCAATCCAATCTTTGTGTTTTTTTCTCCAGTCAACAGATTAACATACAGTTAACAAATTAACATACTGTCGGCAACAAACAAAACTTCATCCTCTTTCAGATACATCAACTTTAGCTCAGGCTCTACATGGAAAACCCCATTGTTTAATTTTCTTTCTCAATCAAATGATTCCATACTTCTGCTGGCGGTAATGAGCCATAGTTTCATTGTTTCTGCAGCAGCCAACTATGATTTTCTGCATTTCTTAGCACAAGAAGTTCCCCAAATCAATCTCTACTAGAACTTGTTCACAATGCACTTTGGCAGCACATGGCTGTAACCCAAGGACTGTTACTTCACAACCAGCAGCCACGCTCTCACAGGCTCCTCACAGCCACCTTTGGGTACTCTCCCTCCAGAGCAGCATGTGGGGAGCCCCACTGCCTGGGGACGGATCTGGGAACCCCACACAGCCACTGACTGCCCATACATGCATGTTTAATAGAGCACAGTTACCAGTGACTCACAGCAATCTGCCACCTCTACCAACCCCGGAGGTCATGGAATTCCCATTTATTCCAGTGCAAAACCACGTCTTTATAGGAGGCATATCTTGACCTTTTGGTAGAATACTATTACTGCAGCAAATGATGTGGTCATGATCTATCTAGCTAAATGTATGGCCTTTGGTCACTTCTGTGCCCCCACACCAACAGTTCTAATGTTCTCCACACAGTCAGAGCTCAGTCCTTCGATAAAATAATCCTTGGATATCAACAGATTACAGACATAAGATATTCCTTTAAGGTAGCTTTTGTATGAAATATAGAACACCATTTTTCAGTTCAAAGATGGCTGAAGTAATTTCTGAGAAGAGCATGAAAAGAAACTGAAGATTCTCTAGTTTTAAAGATGCTGTTTAACAACAAAGGCCCCACAAAGGTGATCTAGTGCAGTCTTTGAATTCTCATCATAGAAGGAGAGTGCACAGGGCACTTTTCACTCATTCTAACTCTTTTGCCTTTTTATTTATGAATGGGTTTTGCAATGAATTTGCTGGCTTCAAACTGGTAGCATGGCTTTTACCCTTTCCAACTCTCATTTAATTGCTCCTACTCTCACAAAGAAACCATTTCTCCTTCTGCTTCTATCCCACACCTCTCACACCCTTCCTACATCCTGCACAGCTGATCAGAAGAGGTAGCCAGCAGAGCACTGTGAGCCTCCCACCATCTCCTACACCTACAGCTGCCAGCCCTGGTAAGGGCTTCCCCACATTGCCAATACTATCTGAAAGGTTCACACCCTACCAGAAGGAGCTGGGTTGTCAAATGCCAAACAGTGCACTTCTGCAGCAATACATGTCAGCTCTCCCATATGGTGAGCACTGGTCCTTTCCACAGGCATGAGCGACGCTTTGCAAAAATTTTGCTCCTCTCGCTCTTACTCCTCACTGATTTCTAGTCCAGACACATTTTCTCTGACCAAGGGAAGGAACCAGTGATAATTCAAGGGAAGGGGCACATGCACTCAAGGTCTAGAGAACCTTGATCAAGCCCCTTCACTCACCCAAGATCACTCCGTGAGCGTCCTTGTACACCTCAAAGCCCACCTCCCCTGCCCAAGAGCCTGCAGTCACTCCAGCACTCAGTCAGCCCTATTTTCTGGCACAGACACAATGCTGCTCCCCTGTCCTTGTTTGAATCCCACAGCACACCCCAAATTCCATTGCAAGGGGAAATGGCTATCCCCTATGGATTGCCACATCCAGCCAAATCCACCCTGTTAGCTGGTTCTACCTCTTCAAAAAAAAAAAAAAGAAAAAGAAAAAGAAAAAAAAAAAAGAAAGAAAAAGCAAATTCTTTGATTTTGCTCTGATGGAGAGATAAAAAAAACAACCAACCAAACAAAACCACCACCACCAAGAAAAAAATCTGTGTGCTTTTTTTCCCTCAAAACCCACCTTTACATCATTCAAAGGACAACAAAAGACATTGCTGACATGCTTAGGAAAGCACTGCATAAGAGACTTTCTAGTGCCATTGCAGCAGGGTAACAGAGCCCATCCTAGGGGACAGTGAAGGACCATCAGCAAATACTACTGGACTACTGGGGGCGGTGATGAACATGACAGACCAGAGTTACTGCAGAGGTAAGCCAGGGCCTTGGCTGCTGCAGGAATGCACTGATATATACAGCAATTTTATCTAAAATCCTTTTGAGACTGAAATGTGGAGCTGCTCTGTGAGAAGCAGGCTGTGCTGGAAAGCCTGAGAACTGTGATCAAAGCAAGTCAGAGGAGCCACTGGCACAGCCAGGACAGGCTGGAGTGCACTCTAGAGATCAGAAAAATGGAAGGAAGTGGGAGAAGGTTTACAGCATAAAATGGCAGAGACCATAACCGGGAACGAGGTGGTACCTCTGTGCAGCACTGCATGAGCCACATCCCGGAGCCAAAGGCAACACCAACAATGAACCTCCTCTGAACCAGCATGGCTTTCAGAGGGGTTTTTCTCACACTAAGGATCACATTCATTGTTCTGTGCCAGCAACAATATTGCATTGTAATGTCTTGGGATTCTGGCAGACATAAGAAAAAACATTCAACCTCAATAAGAAAGCTCCAAGAAGCAGCTAAAGCAATGAAGAACAATGCTTTGCTGGCTGCTGTCCTGCATGGGAGACTTTTATGTATTGACCACATAGCCAAGCACAGCAGCGTGAACTCAGGTGAGAACTGGAGCCCATAAGCCCGGATTTTAATAAACTTCAAAAGGTCGATGATCAAGCAACCAAGCTTTACCTTACCTATAAAATCAAAGGAAAGCTGAACAAGGCCAGAAGACAGATCAGGCTGGGGGGAGAAGCCTTATCTGAGCATTCAGGCAAGAATGTGTGGCCACAGCACCACAGGAGCACAGGGCCTGTCTGGCCTCCCTGCTCCCATCAGCCCTTCCTTTCACCATCACCATGCCCTGTGCCTCAGCCTTATGGATACATGTGACCAAAAAATTAAAAAGAAAATAAACAGTGTAGAGCAACTCAAAGTGCTTTTTTTGACCTGTACAATCTCACAGATCATCAACAGGAAGCAAACATGGTGATGTCTATGCAGACAACAATAGTGGCTTCACTTCTTTTTCAAAAACTAATAGTTCATTTCAAACTAATATAATTTCCATCATTTTTCAGGATTGGGGTTTTGTTAGTTTTTTTAAAGTTTCTGCCCTTCTAAGAATTGGACTCTTATCTTTAATGGTCACTCATTTTTCTTCTTACACATTCTTAAGGCAATCTTTCTTCACATTCCGAGCAGAACAGGATTTCACAGCCACTCTGCTTTCCTTTTGGTTGGGGAGCACTCTGAACTTTCTCACAATCATTACAACAGAAAAGCTTCAGCCAACACAAAAAGGAAAACATAAATTATGCTATGACAGCTTTATAAGGCTAATTCTAATAAATATCCCTCAGTAGGCTTCTATTCAGTGTTCCTCTAGAACAGCTACTGGGGATGTTTCTGCTGGAAGTATTTTCAGTTGTAACAAATATTTAATGGGAGTGCAAGGATTTCAATGCTCTTTCACTGGGTAGATCAGGACAGAGCAGCAGGGCAGAAGAACAGAGCTGACCAGTTTGAGCACTGGCCTGGGGCAGGACAGACCATCTCATAACAGTTGGATGTAATTGACTTTTCTCACCTGAGATAACTCCCACTCAGACTTCTGTCAAACCTGTGCCCCTGCTCCGATCAGCTTAAATCTGCTATGGGCCAGACAGAGCAGAGGGCTGAAGATGGGTCTCCCATGCTGGAGGACCAGGGCTACCACACTATCAAGGCATGCATGCAGGCCAGCCAATGCAGCCTCTGGCAAGGTCTTGTTTATCGTAGCACTGTTTCAGTGGTTTGTTTGGGTGCACAGGGAGTCTGAAAACAGCACTCAAAGTACTTTCTACTTCAGCACAATCTATATATGGATCTCTGCCTCACCCAAGTTACTGCCTCTGGATTTTTACTGAAAATGACAACAACAGAAAAGTCCGTATTGTTGACAGAAAGAAATTATGATTCTGAAAAGAGCAATTTCATGCCTTACCTATATGAAATTATGTATATAATGGTTGACTTGTTTGACTGAAACTTAGAAACCCAAGTGTCCTTTTCAAGAGGTAACCAGAAACCTTTTTATTCAACTACCACTTTTACTGGAAAAGTCAAGTCACTTTTGAAAATAGGATTCAGACACATGATGACTTGGAAGGAAATTCAAAACTGTTTCATATGAGCTGATAAGCAGCCTGACAGCTCACCTGTATTATCACTGACCCATTCTTACATTGTTTGTTACCAAAGTCTCTCACTGCTGGTACTCCAGTGAATGCTGAGGAGCCTGAAGAGGTCTGTGTGTCTGCGCTTGTTCAAACTGCACTGAGGTTGTGAAGGCTGAGATGACAACTGGAGGCTGAAGGACAACGTTCAAAAGCTAGAAGTGCCTGATACTAAAGCTGGCATAGAAAACTGGTACAGAAAACACTGATAGATGAATGAGGAAATGTTATACCTGACATGGGACATGTCAAATTATGAATTTCTATCCATAGGCTGAATCCATTTTCTGTGCCATGGTTTCAGCACACAAAATAGCTTAGACTCAAAACAGCAACTTAAAAAAAAAAAAAAGTTGAAAGAATTAATCTAACAGTAGAGTTCCACCCTCTTCATGTATCAGCTCTCCTTTCCTGGTTATTTATATGGGCCAACTTTCAAAAGCAATGAGAATGACTTTTGTTTTCCCTTATGCACGATGTGCCCAGCCAGCTGGACATCTCCTCCAGCTCTACGTGAAATGCCTTTCAGCCAATCTCTCTACACTTTTCCTTTTCAGCTCAAGCGCAGAGTATCTGACCCCACCCCTGCTTTTCGTTGTGAAACTGGAGCATGCCCAACATTTTTTCCTCAGTAGACAATTTATTTTTAAATCAATGGCTAAGAATGCAGCATAATATAGCTTAAAACAAATGTTCTTAGTCATCATTTCCACAATATTTCAAATCCTTTATGGGAAATATGATTCAGAAGAGAACAGCAGCAGAATAGAAACCAAAGCTGTTCTATTAGTTAGTGTCCACAGCTCTTAGACTCAAATCTGAACAATCATTTAAACCGCATTAATAAAACCTTGGATAATTAGCAACTCTTCACAACAGCCCTAATAAACAACCGCAGAGCTGTCTCAAGGTACACCATATTTCAGTGGCACACAGCTGGGCTGCTACTGAGCGCTGAAATTCTGCTGGCCATGTTAAACGTGACAGACTTTCCACATCTTCAGGTTTAATATTTAACAGGAGATAGGCTGACTGACTTCCTCATAAACAAACTCTCATTGATCCCAACTGGCCTGTTCTCATAAGTTTTTCTCCTCACCCCAGACAGAAAACAGGTCTCCTATACCATAACTCACTGTTACTTCTTAAAAGCCCCTCAGACTTGCACAGAAAGCGAGGCTAAATGTCATTTCTCTGGTACTTCTAACAAACTCATTCGCTCCCTGTTCTCTTCCCCACTGCACTGATAAATAAAGGTAACTGGTTTCAGTGGCAGGAAGGGTAGATGTAATGTCAGGTTCAACACTTTGAGGCTTTGTAAGTTAAACTTTTACAAATCCCATGGCCATGCTAGCTACCCCATGAATATGGGATGTAATTTCAGACACAGCCGAGAATTATTCGTTGCTTCCCTCCTTGCTGCACTACACTTTGTTCCAAAAGTGCTCCTGCCACATAATGTAAAAGCAGATGGATCTCTCTGCTGCACTCAGAGATCCTGTAGGTAATAAGATACTGCACTGACTAAATGGATCTCACTGGGTGCAGACAGGAGAAAAAAATAGGAAATATGACTGCAAATAAATTTCCATTAAATCACTACATTTCTTCTTTCCTTCAAATGAATTACATTTTTGGCTTTGTTCACCACAATGATCTTTTAAATTCTTTCTAATATAACAAATTGAAATAGACTGAATGTGAAATAATAACAATTGCACTCCTGCTTTCCATATGGACTTATTAAAAAAACCACACCACTTAGGTTTGAGCCATCATGGCCAACTATAAAAGCATACTTACATTCACGTTGCCATGAACTTTTACCTACTGAAGACAGAGAAATCAGCAACTGACACCACAGAGAGCCCCACAGGATACTGACAAAATAAATGTATTACAGGATAACATCACAAAGAACTGTCAATTGAACTATCATACAGGAATTAAATGTGTGAAAAACCCAAACAAAACATAATATGGTCAATGGTCTGACCTGTTTACGTGTTTCCTTTCAACTCCACTGTAAGGTTAAAGAGAGTCATAAATATACTGTTTTCTAAAGCCAGGTTAATGAAGGCAACATGGGCAGAATTGGAGCATATCTGATGGTAGAGAGCCATAAAAATAATCCCATAGCATTTGCTGCCCGGCTGACACTGTGGTTTACTGAATGGCAAGAATGGAATTTCTCTTAGTGTGCACTCTGCACCTGACAGAAAGCATGTGCAGGAGCAATATCCATGCTCTTGTCTACATCTTACACATCCACAGACCAGACCCTGTGTGAGTAACTGCTGCATTCAGGAGAGAATGTTGCTCTCCATGTTGCTCTCAAAGATTTTACACTGCAGTAACTGCAGGACGCTAAGGAAGCAAAGCAGCTGTATCAGCAATGTTATCTTTGCAATAGACTCCCCTTTAAGTCCTATTTTTCATCACTAATAGGTGGGTTCTTCCCTAAGCAGAAATGTGAGGCTTTTTGTGTGGCAGCACTGCTTTTGAGAGGAAAATGCTCCTTGCAACCCAGCCCAGCTGGGCTCAACACTGGCCTGCGAAGAATGGAGCTAAACACTGCTCCCACCTGCTTCTAACATCCCTGGGTCTGGGTGTTTTGTGCTACAGCCCTGTAGGACACAAGTTCCCACCTTACGTTTCCACAGAGTCCGGTAGCCTGGAACCCAGAGCATCACAGGGACCACGGAGGCCCAAAGGCACGTCTCCTAGAGAACTCATTCAACATTCCTGTCTCATACTCTTAAGGGACAATCTATCCAAAGAAACAAAACATGGTTTCTAGTCATAAATGCCTTATCTGACAAAGCACCGAATGCAGCACACTTTACCAGATGTACCTTATGCCACCTCAACACTGTGTTTACCCAAAGCCCCATATCCCTTCTGATTCTTGCCTGTAAAAAACCCTCCATTCCCACAGAATTTCCATTTCCAGAGGCTTTCTCTTCTTGCTGTCCATGCATTTCAGATCCATACTGTCTCATTGGGGCGGTCAATTCTAAAGCCAGGGCCCTTGCTGGCAGAAGCCAGCTGCCATTGCTGTATGGAACAGCTCTTGTGTTCGGACCTGACCTGACTGCGCCAGGACACCTCCTCTGCCCCAGCTGCCCATGAAGCATAACATCTGTGCTGAAACCTAAGTGCTGCAATCCAGAGCAAAAGTTACAGCTATAAATGGTCTTTGCACACCAAAACAGAGTTAGTGATTGTATAGGGGGATATTTCACATATGGTCACAAACGTGCCTGAGAGCTCCTGGGCTTCTCACTTGCTGGTAATAAGTAGAGAAAAAAGTAACAGTGATTTCTGAAGTTGCTGTTTCTTGTTAACGATGATCAGATGAAGAATTGTTAGCAAAGCCACAGCAGAAAGAAAACAAATAGCTGGGTAAGTCTGTTAACCTGAAGTAGAGCCCCGTACACTGATGTAAGTCAGAGAAGTAGGATGTTTTTGAACACATCTACTTATTTGAAATCTTATCACGTACTCTTCTGAGTCCATAAAAGAAGCAGCAAGGCACGCATAAAAGATCTTTAATCTCGCCTTTAAAGAAATTTAGTAATGGAAAAATCAATCACATATCTGCGTCATACAAACTGAACAGTTAAAACCACAACACACTGTCAAGACCTTATTAAGGGCAAAACATTCCCATATTTGACTTCACCATGTCAAACTTTCAACATCTGCAATTATCTGCTGTGTTCTAACATTGTAAAACAGCAGCTTTTGTGCTTTGTTGGAAAAGTTTTCCAAAGATTTCAGCCCAACATGCTACTTGTGTTTAATAGTCAGACACTGGAAGGAGATTCAATACCACTTTCTAAGCACAAGAGTCACTTACCAGAGGGAGAGGGGTGATAGATGTATCCAAAGAAGAGCAAGCAGGAAGCCTCTACAAGGACAAAGATACTGGCCACAGCACGAAACACCCGGTGAAGGGATTCTGCACAGCTGAAGGAGCAGTGGTTTGCTGGTTTTCTCTTTTTATTTTTTTTTTCTGGCAAGCTTACCTAGCCATCTTGCTAATTCGTCAAACTCTGTAGCCTTTTCATAGCAATCTAGACAAGGAAGACATTATGTTGCTCAGACTTTCCTTTCAATGCCTTGAAACTGGCTTTGAAACAACCTAGAACATGGTTATTCTCATATGCCCATCAACTACTGGCGTGGTCCACCACCACCGAGTGCTGCCTTCACTCACACCAGAGAACAAGTAGCATCCATTCACACACACCTTTCAGCCTTGCCCAGCTTGCAGTTTGTCCACAAATGGAATGGAGTGGACCTTAAAGATCATCAAGTCCCACACTCAGGCCGTGGGCAGGGACACTTTCCACCAGCTCAGGATGCCTAGGGCCCCATCCAGCCTGGCCTTGAGTGCCTCCAGGGATGGGGCACCCACGGCTTCTGTGGGCAGCTGTGCCACTGCCTCACCACTTTCTGAGGAAAGGATTTCTTCCTCACACTTCATTTAGATATTAAGCTTCTGCCACCTCGAGACTTTCAGAGAAACCTCCAAAGCACGAGAAATCATATCTGACAGCATTTTTAGTAAATAATGTTTTCCATTAGCTGTAAGAGCAATAAAATTAAAACTTCTGGCCAGTCAGTGCCCTTCTGTTTCCATTTACGGTTAAGAATGCAAAAACTTGACCATAATTTCTTTCCCAAACTTGCCTCAGCCTATTCCAATTTAGGGGCATAATTCCGTATAGTCAAAAATATTTTTAAATCATGTGGTTTATTTATAACCAGAAAAGCGATCTTAGAAATCATAGAAATTACTAGAAGTTACTAAATTTAAAACACAATGACTACATTTTTTTCTCTCCTCATACAGAGCAACTGATTGAAAGGAGGATGCAAGCACTGCTGTGCCCAGACCAACAGAACCCCTCCCTCTGCCACCAGCTGCAGTCAGAGCCAAGGGAAGAAAAACATAAATCTCAAACCAGACAAATGAATGCAATGTGAGGAATGGCCAAGAATCTGAAATATAAGATTCCTTTCACACACTGCAGTTCGCCTGCATTTTATAAGCACTGCCAGCCTATCTAAAAAAGGAGACTGAAGATGCTGCAGTGGCAGTAAAAACTAAGACTAAAATATCAGTGTTGTTTAGGTCTTTAAGAGTTAAAGGAGAAATGATGCTTTAGGTATATGCAGAATAAAGAAACAATGGCTAACAAGCAGCTGCCCAATAAAATAAGGGACAAACATAGAACTGTGCAAGCAAACTGGCTTTCACAAAGTACATAATTTATTTGCAAAAATCACTATTAAAAAGTGATGCTGAAATCAAGAACCTAGCAAACCCCACAGCTGGAATCACAATGAGAATATCCAGAAAAATAACAACGGGATTGGCTTATTAAGAGTTATTTCACATTGCCTGGTCCTACTTGTTCTCAAAAAAGAAGGCATCACCACCGCTTGTCCAAAAAAATAAAAATAAAAACCAACCCCCAAAGAACAAACCAGCACTAGACATGCCCTCGGTGAATCTGTTGCAGCACACGTTCTGCATGGTTTCTGGAGAACAGCCTGCTAGCACGCACAACAGCCCTGCCCCACTCAAAAACATCAAGAACACGGTAAAAAACTTCTTTACAGACAAAAGAAAACTGTGTGATGATTCCTAGATCAAGCTTCAGCATGCACTGTGCTGCATTTGAGCAGGAGACCCTCCTTTCCTGCCAGGTTCGCAGAGCAATCCATCACGCTTCCTCCACCTCTGCGATGCTAAGCGAGAGCAGAGCTGTGCTCCAGCAGGTATTTCTGGCTGCAGGTCTGGCGCTGAGCGGTTCTCCTCCCTGAATGCCTGTCATCCCCAGCATCCCTTCCTGGACAAGGATCTCAGCTCTGGGGCTTAACAGCAGAGCAGACAAGTTCTGCCTGAGTGATAGGGGCCGAAACCAGAACAAAGCCAAACAAGCATGCAGCATGTGCTGAAGCTAGCTGAGAAAGACAAAGGAAAAAGGCACTCTGTTGGTAGAGAAGACTCTGCTTCCTGGTAACCAGTGGGTGCCTGTCTCCAGCTCCTGAAGCATCATTTCTCTGTCTCCCTTACACCAAACACACTGAATCTGATTTCTGATGGGAAATTAATTTTCAGGACAATTAAACCCCATCCTGCCTGCCTCTTTATGTTCAATCAAAGAACCTTTCCTACGGAAGCAGACAGCTCTTTTGCAAGAACGAGTAGAGGAAATTAAAATAAATGCTAGCAAAGATGCAGTACCTTTTATACTATCTGGAATCCTCAAGGATTTCCCAGAGCACGCCACCATGAAAAGGAAGCTGCATGTTCTGCCCCTTCCCACTGAGCTGGATCCTAAAAAAATTCACCTAAATTAATTTTTCAAATTGTGAAACAGTGATACATGGATTTTGAATCCTTGCCATCTCATGGCCTGTGCTCTTACACATGCTGCACAGCTCCAAGGGGCCTCTGTGACATAGCTGAAGCAATTTGAATGGAGGGGAGGAGGAGTGAGAGAAAAGTTACTGCTGATTGAAGATCTGGAGAGCAAACAGGAACTGGACACTCAAGTGATACTGGATAACACTTGGGAAATGAATTGGCACAGCAGCATTATTGGGTTTTTCCTGTATATACGAAGATAGCATGCAAAATACGCAGTAAGCCTTCCTAACGTTTAATGTTTGCTCATGTCTCAGTTCCGGATGTTACGATGCAATTGGACAAATTCAACTGTTAGAAGTAATTCCTCAGGAGGCTACTTTATGAACATATTTACTGTAATTCTTCTGACCTTGTTGCTGTTGTTCAGCAGGGGACGATGTGGTGAGCTAAGGAAGGGCTGAGGGCTCACCCACCAAAGCTGTTCCAGCACTCAGCGCCCTTCCAATTAGTACATTATTTTATTCCTGTCTGGATGCCTAGCTGTGCGACCCATTGTAGAGCGCTTGCTTTAGCAGAGAGTTGGCCTCTTGAGGTCCCTTCCAACACTCTGCAGACAAAAATACAGAAACTGTTTCCACCTAATCTGCCTGATGGCAAGCCTCCTTATCTGAGGTAGTCCTTCACTTACCACCACACACGCAAATCGATTTAGTAGCCACAAAGCAGGTGAGACCCAGCATTAAAAAACAGGGACCTGTCTGTCACCTTGCAACCTGTTCTAAACCATGACTGAATGCTATCTGTCATCTTCTGTCACTCATACCTGCCTTTGTTCTATCTGGATAGATCAGGCAGAGGTGAGAGCTAGCATTTAGTACACAACCTACACAGCATCAGAACCTCAGTCCTGTTGAAACCCCTTAGATAAACCCCTGCATCCAGCCCCAGTGAAAAAGAAGTGCTGTATTCCAGAGACACCTGATATTGAGGAGTCTGCTTTAACTGGGCAGCTGCAAACAGCTGCACACTCCTATTTTCAAATGATGCCATTGTGCATACACAAAATATCTAAGGCAGTCCAGAGCAACTACATTAAGCAGATGGAGACAAAACTGAATGAACAGAGACAGACCTTGGTTGATTCATTAAATATATATACATATATAAAACAATCTACTGAACAGTTCTATTAGCAAGACAGACATAAGCATAAAAGAGAAATACTGAATTCTTTCCTAGCAAATCTCAGATATAAACATCAAACGCTAAAAATGAGCAGCTTAAATATTCTTCTTGTATAAAGATGATTCAAAAGGGTCATTTTTTCAGTCTTGCATCAGTGTCTGTATTTACAGATGCCTGTATGGGTCCAACTGTATCTGGAGAAGAATAAATAAATACATAAGAGCCACCACCTTTAATCTGTTTGTACACGTACATAAACAAAAAATTGCTCAGAGATGACTCATCTCTGATCTACCTAATAACAAGTGAGTAGAAGATGAACCTCCACAAAATGAAGCTAGTTGTATGGAATAAGTCAGCTGGAGTCAGCCTGTGCTTCCAGTAGTAGTATGGGAAAGCATCCCTGGCTGCCAACTGTCCTTTCTGAACTGCCCAGTGTGAGTTCTCCTGTATCTTCAGTGGGACGGGCAGTGAGCTTAAATCTGTTTAAGTGCTTCTTGAGCTCAAAGGCAGGCAGATGGCTGTCATCTCCTCAGCTCCTTCCATGAGAACCCACTGCCTTCCTCAAGTCCCCAGCATAGTAGGCAGATGTAGTTTCCATCACTACTACAACTGATCCAAATTCACAGCACAGTTTGTTTTGCAATAACCTCTCCAGGTAGCTGAGTTTGAGATATCTTTAGTCAACAAACATCCTTCTAATCCTGCATCTTCCACTTTCTGTCTGACTTAAAATAACTCAGCATCACTGCAGCCACCACTGTCCCTTTAGTACACCAAAGCCAAAGACCTGGCTCTTGTGAACTTCACCATCCAGCTGATCTTATGAAAGCAATCCAGGGGACCACCACACAGGTGGGCTTCTGAAGGACAAGGATGGATCACATTTGCCTTACAACTACATCAGCAGTAGGACAACTTTACAGCCCTACTTCTTGCCACGGGTCAGCACCCAACTACCTTTACATCTGCAGCAGGTAATTTGGTGCATTGTGGCTGCTGAGAATCTCAGCTTGCATACAGAGGATCCAGCCCACTGACAGGTCTGCTGCATGACGGTGTACTATGGCACGTGTGTGTGTGTGTGTGTGGCTGCTATCAGAAACACATGGCACTGTCAGATGCAAGGAGACCTCAGCTCTTTCAGACTACATTTCCCACAGGCCAATGGCTGCCTCTCATGTCACCAGGTTCCTCCTGTGTCTTTAACAGGATGCCCTCTAGTGCGGAACATGCAGATGGACTATTCTACTTCTGCCCGCGCTACTGCATATCAGATGCAAAGTCTGCTTAAAGCAGTACTGGCACTGCAGCTGAGCCCTCCAGGCTGCCCTGCTAATGGAAGGACTAGGAGTGAACTGGCACAGATAAAGAAAACCCCTACAAAAACTTCTCTTTAACAAAGGCTCATCTGACTTTTCCTATCTAAACAGCAACCATTAGGGAATGGAAGCAGACAAACTGCAAGTGCTGTGGGTACTACTGCATGAGAAAACCTGCTGAATTGAAACTATAATTTCATCCTCCTCATAAGCAAATAAATCCTTTCTAACAAACACCTTCAGCCACAACAAGCCAAACAGTTGTGATCTCTGTAAATAAACATGCAGTTCATTTCATTCACTATGAATTAAGAACAGAATTCAAAGTTCAGATCACTTTCATCTGCTGTCACGAAGTGTTGCAATCCCATATCAGAGGGCCTCAGACATTAAGAATAAAGTTGAGGACCTGAATCAGCCAACGCTCCTCTTATTGAACTACAGATTAGGATTCACAGAAGCGTAACGCAGCAAAACCAGATTTATTTGAGCTGGCTTGTATTTCTTTATGGTGCTTTCATATCTCTCATTAATATTAACTTTTATTCAAAACTGATAACATAACCTCCTGCAAATTAGCAGTAAGACACACAGGACAAAATCACAGTAGCATACGGGTAAAAGAGAACACTGTGTATATATTATATTGTGTATCAGATTACTTGATGATTTTCTTAAAGCTAGCAAAGCACTTTCTGGTTTATTACCATGCCTATTGTATAAACATATAAAGAAGTGCATGTTAATAAGTAAAGCAATGGCTGACTAAAACAAACAGGCAATGAAACACAAAGGCGCTTGTGAAAACATTATCCTGTAGGTGTAATTCCATACTGTAGATTTAAAATACACGCACCAAATAAATTAACACCATAAAACAGAACAGGGAAGATACTTCTAATACCAACTTATTTATACCTCAAAGATCAATCAGAGTCTGATAAAAATCTAAGGAGGGAGGTGGAAAGGGGGAGAACAAAGCCCTTGGTTATCCAGGAGCCAAGGGGTGGGCTCAGCTACAGCTGATGGAACAAAGCTACAGGGTGCTGCTTCCCTCTGCAAATAAACACACGTCCAAGGAGCAGCAGGGACCATCCTGCACAAGACACATTACTGCCAACTCCGCCACCTTAACACACAGCTGATCTTCCATCCCACCTTGTGCAAGGAAAGGTCCCAAAGGGCTGAGCCATGGGCTCCGGGCATCCAGCCACCTCTGCAGAGAGCTCTTGGGGAGAAGTGCTTCATGAAGCCACAGTGCTCCTGGTGTTGGCCTCCCATAAATATTTCACATTAGGTTGGAAAAGAAACCCAAAATTAAACAAGAGACCTCTCTATTCATTCAGTGTTTATTATCGATTTTTGTGCCTATGCAGAAGGATCACATGCAGATGTGTTAGGAAGTGTTTACAGTGTATGTAAGAGAGCTAAATGGAATCTCTGTGGGTTCTCTCTGTGGCTGTTTCTGCTTTTGTCTGTGTTTGTTGCCTTTCACAGCCCTGAGGGTTGCAGCTGCCCTGCCAGTGACTGTGCTGGGTCAGCATTTAAAGCTTCAGGTTGGATATCAGGTAAAGGTTCTTTGTCACCAGATGGTCGGGCACTGGAACAGGCTGCCCAGGGCAGTGGTCACAGCCCCACACTGACAGAGTTCAAGAAGTGCTTGGACAACGTGCTCAGACATAGGGTCTGATTTTTGGGTGGTCCCGTATGGAGCTCAGAGAGAGACTCAATGATCCTTGTGAGTCCCTTCCAACTCAGGATACTCTACGATTCCTGAGCAAATTTACAATAATGGACTGGAGGCTAACCTGATTTATATCAAGAAAACCAGCCAAACTGGTATCTAGCAGCCTCACTATAAAGTGAGAGTACAAATGTGCACCAACTCATACATTTCTGTGGTACAGCAAGGGGAACTCCACCATACCTAGGGAAGGACAGACTTGTAATGAAGATATTGAAGAATATGCATTTCAGCCCTGTACTGCTAGCTTTTGTACAGCAACCAGTGATGCTGATGCATTTAGCAACAATGTGCAGGAGCAGTCCTGACTGACAGAGCGTTTGCAGGGATGTGCACTTACAGATCTATAATCAGAACCCTAAATAAAAGTAATCAATTAATAAAGATGTTCCATAATTAATAACTGCCTGCAGTAGAATTAGGAGTTGTAGATCTACCTGAGCTGCCTGAGAGCAGAACAGTATTTCAGGCACCCAAACTCCCCAGCTGAGTAATTTTCCAGTTACTGGGTTTGGTTCAGATGGTATAAATTTGTCAAGTTGTTAGAAAGCTCACAGAGTTTAGAAAGACGTGTGGGATGACGACTGATCAAAACTCTTTAAATATAAAAGCATCAGAGAAACTCTGCGGTTCAGGCTTAGACGAGCAGGCCTTTCCTGACACACAGTACACACTACCCATCTATATTTAACACCAGCTGCTCTGCGCTCCTGTCGGTTCTCAGTTTCGTGATACCTGTGATGTCCCACAGTAAGACAGCAAATGTGCACAGGCTCATTTCACACGGCGGGGAGGTGCCGGGGAGTCATTCGTGCTCAACAGACTGCCCAAGAAGAACCTAACGTCAAAAACTTCTACAGGGGCAACACAGGCCTTTCACCACCAGGCAGCAGCAGCTCTGCCGACTGCTTCAAAGAGTCCAAAACCTCAACAGACCGGCTCAAAATAACTGTGGAAAGTTACATTGTATTTTTATCTCGTAGATACTCATCTATGAGTCAGTGCTTTAAAATAAAGCAACATCAGCTCTGCATACATAATGCACACAAGACCCAGGATGTTCAAACTTTCCCCTCTGCTTTGAGGGAGGACAAAAAGCACAGAAATAAATTCATATTTGCTGAAGTCAGACAGAACTATACCTTAAGAGCTGTCCGAACTCATGCATTGTGCATCAAAATAAACCCACCAAGCCAGCAAGATTATTTCAGCAGCATCAAGAATGAGACTGTAAGGTGAGCAAGTGCAGCAGTCTCCAAAACAAAAGGAATCCCTGCTGCACTTTTGAACACGAACAAAACCGGTGTACATGGAGGAAAACCTAAAGTGCAAGAAAATAAATATTGTGACAAGAGGAACAGAGGCATAATTCAAAGAGCATAGCACATTCAAGATGAACTGGAACTCACCTAAATGATCTTACTGAAAGATGTGGCATCTGAAAAATGAAGTCCAGTAATAAGGCACTTTTAATAAACTGATGAAACTCCCCCAGCCCACGCTATGATACCAGTGACCATGCAGTAGTCTGTGAAACTTCAGAATCTGAAGATCACAATACATCAAGCATACATTAACAGAGGTAAATGAAAAACTGGATAAAATGAAAAATAAATAAATCATTCTGGATCAAACAGATGCACTTCCTTATTAAAAAGTTTTCCAGACAAGAAAAACGAGTAGCTCTAAACTACGTGGATTTTAGTAAAGTATTTGACACGGTGACATAGGAAGTTAGTTGAAGCAGAAGTGGGGAACATAGAGGAACTGGCAAACAGAGAATACTGATGCTTGCCAGGAAGCACCAGGGTACAAGGAGAGGCTACTGTCAGCTGAACCTTCTTGAATATTTTCATTACCAAAACCAGAAGGGCGCAGGAGAAGACTGGTATGAGCTGCCAACTCAGAGAAATGAAAGGCTGCTCACTGAGAAACAAAGGCCACACAAGCTGCAGTGAAATAAAGTGGATACAAGTTAACAGTGCAAATTGCAGGAGAACAGCAAGAGCTCTTGCTTGTAGCTGGCCAGCTGCAGGGATAGGAGCACTCAGATGCACTACATGACCACAGCATTAGCACCTCTCTCTAAGGAGATGCTGACACAAAAAGGCAGTTTAACCACTTAAATACATGGCAAAATATTCTCAGTGGCAGGCGAGAAACATTACATGTACAAAACAGTTAACAGAGTCTTATCTTGGAATGCTAGGTACAATGCTTGCTACCCAATTTTGAAAGGGATAGAAAACTGAAACAGGTCAGGTGTGACTAGTGCGAACAAGGAAATACTGACATTTTATGAGAGCAGACCAGGGCAGTTTGTGGGAGGGAAATATCCATGTGGGTACACTGGGGAGCAATTCTCGGAGCAGCCCCACAGGTTTTAAAGCTAAAAGACAGAGCACAACTGCATACAAACCAGTCATGACCATGTTGGGCTGGAATTAGAACAAGGTTTCTGACCACCACCAGAGCAATCAAGCTGTGGAAAAATCTCCCAGTGTAGTGGTTTATGGGAAGGGGGATAAACTGTGACTAAGGACTGCAGTCACTGACCCAGAGAGACCTCTCCAGCTCTTAATTTCCACACAATGCAGTTCCTGCATCCTGCATCATCACGGAAAGCAGAGGAACTGGGTTGGGAACCCACAGGTGAGAACCCCTGCTCCAGAGGACTGGCTGACAGAATGTCCTGACTGTGGCACAGCCCAAATCCCATCTCACCAGCCCCAGGTGAATCCTGAAATCCAGGCACCTCATGGGTTGGGTCTCCCCGACCCACGATGACAATAGCTGTAATAAGGGCTGCTGTAATGAGATGAGGTCAGCAGATTAAAAGAGCAGGGTCTTGGTGATTTTCTTAGAGGGAAATTCAAGTTTATATAGAAGACAATATCTACTGCTGAGGAGATCTAGCACTTGTATCACTCTTCCTCAGTCCTAACCTAAAGAGCTGTATGGACTGACCCAATGCAGGAGCCCACTCTGAGCACGCAGATGCCTCCATAAAGCCAAGCACTGTCATATCATAGCATGGCTTAGGTTGGAGGGGGCTTTAAAGATCATTTAGTCCCCACCCCCTGCCATGGGCAGGGCTGCCATCCTCCAGCTCAGGCTGCCCAGAGCCCCATCCAACCTGGCCTTGAGTGCCTCCAGAGATGGTGCATCCATAGCTTCCATGGTCAGCCTGTGCCGGTGCCTCACCACTCTCTGAGTAAAAAAATCTCTTCCTAACATCTAATACGAATATCTCCTCTTTTAATTTAAAGCCCCTCTCCCCCTTGTCCCATCACTATCAGACCATGCAAAAGGTCGGTCCACCTCCTGTCCTGGATACCCTGCTGTCTCCTAACAGCAGCTGTGCATGAGTGATTTCTGCTGCCCTCTCCCAGCAGGGCTTATCAGCTCCTGGTTGAGGAGCTGCCACAGCCATGTGCAGGGACTTTCACCTGTCCTCTTGTCCCCTGCACAAGGGGCTGGGATCAGCTGTGCTCCTACAGCAGGTCTGGGTCAACCTTCTTTTTGAAACAGGAGGAAATGACCAGTCAGGAACTCTAACACTGAGGTTTGTGCAATATCTACCAGGCGGGCATGCTGCTATCGAGTTTACTTCAGAATTAAAAATAGCAGGAGAAAATTCATGTGGAAGATCAAGCGTGCTAATAGATCATATAACTCGCACCAGACCAAGCTGTGCCGTAAACAATTTGCAGCATAAAACATACAGGAACTGCCACCAAAACATTTATTTACACAAAAACCAATAATTACAACAGTCTCAGGTTGCACGTACATTTTCTTGAGAAATTAATGACAGCCTTACAAAATAAACCAACACCAACAATAACATTTCTTGCACTTTAAATTTGATCTTCAAGAGCCTTGCTGCTGGGCATAAGAACTAACAGCGGCCTAACAGGCCTGACATTTAATAAGCCAAGTTTATTTCTAGAAAGTGAGCTGGAAATTAAATCTCCTGCTTACAGCTGGCACACTGTGCACAAGAGGAATCCTGAGACGACTGCATTTCATTTTTACCCTATAGCTTTTATCCTTCTACTAATTGGTATATTTAAGTGCACTTAATCATTTCAGCACTGAACTTACCCCCGTGATAAATCTCCAATTTAGACTATGCAACAATAAATCTTTGTCTCCTCTTAGCAGCTGGCAAGTTTTGATTTGGACTTTGAATTTAGATCTTCTCCTCAGGCTTAACAGTAACAACTTGTTTGTTCTGCCTTCTGGAAGCATGACATTAACTCTGCTCTTTAACTGTGTTAGTGTTGCTTAAGCACAGTGTTCTCAGTGCTAAAATCGGTTGCCCCTCTGTAGTGCCAGCCTAAGAAACACAACAAAACCAATTAGACTGTGCTGGTGGCTTACAAAGCAACTTTCACTCATTAGTATTTACACAGCATCGCTGGGCCACGTGACACTTTGCAGGCACAAGGACAAGCTCGAGGTTATAATACAATCTTTCAATAGATGCCTCCAATGCCACAAAGAGCTAATTTAAAAACAGGTGGAAGGGGCCTCCAACAATTAACAGAGGAAGAACGTTCCCACTAATACCTTGTAGTTTGCCAGAGGACCAAGTCAGGTCTTCTCTTTAATTCTTTGACAAATGCCCTGAAAACGTTATGGAAGCGGCTCCTGTAAAAATATCTAAATTAGATGCGATCACCAAAGAACAAGGGGGAAAACCGTTTCCGGGTGGGGAAGGGGATTCTACCCCCAGCTTTGCTACAGGCCTCCTGGTAAGCACTCCTGGTAGAATCCTGGTAAGCTGTTTAGCTCCCATCTGTAAGACTTCACACACATTATTATGACCTTTTCAATACAACTTGGGACTTGCGCTCGCAGAACAAATCATGTCATTAAAGATTTGCAGGATCAAAGTCTCATTTCCCCATGCCTTAGTTCTTCCTGTACACTTCAATACAGCTGCATTTGACATACTCGCAGACGCTGGGAGAAGGGCCTCATTTTGTTAAATATAAAACACCTACTTAAACAACTCGCCTTGTGATAAAAGGCTGAATAGTACAGCAGTTGCACCGAGTTGAGAAAGACTGCATCTTCATAATTTCCTGACTACGATGTTTGCTTTTGCAGATTTGAGCCCAGAAGAAACTGCGAGCTCACTCAAAGTATGCTGCCACTTAAGTTGCTTTATTTGCTTTACCACTTGCCAACGACACAAACAGCTCTTTCTGTTTTACCAGGCACAGCTTAAATGCCGAGATTTGTCAGCTGACCCAGCAGCTGACCCAGCAGCACTGGGCCCTGGGTGCATCAGCCAGGCATAAGAGCCCTGGAACTCCCAGAAGCACTGCAGCCACCAGCACAGTGTACCTGCATGCAGGCAACAACCACTGTCAGTTGTTAGGGTCTTTTTGTTTCTTTTCATTTCAACATGACAGCATCTTTACTGCTCAGCTCTGCTTACAGCAGGCCATGAGGTTTCACTTAGTTAGCTCTTTCTGGGGCACAGCAGTATTTGTGACACCACTGACAGTCTTAATACAAAAAACAAAAACAAAACAAAACAAAACACCAAAGCTACAAAGCCAGAGCACTGCTTGCCATTGTAGTTAGGGCCAAATGCAGTCATCTTCGAGAAATCATGTTAAAAACATACTTCATGTATGAATTCCACTGGACTCAGCTTGCAGCCACCCAGTTTTGTAACATTGGTCTCTTCTGCTTTAAAGACAACATTAGTATCTGCTATTTTCCTCCCACAATGTAGCTTAGACTCTGATCAACCACATACCAGTCCTTTATTTCCATTAGTTAGTGAATTGTACTCAGAATATCTCACAGCAAGGCTTCCTCTTCAGACCTCAGATTACTGTGGCCCCAGTTTGGCCAAATATAACATATGTATTTTGTATGTGAATGCTTTGGAAGCTGGCTAGATGTTTGCCAACAGGGTTCTGGCTTTCTCTCCTCCATAGTTACAGTCAAGTTGCCTCTATGGCTTCTCTGGGTTAGCTGAACAGTTTGAGCTTCCACAGTCTATCAGTGTAAGGTGTCCTTCATGGACTCTCTGTAGTTCTTCTCAGAGACTGCTGCAAATTTCTGAATCAATTTTAAAACACAAACATACCATTCCCCCCAAACACTGTTTTGCCTGTGTGGCGGGGGTGACAGCATCCCCCTCATTCCTGCCAGCTGCTGCTCCAGAGGCAGGCACTGACAATGCTGAGCACCTCTTGTCTTTCATAGATGGAAACTGACCACGTAGATTTCTATGTTTACACCTTCCTTTCTTTGTGAAACAATCAACTCAGAAAAAAAAAAAAAATCTATCTTCAATTTTTCTCTAAATTTGCCATCACAGTCCTTGCACAGCTGCTCAGACAAGTAGAACCAAAGACCTATGTGAACAATGAGGCTTATGTACTTTCAGGATAAATTTACACTGGTGTTCAATGGGTGCTTTGGAAAATCCCACTACATACATGCAGTTTAAGGAGCACTTCTGAAAATTTTCATCAACAGATGGAGAGTATTAGGCTCCATTTAGAAGCTTACAGTACAACTCAGCAGTCGCCCACCAGCAGCGTTACAGCACACTCACTCAAGATATTATCAAAAACTTTTTTGGAGGCTCTGACATATTTCCCCTAAAACGCTGGCTGCAAACCAAGAAATTCTGTAATCAGGTGGCCAATTTCTTAAAGAAGTACTTTTGGAAAACCTTATGTTTGTTACAAACTTCACTCTGTTTCCCGCATTTGACACTGACTGAAAATGTAACCTTGATCAAATAAAAATCAAATTCCTGAAGAAACAGCAAAATCTGTAGAAAGCCAGTGTTCTCCTGTATCATTTCATGCTGCGCCCATTGGGAATTGATCTAACAGGTTTTGTTGGGGCTATCGCCTCTGTTTTACTGCAACAATACCATGTTTAGTCAGTGAAGAATTCTGTCTAAATAAATAGCATTGCTTTTATTCATTTCTACAAAAATTTAAGGGAGAATCTCCAAGCATACCATGCTGAGAATGTACAGGCATAAAACAGTTTAAATCTGCTGTACAACAACCTCTTGCATATTAGCCTATACCCTGACAACTTTTTCTTCTCCGTCCCCCAAAACACCCACATAAAGTAACACCAAAGAAATCCCTGGTGTTCAACTGTGCACCAGCTACCAACCTTCACTGGGCTGCAACCCATGCAGCTGCAGACGGAAGCTGACAGTAAGCAAAACAAGATTTACTTTAATTCCATTAGGACTGCATGGAAAGTAGGAACAATATTCAGGAAAGACTTCACTTACATTCTGAGAAATACAGAAATTAAATACAATATTTTGGGGGCAAGGGGACAAGTAGCACTGCAGCAAACTGTAGCTGTACATAACAAATTATCTATTCTGTGAAATCTATGCATAGAATTAATGCCAACCTTGCCAGAAGCAGTCACAAATTTAAAAAGTTATTTTCAACAGTCCAGTTCATATTAAAAAAAAAAAAAAAAAAAAAAAAAAAAAACAAACACTGCACTTTCAGGGAGTTAATAATTTATCCACCTACTTTTGGTGGAATCTGAATTTTGTTCCGAGTTGTCTGTTGTCACAACACCACATTCCTTTCTGTAGTTCACACCGTAAACACTCCCAAGGAAACCCAAGGAAACTTGTTCCTAATAAGGAAAGCTGGCTTCCAAAGGCTAGCAGCAATGCCTGAACCTAAAGTGCCCTGCTCCTTTTAAACGGAGAGTTGTTCCCTATTTTTAACCCATTTGCAACTCCCTGGCCTTTGTCAGGTTAATCTGTTTCAATCCTCATGCTTAACTTCCCAGGCTCAAATTTACAAGCAGAAACAATGGCCCCTGATCACACTGTCAGGATGCTATCGCAGCAGACACCCTGGGTGACAGTGTGCAGTCAGGGCAGCTTTGCGAGGAGCACGGGGACAGCCCTGATCACTGCTCCCTGCATCCCCAGCCCTGCAGAAGCCGAGGTCCTGGCTCCACACAGGGCCACCCAAAATTCAAACCGTATGTTTGAGAGCACTGTCTCTGAACTCAAGTACTTCAGTGCTATGACCACTGTCCTGAGCATCCTGTTCCAGTGCCCAACCACCCCCTGGTGAAGAACTGTTCCTAACCCCCAGCTGCCCTCCCCTGGCACAGCTCCATGCCGTACCCTCAGGCCCTGTCGCTGTCACACAGAGCAGAGCTCAGCGCTGCCCTCCACTCCCTGTGAGGAGCTGCAGCCACCATCAGGCCTCCCCTCAGCTCCTCTGCTCTGCGCTGAACAAACCAAGGGACCTCAGCCTCTTCCCGAACCTTGTAGCCCTCCTTTGGACACTCTCTAATAGCTGTTACGTCCTTCTCATATTGTGGCACCCGAACTGCACCCAGTGCAGGAGGTGAGGCCGCAAAATGCAGCGCACAGAGGACAACCTCTCCCCTTGCTCTGTGGCCATGCTGGGCCTGGTGCATCACAGGTTGCGACTGGTCTTTGTGCTGCCAGGACACATATTCAACTTGTCGTCATCCACCAGAACCCCAATTACATCTTGCTGGAGAGCAGTATACTGCACCAGTGCTGAGTACAGATCTGTAAGATCAGGACAACTAGTAAATGGAAAATCAGGATTACAAGAGCTTCATCAGCAGTCACTGCCACTCCGAAGGCAGCAGATCCAAAACCTGAGAGGAGTGCTCCATCTGCTCACACCTCATATATTCATCTTCTGCAGTATTCCCGCGTTCAGAATCACACACAACTTTCCTGCTTGGTTAAGTTCTGGATAGCTTGGGTAAAATTAGGGTTCAGTGACAGATTTACTACAGTGGCCCAAGTATTTTATTTATCTGAGCCTGTGTTAGGCACACATCAGTGAACATACTGTAGCTACACCAAATTACTGCAGACCCTGCCTCAAAAGGCTGTCAGTTCTGCATCGTCAAAAACACTCTTGGATGAAAAGAAAGTGCTATCCTAATTTTACAGAGAACAGAGGAACACTTTGAACACTGCTCAGCTCTCCTGCCGGTTCACGCAGAAAACCTGGCTGTAACTGAGTAATCTGGTGCTGGCTAGTGTTACAGCACGGTGCACACCAGCCTCTTTCTTCCCCTTTCCAGATGGCTGGCATCGGGCACAGCGTTTCAGGCTCTGGGCTCTGAGAGAATCCTATTACACATAGTCACAGAACCCATGGAATTAAAATCCTCAGTAATTATTTTAGTAGGATCATCAGAATTAAAAAAAAAAAAAAAAAAAAAAAAAAAAAGAACGAAGAAAGAAAAACACAAGTGTACCCCACAAGCCAACTGTCACAACGAGCAGCTCTCAGCTGAGGTGATGTGCTCCTTGCTCCTCTGTCCTCACATCCTTACTGACCTCAGAATGACATCCTTCACTTTCTCTCACCACTGGTTTCTGACTCTCCTTCAGATGCTCAGCTGGTAGCAGCACAGGGCTGCCCCACTTCAGCTAAGCAGGATGTCCTGAGCAAACTCAGTATCACGATACAGACACCTACAAAGCTACACCAGCTCATTCCTACAGATTCTTCATATTTTTTAGGAAACCGAGTTTCCCAATTTCTCTCCCGTCTTCAACCCGCAAATTTCTGAGGAGCCTTCCTCTGTGCCCTGTCACTAGCTGGCTGCAGTTAATCCATCCTCCTACCATTCTTCAGAAAGATAAATATAATAGTCAGAAACTTCAACTTTTGGGCCTCTCTCCTTCTTAAGACATGAACAAAACGGCAAACTTATGTCAGGAAAAAACGAGCAGGGCTGCACATTTTTAAAAGAGGTGTGTCCTATTTCAGATTAATGTGGCATTCGGAATTTATGCTTGTGCCAGCATGGAAGAAAAATACAGCACATTCATTATATAAAGAAATTGTGTTTATTTTAGTTCTTTTGGAGTAAGATGGTAACATCCGCTTCCTTAATTACTTATTCTGCATTTAATATTTTAACCTGGCATGTTAAGTCTCCTCAACTGCTTCCTGCTAATGGTATAACACAGATATAAAAACTCAAACATTTCTATTCATGAAGGACTTGATGATTTCATTTGTGCAACGAGCTTCAATTAAATTCAAAACACTTTGAAACATGAGAATTAGATTTACTGAAAACTTCTTTAATATGACCTAGTAGATTTCTCTTTGATTACATGGCAGTAGTCTGCAGAGGGCACTGAAATTACACTTGCCCACAACTGCAACATTTCCAAGCCTGCAAGCAAATTACACAGAGGATAACCAACTTGTGCTACCAGCTTGGCCAGAGCCATAAAACTCTCAGGGCAAGCACATCTGCCCAACAACAAAAGAGAAGTAGCCCCACACTGATCTTATTAAAATTTAAAGCTAGAATTGACCACTGGACTATTTGGTGAAACCTCCCCTGATTACTTTGACCACTGACATCGCATAGCCTGTTGCACAAGCTCTTGCTGAAAACCAATTTAGTGCTGGATGCAAACCAGTGACTCTTATTTCGCCATCTGATTTGAAGACTTCCAGAAATTGGAAACCCAAAGGTTTCTTCAGCAGCTGATCCACAGCTTGTTAAAAATTAATGACTTTTTATGACCAAATTGAGTTTGCCCTCTACTTCTAGCCACGAGTTCTAATTTCCTTTCCATGACCCAAAGGCAGTTTATTTCTCCCCACATCAGTAACATTTTATAGTAATCTAGTCATGTCACAGTCAGAATCTCTCTCTCTAATGCACATCCCCAGCCCTTGAACAGTTTTTGCTACCTTCGCCAGGTTTTCAGTTTCCTCTTGAATACAGCTGACACCACTCATGGAAAAACAAAATTGCACCAACACAGACAACCTTAGAAATAACACTGCCTTTGATGGGAACTCTTGCATAACACGGCATCCAACTGCAGACACACAATTCCATGAGGTGCAAACCACACCTAAGGAATGAGAGACTGCATTTCCCTTCTTGGCTGCCTCAGTCTGTAACTGGGGGTGTTGAAAACCGTTTTGCTTGACTGACCTCCATTTACCGACAGATTCAGATCTTTCTGGGAAAATGCCCAATCATTGTTTTTAATCACCTTATTACTTTTTACGTCATCCAGAAGTTTTGCTAGCAATGCTTATACTTTGATTTTCACATTACTGAGATAAATGCAGTTGGCATCATAGCTGGTGTGAGTTTCTGTGAGACTGTGAGAAACCTTACCCCAGTGACAGCATGCTGTTGTAAAGAAAAGCCACAATGAATCAGATGGGTTTTAATTCATTCACAAAAGCTTTCAAAACAACAATAACAAAAACCCAACACACCATCACCACCAACAAAAACTCCGTGTTATTGCCAGAGCTGATTTTCAAATAAATAGCTTTTAGGAACAGATGATGCATTAAGGCCATACTGTGCCCATTGTTCTCCCATGGCAACTAACTTTCATCAACACTTTGGGACTCACTGGTAATTTCTTCAGTTTTCTCAAGTGAAAGAAAAAAAAAAAAACTTGGAAAAATGAACAATTTCAATTGCCCAGCTCAGATTAGCAAACACCATGATGCTTATGCTGATTCTAACAGTGGCATACTGCCTTAAGTCTTAATAGCTGGAGCAAAGTCCAGTGCAAAGTGGTGACCCAGCAGACTGCACACTTACAGATCTTTGCAATTCAGAAGAACAACCCAGTGTCTCACTTTTGTCAGAAACAGAATTGATCCTGTTAAAAGATGCTTATGCACAACATGAATTGCTCAGGAAAATGTATCAATTCCATTTTGTATATCTCCCTAACCCAACAGGCATACTCACCACCATAACCATTCTGTCTTTATCCTTCAAAGAAACCAATTTTCCACAAATAAAGTTATCCTCCTGAAGCCCTCATACAGACACACACACACACTGAGCTCCTAAGAATGCACCCAGAAGGGATGAGCTGCCCTGCAATGTACCGCAGCTTCCTATTCACACGCTCTCACTCTACACTAGAGATAAGCGTGCTGCTGGAATGAGGCGAGAGCAGGCACACAGGGATGCAAATTGCTTTTGATTGTTGTGGCTTGTCGAACTGAACACACTGCACGCATTTCTGCCCGAGAGACTTAAATTCTCTGTTCATTCTCAAAAGTACAGAAAAAGAAGGAAATGGTGGGGAGGAAAGCTGCAGTTTTGTTATTTGCCATTTCCACAGTAAGAGCGGCACAAATAGCCTCAGCCAACACCTGAGCACCAGAGGTACAACTCCCTGCTTGGAGGGCTTACTCATGGAAACATCTGTCTGCTCCTGGGGCAGGAGGGGCGTGGGAAGTGCGTGTGAAAGGAACTCCAGGCAACAGTAAAGTTCAGCTGGCAGCAGCCTGCCCTGTGCTCACCAGGCGATCTTTACCCTTTACCTGCACTCCCAGTGGGCAAGAGGAGGGGATGGCTTCAGCAGCGCCCCTGCAGCCCTCACACAGCAGCGGGTCTGCGGCACAACGAAGGAGCTGAGTGTTTTGCCGCACTCCTCCAGCAGCTCACGCTGCCTAAAGCGGAGGACACAGCGGTAGAACACCGGCAGGTAACTTCTATGCGTGCTGCAGAGCACGCGGCGATAAAACACCAACAGGCAACTTCTCTGCACGCCGCAGAGCACGCTCAGGGATTTCCGCAGTCTGTCCCCGTTGCAGCACCGCTACTTCAGCTGGATTTAAGAGGACACTCTCAGCCAAGCACACTCGACACTTTCGAGCCCCTCTGCACGGGCAGGAGCAGGCCGTGCGGCGGGAGGTCACAGCTACACGCTGCGCGCTCCCTTACAGAAAGTAGCAGCCCGAGGCGCGCCACGCCGCTACCTGCGTGCTCCGCCCGCTGCCGCGCCGGGCGTCCCCGCAGGTCTCCGGTGCCGAGCGGGAGACGTCAGCTGTTCGCAGGCGCTGCGCGGGCAGGCTTTGACCGACACGCGCGCACACGCTGAGGAGAACCATCCCCAGCTTCAATTCACACCAGTAGCGCACACAGCCACGAACCAAGCGCGAGCTCTCGGCGCGTTCGCCGCCCTCTCCCCGCGGGCCGCACCACCTCCCGATCCCGCCCAGCAGCCTCGGCTCCCGCCGTCCACACGGCCGCGGGGCACGGAGCGGCGGGCAGGCCCCGGCCCCGGGCCCGGCCGCGGCAGGGCCGCGCCGCCTCCCCGCCCCGAGGCCGCGCTCCGCTCTCGTTTCCCGCGGCTCAGCGGCGGGGACTCGGCGGAGAAGGGGCGGACGCCCGCAGGGCCGCTGCCGCGAGTCGCGGCCGCCCGGGGCCCAGCTCGGCCGGGACGCCCCGGGGATCGCTCCGGCCGACGGCGGTGCCGGGACCCCGCCGTCCGCGCCCGCCTCCGCTCCCCGCCGGCTCCGAGCGCCCGGACCGCCGGCCTTCCACGCGGCCCCTCGCGGCGCCGGGCGCTGGGGTCGCCGTCGGAGCGGAGTCGGAGCCGGGGCTGCCCGCGGGGTCGGCGTCCGGGGCGGGGGCCGCCTGGCGGCGGGCGGGCGCCGTACCTGTGGTCAGGTTGTCATTGATCTTCAGCGGCACCCGCAGGATGTACACCAGGAAGAGCATGATGAAGAACCACACCGTCCAGAGGTACGTCCACGACCAGACGATGCAGGACTTGAGCTGCTCCAGAAAGCCCGTCCCGGCTTCAGCCATGTTTTTGAGGAGGAAAAAAAAAAAAAAAAAGAAAAAAAAAAAGAAAACCATAAAGAACGCACCGCGCTCCCTGCTGCTACGAGCTCGCAGCGCGCGTCTGCCGCTGTGCGCGGGGCACGGCTCGCGGCTCACGGCTCACAGCTCACGGCCGCCGCGCCGAGAAAATGGGCTCCTCCGCGCGGCCCGAGCCCGGCAGCAGCGCGCAGCGCCCGGCGGAGAGCGGGTCGGTCCCGGCCGGGGGCGGGGAAGGCAGAGCGCGGCCCCGCGAAGCCCCGGCCCGGCCACGTGCTGCGAGGCGGCCCCGGGCCGGCCCCCGGCACGGCGGGGGGAGCGCGGCGGCAGCGGGCACCGGCAGCGTGATGAAACGCTACGAAACGGCCGGGGGGGCTGAGGGGGGTGGAGGGAAGGGAAGATTAATAGCGGGAACGATTGGGGAAAAGAAAAAACCTGCGCACACTGCAACTTTTTTCTTGGTTTTGTGTGTTTGCACAAGGATTTCAGCCGGTGTTTTCACAGCCCTAACTGGGGCTCGCTTTTCTGAGATCGGGATCACATGGGATTTTTGTACGGTCCGGTTTTTTTTGGTTTTTGGTTTTTGGTTTTTTTTCCAGTTTCTCTGCCCATCCCTCTTGCTAGGGCAGTGTCAGAGGCACACAGCACCAATTTGTTGGGCGTCGTGTGTCTGTTTGTGTGTGCATTGCTCAGCGCTGTCCTGAGCTGTAAAACCCCCACTTGGAAGGCTCTGCACAATGAGAGAAATTAATGTCTTATTAAGAAAAAGCATGTATGAAGCATAATCACCAAGTAGTAAAACATTCCTTTTGTGACCTGTGTTTTTCTTCTAATTTGGCTCTCTCAGTGACACATTTCTACATAAAACTAGTTTTGTCAACACAGACATGCAGAAGTTGGTTACCATCACTAGCTCTTACTTTCAAGTGCTACATCATTTACAAACATGTAGGTGCCACACACTGCAGCTTCTTGTCTCAGGTTTTCCCCTCAGTGTTTCTGCAGTCTACAGTGGGACAGTGCTCCCCAACATAGAATCATAGAATCATAGAATCATAGAATCATAGAATCATAGAATCATAGAATCATAGAATGGCCTGGCTGAAAAGGACCACACTGATCATCTAGGTTCAGCCCCCCTGCTGTGTGCAGGGTCGCCACCAGACCAGGCTGCCCAGAGCCACATCCAGCCTGGCCCTGAATGCCTCCAGGGATGGGGCATCCACAGCCTCCGTGGGCAACCTGTTCCAGTGTGTCACCACCCCCTGTGTAAAAAATTTCCTCCTAATATGTAGCCTAAATTTGTCCCATCTCAGTTTAAAACCATTCCCCCTTGTTCTATCATTATCCACCGTCATAAGCAGCCGTTCCCCTTCCAGCTTATAGGGTCCCTTCAAGTACTGGAAGGCCACAGTGAGGTCTCCCTGGAGCCTTCTTTTCTCTAAGCATCTTAAGGCACAGCTCAGTGCATCTGTAAGCGATACCAAAAGGACATGAAATCCCATCAAAAGTTTCAGACATAATACCCACGCTCTCCTGACATTTTCAAATCTGCCATTGAAAAGGCCCCACAGATAGAACACGGTCACTTCTCCAGGATGTTTACAATAGCTAGAAGACATTACAGTAAAATCAATCTGCGTTTGTACAGACCTGTACCTCCTGGTGGTAGCAGAGGCAGCGAGACACAGATGTGCTCCTCCATGGGCCGTGCAGTGGTTGGGGTTGTGGCCGGACCATGCACAACTGCAGCTTCAGGATCTTCTGGTTAAGGGACTGTGGCCCCCACATGGCTCTATTGCTGTGGAACTAACAGGTTTTCCCACTAATAATCATAAAGCTTTTGTAAATTAGAATGTACGGGTGGCACTTTCACCGTAACTACTAAAAGGACATTTTTAGCTAAAGTATAGAAAACCACATTTCAAACATCTCAGCCTCCTTTTCCAGTTAGAAAGGAAATAAATATTTTAGACATGTCACATCTGAGAAAAAATCAACATTATCCCATCATATGGTTATTTCTAAACTAAAATATTGATCTCATGTTATCTTATGTTAAAGAAAACAACAAGCACTCAGCATAGTTGTAATTTGTATAATTTTTGTCTATATACTGCAGCACTGAGAATATTATTGCCTATAGTGCAAAACTATGATCAATTCCCTTTAAAAACAATCAAGAAAGAGGAACCAATGTGTCCAACAACAAAAATCTGCATGAGGTGATGAGGAATTACCTGTTGAGGGATATCCTGAGCCATGAGTGTCTGTGCACTCGTGATGGATTGTGTTTCTCTTGTGCCACTGAAGCAACAGCCAAGCTCACAAGCAAGAGGTGTTTGCAGTTCAGGCTCTTTTTAACACCACTTCTCTCCCCTCTTTCCATTCTGGTAGCAAAGGGTGCTGAGTATCAATAAAAAGTCTTACAACACACATTTTACAAGTCAAAAAGGCAAACTTTTCAGTACTATAAAGAGATTTTATTAGGATTTTATTGTGTCATCTGGCTCCAGACACTCACCCCTTTGCTAGGCCAAGACCTAACAGCATACAGCTGAAGTGATCACTGCATACAAATCACTTTAAAAGCATCTGTTACCTTTCTGCTGTGATCCTGCACACATCTTTCTCACTCAAGTGGTCCCTCACATTGCTCCCAGGCACTCCAGTCCCTTCTGCAAACGCTGCCTGAGTGCAATAAACCAAGCCCAGCCTTCTTGGTTTCTCAGAGAGCTGTTGATGACTTTGCTCAACTAAGTCAGGAAGCAGAGGCACTGACAGTTACCAAACGTGAGGCACAGAAAGTTCTCTTTTTTTTTTTTCCTAGAAGAAAGAATGCTTTTGAATGTAGGTCCTGTCAGGTAAGAAATAATAGTTGCTGCCTGCATACAACAAATGGGTAGTTTTAAAATCCCACCTACCTGTCGCTGTCACACAGAGCAGAGCTCAGTGCTGCCCTCCGCTCCCTGTGAGGAGCTGCAGCCATCATGAGGCCTCCCCTCAGCTCCTCTGCTCTGAGAACGCTGAGCAAATCAAGGAAAATCAGCCACCCTGCATACATCTTGCCCTCTAGGCCCTTATCTGCCTTCATAGCCTGGGGTGGCCAGAAGCATTCTCTGAGGATGCTCAGATAGGGCACGAGCAGTCCCTGCATTGGCTTCAGGCACCTGTGAACATTGGGAAGTGATGTGATGGCAGCCCAGTCCCAGCCTAGACACCCCACATTCTGCCAGCTCTGCTGGCAGCAGCACCCTCCTTGCAACTTCCTGCCTGGTGCCTTTTCATCTAGGTACATGGTAAGCAGCCAGATATACACCCATGCATACCTACACATACCTACACACTTGTGTACATGGATATAAATCCACTCACATACAATGGATATGCAAACATATGCAAACGCTAATTAAACAATATCTGGGATGAATTGGAGATGGCAGTCTAAACTGAAATCTGCAATACTTGCAAACAGCATGCCAATGGGAGGGTGTTATGGCATAGCACAGCCAGCACTTTTCAGGCATCCAGAAGTTGGAGTATAACAGCTTCCACAATCCATTTTCAGCTAAAGCATGCAGTTCTCTGTCACAGTCCTGAAAATACGATAAGGACGATGAAAATAAAAAAAAACCAACTTAATTAATGTATTTTCATTAAAACAGAGGTGCCTAAAGTACTTTACTGCAGGCTTTTGTGCAAAGTGCCCAGCCTGAAGCTTTTGCTCTGTATCTTATGGCTGAGATATTATGCTACTACAGGAGTACACTTCAGCTGAAAAGAAGATGGTCATATTTCAAAATATGCTGCCATTATTAGGAAACAAAAATACTCATTTGTGTGCCAGACCATTTCTCAAAAAAAATTTTTAGATAATATTTGTTATGAATTTCCAAGTGATATGAAGGTCAGAGCATGGGGAATGAAGTTCTGCCTGTTTTCACAGAATCACAGAATAATCAAGGTTGGAAAAGACCTTCAAGATCATCCAGTCCAACCATCCACCTATCACCAATAGTTCTCACTAAACCATATCCCTCAACGCAACATCCAAATGTTCCATGAACACCTCCAGGGTTGGTGACTCCACCACCTCCCTGAGCAGTCCATTCCAGTGCCTGAACACTCTCTCAGAAAAATAGTACTTTCTAATGTCCAGCCTGAATCTCCCCTGCCATAGCTTGAAACCATTCCCTCTGGTCCTATCACTGATGACACGAGAGAAGAGGCCGACCCCCAGCTCACTACAACCTCCCTTCAGGAAGTTATAGAGAGCAATGAGGTCTCCCCTGAGCCTCCTCTTCTCCAGGCTGAACATTCCCAGCTCCTTCAGCCTCTCCTCATATGGCCTGTGCTCCAGACCCCTCACCAGCTTTGTTGCCCTTCTTTGAACCTGCTCCAGGGCCTCAATGTCTTTCTTGCAGTGAGGGGCCCAAAACTGGACACAGTACTCGAGGTGCAGCCTCACCAGAGCTGAGTACAGGGGGACAATCACTGCCCTGTTCCTGCTGGCAGCGCCGTTTCCTGATGCAAGCCAGGATGCCATTGGCCTTCTTGGCCACCTGGGCACACTGTCGGCTCATGTTCAGCCGAGCATCAATCAATACCCCCAGGTCCATTTCCTCTACGCAGTCCTCCAGCCACTCCGCCCCAAGCCTGTAGCATTGCTTGGGGTTGTTGTAGCCGAAGTGCAGGACCCAACATTTGGTCTTGTTGAAACTCATCCCATTGGCTTCAGCCCAGCTATCCAGCCTGTCCAGATCCCTCTGTAGAGCCTCGACAGCCCCAGTTTTATTAGTGCATAAAGCAAAGGTAGCTGAATGAAATGTAGATGGATCCCAGATTCCCAAAGATCTGTTTAAACTGCAGGAGGATGGAGAAAGCGAAGGTCAACATACCCTGAGCACATGGGGTGCCCATGGACATGAAGACTCAGTAAAAAGAGGATAAAGAATCATAGAATCATAGACTGACCAAGGTTGGGAAGACCTCCAAGATCATCCAGTCCAACTGTCCACTTATCACCAATATTTCCCACTAAACCATGTCCCTCAGTACAACATCTGAATGTTTCTTGAACACCTCTAGGTACAGTGACTCTACCTCTCTCTGGGCAGCCCATTCCAGCACCTGATCGCTCTTTCAGAGAAAAACTTTCTCCTAACATCCAACCTGGATGCAACTTAAGGCCATTCCTTCTAGTCCTATTGCTTGTTACACAAGAGAAGAGATCAACCTGCACTTTACCACAGCCTTCCTTTGGGCAGTTGTAGAGAGTGATAAGGTCTCCCCTGAGCCTCCTCTTCTCCAGACTAAATAATCCCAGCTCCTTCAAACGCTTCTCACAAGACTTGTGCTCCAGACCTCACAGCTTCATTGCCCTTCTCTGAACACACTCTAGGACCTCACTGTCTTTCTTGCACTGAGGGACCCAAAACTGAACACAGTACTCGAGGTGTGGACTCATTAGAGCTGAGTACAGAGAGGTGATCACTTCCTTGCTCCTGCTGGCAACACTATTTCTGATACAAGCCAGGATGCTGTTGACCTTCTTGGCCACCTAATCACACTGCTGGCTCACGTTCAGCTGAGCATCAGCAACACCCCTAAGTCTGTTCTTCACATTCTTCCAGCCACTCTGCCCCAAGCCTGTAGCATTGTCTGGGGTTGTTGGGGTCAAAGTGCAGGACCTGGTACTTGGTCTTGTTGAACCTCATCCCATTGGCTTCAGCCCAGCGATCCAGCCTGTCCAGATCCCTCTGAAGGACCTTTCTCCCCCCAGGCAGCTTGACACTTCCTCCCGACTTGGTGTCATCTGCGAATTTACTGAGGATGCACTCAATGCCATCCGTGTCAAAGAAGAATATGTGTGGGTAGTTATGAAGAAGGAATGAAGTGCAGCCTGGAAGGAAAGTCAAGGTTTTTTACCAGGAAAACCAACCCACTGCATTAGCTACAAATCACAGAAACAGAATTGAACCTGGCTCAGTTAAGAGGATGTCAGCACAAACACGGTGCAAAGAAAGGAGTTAACAAATAGTTAAGTCCAACTCTGAGCAGTGTTTCAGTAGTTTCAGGAAGCATTAGAAAGAAATCTTAGCCAGAAAACAACAAAAATAAAACAATGCATCTGGTTTTCCTTCATTCTTTTTCTTTTTTTTTTTTTTGCCTAACAAATGACATTTCTCCCTAGAAATTAGTTGGGTATTCCACCCTGAACATCAGCATATGCAGGTGTCAGTGCAGGGCACTGTGCCTTCTCCAAACACATCTATGTTTAATAAAGCTTATTGAAAAGTTATTGAAAAAAAATCTACTGAGATATCCGTATTTATTACAAATTACACTGACCCACATGTTCACTGAGCTATTCTATGAAGATCCTTTATAAAAATCAGGTGGCATACAAAGAACATCAGTGTTTGCGCAGGATTTTACGTGGTCAGGATTTGTAAAGAAATAATTAAAAGCTGTGAGGTTGGCCTCTGGTCAAAACAGAGCTCTTGGCAAAGTCAGAGTTTGGCATCCACACCCATCCATGTTCTTTACGTCATAAGAGGCAAATGAGGCTGTGGGAGAAAAGGGGAGGCAGAGACACACGGCTGGGAGCCTGGGGGGAACCTGCACTGCTTTCTCCCTCCCCAGTTTAGGTTGAGAAGGACAACAGCTGAGCTTTTCAGATCTGTGCCTTGGACCAGAGCCAAGGGATAGGTCTGTTTTTTTCTTACTGAGGTGAATTTGGAGGTGCAGGAGAGAAGGCATTGAAGTTTCTTGCTGTTCGGTATCTTGCCTTTTTTAATTAAGATGTTGAGAGTGGTTTTCAATTTGCTGAGCATTGCTACCGCATGCTAAATGAACCTTCTTAACCGAAAAAAGTCTTGACTCCTCTATGTGAAATCTGCAATTAATGTATACACACAGCATTGTCTACTTTTCGCTTCGCAAAATGGCAGAATGTTTTGGGTTGGAAGGAACATTACACATCACCCAGTCCAACCCCCTGCCATGGGCAGGGCTGCCACCTCCCAGCTCAGGCTGCCCAGGGCTCCAACCTGGCCTTGAGTGCCTCCAGAGATGGGGCATCCACAGCTTCCATGAGCAGCTGTGCCACTGCCTCATCACCCTCTGAATAAAGAATTTCTTCTGAATGTCTGATCAAAATCTGCTTTATTGTAGGTTAAAACTGTCACCCCTTGTCCTATCACTACCTCCTGAGAAAGAGTCTCTTCCTATCTTTCCTGCAGGCCTCCTTAAGATCTCCCAAAATCCTCCCTTTTCCAGAAACAACCCTGATTCTCTCAGTCCATCTTCATAGCAGAGGTGCTCCAGCCCTCTGATCATCCTTGTGGCCTCCTCTGGACCCACTCCAACAGCTCCACATCCTTCTTATGCTGTGGGTCCCAGCACGGAACACAGTAATGAGCTGAATGCCTACACAGTGTCCTTGCCAGTGAGGTACTGGTAGAAACACAGGAACTCACTGACATTTATATTTTACTCATTTCCAGAAATCCAGGCGAAAGAAATGGAGAAGTCACAGTGCTGAGCCATGAGCAGATAACTACTGCTGCTTGAGTCTGGCTGCTGCTACAGGGAACAGGGACAGACTGCAGGCAGATTCAGATACAGCAAACGGCACATCCTCTGTCACCAGAACAGGCTGCACTCACATGGCACACTGAATTTCACTCTGTCACAGACAGATTTGGCTCCTGAGCTGAATCTTGCTAAGCCTTTGCAACAGTGAGTACCACAACACTTTTCCCCTTGTCTGACAGAACTCTTCCCTACTTGGCCTGCTTGTATCACTTACTCACACCCCCTGTATGTCACCGTGACAAAAACCTCTCCTTGGAGACTGTGGAGACACAATCTTCTTTCCCTTTCTACAGGGGAAGGTCTGTATCAGGAGATGTCCCATCTCAGTAAATAAATACTGATTTGTACATCTTTTGAATCCTCACTTACTTTTGATTCCGCACTACCTCACTTCACTTTCTGTTTAGTCACAGTCAATAGAGCTCAAAAAGCCAATTCCTCTTCAGCTGCTGACTGAATCAGCTGCTGTGCATGGCAGCAGGGAGACAGGCCACAACAAAAATCCCAGTCAGCAAGCAGATAGCTTCACCTACATATAGTTTCATTCTTTCAGCATTTCCTAACCTTGGTGGTAGGCACAAACAGCCACACGGAAGTTTCTTTCTCCTTCTATGTTCAATGGATGACGAGAAGTTTTGAGCAATAGATGGTAACTTTGTTGTCCGTGGTCATCATCACAATGCTGCAGCAAATCCATCATCTGCTCAGAATATCCACTATTACAAATAACCTCAGAACCTCATTCACAGGGTCCGTTACTGGGGCAGTGACTGACTTTCCCCAGAACTCTGGGATTGCCAAGGTTATGTCTGCTCTTGCCCAGTTTCTCAACATCATCATCACTGGCCTGGCTTGGGTAGCAGGCACTGTGTCACCACACCATGTCAATAGTTACAGTTGGTTCAGCAACTTTGCTGAGTCCCTGAAGAACCTTTTCAGATGGATGAAGTGTCCAGTAGTTGAATTTACTCTTTTGGAAGTTATATGTGCAGGCATGCTCTACCTTCATCCTTTCCATTCAGGCAGTGTAATTCCGGTCACACAACTGCTGGTTGCCAGCAAAGCAGCCAGCACACAGCTGTGAGACACAGGGTGCTGCACTTCACTTTTTCAGCTTCAGCTGACAGCGATGCTTACAAGAGCGCACTGGATGAACTGCCTGCTGTCGGTACAAATATACCAGAATAAAGATCCGGTGTGTCAGCCCAGTCAAGTTCATAGCAGCTTTCTGCTCTTTTTTCCAGGATGCCCTCAGCTCAGGATGATTGCTGGCTGTCATTATTAGGATACGTAAAAATTCCTTTTCATTTCATTTAGAATCAGCTTTAAAATTATACAAGAAACCTCACTGCTGATGAAGCCTTCAATGCCAGTTTCTATCAGAAGGAAATCCAAGAACTCTGCTAATACCGCGATACTTCAGCATCACAGAGACCTACATTAACAAGATGTGGAGAAAACCAAACAATTTGCTTTTAAACATGAGCAGAAACCAAAGGGCAAGATGTAGAGAAATGACGACAAGTGTTGAATTTCATGTTGAAACTAGAATTGCTGGTATTAATCCTGAACCTAAAGGCAGCACAGTCTGGAAACACTCTTCAAACACGTCATTATGTATTTGGCACAAGAAAGGGTGCTGTATTTCACCTCTTCAGCTTTGACTGACACCAGGGCTTACATACAAGGTACTGCTGGATGAACAGTCTGCTATAGTACATATTTGAAGACACAGTAAGGAAGATGTAACATCTATCCTAATAATAATATTGTTAAAGGCCTACAGGAATTTAGAGGGGAAAGATCTTACCATCAGCTGTTTCTTTCAGAGCGGACAGGTCTCTGTCCTACTAAGTACAGCCAAGGTGCAGCTGATCCTTAATCACAGAATCACAGAATGGCCAGGGTTGGAAGGGACCTCAAGGATCGTGAATCTCCAAGCCCCCTGCCACAGGCAGGGCCACCAATGTCCCCATTTAATATTAGACCAGGCTGCCCAGGGCCGTCCAACCTGGCCTTGAACACCTCCAGGGACGGGGCACACAACCTCTCTGGGCAGCCTGTTCCAGCACCTCACCACTCTCTCTGTAAAGAACTTCCCCCTGACATCCAACCTCAATCTTCCCTCCCTCAACTTAAAACCATTTCCCCTTGTCCTGCAGTTATCTACCCTTTCAAAGAGTTGATTCCCCTCCTGTTTGTAGGCTCCCTTTAGGTACTGAAAGGCTGCAATGAGGTCACCCCATAGCCTTCTTTTCTCCAGGCTGAACAAGCCCAGCTCCCTCAGCCTGTCCTCATAGGGGAGGTGCTCCAGTCCCCTGATCATCTTCATGGCTCTCCTCTGGACCCTCTCCAACAGCTCCCTGTCTTTTCTGTACTGGGAGCTCCAGTCCAGGACACAGTACTCCAGATGGGGCCTCACAAGAGCAGAGTAGAGGGGGACAATCACCTCCCTGTCCCTGCTGGCCACCTCTTCTGATGGAGCCCGGGATGCTTTCTGAGCTGCAGGAGCACACTGCTGGCTCATGTTATGCTTTCCATCTATCAAGACCCCCAGGTCCTTCTCTGCAGAGCTGCTCTCAAGCACCGCTCCTTCCAGTCTGTATGGATGCCTGGGATTCCTCCGGCCCAAGTGCAGAACTCTGCACTTTGCTGTGTTGAACCTCATCAGGTTCACCCAGGCCCACCTTTCAAGCCTGTTGAGGTCCCTCTGAACGGCATCCCTTCCTTCCACTGTGTCAACCGCACACCACTCTGCTTGGTGTTATCCTGCCACACTGTGGAATGAAAACCAAGATATACTTTTCATTCAAAGATTTCAAGATTCCTAACGCTATTGTTCAGAATTATTCCAATCCAGTCTCTGACCTTTGGACTCCTTTGCCACAGCCATTTTTTGGCCAACTATGGTTCTGCTTTCTCATGTTCATGTTTTCACAATAAAGTGAAAGACCTGTCAAGTTCACTGGTCTCACATCATCTGCAAACCGGTTTAACAATGCAGCACCATTTGAAAGGGAAGAGGAAAGTTGACTTTTCTTCCTGGTACTTCATTTAAAACTGCTAATGGCTCCTGACAGCTCAGATTTCTACTCCAGTTGTTTGTTCAGGTATCAACCTGAAGTGTCACAGCAAAGCTGGAAGAGTGTTTAGAAGTCTGTTCATCTTTGGAACACTGATTTATTTTGTAATTAGCTTACCTCTTTCCTCGCTTTCAAAATGATATGGAAGTTATAAATGCAAGTTGTTAGAAAGATGGGAGAAACAAGTGCTGGGTCAACATTCAGACTGCAGGTACAGAAGATTCACAGAGGTTTTGGGACAATACCCTTGTTTTTGACTGGATTAAGATAGACTGAAATAGGAAGAACAGCTCAAGCTCCTCAGAGCTGCAGTGTCAGACTCCTTTCTCCAGGCTGAACAGGAGACTTGGAAAAACCACAGTTGAGCACACCCTTGTACCTCTTATGATCTTGGTGACATATCTTGTATTATCACTGTATGTAGTGCCTTACCTAGGAAAAGGCAGTATGATGGCATCTATGCAAGGGCACAGCTGGAGCCCTTGCTGGCACCTCAATAGCACAGCAAGGTTTTGAACATTCCTACCACTGAAAACCTAATGTCCAGATACACAGCTTGTGCAACAGGTGCTCAGTTCTTAGACTGTACACATCCTACAATGCTGTACTTCGGAAAGTCAGCACATGGGACAGGCAGACAATTGAAGAATTTGAAAAGAAAACATTTAATAGTCATCGTACGCCAAGGAAATCAGTAGTTTTCTTCCACTTAGAGAACTTGTGGCTGTAATTTTTGTCAGATGCATAAATGCTTCATTTGCAAAAGAGGAATTAGCCTGGTTTCCTGGGATCCATTTACCCCATGAAGTCCCTTCTTTATCTCAATGGACAAAAACTCTTTTCTGCACCTAAGAAATGTTCCACAGGCACCATGTAAAGTAACTTTTGCCTCACCTCAGGCAGGCTTGCAACCTATTCAGCCCAGCAACCAGCATTCCATTAGAGAAAAATTTTATCTGCAACAAGAGGCTGTGAACGCTGCAGGTCTTGCATTTGTATTGTTGCACCAAAGCCATACCTCAGCCTCCTGTGTTATCATTCCTAAGTGATTTCTGAAGTAAGTTTGAAGGGTAACTCAAACGTTGACTTGCAAAATGGAGAACTACATATCTATTCAGAGAACTGCTCCAAATTCTTTCACTTCTATCGACAGAACTGTACTTTGTACACACTTGACATTGAAATATATTAAGTTTATTCAAATATAAAACCAAAAAGAGCATTTTGGAATGATATGGATTTGACATGCGGACTGTTCAGTGGATGAGGAACTGGTGGTCAGAGGCTCAGTGTCTGGATGGAGATCAGTGACAAGTGGTGTCCCTCCAGGGGTCAGTACTGGGACCTGCGCTCTTTTAACATTTTCATCAGTGACATTGACAGTGGGTTTGGGTGCACCCTCAGCAAGCCTGTGGATGACACCAAGCTGTGGGGTGCAGCTGACACACCCAAAGGACAGGATGCCATCCAGAGAGACCCAGACAGACTTGAGCAATTTGCCCAGAACAATCTCATGAGGCTCAACAAAGTGCAAGGTCTTGCACCTGGGTCACAGCAGCCCCCACTGTCAGTTCAGGCTGGGGGTGTAAGGGAAGAGCACAGGCCTGAAGAGGATGAACTGGGGGCACAGATGGATGGCAAGCTGGACATGAACCAGCAATGTGTCCTTGCAGCCAACTGGGCTGCATTCACAGTAGCATGGCCAACACAGTGAGGAAGGTGATCCTACCCCTCTACTCTGCACTGGTGAGGTCTAACCGGGAGTACTGTGTCCTCATATGGAGTCCTCAGTACAAGAGAGATGTGAATCTGATAGAGTTCACCTAAAGGAGAGCCACGAAAATGATGCAAGGGATGGAACAGCTCTCTGAGGACAGGCTGAGAGCTGGGGCTGCTCAGCCTAGAGAAGAGAAGGCTGCAAGGTGACCTGAGAGCACCCTTCAGTATCTAAAGGGGCACTGCAAGAAGTAATTGGACAGACTCTTTAGTGGGGTCTGTGGGACAAGACAACAGGAAATGGTCTCAAACTAAAAGAGGGGAGGATTTAGACTGGATACAAGAACAGTTTCTTATGATGAGTGATGAAGCACTGCAACAGCTGCCCAAAGAGGTGCTGGGTGCCCTGCCCCTGGAAACACCCAAGGTGAGGCTGGACGAGGCTGCAGGTGTCCCTGTTCATTGCAGGGGAACTGGTCTAGATGGCCTCTAAAGGTTCCTTCCAACTCAAGTGATTCTATGATTTCCTACAAGTGATTATTAATAAAGGTTGACTCCCGCTCCAAGGCAAGCCAACAACAAAAACCACAACCAACCAACCGACTCCTTATTGCAGGCAAATTTAAAAGCCCCAAGTCTAGAAGTTGTTTCAAAGCTCAAGGTACTTCAAACAACCAGCAGACAGGCAACAATCCCTACAAGTGCCTCCTAATTAAAAATAAAAGTCTGACTTCTTTGCCAATGCACAATTGCATTAATTTGCAAGAAAGGATGTATGATGAAGTCCAAATGTTTTTCACAGTATATATTCTTATGAGGCAAATATTACCAACTCTTATCCTCTCTTGTGAGGAGTACATGGGTAAAAACCATGTTGTGCACCCCAAATTACAGATAAGCCAATCAAAGCAACACTACCAGTAAGAAAGCATGACAAGTATTAACTCTTCTGCTCCTTTCCTCCAGCTATTCAAAGAAATTGACTTTTTTAATTGGATGCAAACGTTCACCTTTTACAAAAAAGGAATGCATTGTTCAGATTTATCATGGAGTTGCCACTGTCAAAAACTGACACTTCTGCAAGGTTATGAGCAAACGAAGTTTAATCTAAATCTAGTTCACAAGATGCAAGATTTCAGTTTTTCCAGTAAACAAATGTGGCAGAAGCTGCGTCTGCATCAGCGACTAACTCAGTATGATAAGAGAGGATCCATAAAATCAAACTGTTGGTGCTGAACCTCTACACCTACACTGTATTAAGTCTGGAAATTTGAAAGCTAGATTGAATGTGATTGTGCAGACATCCTCAACACACGGGTGGCTTCACGTTGTCTGAAGGACAAACCACTGCTATGGCCCCATATCCCTCTCAGGAGCTGGAGTTTGGTGCAAAGCCAGAGCGCACCTCGCCGTGCAGATTTCTCCAAAAGGAAGTGAACTCAATGTGCCAAAGTGTGCAAAACACAAGAAACAGAAGTGATGTAACTTGAATTACAGTGATGGTAAAGCCTCCTTCTACTTGTAGTGTGAGAACAGAGTCATACAAAAAAAGCGTTGCTCAGGAGAATTTGAAAGCAGAAGTGTAACCCCTGTTTCTTGTGTTCACAAGGAGCAATTATTTACTTGCACATTAGTTAAAAAAATCCTCAGTGGAAGGGGGAACTGAGATGCATACGATAACACATTTCATAAACACAAACCTTTTACAAGTCCATATCATAAGCCATAATACCTAGTACAGCAACATTGCACAATACAAAGCTTGTCTTTATATTTAAAAAATAGAATATAAACAAGAATTAGTTCACATTGACACAATTGCCACAGCAAAATTTCTCAGAAAGTGCTTTACCTACACAAAACATCTTAAAGCCCACCAAATAAGTTGTAAAGTTCTACAATTTAATAATGCAAATAGAAAATAAAAATGCAAGTGACATCCAAAACTTTTGAGAGAAATTAAGAACTCACGATGCGCCATCTACCTCAACTGAATTCCTGTCAGCTTCCTCCAGGGAGTCATTACTCCCAAATATGACATAAGGTACAATCCAGAAAAAGTAATGGAATACTTGTTTTACTTCTAAATTGCTTTACTGACACTGTAACTGTATGGGTTTGATGTGCAAGGCATAGAACTCCTCAATACGTTTAGTCTAAGATAAAAAGGTACAATACAAATTTATTCAACTAAATCTGTGGCTGAATTGAACATCCTCCAGGGATGCCACTTTTTGAAGACAGGAATTGAGACTATCGTGGAACTGAATGAAGAGAGGAAAGCACAACCACGGAGTACATCACAATAAAATACCTCTTTATTAGGAATATATTTAAAATTAGCCTTTTATTTCAGATAAGAAAAATAGCATTCTGACTTTCAGCCAGCGCTGATTCTGATCACACACAACGTTCTAACAACTAGAGTAGTTATCTGCACCACTGCTGCCCACGGACAGTTCTCCTAACTGTCCATTCACTGCCTTTTATTCTTCTTAACTATGCAGAAGAGAATACTGTAGCAAGGCTCGTATTTAGATCTTAAGGAACATGGACAGACTGACTAGACTGTGACTTTGGGTGTGCCATCAACTCGTGTACAACTTTACAAGCTTTCTTTAAATAAGAAGAACAAGATGGTTCAAGAGCTGATCTATAAAGACAACTAAGAGGACAATTCTTCAGGAAGGCTGTTGTAGAACAAAGCTCATTCTTCTACTGGACAGTTCAGAACTGTAAAGTAGCAGCAATTTCAAGAACTTCAGTCAGCTCCATCCCCCTTTAAAAGAAAACACTGACGAACAGCATACAGGGGCATTGCTATTCCAATCCAAATAGAAACCTACCTTTGGTGAACATTTTTATATTCAATACAAGATCAGATTCTCTCTCTTGCTATGCTGTAACTTACGGTTTAAGGTGATTAACAGGACCATGCTGTAAACAAAAATAACCCTTGTGTAAGCTTCACTTTTTGGAGTCTGCATAAGTAACTAACGTCTAGAAAAAAGAAGCTGTTTGTTTTTCCATCGTGAGCATAGAGTTGCATAGCATCTTTTGGAACAGGCTGTCATCCAACTAAAAATGAAATCCATGCATTCACTGAAGTGAAATACATAATTTGTAACAAATTTTGCCTTTTCTTTTAAAATTCATTTCCAATATCAGATCTACAGATGGGGAAAGTATTCTCCAGAAAAAAAACATGTTATTTTTATCTTGCAGTTTCTTCCATATGAAGCTATAAGATACACTTTTCAAAAAGAGTTCCATAGGCAGATGCTTCTAAAATGTGGGTGGAAACCATGAATGATGACAATACTACAATAAATCTCCAAATACACTGGAAATAGCCAACAGGCCACAAGTTTGTGGCTGTTTTAAGCAACACTCTAAAAATAAATACCAAAAATAGGCTATGTCAGGAAGCAATTTGATACTCAAATAAATAGAAAATTTGCATTTTAATGTCACACTGAATTTTAGTACATTTCAATCCAAGGAAAAAAAAATGACAGACATGGTAATGAGTACAGGGTTGTATATATATTACAATATGCCTTGTTATAATACACTTGTGGCTTTATGACAAAAACTTTAGGGCAGATGGAATTTAAGCTCATTTAAGTAACTGTCAGGAACAAAGCATTAAGTGGATTTCTGGAGTAAGTACTTTTATTTAATTTCAAAACCTTAAAACAGCATTAGACCTTGGACTTTTCTTAAAAAAAAAAAAAAAAAAAAAAAGTTTTGTTAACACTAAATAAGTATTCTCAAAGGTTTAAACAAGGTAGAAAATGCTTTCCCCAAGATGACATACAGTGGAAGGGTAGATTTCAACAACAGGACCTATTGCTAACTCCACGTTCACCTTGACCTAGAAGTGCACACTAGTGATCTCCACAAGGAATCCAGCACATTTTGGAAGTTGTCCATTTCACATGAAAGCAAGAGAAAGGGTTATCATATGCAAAAATATTTTCAAACTGTTCTTAACTTGTAATCGGAAACTAAAGGCATGGTTTCTTCATTATAAAAAAATAAAGGTAAAACAGAAACTTTAAAGGAAAATACTCAGCTATACTGAAGTTGCAACCCTTTGAAGAGAAAGAAAAAGGAAAAAAAAGATCAATTAGCTAAGCTTTGTGCTCTAACCAAACTACTTACAGTGATTTTCAATGGCAAAAGCCCATGCTGACTGGGTGATTTGACAGTTCCAAATACCTTTTGTATTTTTTTTTTTTTTTTTAAATTTTATACAAGGACACTAAAATGATCCAGTCATGCAACGTTCATTTTAAGCATTCTGCATCTCTTTTCCAATCTTATAGCTAAGAATCTTGTTCCAGTCAATCTTGGTGCGGGTAACTGGCAACTGCCGACGTAAGGCCTTGAACGTAGTGTCCGACATAGTCTGGTAATTCTCGCTGATTGCAGTCTGTTAAACACAAAGTCATACAAAGATGCATGAAAAACAGAACAAAGATGCTACATAGAAAGTTAAATGACTGACTAGCCTGTTAGAGGCTTAATACACTGAAATATTTTATGAATAAAATATGTTTCTCCTAGATTGAAACTATTCAAAGACAGTTCAACAGATGCAATAAACCTGGTTCTAGGCCAGGGGACTCAGCAACCCTCAGTGCGGTTACTCAGCAACATGAATGAAATGTTGATCAGAATTAGCTCATACATCATTAAGTGCACACACCAAAGTCTCCCACTGTTATTTCTGGGGGATGGCTGAGTCAGTCAACATCACAGCATGACTTAAACAGAATGCATATGATACTTAGCACAATTTTACTAATGAGTATTTCTTTCCAAGCTGACTGAACAAGGTGTCTGAAACCTTGTGTTAAAGACCTAAATGAACATGAAACCACTTCTACAAAGGGCATCTAGAGCAGCTGTACTTCTCTAACTTCAAAATGACTAACTCAAAATGCATAATGCTTACAGTCATATTCAGCAAAGCTGTGTAAGAGAGCCTCCTCCAAACAAAATCTGTACAAAAATTCCACTTAAGAAATGCACTTGGGATGAAAGGGATGAGAACCGCTGATATTTAAACACAGTAGGGACCTCAGAGATTCATCTTCTGCTCTCAACAAATGACTTACACTATTATTATGTAGGCGAGTGCAATCACCAAAAGGTTTGGAAAGGGAAGGTACATTTAACAGCAGCACGCAATCTACTTGCTTGAAATGACATAATCTTAGCATCAAGGTCGCTAATTGCAGAACAGTAGCTCTGGTTAAATACATGATAATGTTTGATTATGGCTGTGGTGTTTTTATCCAACCCACCTGATACTCATTTTCCGCAGCCTCCACAATTTTTATAAATTCCTTCGCCGTCTGGGCTTCATTCTAGACAAAGAGAGCGTTTGAGTCAGACTGGAGGTACTGCATGGCTCTGTGAAGACTACTTACATTTTGTTTGTTCCACTATCATGAGAGATTGCAGAAGACTCCATGAGAACATGTTACCATTTAGTGACTAAAACACAACTGAACTCAACACTCATCCAACAGATATACGCCACATCCTTTCTTGTTACATCTTCATTAGTCGTGCGAGTTCAGAGCACAAACTAAAATTATGAGGAAACAAATCAACTAAGTACACAGCAGTACTGGTTTATTTACATGAGTCAAGCTAGATTTAATTGTGGTAGGAAATGATGTGAAGAAATTAGAGCATTTCAACTGGAACAAGCATAACAATAACTGCAGAGCTCATTAAAATGCCTTGATTAAAAGCTCTGTTTTGATAAAAAGATATAAGGAAAGAACAACATTTGTAAGTATGAAAATACACACACCTCTAAACATCAATACACTGCTTGTTTTAACACTATCAACATTTCATCTCCAGTACAACTTAAAGAACATCTGCTAAACAAAAAATACACAAACTACAAACAAACAACAGCAACAACAAAGATTCATCTCCAAGTATTCTAAATCAGGCAACTCAGCAGAGGCAGGAAACACAAATTATATGCAGTCTTTAAAAAAACACTCAAGTAAACATTACAAAAATGAGGGTGCAACAACTCAATTTCCAAAATTCATCATCATTGATAGCAGTGTTTTGATGCCTCATCCTTAAGCATGTAAATTCTTGTTTTAAAAATAAACAACGACCCTTCAGTCAATTTGAAGGCAAATTAGCTAAAGTGCTTGAAAGAGGTGTTAGGAAGGAAGGGAGTGTTTAAAAATTTAGAAACCTCCGACTTGGGTCTTGGTGACATTCCTGAAGGGACATCTGCAGCAGCAGTGGAAAGGTAGAATGTGCAATCCCTTGTGCCTACCCAGGTTTAGTTCTTTGAGCTTAATTGCCACTGGCGACAGAAGTGCTAGTAAAAGAGTAAGGCTGGACTGCATGGCTGGAGAAAAGCTATGGCAGGCTCAACTAGAACTGCTTCAGAGTTTCAGAGAAAACGCATGTAGCAGCTGTGAAAGTGCTCCTGAACACAGCAGAAAGAGATGAAGGTGCTAGAGAGCAAGCAGAAGACTGCAGGACGAAAGGGCTTTGACTTTTCAGCGAACCGTGACAATGATTTCAAAGGCTCAGAATAAAACTAGGGAAAAAAAGCAACCCTCACTACAATTATTCATAGTTCCAGCAACAAGACAACTTTTTACTTCACTTCTTTCACCTGTGCCCATTGCTGGTACAAAATCACTTCTTTGCCAAACAACAAAAAAAAGAAGTCATTAGGGCTCCTTTTTTTCTACCCTTCTGCCTGTGTGAGATAAGAACCTCTATGCGCTCTGAAGGCTTTAGCCATGGCTAGAAATTGGTAACCAGCAGCATACTTGCTTTTGTTCTACTAGGAGGCAGGAAGGTTATGAAAAGATGTTTTTCTACTCTTTGGTCTTCTAAATTGCAGAACAGGATTAAGTTACTTCCAATAGAAAGAGAAGCAAAAGCTATTGAAATGAGACCTTCTTCCAGACAGTTCCTCCTGAAACATCTCTTAGTTGAATGAAAGACTGAACAGATCTCTTTGCTTAGGGGGTGAAAAGTAATTTTATATCTACAGCTACAGAAGTGTTATCTCTTGGCACTACAGTCTGCCATTCTCTATGCTGCTATTGCATCTGAAAAGCCAACAAGCCTTGCTTTATATTAATGAACAATGTTCTCTATTGATGAACTCAGATTTTGAGACCCATCGGGTCACTACTAGTCTTTATCTTTAAAATACTTCTAATATTCATGCTTAAAATCTCACTTTACCAGTTTAACTTCTCTGGCTTAAATTTTTTAAGGAACACCCCAGGATGAAATCTTACCACCTGTATATATCACCTCCAGAAAGCAGGAAGACTGTAACTTCAAAAGCAGCAGTTCATTTTGCAATAATACCAACTCCTAAAGAACATCTGCTACTATTTCCAATCTTTTATTTCAACCCCGTGCTCCTCATTGCTACAAGTATTGGAAAGAAAACTTTAAACTCCACAAGTGTTAATACTTCTCAAGCTGAAGCATCTCTGAAAGAGGTTTTTGTACGGAAGCCACGATGCTGAAAGCACCAGTTACAGACTGGGAGGAAATGGAGGAAAAGTACTCACTGCTGCTTCTCAACTGCCAGCATCTGCTTCCTAGTTCTTAGCATACCAGTTACGTTGCCACAAACAAAGCAGTACTACAGGTGATCTCCTAGAAGCTGCACTAATAAAGTGGATTATTATAACTCAAACCTTCTTCATACTCAAAAATTAAATCTATAAAACACTCTGCATACCGAAATTTAAATACAACACAGGTGTAGAAAGACAAGACAGCAAGCTGATTAAAACTACAAAGTGAATTTAGCTTATATAAGCCACATGCAAGCACATGTTTAATCAAAACATTTTTAAATTAACATTAACTACATGTAATTGTAGTAATTTAAAATTATTAGATGTAGTTGTAATGTAGAAGTAGAAAATATTACATATAGAATATTCACAGATTAGAATATTCATTCTCATTCACACAGGAAAGAAAACTAGCCCTCACATTTCTAAGTAATTTTTTAAGCTAGCTTCTGTTTTTAAATCAATCACTTCAGTGTACACGTAAACGTCTCTAAAGTCCACTTACAGACACTGTTAGAGAATCCTGTATGTCTTTATGGCTCACAAGCTGAACATTACCATCTTCATAATAGTGAACCTACAGAAAATTAGACGAAAACCTCATTAGGTGTCACAGAATGTCATCATACATGAAGATCAAAACGTCGTAGAAATTACATAGTTTTAGAAAGACAACACTGAAGAAGCCACTAAATTTAGAACAGTTTGGTGTTGATTGCCTCAAGAACTATTTCACGCAAACAAGTTTAGGCTTTGATTAACAAGAAGTAGAAAACTTGCTACTTAATGTGATAACTTCACTAAAATTTCTTTAAGTGGTAACTTTAACATTTAACATGAGAACAGCTTTGGCAAGACTTCAGGATACACTGAAGTCCCTTTCTTTCCAGCTTTGCTCAAACTGTGTGCCAGGAATCATGCAACATTAAGCTCCCCTTTCTTCACCTGCCTGTTTTTGATATCTCCCTCTGTTAGGTACAGCTCAAAACAAAACCATGTATACATGCAGGCAAAGGAGCAATTCAGCACAAAGTTTGACAAAGATAGTAAGGCAGAATGAAATTTATTTACATTTGAAATGTTAAATCTACAAACAGCTTCCTTGCGCATCCTGCAGGAGGAGGTAAGTGGTAGAACTCTACTCAAGCTAACTTTAGTTCTAAATTCAGTTGGGAAGGAGAGAAGGATCTGAAAACATTCAGGTTCTAATGCAACTATCAGAGAACTTGAAAAATCAGAAGCATATATGAAATTATGTGTAATCATTTACATTATATGTGTAATCATTTACATTAACTGATGCAAAAGAGTTATGGAACTCTGACATTTAAACAGGTATCTTTAAAGATATTTCTATAATTTTTTATCAAGTCAACACAATCACTGTAACTGATGGTATGAGAAATAGAAGCATTGATGCTGCACCCTACTAAGCAAGATAACACTTGAATGTGGTTATTAATGCACATTTGAATGGTGAATAAATACTATGATTTCATATACATTATGATCATGACATATGCAAGAGGCCCTCACTTTTACACAAAGAGAGAACATGACATAGCAAGACAGCTACGCCTAAGCACAAGAAGCATTTCCTGTAAGAAATTATTAGTTCATAAGACTCACTGCGTCTTATTTTGCTCACAAGTTCTTGTTTTCCAACAAAACATATCCTAAGTACAAGATTAGCTTATTTTCAAATCAAACATCACAGGCTGAAACTTCTATCAGCCTTTTTCAATCCAGTTCCTCAGAGGTGAGAAGTGCTTACTCAGTGCAAAACTATGAGCCCTTCCAATGAAACAAGAGAACCCAGTGAGGTATAATCTGGCCTTCTCTGCCACGATCCATTGGAGAGGGCTCAAATCTCCCCTGTGCCCTAAAGCCCATATCAGCACAAATACCTGCCTCGCCAAGTTATATTCTTAGCAAACATCCAGACCTAACAGGGATTTAACAGGGATGAAAAGTCAAATCTCATCCTGAGATTTCTTACGTCAAGTGAAATATGAGAATTAACTGTTCTGTACTATACCTCACTGCTGACACCCTTCTAGAATGCTACCTCTGGGTTCAGAAGACTACAAGAAGGATGATGTTTATGAACAGAACCTCTTGGAAACGTTAACTAAGGAGGGATGAGAATAACAGATAATCTAACAGATAAAATCAGTAACCAACACACTTATCAATTATTTCCCATGCACAACTGGGGCACGTCAAGCACCAAAGGGACTTAAGTTTTAGTAAAAGACTGCTGTTGCACAGTATTCACCTTGTGTAACTAAAATAAAATCAAAACTGAAAGAGGTTAAGACAGTTAAGGCTCCCCTATATTGGAATGTATTAATAGAACAAGAAAAAAAAAAAAAAAGATCATATATGCGACCTTAACAGTAAATAAGACACCAGAACACAGGTGGTGCTGGAATTTCCCCCAAGGTACTTAGGAAAGATCTTATCAGAACCAAGGCAATGGCAGTATTGTTGTCATAAAGGTTCCCCAGTCGACTAAAGTCACGGTAAGTTTATAATCCAGAAGCCTGCTTCACTCCTTAAACTAAAGCACTCAAGGTACTTCTATATCCATTGCAGAAATTTAACAAAAATTTCTAAAACTTTGAAACAGAATTCAGCATTCCCTAGTGAAATAGGAATGCCCTAAGCAAGCAAAAAGCTCAAACCTTTAATTGCTTCCCAAAACATGCACTTTAATAAACAGAAATAATGTCTTGATTAATTATACAAGATAGTCATAAAGGACAAAATCAGCTTGAGATGCACATTTAACTCAATTCCCTGTTCAGGCTACTTTCTGTTGTCATTTAATCCAGCAGGCAGCTAAGCATCACACAGCTGTTTGCTCGCAGATTTCCCAGAATGAGATAATTGCCTGCTTGTTCTGGAAAATCTCCTAGACATTTAACCTGAAGTGAATGCTGTGGACAAAAGGAGTGTTTTGTTGCAAGACAGATTTAAATGATAGTTTATTTGGATTCTTCCAAAGTCTCAGCAGGTCTAGAAGTTACTTAGAGTGCTTACTATGACCATTTTGATGTAACAACATAGTAACAATTGTCCACACTGAATATCATTCTAGCTTACAGAACATTGACCCCAAGTGGGAAACCAGACTCGGGCCCCTGCTTGGGTAGGTCTGAACACAGCTACCACAACCCAGAAGAACATACTAAGCCTCACACTGAGAATATTTTGGTGCATCTTCCTTCTGAAATCAAGTCACTGAGCAGTAAGGTCAGAGGCAAAAGTTACTGAGGGTGCAGAAAGAGGGAACTTGGCTCACATCTAGTAAAAGAAAAAAAAACAGCAAAAAAACCCAAATGAACCAAAAAGCCCTCCTACACTGAAAGGCAGGCTGCAGTAAAATCCTAGTCCCTGATCCTAAAACTGTTTAAATAACCTCCTGCAAAATATGTGTACACATTCCAGGGAACCAATCCAGAAAGCCAAGTTTGCCTGCCTACCATATGACAGTCAGACTTGCTCTTGTTTCAAGAATCCTGCATTCCTGCTTGGAAAACATATTTCTGAATGCCTTAGAGCCAGCAGAAAGGGAGAATTCTTAATGAAAAAGATCTAAATTCAAAAATTTCAGATAATAGAGTGACTCAAACCAAAGGTTCCTATCTTTCTAAACAACAAGGTGAGTAACGTGAAAAAAAAGCTACTGTCACTTAAGAAGAAAAAACCCCTCCTTCAGAAAGGGACTACCCTCAAGAAGCTTCTCCGTCTAACATGGAATTCAAGTTTCTACTGGCTCACTGTACAGGAAACAGGTACAAAACTGAAATAGGTATATGCCCATCCAAGATGAACACATCTTCTGAAGTCCACAGAATCGCTACAGTATTTGCAAGAATCAGGCAAACACGCAGCCAAGTGGCTAACACTTAATTAAACTGCTCTCTCTCTTTGGCTTCCTGGGCTCCCCAGTTCTCTCGAAATATTTAAACACATTGGCTAAGTCTCTTCTGATAACTGGATACTTCATTCATCAGGACAGTTTAGGATAAACATACCTGAATTTTCAAGATGCCAGCCACTTGAGTGGTTGAAGGGGAGATTGTAAACTTCCATTCTGACCTCCAGCGGCCATTCCTTTCAAAAATAAAAATTAAAAACAAGCAGATTTCAGCTCATAAGTTAAGGGGAAAAAAAAACAACAAAATATACAACTGTCAATCAGAAGAAAAGAACAAAATACCCAGTGGAACTACACGTGCACAATGTCTTTCAAATCATAAATATTCAGCCCATAGCCAGTCATGAGAAAAACAGTTTCCTGGAATACTTATCCAAGACTTGGACGAAGACCAAGGACACCTATTAGTAAGGAGCTTTTAACAACAGGACTTAGCTTCTGAAAATATCTAAAGGCTTTAGTGTTCTTTCCTTCTTTATTAGTATACACATATAACCAATCTTTTTTTTCTTTCCAGGACCTGGAAAATTTGCTGGATCAGCCAAATTTACTTCAGTGCAGGCTATCAAAAAACAGAACAAAAGGAACCTTAAAGTAGCAAGACTGCCTGCTAGTGCTGAAACTCTAACTAAATCTTTCAGCTCTTCTACAATTTCTGTTCCAGAGTAACTTGTTCCCATCCAGTAGAAACAAATTCAGTAATCTTGCATAAGTCCTTAAAGGAGTTTCAAACACTGAATAGCAGTATGGGGAGACTGTAGTTTCACCTGATTTCTTCCCTGTAAGTCAGACACGTTCATTCTAGCTAGGAGGTTAGTGGGTTAGAAGGTTAGTTCAGTAAAGCTGTGTTAGGGTGGTACTGCGGCCACGTCTTCGATTCCCGCTTTGTCTGCACTTAAAGAAGAAAGTTTCAATACTCTGAGATCCAGTTCTCCTACAGCTAGGTGTAAATTCCAGAGCACTCAATGATTTCTGTAGTACAGGTAGAAAAGCTTGGTAGGGAAACATGAATGGTGTACATGCACTTGTCTGACGTTAGGATAATCAGTGTGATGCCAACAGTGCAGTTGTTCAATGCACTGTATTTCACTGTATTTGTACAAAAACTTACCAAAAATTTTTTGCTTGGAACTGATGGCTCTCTATGCATGCAATAATGGTTTGCTGTCCATCAATTGTTTTACCATATACCTTAGTTAGAAATGAAAAAAGCAGAGTTAGCATTTCAGCTATCTTGTTCAAACAAGATATCCAGTCCCAGTACATATTCCAATGTAAAATTCTATTTTACAATCAGTATGATTCTTATATAATACTCAGCACATAAAATATGATTATATACTAAAAATTAGAAAAGATTACAAAATCTAGAGGTTGAGTATTATAACCTGCAAAGGCTTTCATTGTTGGTTTTTTTTTTTTTTTTTTTTCAACCAGAAACTTCAAGCATACAAACTGTCATGGCAGTCATTGCTACAAGAGTTTCAGACACCAGTTACTCTTTAATTAAAAAGTGATTCAAGCCTTTATAGATTATTGCTGACGTGATAAAAAGGTAGCTTTAGTTCTCTGCTTTGCTGTGCTCCCTAAAAACAAATAAACAAACAATACAGAAGTTCTCTTGTTGAAAGTGCAATCTGCTTTCCTTTATAGAAACTTGGGCACTCATTTGACTTACACAGGAATCCAATTCATCACGTTAAATCAGCAAATGAATATTCTTTTCTTTACTAGATTAGTTTTCCATCAGGTTAATACAAAGCCCAGGACAGCTATCCACAGATCAGCTTGCCAAACTTATAACAGTCACAGCAAATCAAATGCTACTTAAGTCTAGAGTTTTATTTCAAGAAGCTGCAGAACCCAGTGATGCTGGTGGTAAGAATTTTTATATATTTTCATATTACACATTTTTACATATAGGATGAGTGATAGTTTGCTTTACTGACCGTTTTGTCAGTAAGCCAAATGGCAGATATCTGTATCTCATGCAATATTTGTTTATTTATTTCGTTTTAAGTAATCTATCAGGTATCCAGGATCAATGAGGCCAATCTGCAGATATCTACAGAAGGTCTCAAGCCTTTTCTATGAAAGGATTGAAGTAGAAATATAACCCATAGTAACTATCTGTTGGTAGTTGCTGAAATATTAAACATCTGAAGCTTTGCCTGATCTCCGTAACAAACCCCTGTGAAGATTAATTCTTCACAGTTGAAACCAACTATGCTCCTGGTTCACCAAGTTAGTTGCAATTTCATTTAAAATTTTACCTATAGGAGATAAAATCCACACATATGGAAGTGGAATAAAATTTACCATGAATTTACATAACTTTTTTATTGACTTGATGCTAGGAATTTAATTTGCAGATATTCACAGAAACCAAACTAAGATAAGGCATCATAAGTTTTAAACAGACACATTCCTGAAGCAGAAAATCTCATCTTCAGAGTCACGTATAATACCTACAGCAGTGCCACTGGTGGTACTCTTCTGTTTTTCCTCATGCTTTTCATAGAATATAGTAAAGGACGACAGCACTAATGAGAGCATTTTTACTTTATTTTTCATTCTATGCTACACCAATAGTTCAGTGGTTAGATAGCTTAGTACTTACCGTGCATACGCCATTCGGGTAGTGTTCTTTCACATACGCCTTCATTGCTGTTTCAACTGAATTTCTCCAGGATTCTATGGCATTTTCAACTTCATGGGGTCTAGGATCTGTAGCCTCCTTTCTTAAGTGATCAAATTTAAAAGAAATCTTGTTCTTGGGATCCAAAAATTTTCCATTTCCCAAATCACCATGTTCCGTTATCAAAACCTGTATTATGAAATTTCAGTTAATTGTTTTAGCATAAAATCAAGAAGGAAAAAATATCAGGCCAAATTGTACAATTGTGCATTTCAGTGCACACTTAACTGAAGATTCCTCAAAGAGTCACATTTTAAACATGTGCATGTGCATCAAGGGAGGAAGAAGCTAAAAGGAAGCACTGACACAGAATCAAAATCCAGATTACTACCCTCTTACTGAAACAAAAGGCAATCAGAAGTTCTTCTCTATTGTCTATAATGACTTCAAGTACTACAGGTAAACAGCTCCTACAGCTCCAAATCAGAATGCCAGGCAATAACACAGAATGAAATGGCAAGCTCTTTAGATGCTCTATCTGATTAACTTACTAAACTGGTACCACTGGTGGGCCATAACATCTATATTTTAGTAGAGAAGATGTATTTCCTTTCCTTTGCTTTCCAAGCTATGTTCCAATACCAGAACATCTTTAAAAATGTAAGGAATGTCACTGTATTCTTACCTGCTCATCGTAACCGTCAATTTTTACTGGAGTAAACTGGTCCAAGTTGTACTGTGCAAATGCACTACAAGAGGGAAAAAACACCAAAAACCTGCATCAGGCACAATCTTTTTTCCTTAGTAAGAGACTTAAGACAATAGCTAATAATCTGGATAATAAAAAAAAATTATTACTGCCTCATTATTCAGCAGGCCCTAAAATACGGGCTCACCTTGATTCGCTCGGCACTGATACTGCTATTCCAATCATCACACTATGATTCACATTCAAAAGTCACCTCGTATGGACACCCACAGGAAGCGAAAGAACAGAAAATGTAAATTCCACTGAGTTCCTTCCTATTCAATTAGACATCTCTACTCTTACAGAGGAAATTAAATCTGGCATGAAATACAGTAGGCATAATGTCTTCATATAAAAGTAGGGTCTTCCCTACTTCTACAAGCCTACTGTCTGCAGCATTTACTAATAAACAGTAAACAAAATACAAAAATGCAGAGACAAATTCCAAAATCCAGGTCTCCCATTTCAAATGCAGCTGTTCTAATTGATCAGCATACAACACTGATTTCTTCGCTGCCAAAACGTTGCATCTTAATCAAAGACACACAACGCTCACCACAGGGTTTTATTTGCAAAAGCACCGTTTGCAACAAATCACTTACTGCCAGGGGAAGCCTTACAGAACTGATTTTTATGCAACTGAGTACACAGCAGCTGGTACTTACTGGGCTGCTCCTTCCCTGAGAAGATTGTCATTATTAAGCAGCAACCGAACATCTGAAAGGAAACGTTTATAACATAGAAGTATACTTAATTCAAAGATTTTTCCAGTCACATGGCAAATGGCAACAAACTATTCAAAACAATTAAAGCTTTATATATACCATTTACATAAGTAGGCAGAAAAATCCATTGCTTCAGATTTTCTAATTTTGACTGAACTAAATGAGAAAAGCCCTACTGAAATGGGATTCCTTCCAATGCAATCTGGTTAAGAAGATACAAGCCATACCCTGTAGGCTGTGTAACAGCTCATGGAATTTGTCAAAAGAAGTAATTCTGAATTGCATGTAAATGCTTTTGATCCTTAGTACTCTGACATTCAAGTCTTTGGCTAGACATCTACGATCAAATGTGTTGTGTGTCATCACCAAGCATGCAGCTGCGTTAATGTGCAGAGAGCTGTAACTACAAACTGGCTTAATAGCAGTTTTAGCAGCACTGCAAGAAGAAACTGTATTTGCTTTCAGAGATCTCTGCTCACCAGCAGTTTATTTCACAAGTACACTACAAGCTATGTTCAGGTATTAATTACCTGCTCACAGTTTAACTGAAGAACAAAATACTTCTCATTACATTCCTTAACAAATTTAAGCTCCTGTCACTCATTAGAAGTTTAGTGTACTCACCTTACTTCCTTATCTAAAGAGCATCTGAGTTACTGTAGGCTACAGCTACCAGTGTATGCCTTCTTACACTTTGTGTACGTCCACACACATTGGCACAGAACAAATACAACAAGTTTTGAAGAAAAATAACATCTTAGATAAAGCTTAGGAATTAATAGCAGAGGGAAACTAATTTCAAGTCTCCTTACAGCTTACCTACATATCAGTAAAATGTAGGATGCCATAACTTAAGGGTTAAAAATATTTGCAGGGGATTAATACCCTTTCCACACTGTACACAGTATCCCTTTGTACATTCAAGGCTAACTATTCAAAATTATACTCAAAGAGACATTTTAATTTGAGTTAGTTTGATTTCTATTGAAAAATATAATTGTAAATTGCTGAAGTAGGAGTGTATGCCTTGTAAAAGAACACAACTATTAAACCATGGTTGAACAGAAACAGAAAGCAGGCTCATTTTCACATCACAAAGAGAAATGGTAAGTTCTCACTATTGCATTTAAGCTCCAAGCTGCCTTATGACTGCAAAGCTTGTATGCCATGCTATAGAATCAGGATTGTAAAGTTCTTACAGCAAGTGAGCTTCTACAAAGCTAAGCTACATGAGATTCAGGAGAGCAATAAGCAATACACTTTTGGGAACAGACGCCTTAAACGAAAGCACGCAGCAGAAAGACACTTACCATTGAAAACCTCGTTGAATTCCCCAGGAGGAGCATGAATTATGAATTTTGCTGCTATACGCACCTAAAAAACAAAAAATAAGTGGTTTTATAGAGCTGTAATTATTTTTATTCACATTAATCATGAGAAGCCAGATAACTTCAACAACCAGACATGAAAATGCACAATTCCCGTTTCATTGGTTCATTCACACTGCACTGCCCTTTTTCAGAAACACAGAAGATGGATTTCCATCTCAACAGGACAGAGATGGCTACAAGTGACAGAACCAGGAGACAGAAGTTAAAAAAAAACAAACAAAACAACACAACTCCCCAGCCCAAAGAAAAACACCTGAGAACCATAACTTTTTTGCACTCAAAACACAGCAGAGGTCAGCACTTCCACTCAAAGTACGCATGCCTGCCCTGGCTTTTTCTCTACCTATACTTGCACAAGCACTTTACACAACTGCACAGTGAGCAAAATCAGAAAGGTAACCTTTCTTTTTTGCAGACCAGCCCCCCGAGCTGGCTTACTGCACTGCACAGCTGCAGACATGTGCTTGCCAAAGGAACACAAAGCTGCTTTCTTCTCTATGGAACAACCAACCTGAAGATGTCTGAAATACTACCTTACCTTACCAGTGTCCCTCTGCTGACTCCCTTTCATTCTTGTTTTCCCCTTTAAGCTCTTAAGAACACGCAGAACAAATAAACAAAAGGTGGATTCCCAACTTGACAAGAGTTCCTACTCTTTCTAATTTACAACTATCCAAGTTGAGGACGCATTCAAGGCTGTCTTTCATCCTTGTCATGATATTGCTATTCAAATCTAGCGATTTCAACAGTATTTCCCATTTCTAACACCTTCAATTACAGTTCTGTGGGATAAAGATCCAGGAGATGCAGCTTCTGCACTGTTTTGGTCTTTCTGTTTGAAATTAAGAAGTCTGTGAAGCACGTACTTTAGTGACAAATACCTAAACAACCACAAAACACTTTACACTTAGACATTTACAGGTATATGAAACTGAAGAAGTAACTGTCTGAGCCTTCATGAGCTCCTGAATCAACCTGTAAGAATCTATTATTGTCCAGGTTGATAATAAACCCAGTGCTCAGCCAGGTTCCAGTCACCTCCATGAGAGGTGATTCAAGCTCTGAGTGCCCTGACAAAGCACATGGCTGCTGCATCATCAGCCGAGTTCAAACTCAAGCAGACCCCAAACGACTTGCCAAGCAGCTTCCTGCTCAGTGCAAGTCAGAGCTGCTAATGGAAATGCTAATGGCTGCCCAGGGAGGCTGCGGAGTCTCCTCCTCTGGAGATGTTCAAGACCTGCCTGGACACCTACTTGTGCGACCTGCTGTAGGGAACCCGCTTTGGCGGGGGGGTTGGACTCGATGGTCTCTGGAGGTCCCTTCCAACCCCTATGATTCTGTAAAATGAGAAGGCTGCCAGGTCTCAGCTGCCTCAATTGAATGCTGTGTTTTGGATTGCTGACAGCCTTTATCTGCTGCTTCAAATGCATACGTCAGAACTCCTCTTTGCACATAAACACATATTTTGCATTATACTGAGGTAAGTGCCACAGGGCTTACTCTTTCATCGAAAGAGAAACAGCAGCTAGGTGGGAGTGCCTTGTTTTATGGCAGCTTATTAAAGCACTCACCCAGATAAACCCAACTGCCTTCTTTGACACACAGGAATTTAATCTCATTCACATAAGCCAGAGATCACCCCAGCCAGCAGACTGGGTGCTTCTCCCCAGTGAAGGCACGCTGCTCCACCGCCCTGCAGGAGCAGGGGCACCCCGTACTGTTTGCAGTTCAATGCTCAGACCAAACCAATGCAGAGCACAGACACCAGCTAAGGAACTGCCTTAATGGGCTGCTCCAGATGGAGAAGGGCAAGGTGAGCTCTGGGCTCTTCTGCCAGGGCACTTGAATCAAGCGACCAATTACCAGAACCTGGGATTAGGCTGGACTTTGGGCTCACACCGAGGAGCAGCCATGGAGGCATGTTGGATGAGGGGGCAGTTCGCAGGTTCTGACTCGACTCCAGAACACAGGCAGGCCTGCTCATCCTGGGCATGGCTGGGCCAGCTCTGGGCATGCTCAGAGGCAAGATCTCCAGAGAGCCTGAGCTCTGAAACATACGGTGCAGTCAGGGGCAAGATAAAGGAAAACTCAGATGCTCAAACTGCACTTGAAATAACCATGTGGTTTAAACTGCAAATATGTGCAACGTCATATAGAAAATCTGCACTGCAACCCAAGTAATACCTTGTTTTCAGCTGCTCTGGTAATGCTACATTGATTTTGCTTTTTTTTTCTTTTTTTGCTAGCAATACAAACTGCTTTTCTTCTTATTGTCAGATTTGCTGTAGTATGAATAATACCTATCCAGAAGAAATCAATAGTAACACGTTTCCTCAGGACAGACTAAGCAAGATATTGCTTTCAGCGAACACTGAGTAGCAAATTAAATTCCTCAGTATGACTTTCTTTAGTGCAGCAATTCATCATAGACACCACTTTCTAAATAATCACCACCGTGCAAATCAAGACATGTAAGGTACACTCATAACTGCAGAAGCCAGAAAGCTGCTGTCTATCAGTCAGCTGCTCTGTATTTTGCTAATCCACCTATGCGAACGGAGCCCTATTACAGCTAACCCACCTCTTTTTCAGTAGTTAAACCAAATTAACTTATTATCAGTACTTATCCAGTATTCTTATCTGACACACAAGACTGAAGATCACTTAGGGATTCTCTATTGCCAGAGAGTCCTTCCCAAAAGACACACTGAAAGCACACTTTGTGCTCCAAAGCCAGACTAACACTAAAGGAGAAATAAATGTGCTCCCAACGTGCCTCACCGAGCTCAACATCTCCCCCTTTTGGCAACAAGAAACCACTGGCTCAGGTACCACCCCAGAAAGCACGAGTTACAACACTGGAGCAGACAACTGAAAAGTGCTGGTTTAGTTAATTATTTAGACAAATAATAAGAGAAAAAAAGGATAGAGATACAGCAAAAGTACATTACTTGTAACACACAGCAATAAGCTAAGAAACACCAAGTGCAACGCAGTACAGATAGGAAATTAGGGCTTTCATTAAAGCCTAGAGGGATGCATGACAGTTGTGAACAATGCCAGTCATTTGAGACACCGAGACCCTTAAAACTTGATCAGAACTGATTTCACAGTCAGAACACAAGGAACACAGCATTTTAAAGTCTAAGGGACAAACGCTTTTCATTCAAGAGAAACGCAGGCTGGCATAAAGTACGAGCACTTCATATGAACAGCAGCGAGAAGCAAAAATCCAGGTTATAACTGAGCATTCCTTCAAAATCTCAAATAGCCAGAACTGAGAAAATACATTATACGTCTCAACTTGTTACTCTAGTTTTTCCCAAAACATCATCTAAAACACCACAGCAGTGTTTTCCTGCTGTAGTTTCCAAGATTAGATTTACAGTCACTGTTTTAGTTAGAAGTCTTCCAAACAGCTTGCAAGAAATTGCAAACTTCAGAAGTTCTAATGATCAGTGCTTCACAAAAAAAAAAAAACCCAAAAACTCTTGTGGGCAGCTTTTACTATCATTCTTTGCATTTAAGTGCACATTTATTGTATTTAATTAACTGAATGCAGAAAACCAATCTAAATACATCTTCCTAAAGGCTTCTGCAACTTGCTGCAGCTTTGAGGATTAATGTGGACAAGCGATAGACACATCGTAAGGGAACACAACTTCTTCAGCATTATGAAGAGAAGCACCCCCTGCTGCAGATGCTTTATTTCCACTTGTAGATCAGAATTCACAGTGCGGACTGAAATGCAGTCTGTGATCAGTAAGTAAGAGTCAGCAAGACTGAATCACTCAGTATAAGTGAAACCAAATACTGCCCAGCACAACAGTTAAAAGCTTGATTCCTATGTAGAAAATGATTGCAGCTAAGGTAAAAATTCAGATTGACGAGATAAAAGAAGGAGAAAAGGAAAGCTTTGTTGTATGCAATGAGTGTGGCTATCAGACTTTACTTCGTCTTGTTAGAGATTGAAGCAGTTGTTATATAAACAAGCACCTAGATTCGGGCATGTCAGTATTTGCTGTTTGTTCAGATTACACAAGGACAAAGCAGTCACTTACTGAACAGTGTTTTGCTTTCATCCTTTTGCCTTTGTTTCCAATCTCTCCCAAGGCACACCATCACTCAGGTACACACACAGATCCTCCTTCTTCACCTTTTCCAGACTGAGCCACCATGAATTTTGTTTGAATTTAAAGTTACATGCAGTGACTTAAAATGCCCCCAAACCGCTCTTCCTGTTTCTGACAAATCGGAAGCTGACATTGGTTGAAAAAGCCCAACCTTCTGTGCTGCTTGTGCCTATATATGGCCATGAACACACGCTCAGACACGCAGGGCTCTCACAACGCCATGCTACAGCGTCAGCTCTGCTGTGAGATATGCTCATTCTCAGCCATCAGCCAGGGTACACCTGACAAGAAGAAAGGCATTACAACCTTAGTCAGCTTTTCTTTTTTTCCCCCTTTATCTTTTCCCCTTTAACTTATCTGAATTACAGTTGTCAGGCAGCCTGACAGTTCCTTCAATGAACAGCCACACTGCAGAGGAAGAACACACCAGTAAGCAATATGCTGTGAAACCACATGCTTTGCCATTATTCCTTCCTGCACATCACTTACTGCAAGTTCAGCTGCAGATTCATTGCGGCAGGGAGACCCGCCCTTCCTCTGCTCTCATAACAGGTTAAAGTTTACTGCTCTAGAGCAATAACAATGAAACTGTGAGTACATACTAAAAACCCTTTTAAACCAAAATCTTCTAAAAAACAATAAAAACAAACAAACAAACAAAAAAAAAAACAACCCCAAAAAAACCAAAAACAGTGGAGTGGGAGAAAAAAACCTTGGTAATCCAATCCCACCCTATAGAGCCATGACAACTTTGTTGCTGATCACAGGAAAAGAGTTTGCTTGAGCAGTCGCCTTTATCAGCAATTACAGCAATTATTGTAGAATGAATAAGGCACCACGCATTGTGCATTTTATGTTCCTGAGAGAGCCTTCACTTCCCTGTAAAACCAAATCTCATACTCACAGGTGAATCTACGTTTGGCAAAACAAGCAGGTGAGACGCCATATTTAGCAGAAGGGAGCTCTTTGTTCCTTCTCTAGGAGCAGTAAAGGGCCCCAAGAGTCTGGTGCCCACTGCCATGCCTTCTGGCACGGCTCTCGCTGGCTCAGGAAGCCTTTCTGCAGACAACTGAGCAAATGGCTTAGTCCTGACCCACTGAGCTCTATCTACAGGCAGCTAGGGGGGCTTCTCACAGCTAGCCCATAGCTGCAGGAAGGCTGACACTGTTAAGATTTCCAAGTAGGTGAAGAAGTTTCAATCCTCTGAAAAACCTGTCATTCACAGACAAAACCATGCAAGTCAGTCGGAGATCAGCACTACTGACAGTGGGACTGAGCAGAAGACTTAGCCAGCTTTATCAAGTTCTGAGTTTGATTCAAACTCATGTTTTGAGTTCATCCAAGGCAGTTTTTCTCATGATACTCCTTCACTGCCCAATGAACAACTAAAATGCTCTGGTATCTGGTACCAAGTAAAGTTCACTTTGCACCGATGCATGTAGAATATCATGGAATACAGCCCAAGGGTCAATCAGCTACCTTAGAAATCACTTACAAGATACAATGGCTGATGAGCTGTCAGTATTGCAAACATCAGAAGAGTTCAGAGATTGTGAATCCTTCAATGCTTAAAACAACTACAAAAAAAAGCAACTGGCTTTCTCTAGAAAGGTACATACTTGGAACTCACTAGCTTCAGTTAATTAAATACCAGGGTTGGATACTCCTCAGAATGTTCCACCAGCAATTATGATACATCTTTTAAAATAAAAATGATCTGGGGGTGTTTTGCAAATGGCATAAACTGATCTGCTGTGCTGCTGCCACCAAAATAAATAATCTCCATCCCCTCTCACCTGGGTGCTCCACAAACCCAATCTACAAACTCCTTTGTATCAGCACTGCTTGTCTACTTACGTGAGCATTCAGAGAAGCAAACTGATGAAGCAAAAAATGGCTTTAGAAGGTGTCAAGAACACAGCAATCAATTCCTTCACTGTAAGAATTTCAGAGAACTGCTGCAACTGCCAGCAGATTGGTGAGATGAATAAGCCTTCAAAGGGGCAGACAAGCTCTGAGAACATGCATGAGAAACGGATTACCCCGAGTGGGCAGCAAACCATCTCCTCAGCTTCTCAAGAAAACAAATTCACATTTGTGGATATGATTCCAAATAGCAAAGAAGCATTCTGGTATGTGCAGCATCTCACAGAGACACGGAGCAAAGGCTTCGCTGCCTTTGGTGGCAGGGAGGGGATGAATATGAAAATGACGTTTGCAACTGCTTTGCTTCCAACCTCAACTGAAAAAATGCACTATGGCATTCAATGCACTTCTCTTCTGGGAGAGCTGAGAAAGAGAACAGCAAAAATGTGGCTCTGTGGCACAGGAAAGGAGGGGCACATTCCATATCAACGGCTTTAAATGAACAGACATTTCCTTCATATTGATGCCTGAAGCTGCATTAAATCTGTAGAACAAATATTTTCCTCAATCCATTTAGCAAGTATTCTGTAAACTGAAACAATAAAGAGAAAAGGAACAGATCCTTGTATCAATCTAAGTCAGCCCCTGGGGACAAAAACGCCATATCATACTGGATTGGATAAATCCTTTCACTTAAAAATGGAATTTTTAAAAATAATACACAAGTATTTAATAGCACATAACACAACCAGCTCTTAATAGCAGTGAAAAAAGTAAATCCTAGTCAAAATGAGACAATGAGGTACTTCAGATAGCAGTCAGCAGTAGTCAGTTCAAGCAATAGCCCTATCTGAAGTACTGACTCAGATGATGAAATTTATTTTCACAAAAAATAACCATCTTGAAAAATGTTGATTGCTTTCACTCTGTAACGTCACCCACTTCCTATACACTAATTCAGAAACATTAGAACAGTACTGAACTTAGCAAAATATGTTTTGTTTGTAAACCTTAAACCACCAACATCTGAACATCTGAAACTTCAGCTATCACCATCAGTTACTAAAATCTGTGAACAAAAAAAAAGTACTGCTAATTAAACTATAGGAAATTGAATGTATCTTTTTTTGCCTGCATCTGTATTTCTCTGAAAGCCTGCGCCTTGCCAGCAGTGAGCTAGAGAACAAACAGGCTAGGAAAACAACACACATACAAAGGAGATTCCAGAACTATCGATGGCACCACATGTCCCAAACTTGTAGTGCAGAACATTATTCCTGCAGTGGTTTTACTCCAATTTAACTTTTCTGTAGTCCTTTTTCCAGGTATGCGCTTGAAAGCTCACACATACGAGCAACCAGGAAATTACCAAAACAGCCGAAAAAATTGAGAACATTTCAAGTTCAGAATTTATACAAAATCCAGCTTTTTATTCATGCATCATGCTTCTAACAGCTCTTTAATCTCTGAGGACAACAGCAAATTGAAAAACAGAGGTGTGTCCAATAAATTTGCATCTAGTCCTGCTCTCAGGAAATTACGTCTGTGTTCTAAAGCACTCAACATGCTTCAAAACATCACCAAAACTTATTCTTTGGTATTGCACACTTCAACATAGTATTAAACCTGAACATTTTTAACCAATCCAGCACACAAAACACCACGTTGGGCAGCCAGCTAGGAGCTAGCCCAACCCCCCTATGATTTGACAAAGGATCTGATGTAGATTTACAGCTAGCTCTTACCCAGCGCAACCACTAGAAGGCAAGCAGCAAGGTATTTTTCTGATGCTTATTTGATATCTATCTGATCCATAAAAATCTCATCATTCCCTTGCAAGACTCATTCCTAGAGAATTGAAACAGCCGTGAAATGTTACACTTATTGTAAAGCAAAGCTCTTAACTTTTGTTTGAGAAGTTAAAAGCATACAGCATGGCTAACCAAACCTAACAAAAGACTTGGTAGTGCCACCTCCCCAAAGCAGAACCACGCCATTCTGCCAGCCCAACGCAAGCACTCCTCAGTTCCAGCAACCAGGCCTCTCTTTCTCAGCAGCTGCTGCAGAGCAGCATCACAACGTGACAAATCCTCCATTTACATGTGCAGAATACTCATCCACTGTAAAACTGTTCTGAAGTGAGCCTTCCTATTAGTTCAAGCTCATCATTAAACATTAATTATTCCAAGGATACCAAGCCTGGATTCAAGAGCAGCGGGGAGTAAAAAGGAAGAAGCGCAGAGCTTGCTCTGCGAGAAACACCTACTCCCAGACTGAGATGCCACCTTGCCCATACCCAAATCCACCCCTGCCACTACAGTGCCTTAAAATTATCTCTCAAAGTTAATCTGCAGTTCTGAAGTTTCAACACTCGGTCAAATTAAGAAGCAAGTTATGAAGGGCCTTGCATTCTGGAAGCTGGTTACTCAGCAATGGAAACAGCAACTCCATGCTCTGAAAAATCTGCTTTCATTTCTGCTTATGCTGTTCCAACTTTTTAAAACCTCATTTTCAGAAACTAAAACTCAGTTTAATACAGTTCTGTCTGAGAAAAATATAATGATTTGCCATATACTGTGGTTAGAATTTTTATACCATTCCTCTTTGGTTTGCAGAAATGAAATCAAACAAGGATGATATTTCACAGCAGAACTGTAGGTTGATGACTGCTACTGAGCAATAGAAAGCTTCATCTACCACATCATAGATCACTCATTCTCTCCCATTTCAAGTACTGATAGATCAGCCAGTAACTTGTTCTACTACTTTTCTCTATTTTGGGGTTATTTTCTTTTTAACCTTACAAATGTAACTGGTGAGGTTCCCTGGGTAGCAAGCTTCCACAAGAGCTGTGTGAGCACAGAAGCAGGAGCCAGGCTTCTGATGGTGCACTCCTTATACATACGCAGTCCACAATGCGGTCAGAACGCGTGGAAGCATCCAGTCTCCTCAAACTGGTCATAACAAAAGAAAATATGAATTGCAGTTTTAGAAATCACTTTGATTTAGAATAACAGCTTTCATTTGTATGCATCTTCAAGTCTCAGATGTTGGTTGTTTTGTTGTGTTTTTAACTTGTCTAGAATGCGGGCAAGTTTGCTTTGCATCATGCCTCTTCACAGAGACACGTAGTGAAAATAAACAATAAGGATCAGACAAGCTGCCACATGAGAAACTGTCACTGAACAGTTTCTGAGTGTGAATGCTGTCAGACACTGGAACAGGTTACCCACAGACTGTGCAGCCTCCATCCTCAGCGGTACCCAAATCTGAAAGGGCAAGTTCCTGAGCAACATGATCTGAGCTGGCCTGCTTGGACAACGCAGCATTTGGGATACCTCCAGGAGTTTCTTCCAGCTTGCCACTCCACAAATAAACCATTATTTGCAGTTATACATACAGTAAGTGATCAATTTTTCAACATTTTCATACAGACAAAACGATTACAGTTTTGATTCTGTCCTTTGATCTCAAGAGTAGCGATGCATTTTTGAAAATCTTCTTGTAAGTCACACTAACACATTTCCCTTCCTCAGCTATGGACATAAAAAAGCCTTGGGAAGGCTGCCACGTTCAGAATTACACAGCAGTCTGAGATGCACTCTCAACTTCCTCATTCTTATTAAAGAATTGTCACAAAGTCTTATCAAATGGTAACCATTAAGTTGAACCTTACATCTATAGGAAAGCAACCCCCTCTACAAAGCATCTGTTCTGTTTCACTCATGGAAAAATATTAACTTTGACAATGAGACTGTTTCCACAATGTGATAACTTAAACACACACTAAACTAAACAAACACTAACACAGTCACTGTTTGCGTGTTTTTCACATTCAATTATTAGAAGATTCTCAGTCAGCCACAGAACACGCTACAGCATTCCCAGTTCCTTTCAGAGCTTCAAGAACAGGAGGGAGGGCTCACAAGGTTCCCCTGCAAGACAGATTAGCAAAGCTACATCTTTAATATACTACAAAGTATACATTTATGAACTACAAAGAAAGAACATTAGAATATCTGCAAAACATCACTTTCAGTTATGGATTATTGTGCAATTATATCCATAGCTGACTATTAAAATCTTGCTTCTACTCCAAAATGTTCTGATCCTCATTTCCTATAGTCTCCAAGTCTCATTTGGGGTAGTTCCAAAAGTTAAGATTTCAGACCCTCCCAAAACAAATGATTTAGAGCACAAATTGACTTACTAAACATCAGCATTTAAAAATCAGATTATTTTTAAAAGAATAACTATCTTTAAAAAAAGCCTACTGATGCTTCTGAGCTGGTGGGTTGGTTTGCCCCTGCACAGGGAGCTCTGCTGCCGACATACAGAGCCTTGACACAAGACAATGCATTTTACTGGTTTAGACTTTTCATCTCAAAGCATTTACTAGAGAAAAGAGTTTTCCTTAACTGCTATGAATTTCACTGCAGTTTTGCTAGCATATTTATACTTAGCTGTGCAGCTTTTCACACCTAGTTCAAAAAGCTGTCAAGTTATCTAATGCACCTGGAAATACGCGGTAGCAAAGCAGGTTCATTTTCACAAATGGGACCATTTCCCCATCAGAAGGGAAGTCTTGTTTTACTCCAGCCAGTTGGCCGACTGCTAAACTCCACCTTACTCAATATGCCTCCCTGAACAAGTAGAACTACACTGAGGCATAACCTTACTGAAAGAGGCGGGGTTCCTTTCTGATCCCATGTTTGACAACACACGCACTTCCATGCTCAGCATTTCAAAGAATGTGAGCTATTTTTGCATTAAAAAACATCGTGGTGTTCTCTATCTTCCTATCAATGCTCTCCCCTTTCTTCACTGAAGACATCTCTGTTTTCTCCCGCTACCTCCACATCAACGGCTATTTAACTCCTGTGCTTTGTAGTGAGGGGGGGGTTTACATTGCAATAAGAAAAAAAAAAACAAAAAACCCTACAGCAAACACATCCTGATGAGTCACCAAAAGTCACTGACTACAGAACATCCTTAGGATTCAAACAGTTGCAGCCCTATTTCGTGTGTGCTGCTATTTATTAATAAGTATTTACATTAACAAATACATCTTCTACAATGAAAATAATCCCTTCTGTTAAGCACTGCTTGCATTCATGTACATAAATTGCAGTTTGTATATACACATTAATAAGCTCATAGAAGAAAACCAAAACGTTCTTATATATGCTTATCAGTTTGACATAGCCACAGGTAGAGCAATTTGTACAGGAACTGAAACATAAATACACTGCATAAAATGGTTACTGAGCTTAAAAAAAACCCTACTTCAAATATCTTGGATAAATAGATTTTTTTATTCAAGACTTAATCAGAGGACAAATTACTGAAGTGAAGGAAAGTGATGATTTTCCACTGCTGTCTCTCTTAAAAGTTCTGGACTTCAATATTTCCACTTCTCACATCTAATTTTTATTTACAGACTGAAATATAAACATAATATTTTCTTTTTCCACCTAACTGAAACATTCTTTACTTTCAGAGACCTACAGAACACCACAAACCACTGTGTCTCAAAGAAGCTGTCTTTAGTACTGGACAGCCCCTAGTGATCCATGGGATGGAACAGCTCCCCTTTGAGGACAGGCTGAGAGCTGGGGCTGTTCAGCCTGGAGTAGAGAAGGCTCTTGGAGACCTGAGAGCCGCCTTCCTGTGTCTGAAAAGGGGCTTTAAAAAAAAAAAAAAAAAGAGACAGACTCTATAGCAGGGTCTGTTGCGACAAAACAGCAAATAGTTTCAAACATAAAAATGTGAGATTTGGACTCGATATAAGAACAGTTTTTTATGACGAGGGTGGTGACGCACTGCAACAGCTGCCCAGAGAGCTGCTGGGTGCCCTGCCCCTGGAGACACTCAAGGCCAGGCTGGACGGGGCTCTGAGCAACCTGATCTAGCTGTGGTCCCTGTTCATTGCAGGGGACGTTGGACTAGATGGCCTTTAAAGGTCCCTTCCAACTCAATCCTATGATACATCATCCTGAACAGGGAAAGGACGTTTTCTCACAATTGGCCTTCTCCTTCCTTGGTTTTAGAGCTCCCTTACCTGAACTAAGCACTTCTTTCTGCCTTTGCAGCACTTACAGTTCCTGCCTGCACGCAGAGGAAGACACAAACCGAGCACAATCCAATAACTTGTAGCTACAGTGGGGGATTAAGTGATACCACATCTCTATCAAAATTTCCCATAGCATCACCAACTGTCTGTCAGCCCTTGAAGCCCTTTGTTTCATATAAAGGGAGAAAGTTACACAAAGAAGCAATATCATTATTCCCTGTGAAAATGAATGTTTGTACGTGCAGCATTCCTTCTGGCTTTACATTACAGTCCCTGGTAGATGAGGGAGAAGTGCTTTCCACGTGCTACCCAGCAGCATTATTTCAGCTCACTAAAACTCAATGTTTAAGAAAAATCTTGTCTAGCTTCATAAATGTTAGCTTAAAAAAAAATCTGTATCATTCACAGAAAGTGTTAGTTGAGACATCAGGAATGAATTAAACTGAAGAAGTTAAGTCCAAGATATATATGTATACAAAGTATTTGCACATCTAAATTTCATTCCTTATACAGCATTCATTTAGTGGCTCAGTAGAAGGCAAATCTATTCACTTCACTTTGCAGTAACTCAGATCCCCCAAATGCTTTAAACTGAATATATCTTCTACTTAGAAAACTCATAGTGCACAAACTTATCAGTTTAATACCACCAGAAAATGATTATAGTTTTTAAGCAGTATGCATTTTTGTTGTAAAATGACAGCACAACTTAAATATATCAGTGCTTTCAAAAGCATTGCTAAAAGGCTACCTAAAATAAGTTACGTGTCAGAGTCAAATATAAGTCCATAAACAGCTTCTCCAAACACTAGTGAGAGCCACTGAACACAGTGAATGCTTATTTCAGCATGGAGATATATATAACACTGGTAAACCTTCTAAGAGGTTCAGATTCATGAAAACTAATTCACATGCCTCTTCCGTGAAAAATTAAAATCTGGAAGTAACACAAGATCTGCATGGATATTTATTTGCTTTTCCATGAGCTTGCAGCATTATTCATCTTTGTTTTGTTGCCAATAAATATACAGTCAGGCTTGGAAAACTCCAATCATGTAGAATGATCAATTCTATAAAGGACTGAAATGGGTACAGGAATCCATTTAAATCTGCAATGGAAAAATGCTGACTTTATTCAATTACAAGAAGACAGGAAGAGCCTCCGGAAAGTCTGCACCAATTTGGAGAAAAAAAACTGCAATTAAAGGACAAAAGAGAGTTCAGAACTTAATTTCATCAGTCACTCGAGCACAGGCAGTGCTTCTCAGCTCACATAGAGGTAAGAAGAAAGCATCACTGTACCTTACGTTATTTGACAGGACAAGAGGCAATAAGAACAAACTGAAACAGGAAGTTCTGTTTGGCACAAGGAAGTTAGCACTTCTGCTCTTTCTGGCCGAGTGCTGGCATAGGTTACTCCTCCTTTGGGATCTTCAGAAGCAGCCTAGATGCGATCACGGGTAACCTGCTCAGGCCAGGTGAACCCTGAGGTTCCTGCTAAGTTTAGCCATCCTCCAGCCCTGTGATCTTAACTTGCAGACTCAGCATGTTCAGGCATATACTCTATCAAGCGGATTAAAGTTACTTGTACATTCTAGAAAGAATACAGTCACAGACTGCCACATATAACACATGTGAACGTGAACCAGATAGAGGACCAATCTCAAAACCTGTGGCTGGGAACAGAAATTAGAGATACATGCACTCAACATCCTGGCCCACCAACGCCTCTCCAGCTCCTGAAACACAGCCCTGTCAACCTACAAAAGTACAGAGAATCTATCTTATTTTGGACATCCATCTTCTAACTTCAGAGAAGTTTAAAGCATTTCTTTTTTCTGATGTCTCCAACAATTAAGTTACCTCAAAGTTTCTGCTGCCACAACAGTCCGTGTTTTTTTAGGATAGAAATGCGTAAAACTGTGCACTATGTGAAGGTGTGAGCCATGCACACAAAGCATCGCAGCCCAGCGCTGAGCAGGCAGCTGCCATGAAGCTGGTTCTGAGGGGAAGGCACAAATTGCTGGTAACGGAGCTCCTGTAACACGCTGCTCCTTCAGAAATGTCCTATGAAAACCTGCTTGAAGCCGGAGGAGTTCCCACGGCCACAAGCAGAGACCACACACACACGCACTCCCAGACAGCACGGACCCTCTGATCCCCGACCTCAGCCTCCCTCCGTTGCCGCCGCCTAATAAGAAACGAGAAAGCCTTCCTCGCCCCACACCCTTCCTCCCTGAGGGCACCCCGGCTCGGGGGCCAGGCCGAGGTACGGCCCCATCCCTGGGGAGAAAAGGAGGCCCGGGAAAGGGGAAGCGGAGATGGAGGGAGGGCCGGAGGAGCCTTTTCTACCCCCGGCTCGCCGCCAAGCGTCCCCCGACCGCCGCCGCCCCCAGCGCACACGGGATCCCGCCTCGCCGGGCCCCGCTCTCCCGTCCGCCTCGCACCCTACAAGGAGCGGCGGGAGCTGCCCCGGGCCGGCCCTGCCCCCCCTCCCGCCCGCGGACCCTCCTCCAGCCCTCGGCTGACGGGCCGGGACACCGGGGCGGCCCCGAACGGCGACGGTCTCGCGGCCCGTCGACTCAGAAGGCCGGGGAAGAGCGGGGTTCGGCGGCGGGGAGCGGCGTCCCCGTGCCGCCCATCCCTACCTTCTCTTCATCTGAGAGCTGCTCCTCCAGGTCCGCCATCTTGCCGTCCGGCGCCTCGCGGCTCCGCCCTTCGCATGCAGGAAGGGCGCCCCCGCCCCTACGGCTGCGGCGCGTCTGCGCATGCGCGCTGCTGGGGCGGGAGCCGGCTGCGGGAAGGGCGGGCGGTGGGGGGTGTGTGCCTGGAGGTGACGGAGAATGCAGGGGAGTTATGGCGCTTGGGTTTGGGGACCACGAAATTTAGTGTCTTCATCTACCAGGAGCCCAGGGGATGGTAGAAGAATTGACGCTGGCTGAGAGCGCTCCTCATCTACTGTCAGGCGCTGCTCAGGAGCTGGTTCCCTCCAGCGCCCTCCTGGCGGGACTGTCTGAGCTCCGGGCTCAGAGAGACCGAAGGAAGCCCTGAGGAAGCTGAAATGCTGTGGTGAAAAAGGAAGCCGAAGGCTGAGAAGAGTCAGATGATATTTCTGAGATACCCTTCCTGTTTCTCAGTGACAACTAGAGAAAACATGGGAAATGAGGGAGTTAGCCAGCCAAGTTCTGCTGCTTGGTTTGTGTGGAATACTGGGATAAAGGCTGAATAAAACGACTGTAAGCACCATCTCATTAATAGGGATGCCAGTTTCCTGAGTGGTACAATAGCACATGCACATGAAATAACACGAAAATCCTCATTCCGCATTGTGAAAAATGACAACCCTTCAGTGCTATGAGGTGAATCCAAACATTACATTATTTTTATTGGGTACACCTTTCAGTTGTATTAGTACCAGGAAACCAAAATGACAATTTGGAGCTTGAGAAAGATCACACGATTATTATAATTAAGTTTGTGGGTAGGGTCTTGTGATGAGGATGTTGGAATTGATGGTTATACCTTGTTCCTCAGAACTGAAAAGCTAAGAGGCTTAGTATGTTATGCCAGAGTGGCTATTAGCTGTTACAAAGTCCGGGTTTTGGAATAATGGGATAATTAAAGCTCTTAGTTGTTAAATGAAATATGATCTACAATGATCCACCTAATCTTGCTAGAGAGTAAGGTGAAATTCTTAAGGATTTATTCCTAGTATGTGGGAGGAATTAAGTTTTTATCATTGTTTCAAAGTGAAGGAAGTATGGCAGGGCATACTTTCAAATACAGTGATAATTTTATGAAAAGAATTAAAAAAACAATTTCTTCTTGGTTAAGCACAGTGTGTTCACCCAAGCTCTGATGGACAAGGAAAAGCAGATCATTGACTGGAAAATGTACAGATGTCGAGATAGATCTAAGTCAATTACAATTAGTGGTATGATACAGTCACCTTCTAGCAAAAGATCTTGGTATGCTCTGAGGTTCATCCTGTTGCAACAGCTGCCATATAAAATTGCTTAATACTGTCATGTGCTGTACAGCAAAATATTCCCAGTATCTGCAGCATTCCAGATGCCCTAAGGGGACTGTTGTGTTTAAATAAAAGAAAGCAATACTGCGCAAATAGTTGTTGCAGGTCAAGTGGGCATTGGAAAATTGGAAGAACAATGCCACTGAAAATCAATATATAAACAAAAGATGGAAATGAAAAAGTCAGTGAATGTACAATTTGGGCAACATGTCTGATTTGGAAAAGTTGAAGAGAGATTTTAAATATCTGTAGCCATGGTGGACAAAGGTAATGAACAGTACTCTGTTCATGTTGGGAACAAAATAAACAACAAACAAACCTTATATGTGATGAGGTCCTTGCTAGAGGCAAAGCAGTGAAGCATAAAACAAGAAAGGTATGTCTTGACGTAGTTTGGTTTGGGAACATCTCTTACTTGTTGTTTGGAGTTAACAACTACAGTTAATGGTTTGTAGCAAGGAAAGCATTGCGTAGCATTCAGTTTCACGCAACAGGAATCGATAATTTCTACACAGGAGTCTTAAACCAGCTGGGGAGGTCTGTGTCGATTTTGGGATTTGCCAGCTGCTAGGGTATTGCCAAGGAAACTGCTTTATTTAAAACGTAAAAAGAGGGTCACTCAAGAAGGTAGGTCTTGGCAAATAAACATGACTGATTTTCTCATAAGATACGATATCTAGCTGCTGGTTTTACTGTGTTTAAACAAGGGATTTTTACTTAAAATTTGCAGAAATTTATCATGGTGAGAGGAATGATTCAGGAGAGGACTATTTAGTCATCACAGATATTAGTGGGAACCTTCTGTATATTACACTGGCAGGTGCTTTACTGTGACCTTAGGACTTAATGGGAAATGAATAATCAGAATAATGTGGAAATAAGTACTGCTCTTGCCTTATGACTCAGTGTTTTGAAGTGATTTTGTGTCTTTTCAGGAAGAATATGGACACTTCAGAGGGAGTTTAAAGGAAGGAGAACTAAAAATATTTCTGAAGATGCAGAGCAAATCGCAGGATGGGAAGCTTAATGATGCCAAGATTAAAAAGTAACTTAGAAAATATCTCCTCGGGGGGTGACTGCAGTATAAATAAAGCAGTGATGCCTGAGTTAGTTTGGAATTTGTCTGCATCTTATCTGAAGTTATATTTCCTCACCTGCTGTTTTAGTTTGAGCGAACTCAATTTCCAACCACTAGCTCTTATGCTATGACGTGCCACTGTCTCTACACATCGATCAAAGGTTAATTTGCACTACAGTTATATGCAATAAAGTGAAACATGCAATTACTAACTAGCCAGCCCACGTTTAAATGAATTTCTAATCCCACGTTGGAACTCTGGGCTGCCCGGTCTGTCTGATGAGCAGTGTGTGGTTTACTGGTGCAAAGAGAGAAAGACAATTTAAAATAAAATAAAATAAAGCAGCTATTGAGTTCTACTTAATTAAATCAAACACTGTAGAGCTGCTGATCAAGTGCCTTGCTGTTTTGCTGCACTGCTTCTGTCATTTCTTTCGGTAGCGACTCTGTAGGCCCAGACCCCCACCCTTGATTAGAACTGGGAGAAAAAGCCCAGCAATCCATCCTTCAGGTTTCTTTGCTGGGCAGTCAAAATGGCTTCAGAGAAACAGCTTCTGTGCCAAAGCAATCCTGAAGACTGTCAAGTGGGCAATGGTACCTAGTGGTTAGCACAGCACACTTCCTCTTGGCTTCTGCACTGACCCCAAAGACTGAGATAAGTAATGCAGAAAAAGAAAAAATAATAATACATTTCCATTGTTCTGATTGATAGCTGACCTTTTGCATGTGCTCAAAAGACAAACCAATGAGAAGTGTACCTGGTACCTACCTGTTTAATGCAGAGGATGCTTCTGAGGTCAGTGGTGGACTTGGGCTGAGCTTTGCACCTGCTCAGATGTTGCTTCCAGCTATGTGACAGGAGAAGCACTTGGAATGGTGTGCAGGGCTGTCCCTTCTACTTGCCCCTCTCTGTGGGAAGCACTTCCCTTCATCCTGACATCTTTCAATACAAATCCTCACATTACTGTGAGCTGGTAGGAGGCATACTTCAATTCCTGAGGTTGCCAAATACATATTAGATCTCAGGGCCTTGAGAATTGCCTGCCAATTTGCATCTATATTTGGGGGAAGAGGAGAGCAGTATCTGATCTCCGGGCTAACCTCCCGGTTCACTCTTTTTACCTTACAGAACCTGAACAGTTAGAGCAAACAGGTTTATTCTACAAGAGTTGAATGCTAAATCCTTACACTAAATGCTTAAAGCCACGTAGGGAAGAAAGCTATAATGAAGTCTAATTCTAGCTCAGACTTTAGATTGAGCTTCCTCCTTGGCTAACACAATCTTTTAGGCTGCAGCAGGTATTCAAGAGAATGACTCAGTAGCCCTTCACCATCTGTGGAAGTCTTGTTTCTGAGGATATTTTGATTTTTTCAGTGACATTTCTAAGATTGTCACAACATTATGTTTCACAATGATAATGTTTTTTAAAATGCTTTTTAAAATTTCGCATCGTATTTTATGTTTATGACTATGCATGTTGTAAGTATCTGGGTGACAGGCATGATATTTAGAGTGGATTTTTTTTGCTATGTTTTAGGGGACGATTTTACCATTGCATTCAGATTTGATCCAGGCTTGCTCTGTGGCTTCCTACTCTGCTTCTATTCCTGGGAGCTTTCTCAGCTTCTTTTTCCATCCCACCCCCTCCAGGAATAGTCGACTATATATCTTGCCTTATGTAATTCAAATTCACAGTCCTAGGTTTGCCTTTCTTTTGACATGTATCTATGTTTTAGGAATTATGAAGGCTGCTCTGAGAGTAATGTCTCCTATTTTTGTTAGTTTGGCCCACAGCCAGAGGTGGCGGTATGGCAGTAGAGGTTGAAACTTTCTACCAATGTTCTGTTAAATTTTGTTGCCATGCAAGCAGCAGAGGGGCAGTCTGACAAAATGGCATTTGACATAGAAGTGCATATGTAGCAAAGATGTGTCATTGGATTCTCCAAGTGGAAAAAAGTTGAACCCATTGACATTCATCAATGCTTGCTGTAAGTTTGTGGAAATCCGTGGATGTGAGCACAGCAAGGTAGTGGGTGGTGTGTTTCAGCAGTGACACCATCACAGCAGCTGTGTGACAGTGGGTCACCAGCACTGGTGTAGGTTTTTGTGAGTGAGGCATGAAAGCTCTTGTTTATTGCTGGCGAAAATATATACCAGCAAAATATACAGTGGTGACTGTATTGAAAAAATGGTGTTTTGTTGCTGAGAATTTGCTCTGTTCAATAGTGTTACTGTGCTCTTTGTTATAATTTCCCTGGAAATAAATGTGAGGCATTACTTTTGGAGCAACCAATGTTGATAGCCATGTTGTTTCTTAGCTTCACCTTAAACGCAGACCAGTAGCTCCTTGTTTGCAACAAGACTTACTTATCCCCCAGAGCAAGAGGTACCAAAGGAAGTCTACTCATTCAGAGTGGGATTATTTGTGATACAAAATCTATATTCGGAGATAGGGATGCACAAATGGAGGGTGAAAAAGAGCAAGTGCTGAGCATCCAAAAAGCAGCTAACAAAAGGAAGGAAGTACAGCTTTGTCTCGTTGGCTGCTACTCTGCCTCAGCAGAGAGAGGAAGTTGCAGGTCTCTGAAGGGAGCCTCAGTGGGCTATGGTGGCAGCAGCAATTGCAAAGAGGTGGAGGCAACAAGAAGATGATGAGGATGAAACGCTGCACAAGGAAATAGCTAGGCAGTTCTGAGCTATGTTTTAGAAGAAGCAATGCTTACATAATCCAGATTACATGTTGATTTTTAGAGGTGCTAAAAATTGGATGTTTTGTTGATTCTGAAGCATGTATTCTTCACTCACTGTGTAGGTGTCAGTAGGCTTCTCCCAGCACATTTGTTATCTTTGCTGTTCTAGTGTGTCAACCACTTAAAGGCTACAGTGTTAGCTTTAAAAATGTTGTCTACTTGCCCCCCTTTTTCTTCACCCGCCCTTTGACTTCTTGAATGTGTTGTGTGATAAAGTTGTCAGATTTGCAAAAGCACTTCATCCAAAATTCTCTGATGACAGACAGAATGCTGATTTCCTTCTGAAATGCAGAAAAGGAGCACTGTTGAGTAAGGAAGGTTATTGGCTGCTTATAAACCTCTTTTATTACAGAATACCTTAATAATTTGATTATGATCTATTTCACTATGGTGAAGTAAAATGGCATCCTAAAAGTATTCTTGCAGTTATTGGTGTCAGATGGATTGCCAGTATCAGTCAATTTTAAGGGTTAAAATTACAGCATCAAAGTTTGCAGAAAAAAATTGAAAGACTACTTGGAGTCTTTTTCTCTAGCATTTTTTTTTTTTTCAGTGTCTGTGGAAAAGTTTCTAATTTAAACATTAGTCTGTGCTACTGATTTTCTACTAAATTATATTATAGCCTTGTGCTTTGACAGAACTTTGGAAAGAATATTAACATGCATATATGTTAGCATGCTGTTTTTCAAAGATACATAAATTAGCTGTATAGAGTTGCACATACAGCTAGAGGGTGTCGAGAACATTGATAAACTGGAAAAGGGTTCAGAAAGAATAATCAGGGACTGGAAAATGCAAGCAATTCAATGTGGTCATTTTATCAACAAAAAGCTTAAATGTTTGTAAGTTTTATGTGATCAGAAAGTTGCTAATAGGATGTTTTGGTAGAGTGTGACATGACCAGATATTGAAACAGGATACTTTCAAGCTACAGACAGACATAAATTTCACTTACAGAGTAGTTGATCATTGGGACAATTTAGCCAAAACAGCACTGGGTCCAGCAAACGTAGAGCAAGTATTTGATGCTTTTCTGGAAGAAAAATTCTACAGTTCAGCAAGGAATTAAGTCTATGGCCTGTGCTGTAGAAGAAGGTAGCAGGAAGATCCTGAAGCAGTCCCACATGGTGTTGTAGGGCATGATTCTGTTCACCATTCTCCAGCTTGACAACTGATGGAGAGAAACTCAAGTAGCTCCACGAGAGAGCCAAAAAAGGAGAGCTGGAGCACAACAAACCCTTCAAAGTGAAAGGGGATTTGGCTGTGAAAAAAAAAAAAAAAGAAGAGAGCACCAGGGAAGTTACTGAAGTTGAAATGGGCATTAACAGATTAGAGGTCAGAGTCAAATAGAAGACCTGTGAGTATGAGATTATCTGGGGAGTTTTTTCAGTGCCTCATTTGTAAACTTCTGAGTCCGAGCTATTGACCCTGGGTTCCCATCACATCAACAGGGAGATACAAGCATGCCAAGGGTGAGATTCATTTGACCTAGTTAAGATGCCTGATTTAAGATAAGACTGTTGCTTCTGATGAGGTGCCTAGTTCAGATGCAGATGTTTAAATATGGGGGCCTATGTTATGAGAGCTGAATCCCCTTTCAGTGCGAAAAGATTAGGGGCAAGAGGGTATGGACTGAGGAATGGGGACATGGGCTGAGGGAAAAGCAAAACAGGGCTGAATTTGCAAGGCTAATTAAAGGGAGAAAAGATGATAGTTAATACACCATTACCCTATGCTCCTTGAGGAACTCATGCTCAAGGAGGTAAATCCCATGTTTAACCACTAAGGACTTTGTAACAGTTTTTGTTTTCTTTGCAGAGTAACTCTTGCTTGAACATCAGGAATGCCTTATTAGTAGCTATGAGTAGTACAGAGGTAGAGCAGGATTAGCAAAGCAAGAGGAGATTGGGATTATGAGGTGGGAGGATCAAAGCATGAGGGTTCTACATTCAATAATAGTTGGACAGGGCTTTTAATTGCATGTGTGAAAACATCTCAGACTTCTCAAACATTAATCTAGCTTTTCTTTTGTGTACAGTATTTGTTTGTCTTTACTCTATGCATTGATAGGTTGGGAAGAGAAGGGAAGTCCAGGAAAAAGCAGCAGTGGTGCCAAGAGAAAGCAAATAAAACTGAGGAAAGCAAAGGAGCTGGAGTACTACTCTCCCCAGCCATAAACTTCTTACAGGAGTAGAGCAGACAACAGGATTTGAAAAGCTCCATGAGAAACCACACAAATTCCTTTCCTTCCCTCTCACTGAGCCTGGTTCCTGTTTATATTTTAGTTATTCCCTACTGAAAAAAAGAAGTGTAGTATTCTAAGTGGATTTGTTTATAATGGGACATTGTTTAGCAATTCTTTCTTTCAACAGGAAATAGTAAGTGTGCTGATTTGTATAATGAGGTTGAGATTCACTAGAGGAGTCCAAGTTCATTTTTCTTTTCCTCTCCATAGAAATGAATTTCTTATGATAAAATCTCAGTTAAGATAACCCAGACAAGAAAATACGATGGCTGAGATTTTCTGTGCCTGCATCACTCAAAAACAATGCTACTTCTAGCTTCCTGACACTCTGGGGCCTTCGTATTTGATCTTGTGTCATCTAGTGACAAATATGTTCATTGGAAGAGCTTGATACAAAAAAAAGTGTTAAAAAAAATGAAATGCGCATAGCGCTAAAATGGTTTGCTCTCTGATATTGCTACATACAGTAACAACCACTGTCTTTGAACGAAAGCAACTCTTTACAGCATCTCATAGGATACCCCGGTCCTTTATAAGAAAAGGATTCCTTAAAAGCAGTAACCATGTTGTGTATTGGTAAAGTCTCATGCACCTATTTTTTTCTCTGCACCATTTCATAGAAGACTGAGTGATACAAGTTGCCTATAATAGGAGTGTAAACTCCACAGCAGAAATTACCTTTGCCTTTAGAGCACTAGACCTGTTTACTTGGGACATCTTTCATCTCTTACTGGATGATACAGTGATGCCATGGAAACACCTCATATGTACAAATGATTTTGAGGATGTTGTCTTTCCCTTGTCCTTTACCCAAAGTACTCTAATGTATGACTATAATTGCACGGTTCTCAGTTTTCTGGAAATTGGAGGGCCTCTATGTGACTGTAAGAGAATAAGGATTTCACCCACTTGCGTTCTGAAAGTGATGATAGCCATAGGCCAATTTGGTTAAGACTAGATCATCAGAAATCAAGGAAGGAGGCTACAATTGAGTGTGTGTGTGTGTGCAAAGGCAAATGCAAGTTCTACGTGTCCATATGTTGTCTTGAGGTAACATCTTGTTTGATTCCAAAAAATAATATTTTCTTGCTTTGAGGTCCATTTTACACAGAATTGAGTTATATAGTAGTGCAGATACCTGCTGCAAGAGCACAAGTAATACCACAGGCATAACAGAGTACAGTGTGGGAACTATTCATCATTGCATTTCATGCTTCTTTCATACTCCACCCTGGGCAACTTCATAGGCTTCATGAAGATAGACTTTGTTCAACAGCTTACATGGAACAAAAGTCCATTGGAGTATTTCCACTATTGATCATGTCTATGACAAATCTATTTTGATAATAGCTTGATCACTTCCTGAGAAGTATGTAACAAACAGAAAAATGACAGCTTTTTTGTTGCAGTAAGTTGGTATGTAGGGAAGTTGCCTTCTTCCTGTACCTTAACAAGTAAGAAAACCAACTGACAGAAGTTTAATACAACACAGGAGGAAATGCATCCCATTGCAGCACCCCCAGGAAATAATCTTTTGGCCAAGAATGGTAACTCAGAATAAAAGTAACAAAAAAAAAAAAAAAAAAAAAAAAAAAAAAAAAAAAAGACTAAAGGTCAGGTTATGCTGTTTTCATTTCTTCCTGCTCAAGATACACATACAGGAGTAAAACACGTTAACTCTGAAAAAATGTCAGCTCTTTCCAGCTCCTTAACACACATTTTATGTGAGCTTATTGACAATTGGTGGTTCTTGGAAGCAGTGAAATTGCTTCTGATTAAATCTTTGTGAAACCAGGCAAAACATCATCAGGAACATCAATAATCACACAAAGGAAAAAGTTAACTCACCCAACTAATAGGAGGGTCTCTGACTAAACAGCTCCACTTGTCAAGGAACAGCCTCCATCAAGACATTCTTCCTTTGGAGGCTAGCCCTTAAATGAGCCCAGGGAGGGGTTGGGTGGACCCTCCTAGTCAGGTGTGAAGCACAGATGAATTGCTTCCACCTGTCCTCCCTGGGTCAGGCACTTCCTTCATCAGGCGCTCAATCATCAGTTCCGACCCTGACAGAACAGTTCCCTTAGCAATAGAAAATATTAAAACCAGAACTGTATTTGGTAGTATCCAATACCTCACTAAAGATTTGCAATATCTAGATGAACTGTTCTGAGCCAAAAAAATAAAAAAAGATTTTTATCCTGGAAATGGCACATACTTGCAGTTCACGTGTCTTTTTAAGCAGTTTTCGCATTTTTAGAGAGTGATACTTGCTATTTCCGTACCTGCTTTAACATCCATTGCTGCTGTTGTAATGATACCCCTGACTGGTACAGCTCATTAGTCTGAAGGAAAGCCTCGTGCGCTTTCCCACCAGATGGTAAGCTCGGGCTCTTTTCAATCTGTGGAAAGTTAATGCAAACACAGTGCGCTACTTCCTGCCTCAGCGGAAGATTTTGAACTTCTCTTTTCAGTCTCTCACATTGGATCAAGGTATTTGGCAAAAAAAGAATCCTATCCCTGTTGTGATCACTAGGATGAGATAACAAAGAGATACCAAGGGAAGCAGGATATCCAAAGCTGTAAGGTAATGTTATCCAGCACGGGAAAGGAATCTCTGTTCTGACTGCTCTTCTGCAAATTACTGTGGCCTTCATATCAAAAGTCATTTTTAGGAAAAAAAAAAAAAAAAAATGGAGACCATCAAGGAGCATTTATAGGTGTTTAAAGTGCGACGCAGGAGAAGACAAAAAGCTTTCATGAAAATTGAACGTTGACAGGTTGGTGGCAGGATGTGGGACTTTGATACCGCATGAAAAATATGAAATGGTAACAGGCAGGAGGTGGTGGGACACGAAGTGCTATTTTGTGTACTGCTTGCTGACACAATGACATAAGAAGCTGTTTCTCAGCCTAGCTGGGTGTATTTGCAGACTTGATGTAGCTGAGTCCAGTTTCCTCTTGCATCCTAGCACTATCCTGGATGTTGTATTTTGTCTGTTACTTCATGTAGCTCTTGCTGGTTGGACCTATGTTTGTTCGTTTCTAGCAGTTTTTAAGTCTTCATCACTGCTTATTTGTTTCTGAGGTTGGCCTTAAGTTATAGTCACAACCTTTTCTGAGTCACACCAGGTTGCTGCTGCCACCATTTTTCCCTGCTTTGTGTGTGGGGATGCTCTTGCCAGCCTACAAGAAAGAAATAGGAAAGGAATGGAAGAATGAGAGGGTGGGTGGGGAGGAGGGGGGGCAATAGATCTCATGCCGTTTTCTTTCTTTTGACCCTATTGAACCTTGCAGTTTCTGGGCAGTACTGCTTACCTCTGATCATGGGCTGTATTCCAGGGAAGGATTTTTCGAATGGGCTATTAGCAAACCAAAATTTATTCCAACCCTCTTAGCCTGGCAAAGGTGGGTTTCATAACATGTGCAATGGAAGAGCTACTGAAGTGCCAGACTGTGGCCAGTCCTGCAAGTCAATGCCATGAGGCTACTGCTGCCCCAGGTATTAGGTGGAAGGGAAAGGGTGAAATGAGCCAAGTCTCAGGCTGCCCCAGAGGGTTTTGTGTTATGTATTAACACGTATGGGGATTTCTGTGAGCCAAGCAAAGCAAAACAAAAGGAAAACCAAAACAAATAGTGAAGTTGTTGCAATGGGTGTGGGCAGAGTAATTCCCCTAATGTCAGGAGAGGAACTGATGAGAGAAGAATTTCAGTCTTGACTAAACTGCAAAATCCCAGAGATACACTCCTGTTTTTGGTGCTGTAGCTATCTGTTTGCCCAGTGTCATCTGGGACGTGCCTTGTTCTATTTCATGCGGATTAAAGATCAGAGACACCAGGCTGTGGATGCAGAAACCCACAGTGAAACATGAGTCCTTGGGGCAGAAAGGAGTCTGAAGCAATTGGCGTGGAGGTCTCAATCTCTTCCTGCTGCAGGACATCGGCCTCTATGAGGCTCTCTTTTGTAGTATAAGGCAATCTATGCTGAGAGCTGGCAATGAACATACAGTGAGTGAGCACTGAGTGCCAAGAACAATGCCGGTATGGATGTGGTATGAAGACTGTACAGAATTTTGGGAAAAAAAAGCCGGGGTTCCCTGTTCCTAAAAGGGAATAGTTTCTAATAAGAGGAAATGTTGAATCAGTCAGAGAGACGGCGTGTCTGAAATGAAGCATGAAGCATAAAATCAGGTGACAGCAAAATCTGAGCGACTCTGTGAAATTGCTACTGCTGCAAGGACTCCTCACGGGGCTGGACACCAACCAGCTGCTCGAGGTGAACAGTTACAAGCGAGCCCTTCATGCTTTGCCTGTGACACACGGTCAGAAAAGCATTAATGGCTTAGATTTCTCTGCTAAAAGGTGATTCAACTCTACTAGCCAATGTTGGATTTAGCAGATCCTGAACAGATGGTACTCTACAGAAAAGAAAGTGGTTTTGTTTTTTTTTTTCTTTCTATTTTTGCTTGTTGGTATCCGTATATATGCATCTAATAAAAAGCCATGAAGGATATCCAGAGATTCTTATCCAAACTATTTTGGAGCATATTATAAAGATACCATCTAAAGACAACAATAAATGTTCCAGTGTAATTGCCTTGAAGCACCAGCAGTCTGGAAATCTGAGAACTATTGTTGATGTAGGACTTCTCTTTATTTCAGTCAATTCATAACAACAGTACTGATCAAACACATGGAATTGTTTGAGTTGGAAAGGACCATAAAGGCCATCTAGTTCAACTGCCCTGCAGTGCAGGGGACCTACGTCTCCATCTAGGTGCTCAGAGCCCCAACCAACCTGGCCTTGAGTGTCTCCAAGGATGGGGCATCCCTCCTGTCTCTGGGCAACTTCTTGCAATCCTTCACTACCCTTATCAAACAAACAAACAAACAATTCTTTTTTCTTATATCCACTCCAAATCTCCCCTCTCTTTTAGTTTGAAACCATTTCCCCAATTTTCTCTTGTTTGGTAGTTATTTGCCATTCAAGTCATACATACATCCTGAATACACAAGACTCCCGGTGTGAAGATAAGTATCAGCAGATTGGGAAAAGAGAAACCTGCTCTGAAGAACTGAAATCTGGATTTCCCAGACAGGATAAAATAAGGCAGAAAGAATTTAAGGAGCGTGCAGTAGTTTGAACACAGTTTCAAGGGGAAGAAAAAAGAATAGATCAAGCAGACAAGTATTGAGATTTTATGTGCGATTATATTAAAAGCTATTAAAAAGCCTATATAATCCCAGACCGGCTGCCTTCACACAGCTGAACCTGCATGTTGAAAAATCACACTTCTCAAGCATTCCTGCGATAAAGGAGCACACCGTGTACGAGCACAGCTATGCACTAGATGGCACTGTTGGTTTTGCTTTTACCGCTGTCTCCCTCTTCTGGGGAACTTGTCTTAATTAGCTTCCCTTTGAAAACAAACATGCTGTTCCAACAGAGGGTCAGTGTACATTGTTCTGGGCTGCTGCTTTTATGTTTATAGTCGTGTAATCAATATGTTGGAAGGGTAATTAATTTTTAACTTTGAGCCAATTGCAGATCAAATGCCAGTAGAGTTACTGGGTGGAGGCAGTTTAATTTCAGCGATCCCAATGAGCTGTAAGGGGTTTATAGTGAGCTGCTGGAGATCCAGAAGACCTTCTGCTTTGAAACACCGGTGCTGTCTTTAAAACATTATTACTATACAGATTAATGAGTTGTGGCATAATTCTGATCAAGTTCTTGTCCTGTACTTGCTGTATTTTGGCCTGTCAATTCCTATTTCAAAGCAGCTTTATTTGCTTTGACTGTTCTGTTCTTATCGAAGGCATGGTACAAAGTCGACTTGAAATTGATCAAATTCACTTTCTGCTTTTCATCCCTTTTCAGTCACTGTCTGCCTTTAGGGACAATAGAAGGCACAGGGCTGAAACGGTGACCCTCTGTACTGAGACAGGGGAGGTTTGGGTTAGATATTAGGAGGAAGTTTTACACACAGAGGGTGGTGATGCATTGGAACAGGCTTCCTAAGGAGGTTGTGGATGCCCCATCCCTGGAGGCATTCAAGGCCAGGCTGGATGTGGCTCTGGGCAGCCTGGTCTGGTGTTTGGCGACCCTGCACACAGCAGGGGGGTTGAAACTAGATGAGCGTTGTGGTCCTGTTCAACCCCGGAAATTCTATGATTCTATGATTCTAAGTACAAGGGGATACAGGATGCTGCAAGAAGCCGGGATTCTGAAATCCCTCTGCCCCACGTGTGAGCTGGGCTCCTGGCTGCTATTCCTTTCCCCTGCCCAGGGTAGCTCTAACCACCTCTCAGCTGCCTTACTTTGAGATGTATGCTGCCTCCACTCCCAGTGCTTTCAGCCCAGCCCTTCATGCTTCCTTGTCTCTGAGCTGACCTGTCTTGATCATATTTTCATCCGTTCTCTCTTTCATCTTTCACCTTCTCTCTGTTCTTCAACATTCCAACAAATTAGAGTCCCAACACTCAGATCTCCATCCCTGTCTTATTACTTTAATATCTTCTTCCTGCTCCTTTTATTTTATTTTGTTTTATTTTACAATCAATAAATGGGCCATTTTCATGGATAGGCTATTGATCACTTCTTCAGTTGCTGGTATTCTTTCTTATCTGGTGTCTGTGCTCTCCGTTACATTATGATTTCATAGAGGCTCTGGCTGTCCATCCTTGTGCAAGTCTCAGGGCCTCTCTGCTTTCCTCATCTTCCTTCATCTCTTGGCTGACTGATACTTTGATCATTTAATTGGATCTCATGCCAAGTAAAACCAATAATTTAATTTGAAATTAAACTTTTGTATAGTCTAACATTACAAAATAAAGCCAAATTAATACAAAAAAATAATTAACGTTCTCTGAACAAACCCAACATTTCATAGTTTTGGGTTTAAACTGTTAATTAAATTCAGACTGGACTGAACAGCAATTTCTGTCCTTTTGAGTCCTACTTTTGAGTAAATCTTATCAGTTAATAGGACTGTGTTACTGAGCTGCACTGCAAACATCTCTAATTTCTGCTGGAACCAAGAATAGCCCTCGATACAGATAGGCATGGCCACCAGCTACTGAGCCTTGTTGGATTTTTAACCTTTCCAGGAAGACAAAACATCTAAGTAGGATAACGATCAGCAGGGTTTAGGGTCCACACCATTACATTTCCTGTCACCAATAAATCTTGCGACTAATAAAGGCAAGGCTGCAGTTCTTGCAGCAGAGCCATCCATGGACTGCAGTCTACAGTAGTTTGTAAAATATTAGATTAAGATCATGAAATTTATTCTCATTTTGAGACGAACTCGAGACAGATATTTGCAACATACAGAAAGATTGAAAACCCAATTATTACAACCACAAGATCTGAAAAGAAAAAATCCATGCTGTCTTTCTGCCTGTCTGTTCTGCAGGATGCATTTTTTCCACTGCTTCAGAGCAGCGCTTCTAATGAACATTGGGTAAAATTGGCTGTTTCGGGAGGTGGTGGGATGGGACAGTGGCGTGTAACGATCTCCTTTCAGTAGAGGGAGCTGATGTTCAGCGAGCGCGGGCATGAGTTTTTGTTGCTGTATGACTCCTTAGCACAGTGCAGGCACTAAAGAGGAAAGATTCACTTTCGTGATTTTGAGAGGTCTGCTTCTGCATCCCTCACCTGCTGAGCACCATCACAGCTGATGCCTCTGGCAGTGCAAATGAGAGTCTCCTGCTGGGGCCCATGGATGTTTTCCCCGTCAGGATTGATGTGTGGGAGAGACTGGCAATGTTGTCTGCGTAACCTTGCAAACAGTGAATCCCAGCACACCTCCTGCCAAAGGCTGATGATTCCATCTTTCAAAATATTCTAACTTCCTACTACGGCACAGTCAGTGTCTCTTTTGTATACCTGGTTCTGCTGTGCTCCTCGCCCTTGGCCTGGGCTCCATCTCACCCATCTCACGAAAGAGTGCTGAAGAAATTCTGTGATTTGCAGCACTGTTTAAAAACCAGAAATCTCTGGTTCTCTGCAACTGGCTGGTTGAGTTATGCAAGCTATTCAAACTTAATTAAAATAGAGACAGAACAAGTGTGTAATAACAGAATGCATATGCACATATGGACTGGGGATGCAACTGAGTCCCAGCTCTTGGCTTTGCCATCACTCTCCTTGGTGAAAGCTGTCCTCCCAGTGAGGCAATTTTCCTGCCTGCTATGGTTCAACTGAGGTGAGCACAAAAGAATGAGTTGGTGAAGGCATGCTGTCCCAAGATAAGTGTAGGATGTATATTTAATAAGAGAAAATAGAGGACTCAGAGAATTACAGACCCATCTAACTTGTATAACCTGAAAGATCCTCAAAGAAATGATTAATTTGCCCTGCTAACACCTATTGCAATAGTTTTTGATCTGTATGTATGTGTGAACAAAACTTCTAAAGAAGCCGTGTTCTGTAGCACCTTGATTTTCCAGACAACTTGGGCTATATCACTGGTGGTTTTCTTAAGCCACGAGCACCAGAGCTGCTGACCTCATCGCTCTATGAGGCAGTGAGAAGTATGGAGAGTACTGAGTTCATCCTTGGCACCACACTGAAGAAGTGTGGATAAACTGGGAGCAAGAAGAAAGCTAACTTGCTCAGAAAAGACAGCATATAAGTGAGAGTTGAAAACCTTTTACCTTAGAAAAGATTAATATGGGATATACTTTGTTAAAAGTTCTCTGCAAATGTGGTGGTTGTTTGTTTGCTATGTAGGCAGTTAGGCAAAACAGAAGCTGGCACCCTGACCCTAACCCTTATGCAGCAGGGGAGATCTGGAAAAGCTGTCCAGGAGAACATTAGTGCTACACAAACAATGAGGTCTTGAAATCCTTGTAGCTTGGGCAGTTATTTTTTAAGAAAACATTCTAGACAAACATTTGCTAAAGCAGCTTATGTGCATTCATCTGGTCTGAGTGACGTAGGGTGGGCCAAGTCATTTTCTGACATTTCCTCCAGCCCTACATGTCTGTTGGAGTGCTCTGAAATGTATTGATGAAAAGAATCCAATTTCCAAACTAGGCAGTAGTATTTATTATATTTACCAGTGTGGTTACAAAGGGAAGCTCCAATCTCCTAAATCGGTCCTTTCTGCTCATTCTCTGGTCAGCTTTCTTGGCATTAGGCCTTATCGTAGTGGGAGACAATTACCACTAGCTGCTTCAACAAAGCAGTGTTCAATTAGAAGCAGCAGAAAAAGGAGGGACGAAGGAGGCTTTTGTGATGATATTTCTATTGGGGAATTCTGCCAGTATTGCAGTGTTTCTTAATCATGGGTGATTTTGGTGTTAATTTCCTCAACCAGTCTCTCTCAGAGTGATTGATTTTTGAGTTGTTTGCCTTTGTGCCTGTTATTGGATAATAGCTCTACGCTGAACAATGTACTGACGTTATCTCAGCTGATCACAGCACTAGCATTTGCCTCTTTAAGCTGCCTTTTATCAGTATCCCCTTGTCTTGAAATATAAATATTGTAGAGTGGGGGACAGCGCTCATATTCTCTAGTGTAGCTTTGATCTGTGAGAGGATGCATTATGTATTCCCTCCATATCTAAAGAAAACTCATTCAACAACATAAACATCAAAAGTTTTGGATACCTTTCATGTACATGAAAAATATAACAGTGGCATCACAAACCGCAGATAAAGCAAAGCAGCAGTGCTCTCTGTCTCTGACTGACGCAGTCTACATCTCAGCCATGCTTTAGCACTAAATAGAAGTTCCCTTGAGATTCTACCAGTCCATCACTTAATGCTTAAATAGTTGGGATTTGTAATACATCTGGGAAGTAAAACACTGGGAAGCATTTCAGATCTAAAGGAGCTGAGCGCTTCAAGCAGGTGGCTTCTTTCCAGAGAAGGCTCTTCCAGCTTTCAGAAATGCTGCTCATAAAATCTGACCCAGCTCTTAGGGTAGTGTATAACTAAGCAACGGGGTGGGGGGGAGTGATTTTAAACTTCTGTAGAAAATATTGAGTAGATTGAGCATTAAAATTATCTGGTCTCATTGTGGTCTCTGATTTACTGGTTGTAAGTGAATGTATGGATGTTGAACAAAATTCCTGTGTTTGTCATTCAGGTGGTAGAGACTTCTTTAGTTTTCACTAAAATGAGGACATGACAGTCTGAATCCTGTCTGAAAGATACCATTGTATTGCTCATGTATGTTGTACTTTATGAATGAGTGGGTCTCTTTTATGATATCTGCTCAGCAGAGTGGTGCATAGGCACAGTATGAAAAATACAGTGTAAAAAAGCATTACATTAAGGAAGGACATTTGTTAGTGGCTTTCAGCATGGGCTCTTAACCCTCATGGCCACCAATTTCCCTGCAGTGAAGTTATTATTCTAACACCATTTCACGTTTTACACACTAAAATGTAAGACTACATAAATTTTAAGGCAGTGATGGTGAGTACTACAGAAACTTCAGAAGAGAGTGCATGGGAGGAGTGCTGTGTTGATATCAGTTTGTTCAGCCCACCGATAAGGATTTGTTTGTATTGATCACCACAATTCAGATGTTGTCTTCCTAGTCAGCATTGTCTACAGACCATAATATTGGATGGATATTTGCACAGAGAACCTTCACATTGTGATGCTTTCTGATATTAGACAGGAGGGGGAATGGTTGTTTACAAGGGTGGATAGTGATAGGACGAGGGGGGATTTAGGTTAGATATTAGGAGGAAGATTTTCACTCAGAGGGTGGTGACACAATGGAACAGGTTTCCCAAGGAGGCTGTGGATGCCCCATCCCTGGAAGCATTCGAGGCCAGGCTGGATGAGGCTCTGGGCAGCCTGGTCTGCTGGTTGGCAACTGCACATAATGGGGGTTGAAACTAGATGATCATTGTGGTCCTTTTCAACCCTTTTCTATGACACTATGATTATGAAGAACGAAAGACAAGAAAGAAGATGAAGTACTTGGTAGATCAGTTCTGGTGGATGAAAGATCCCTCAAGTACTGCAGAGAACTCTGTAGTTTCTGACAGATAACCCCAAATGAGTTTGCCTGGACTCTTTCCAAACCACTTCAATTTTAAGAAGAAACAAAACCTATTTCAAGATGCCTGGAAGAGCTAACAGAAGGGATTTCCCTTTGTTTATCCAAGTAAGCTGACAGATTTATTTTGAATATATTCATTCTCTTAGATTTATGATGTAGACTCAAACATACTTTAAAATAATTCACTCAGTAATTTTTTAATGATCTTAGAAAAACCACGCTGCTATAAATTAATATCAGGATACCTAGCAAATACAGTTCAGAACTGTGTATGTTGCAGACATACTGTTAGCTTTCCAGGATATTTTTGGGTAAACTTAATCTTCACAGAAAGAAGCAGGAGTAGCGCTGCTATAGATGCCCTCTACTTGCATTCCATTCAGCAGCCAAGGCTTACACTTGCAGTGAGGTGAGTTTGTTTTCATTTCACCAGCATGATTAAGTGCTACTGGGGTCTGCGTGGGCCTGACAAACCCTTACCCTCTTTCTGTCTGATTCAGAGCTGATGTTCAAAGGTTCTGGCGATAGCTACAACAGGTCAGTGCCTCAGAGATGTACGGAGGACACAGGCAGTGCTGGAGCATGCATACAGTTACTGACCTGCTGAACTCAGAGGGAAGTACTCCTGGTCCTGTTGTGGCTGTTGTGGCACTGCTTGGCCAGCAGTTTGATACAAAAGCCGAGTTCAGTAGATAAGTTTCCAGAACAGGAGCTATTCGTTTCATTACACTGCTCTATAAAATGCAAAAGTTACAGAATGTTTGTGACTTCTGAAGCTGGCTGTCCAGCAGTAACCTCTTGTACGTTTGAGAAAACCACCAGCATGTGACTGGGGCTGGCTGTGACTCATTCCTTGCTGTGTCCTGTTTGCTGACTCAGGTGTGCTTGTTTTCACATCACTCTGTGTTTGCCTCAAGTTTCACAGCATATCCATGAGTTTCACCGGACCACAGCTCAGCTCTCTTAAATTGCTTTTTCCTTTTTCCTGAGCCTTACAGAAGACAGATTGCAGCACCCGTGTCTGAAGTCCTTTCCCCCTTGCTAACTGAATTTCAAACTGTATTTTTAGTGTTTGTTTTCAGATTTGTCAAACTCACAAAGTACGCCAGCAGCCACAGAGAGCCGCAGACTCGTGGCAGTTGAGGTGTCCATGTTTGGTCATGCACCCTGAAGTTTTTGGCAGTGGCACTTTTTATATTCAAAAAGAGGATATTCGGCTGTCATTTAAATTGGAGAGGAGCTCAGTGTGTACTTGGTTACTGGAAGTCTGGCAGATATTAATATATAGTATTTGTAGAGAGACCCATAGGGCCTCGGAGGCCTAAGTGAGGAAAACTTTTCTGTTAAATGGTCAGAATTACAGTGAGGTGGCACCAGGCTGCAGCACAGCACTTACCCCCAAGAGGAAAAAAAACACAGCAAAACTAGATTAAATGAATCATTCCTCTTTGGTATTCTAGCTTGGATTATATAACCAAAATCATATAAGGTCCAACATACAGTTTCTGGCTGTATTTGCTTTAATTCCTACATATATCCCTGCTCCTTTGCTGGATCCTGTGAGGTTGCTGAGGCGGGAGGCCAACCTGCTTCCCTGTGTTGAATTCAGAGCTGAGAAGGATGAGATGAAGTGACAGAGGGAGGAAAAAAATTAGAATGTGTCTCTCACCCTCCATCTACTCTCAAATAAACTAACAACTGAAAAACTTAAAGCCCAGCCTGGTCTGCATGTCGGAGCCTCAATTCTGCCCTGCCCTGATGGCCTCGCATCCGGGAGAGTCTCTCCGGGCCACCTTGTCCCTCAGGAGGTCATGGAACGGCAACAACGCCTGAGCTCAGTTGGAAGAACAGCCTTTTGGCATGCTTGTTAGGGGTGGCTGCACTGTCAGTGTTAGCAGGTGAAGGGGGATTTCAAAAGGCAAACTGCCTGTGAATGTCCCAGAGCACAGGTTGTGGGCCAGATGCTGCTCACAGTCGTGCTGGTGTCAGCTGCATCCATCAAGTTGCTCTGGGCTCTCCCTGCTGCTTATGAGATCAGGATTTCTTGTAAATGTTTTTATTAGCAGATCTGGCAAAACCTGAAAATTTCCTGTGTCTTTCTTCGATGCTCGGAATACTTAGTTCATGACCTATTTGTTAAAATAATGGAAATTGGAATGTCTGAGGAAGAGATGTTCGGTTTAATGAGTAAAAAACTCATTAGGATTTGTATTTCATTTATCAGCTTCTATCTCTGCCTGAGATATAATATTATAGCTTAATGCCAGAGATTGCATTTTTGAAAGGAGAGGTTAATTTCAAGGTTTATGACTGTTTGCATGCCGCTTTACCTTTGCTCAGTGATCCTGCTTCTGTAACAGAGATTGTAATGCACCTTTTCTCTTTATCTGTTTACAAAAGCCATTTAAGTCTGCTCTTCAAGGCTGAATTTAACACTAGATACAAAAAGTTTGTAATATGCAAAACCTTAAAGACCCAGTTATACAATGTGCTATTTTTTTCAAGAAACTTTTAATGTAGTTAGATGTATTAAAAACTCCCTTTAATAGAGGGAATTGTTTAAAACTGTTGACTTAGTAATGAATTAAAACTTTTGGGGGAAATCAACAGCATATTTTCTGTGTGGTGAGTATACCCTCCCTTTTTTTTCATCTCTTGGCTTTTGTGTTGGGTGTCTCTTATGTAACTCTTTGACCATGAGCCATCCCCTGTTAACATTGATGTCAGGGGACTGCTGCCAGTTTAAGTCAGCTGAGGCAGGGTGTACCTGCTATAAACAAAGCTACTGGGATGAGAAACTGAGCATGGGAGGCTTGTGATTCTGTTGACTCTTTCACAAATGCAGTACATGACATCCCCTGCAGTCATGAGAATTAATCGGAGGAATGTGTTACAAATCTGGTATTTAAGTTCAGATCATCATTTTTCTGTTTTATGCTGAAGACCCTGGTATTAAAAACAGGCTGCAATAAAAACTTGGGGATGTTTTACTGGCTTTTCAGGGCAACTTTGGAAATGCACTGGCAAATAAATTAGATGTAAATAAATAGAATAAAAATAACAGACCGTTTGGTTGCCTTGTGCTTGTGACACAAAGAAGAGCTGCTATTTTTGATGTCTTTGTCCCAAAAATATTTCAACATTTTGAGATGAAAACAAACAAATACATTTTACGTTAAGAAGTAAATAAGTCTGGGAAAAAAAAAGTGATTTCCTCGATAGTTTGAAATTATAAGAGCATATAAATGCTGTTTGTAACCAGTTTGACTTTGTGCATTGGAATATTTCTGAGTAAATTCAGTATAAAATGCCAGCCAGGTAAGTGGTGGAAGGAAGCAGCTTTCAGTGTTGCCATGCTCATGAGTAGCACAGGACACTGAACATTGCAGTGTTTGTTGGGTATCACAGAATCACAGAATTGTAGGGGTTGGAAGGGACCTCTAGAGATCACCGAGTCCAACGCCCCTGCCAAAGCAGGTTCCCTACACCAGGTACCAACTCAGAACTCTGTTCACAGAAGCGAACCGATGAGTTCAGTGGGAGATGTCTAATTTGCCCCCTAGAAAACACGGAGGAGAAGAGTGGGGCTGACTCCTGTTCCTCCAAAAGAACTAAGGGCTGTGGGAACTGGGGTGCCTTCTCTTTTCAGGCATCACAGATACGGAGCACCCCATAGGAACGAGGTGCTTGGTACGAGGTGTGACGGATGACCACGATCCTCCTGGCCACGATGGGGTCAGATGCACTTTTTGCTTGAAGTTTCTTGTGGCTGATTTGGGTGTGGTCTGTGAATAGAGAGTAGACTTTCCAACCAAACAGACTGTGCCAAAATTGTTTGCTACAGAATGTTCACACTTTTCTTTGAAGCATATAGTACTGCAATGATGAACTGCGTGTTGATTTATCAGAGCGCTCTCTGTGTTTTTATGTTTCCGAGTTTTCCTCTCTTTTGCTCTCTTTCATGCAGTTCCATTGGTTGCTCTTCCAGCCTCAGTCAGGAAAAACATGCAGACTTGTACCAGCTTAATAGTCTAATGTTAACAGTAATAACAGCACTCAGGGCAGAAAGTATTACAAAAGTTCATTTTAGTAACATGTTTATTAGGTCATAACAACATCTATAAACATAAGTACCATTCAGCTCTTTTGCCGATATATGAACTTACTAACATCAAATCTTACCAGAGTCACATATTCTTACAGGTGTCCCAGACACAACATTGACTTTATTGAGCAAAAGTTCATAAATAGTAAAAATGTCATCTGTTTCACATTGCAGCGTTCCTCAAGCAGGTATGTACAAGTTTGGAGTATCTTCTCCAAATCTAAATTTCCTTAGCTGTTTTAACAACCATAGAGATGATTTTTCTGCCTGCAGCAAAGCCTTTTGTCCTTGAGCAATCTACAATTAGTATTGCTCTCAGCAGACATGAAAGTTTGCTTCTGAAATGAAAGTGGTGATGAAACACAGTACAATATTATCTGCTCATAGTTTGCCTACACACTCTGCCCTCATTATAAATCTTTCATTTATAACGCCGTCTCCCAAGAACAACATTATCTCTCTTATATCAGTTCCTTACCCACACTACCTCTCTTTGAAGATCTTAAAATGGCTGGCTTGCAGCAATGGAGATATTACACTTAGGGTAGGGTGGAGTGTGTTTGCAGTCAGTTCTTTTCCTTTCTAGTATTTACACAGTATTCTTTTTCAGGTTGCTACTATTTATGAATCACGTACGCTGACATACATTTTCTGAAATGTTCACAGTGCAGTATTTTGTGGCCTAACCAAACTTTGTAAATGTCATTAAAAATAAACTTTTTTTTTAATATAAAAATAGAATACTTTATGTGTTTACACCAACAAACCCAGTTCTATTCTATTCTAAACAAGCTATACAGTAGTATGCACAGAATTCCACAGGAACAGAAATGACATGTGATGCTTGCCCTAAAGCTATAGTACTTCTCTCTAATGAATGACAGTTTATTCATTCTCTTTTCATTTCTTTTTCTGGGCATAACTTAGAAATAAAAATAGGTATCATAACTCACTGGGTCGTGTGATCCAAGAAAAGATAAGGGGCCATAAAGGTGTTGTTTCTTCTTTTGATCAGTCTTCTGAGCTCCTTAGGGCTGCTGTGAAAAAGTGATTAACATTTTTGCTATGGCATTCTCTTAGGTCAGGGCTGGCTGCAACACCTCCGCTCTTTACTCACCTTTGGCAGCAGCTCCACCCAAGGATAGGTGGCACACCTTCAGCTGCTCGCTGTGTGACTCATCAGACAGCAGCTCTGTATATTTGCCAGCCTGCCTGCCTGTCTCCTCTTCCTCTCCAGAATAACGCAGCCCATGTTACTGTCTCTCAGGGATTAGCCTGGCATTTAGTATGGGCGCCTTCAAGTTTTCCATCTCTGAGAGCAGTTACTTCTTTACTGAAAGTGTTGGAGGCTACGCATTTTTTTCAGTGAGATATCTGCAGATTTATCAAATGTTGGAACTGAGTTAACACTAGGAATGCTTTAAGCTGGATGCTTTTCTGTTCATTTTATGTACCGTCTGACTACACCAGGGGCCTGGCAAGGCTGACTTATTTATTTTACTGTGCACTTATTTTACTGTGATGTTGACTTCTGCTGTTGACTTTTACCACGAAGCTGGCTATTGGCTGCCTATCTTCTGAAAAACCTTGTTGACATAGTGCAAAAATCCAAAGTTTGGACTGTGCGGCAGGAAAATATATTTTTAAACTCTTGTACATTTCATGGTTTGTCTTTATGTAAAAACCGTTCTGCACTGCTCATTATCCTAAAGTACATGCAACAATAATAGTCCTTCCAGCTTTTCTGATTGGTATTCTACGTTCTCCTTCATGGCATTGATGATGAATCTTTGTTCTTGAGTCTCAGCACACATGAATGAGAACTAGTGAGAAGTAGCTCTGGTTGGTAGAACACAATATCTCTATTTAGTAAATTGATGCAGTTGTCCAAATACTTGGAAATTACTGTGATGGTTTACAGAATCCCATAGCCTTAAAAAAAGATGATATCATGTCCTCGTTCTAGTGCAACTTGGGCAACAACATAAACATGTGCAACAGTGTTCTCACAAAGATCGGGCAGTAAAAACTAGTGGACAAAATGTTTCAGTTTCTGCTCATACAACTAAGAATGGATTTTCCTCTATTTCAGACATCCTCGTCATGTGTCTACATCCATGTCTGTATTGTCTTGTGTTGATAGAAGGGAAGGATAGGGAGCAACGCACTTCACGTTGACGTAAGTAGCATTGACGTGAACATAGTGTTCCCCAATAAAAGTGGAGAAGATTGTTGATATTTTTGAAACAAGTTCAGAAAATGCCGGACGCATCTCAGGTTTTGGATGCCAACACTTCAGCATGACTTCATACCTGCCATCCAAACAAAAGAAGTGTTCAATTATGAAATAATAAAAAAAGGAAAAAAAAACAACACCTCTTCTACCCCACAGTCTCATATACTGTAATATCAGAAGTTACTGCAATATCAGCAGTAGCAGAAGGTTTTGCAAACTATTTACTCACAGTGGGTCAGGGCAGTATTCAGGTTGGAGCAGCCTTCTTCCTTGTAATAAGTAAACAGTTATATCGAAAGAATTTACATCTGGATAAGGTGGTGCCCCTCTTGTCATAAGTTCCCATAACAACACACCAAAGGACCACTAAGAAAACAAAGAAATAAATAACAAGTGATAGGCTTGGAGAGCTTTACATTCCAGTTTTAGAACATGGCTTGACTCACATAAACATTCAAATGCATTGGTTTTCCCTTTGAAAAGTTATTATTTTACTGCATTCAGCTTCATTTTAAGTGGGCTAATAAATGCTGTAGGGACTCGAGGAGCCACTTAAGTTAGAGCCAGAGAAACTCAAGTAAATAAATGAAAGAAAATAAAAGCTTATAGGCCTGCTACTTAGCTGGTAAAAACTGGCAGACATCCTTTGAGGTTAATGGAGTGCTGCCAATTTACATGATCTGATGATCTGACTGACTTTGTGTAAATAAGTACTGAAGTGGTGAAAATTCTACGCATCACAGGCTAATTTGGATCTGGACTGAAAAGAGAGCTAAAATACAAGGTGATCCAGCCAACTAATGACTTCACCCTATAATTTGTTCTTTTAAATGGCCAGGTAGTACTTGAGATTGCTGTAGGCAGAAGGTAAGCATTTATAGAGCAAATAAAGTCTTTCTGTGACCCATTGCATTTTATGATATCAAAGTTAAGCTGCTTGGTCAAGCTTTGTAGAGTCCCTCCTATAGTAGGGATCAGCTCCAACTTGGCTCCTTAGAATACCTTGAAGTGGAATTAAATTCCTAATTCTTTTCTGAGTTCTAATTTTTTACTGAGTAGTAACACAGTCAGGTCATGTCTTGCTGCTTTGTGCCTGGGACATCTGTCTTTGCTGGATATAAAAACAGTCTCCTACTGTACATGAACTAAAGTTAAATTCAAATACAAGTTTTGGTTTGAAGTCAGTCCATTCATTAAATGCTAGAAAGTGACAGGAGAGAAATTAATAAGTGATACAAATATATTTGTACTTTACCACATCTGACTTTGTTGTGAACTTCTGAGTTTGTAAACTTTCTAAAGCCATCCATTTCACTGGCAGTTTAGCTCCTGTTTTATTGTGCACACTGTAGTACTCTTTATCATAGACATCTCTAGCAAGACCAAAATCAGCCACCTTGACAGTGAATTTTTCATCCAACCTGAAGAAATGACAAAAAGTGTTATCTCCATCTGAGCAGACAGCATTTACAATGATGGTTGATTATAATGAGTGACTTGCATTTTTCAGACTGAGAGTCTGGAAGGCAGTATTTTATCTTGGAACTATTAACAAATATTACAGTGAAACAAAACTTGATACGCATTTAACAACAGTGAATGAACTCAGGAAATTACTAATATTATTTTTATAATAGAACTCAAATTACAGTTCTCTTAAAACAATTACTTTGTAGAAAAAAACTTTGCTAATAGCCTATATATCCTGGCTGGCTGTTACGTCATTTCTTCCGCAGCTATTTCTTCTTCTGTAACCTTAGAAACCTCTCATTTTTATTTCCAAATCCAAACATCACCTTTCTTATTCACTCTCAGTTTGGATAAGGAAGGACCTATCATTATCTCAGTGACTACTCGTATCTAATAATGCAATCCTGTCACTAAGAATGTGTGACTGTAATGAGATGGGTACTGGTGAAGAATGGTGGCATAAGCAGAGTTCTGCTGGGGTTGTAACTCAGTCATTTCACCAGATCTCCCTAGCTTTGGTCTTCCTAAGTTTGGAGTATGTCCTGATAAGCAGTGTTATTGACAAAGAACAGACAGAGCAGGGGGTTGGCATGCTTAATCCTATCCTTCATTATGTGTAGGCCTAGCTACAGGAAGTGCCTATTTGGGGGTTGATGGGGGGTGAGGATGGATGGCACCTCTGAGGATCATCTAGTCCAATCTCCCTGCTCAAAGCAGGGTCAGCTGATGCAGTTTGCCAAAGACCACGTCCAGCTGAGTTCTGAGTGACTCCAAGGATGGAGACTCCAAAATCTTTCTAGGCAACCTGTGCATGTCTATAACCACTTTTGTAGGAAAAAAAAAAGTCTTTCTTATGTTTAAATGGAATGGAATGTCATGTATGTAGTGTGGGCCTTTTGCCTCTTGGCCTGTCACTAGGCACCACTTGGAAGAATCTGACACCAGCTTCTTTACTCCACCACGTCAGATATTTATGTGTATGGATGACCCCCATCACCATCTGAGCCTTCTCTTCTGCGGGCTAAACAACGCCAGCTGTCTCAGCTTTTTCATGTAGCATTTCTCTCTCTTGAACTTTATGAGATTTCTGTTTGGCCAATTCTTTAGTCTGCTGAGGTTTCTCTGAATGGCAAAGAACAATCTGCTGTATTTACTGATGTAATAACTAAGCTAATAGCAATGAAGAGAGTAGAAGGCAAGTTTGATGGGTTAGCAGGAGGGTAACTGTGCCATAGCTTTTTCCTGCATATCTTGTAGAATAGTCAAGTATTTGTAGGGACTATATTTGCTTCCTGACTTTCTTTCTGATGGACTTCACCAGTGTAGAAGGAGCTTTGTTTATGAATGCTGAATTCCCCACGTCTGCCGAGGAATGTGGGTCTTCAACCCTGTATCTTCCTCCCATGTGGTAGCAGCTCTCCAGACTCTGAAGTGCTGAGCCACATAAAAGTACAAAAGCAGCCATTCAGTTGGCAATATGAGATACCCTGATAGCTGTTTCCTCCTCCCATAAGAAAGAGGCAGTAGTTCAGAGGAAAGTGTCCCATTGCTATACTTTGGACTTGGATTATATGAACCAAGATTTTTATCCATTAACGTCATTCCTTTGTTCTTGAAAGGCTGAAAATCACATTGGTTGATACTTAAACAGCAGCTGCAAGAAAATGTGCTTTTCCAGAGGCCATTCAACTACACAAGCACGCAGACTTTGAAAAAGAAAAAGAAATTTGATGTCATAGGTAAAAAGCCTTTTTTGCAGCCAGAGCTCCAAATTACCACATATTAAAAAAATCCAACGCTCTAATATTTAATGCTGTATCTCATTAGTTCACAACACAGGTGATGAATCAGCAAAATACTATTGGCATCTACTGTATCAGTTAGACTTTGTGTGAACTGAACTGCCTGGCTATGCAGTGACTGGTAAGATTCTTTGCATACTCAATTTTAAATGTAAATTAGTGTATGCAATTGAGCCAAATTAAGCTTACACTCATATAATGAAAAATTACTGTCAAGAAGTCTCACTGTTGTTTCTGTGTTCCTGTTTTTCTCACAAAATTCCCTACTGCTAGGTGCGGCTGCAGAGACGTGCTGCTTCTGAAGAGGTTGGGTGAAAGCACAGCAAGTTGAGACAGCAGCAGTATAACTTCCCTTAGGTGATGCCTTTTAAATTCTCTCACCAATGATTTTGAGAGACTTCACTTTCACCTCAACTTTCCTTATTTCCCACACTCAAAAAGCTTATGTGTAACGAGTGAGTCTTTAGCAAGATGAGTAGCTCAGCAGTATGCAAGACAAACATCAGTGTAATTGTGGAACGGTGGAAAAAATCTAGTTTGACTAAAAAGGGAGAATCCCAGAAACTTCTATTTATCTCATCTATCTGCCTTACACAAAGGAGTGTGATAATGTGCTGGAAATAGATGCTTGTACTTACATACAGTTTCTTGCTGCCAAGTCTCTGTGGACAAACTTTTTGCTTGCAAGGTATTTCATCCCTTTTGCAACCTGAAGACCAAATCCAATTAAATCTTTAACTGTTGGATTCTGTAAAATATAAACATTTGTAATGCAATGAATGCAGAAACCTGAATAGTAGACTGTTTTGTTTTTGTTTTTTTTTTTTGTTGCTGTGACTTTCAGTTTTTGATTCAGATATCTTGCCACCAGATTGAGCAAGGTGTCTTAGTGCTTATCATAAAATGGCCTAAGTTGAGGTCAGATTCTTGCATCCACTGAGGAAACATGCTTGAGGAGATGAAAAGGACTGACAGACTCCGAAGATTGCAGCATAAGTAGCATGACTTGGGTTGGGAAGTGGAACAATGTGCTGAAACCTCAACAGTACAGCTGATACACAGAATTCACATATGTATATCAGTTCACATTTGTGAACTTAGAGTAATAACGTGTAACTCAGTAGAAAATACCAACTGTGAACTTGGAGCTTGTCAGCTGGAAATGTCCAAAAAAGGAGAATCTTATCTGGGGCAAAATAAGTGCAAGCTATCATCAGTATGATGCTAAGGAAAAGATGGATGAGACCTTAGCAGCTTTCAGGGAAACATTTCCTGCAAACAGCTGGTCTACAACACTCTGGTGAGACCCTACAGAAAAAAAGTTAAATATGGAAATAAATATAAAAATAAACCTGTAATTCTTTTATCCAACAACACAACTTGCTGTGAAGTAGTAAGGTCTAGCAGATAACTGTGTTGGCATTGTTCCATACCATTTTCTTCTGTGCAACAATCCTATTCAGCTGTGGTTATTATTCTGTTCATTTCAGGAAGACACATAGAGCTTCTCACACACAAGATTCCTGGTGCTCATAGAATGAAATAAGTTCAAAAGAGAAGAAGTACCTACCCTATAAAGCTTAACTCCTGCAATAATTCTCCAAAATGCCTTCTTTAAAAAAAAAAAATATTTATTTTATTTTTATTTTTTAAATTCCTGGCTACTAGGAATCAAGAGCAAAGTCTCATTGGCTCAGAAATCACTTTCTATTGCCCAAGCACTATGAAATGGGTGAATACTACAATATTCACAATATTCACAATATTCAATGGGCTTAGACTACTAGAGGCAAGACCTGGTAATGTCCTGCTAACGTGGGCCAGTGAGGCCCATGTGAGAAAACTGTAGAATCTCAATAAGAATTAAGAAAATCTTTGATAAGAGAGTACTCACAGTTTGTATAACAATTACTGGTTTACTCTGTTATGATAAGAAGAAAAAAAAATTGATATCAGGACTGTGACATTCTCTAGCTGGCTGTGAAGATCCCTTACCTTGAAGTTGGAAGAGCATATGGTAACAACTGACAGCTGTACTGAAGTCAATGGAGACATGCAAGTTTAAACCAGCAGATGGTTGGGCCCCTTTACTTGAATCTCATAAAGACATTTGTTTATGAAGAGGCTTATGGATGGGAAATGAGAAATACTTATTGCTGATAATTTCTGGGAAACACTGTAGAAAGGAATTTGAGGGGGAAGGGAAGGAGTGGCAGCGCTGTGGTTGGGCTTGCTGCCAGCATAGGCAAGTGCCAAAGGTTAAGGTGTAGTAACAGCAGCAAGTTACATACCTAATGTAATTATCAACCTGTAGTGTTGGGTCTGGGTGTGGGTAGACTTGATTAATGTTCCACTGACATCACTGCGTACTTACATGAGTCTCATTCCTAATGAAGTTTCGAAGGTCTCCATGTTTCATGTACGGAAGGACCACTAAGGGGGATCCTTCATTGGGTAAACAGATTCCCAGAAGTGACAGAACGTTGGGATGAGTGAAATCTTTCATGATTATTCCTTCTTTCAGAAACTGAGCTACTTCTTCCAGGTCTGTAATTCCTAAGAAATTCAGCATCAAAATGTAATAATTAAAAAAAAATAAATCTACAGTTCATTTCTCTACAGTGTCATCGCACAAATGAAACTGATAATGAGAAGCTACAAATACGCTCCTCACCTCCCACATTGAAGCTATGCTATGTGCATAGTTCTTTTACAATGACCAAATGTGCTGTTTTTAATTCAAATTTTTAAATTAATTTTAATTAATTTCTCCTTTGCTTAGTATGAATTGCATAACAAGACTCCAGTAAAGCTTTTAATAAATTTTGTTATAGTCTCTTCCTGATTTTCCAGCATCTTTGCCTGCTGCTTATCAATTTAACTTCCAAAAGCAAATCTCAAGGAGTCAGTAGAATAAAAAATGACACTATATTTCCCTCATTTTTCTCTATCCTATTCTTTGTAGAGGAAAAACTTGGACATCTCATTCAATGAATAAATATATAGCAATGCCTAATTGTAATCTAAAGTCACTGGAGCTGCCCTACAGATAAATTTAATCCAGCTGCAACTGGGAATTTCTGTTTGTGACAGTACACTTCACTGTAATTGATTAGGTCATCATAGTTGTCTTTGGAATTATGGTACTGTCGCACTCTCAAACATGTAACTCACTATTCAGCGATTTCACAGCACAGTGAATTTTCCTGCCATCATTATCCAGCAGTGTTCCATGGTACACACACCCAAAATGACCTGTGTAAAAAATGAGCAAGATTAGCTTTAGTAAAATTAGTCTTCTGTTGTTTTCCATTGGGTAGCAATTAAACTTTAAGAAAGTGATCACACTCTACTTCTGTCCAATTCCCAACATTTGTAATATTGACTGGAACTAACACATAAAACAGTCATTACATGAAGCCATCATTACATAAATGAAAACTATCTGCAACATAATTGATATTTCTTGTCCTAGATGAAGTATCTAAATAATGACAAGGCTGGCACCACAGCTGCTTCATGTTCTTGTTAATGACCATGCACACAAAACAATACATCAGCCCATTCCCACCATACTGTCCCACTGGACAGAGTTGAATGGGGGCACTGGAAGGCACAAGGCAGCAGCAGTTAGAAGGAGCTGATTCAACCACTGCATCAGTTGTTCCAAGGGTCTGGTTTAACCTGCACAGCTGTGATGTGTCTTTAATGGCAATTTGAATAAAGAGGCTCTGTGGGCTTATAATCTTTCTGATCTTGTTATTTCATGGAAAACGTTGAGTGTTAAAAGTAGTGTATTGGCCATGAAAGGTTTGGGAGTCACTCCACAGGTTAGCCATATTGGTAGGAGGCAGTCTGTTGTCTCTGCTGTGGTCTCGTTTCTAGTGCATAATATCACGAAAAATGATGAGCACAATTTGCCTTCTTGCTGAAAGACTAAGCAGTGAAATAAGCTGGTAAGGACACAGAAATCCTTCTGAACCTGTGTTTTTCCGTTGAGAAAACTGAATAGTCTGCAGAATGGAAAGACCTACTGTGAGAAGTTAACTTGTTTGGGAAGCATAGAGAACTTCAAGCTTCAGGCACATCCATTAAATAATCCAGATCAAATTATGTACATATAATGGTGACTTTTCTTCATGGATGTACTATTTAATGGGCACTTTTAAGACACTAATATTTGCAGTCAAAAAACAAAATAGGTGTTGGTTGTTTTTTTTTTTTTTGCAAGTTCTTCAGACAGAACAAGGTTATTTTTACTAGGTTCCAGCCATAAGTGCTGGTTGGAGCCCAGCTGGCTTTGACTTTGGCTTGGGGTAAAATTAATATAAAGTTTGTTTTATAAAAACAACTCAAATCCCATCAGACCACAGCTTGTTTGGAGCCTGGGCACAAATCCTAAAGCTTGGATTGGGTGTGTCTGAAACATTTTTGGGTTTGGCCCATTTCTAGTTATGGAGGTGAAAATTAAAACAGGTTAATTATGTTGGTGTCATTCCTGATATTTTTCAGCATTCAAAAATGGGAAATTACTTGGCCTTCTCTGAAACAAGAAAGAAAAGCAAAAGGCCCACCCTTGCTTTGGGGATGATGAAGTGTAATACATGGAAGGGAAACACACTGACTGTATGTTTGATTTGTGGCTATTTTCCTGCAGAGAGGACATTAGGAATATCACTTACAGTTCTGTAATCAGGATTCTGGTACTCAAAAACAGATCTCTTGAGCATGATCTGTAGAAGTACTGAAAATCCAGCTTCCACTTGGTTTGGTACTTGTTGGTACTCAACAGCATAGATTTTAATAAATGTCATTAACAGAAATACTGACTTGGGCTATGAATGTGAGAGAGAACTCATTCATAAGAAGATGTAGAGAAATAAGGATTATGGGAAAAAAAAACAGAAAAAATGGGAGACTTGCTCAACTTGCTGTTGGGTTGAGCAAGGAATGGAGAGGAAGAGAGAGACTTCAGTAAAAGGAAACAGTGAACTCTTCAAAGCTGGGGGAAACTTGTGGACAACATGTACATGTACACATACATGTACTGAAGGCACTTAGTGACTGAAGGCATTTCAGTGCCATGTAGCAACCCACACAGCTCTCATGCTAGGAGTTTAAGACTCACTGATGCCTCCTCCTTGGCAGATCCTGCCAGTTAGGCACACACCTTCAGCTTGTACAGTATTCTGTTGTAGCTTCACTCCCTTTCTGCAGCCTCATAGATCAGACTGAGCTTTTTGGTGGCCTGGAAGAAGGCAAGAGTGAGGCAGCTGAGGGGTATCAGCAAGTCTCTTGAGTTCAAAGGAATCTCATTAAATGTCAGGCTACTTCCCTCTCTGTGGTCTTCTCCAACTCTAGCACACAACCCTTCATATGACTTCAAAATGAGAACCCCCTTGGCTGTCCTCTTGATTTGGTGTATGGGATGCTGCACCGTAAGAGGAAAAAAGCTTGAAAAACTCCCATGTAGACACCTGATTCACAGTGGTTTATGATGACTGGATGTGCAAAAAAACCGACAGTTTGCAGTCACAGTACCCACCTCTTCCTATTACTTCGCTGAAATGTACAATCAGGCTATCAGCACCAATAACAACGTGCTGGACTTCTTTGACCAGGTCAGGATTTAAGGCACTGATATCGATGTGGACGTTAGTTTGAAGAAGAGGACTGGCTAAATCTGAGTCCCCACTGGACAGAATTGGAGAGAGGTCAGAGTGAGGATATTGGACAGGTCTGCACGATCCATTCTGAGACATGCTTGGGAACTGATCTGCAAGATGAACATAAAATATTATAGTATTTTCAGGCTTTTCCCTAGAAAATGAAAAGTTTTCTTTCACTGATAAGCAAGGGTTTGACTTTACCATATGAAAGCAGCTTGCTTTTGCAAAAGATTTTCTCACAAAGGAAAATGAAAATAAGCACTGCTAATCTGCCAGACTCCAGGGAAACCATGTCACTAGAAACTTACGCTTGTCTCAGCTCTACTTTTATGAAAGCAAATGGACAAGATTTCCACTTTTAGAAAGGAACAGAACAAGATCTTGTCACTTCTTGCCAAGGGCAGTTTCTAGTAACTGTGAGTAATAGAATTAAAATGGGAAAAATGATAGAGATGGGGGAGAAGGAAGTAGTGGACAATTAAAAACACAAAACCTACTGTCATGTTTTAATTTGGTAGGTAACTCTACTTTTCATGCAGGTTTCCAAACTGCTGGTGACTAGCTATATTTATCCATTGGTAAATATTCAACCAGGGAAATGCCGAGAGGTGATTCATATCCTGTAGCTCCTGAAGATAATACAGTTGGTGCTACTCATGAAAATAACATGAGCCAGCTGATTCAAAATAGCAGAAATTAAAATGTTTCAGTCAAGCAAGAAGTATTTATTTGAGAAAATTATTTTTGTCAACATTGTGTCCAACTATGTTAAATTCCTTTTGTTTAAAGGATTTTTCCTGGCATTCTATGTAATGGAATCAAGGAAATAAGTTTAATTTACACTAATTTCAGTTTGGAATGATTCCAGTGGAATCTGTGAACAGAATTTAGCAGAAGGTCAAAAAGAAAAGAGGGGAATAAATTTAACAACAGAAATTATTAGCTATTTTATTGCACAGACATGGTTTATATATTTAAGTGTAAGACCTGGGAGGTATTCACATAGCATTGTTGCCACACAAGGTAATGAGAAAAACTCACCATTGCTCTACCTAGAAGCGAAACCAAAAACTCTTCCATTTACAAGCTCCAGTTATGTCACCAAAAGCAAGTATCTATTTAATAGCCATGGTAAAATTAGCTATGGTCGTGAACTAATTTTTATAGCTCCTGCATGTAAGTGTGCATGTCTTAAAATATTCCTGTCATTTTATTCTTTTATGGTAAATTAAGTGAATGCCCTTATGGCAACATTTGGTGAACAAACCTCATTCTCTGTGGTGCTTTGCCAGTGCACAGTGACCCTGGGATCACTGCAGATTTATGTTCTATTAAGGATCTTTGCACAGTTTTGTCTCCTGTATCACCTTCCCTTCTAACACTGGCACAGACTTTCCTTTCCTTCAGGAATCTTTCAGTCAAGAAGCTTCCTGTGCCAGCTGTCAGCAGCAAATATAAAATCAGAAAGGAAGCTGGAAACTGGCCCAACTACTAAGAAAAATCTGTGATATCTCAAATATCTTAATATGGTAGATCCTAATAGTTAAATCTGTTTAATGGAAATCAGAGGACATGGACTCCACATTTCTTAAAGGACAAGTTCACTCTGAAGTGGCTTGGTAAGAGCAGTAGAGTTCTCTTCTGAAGAATGTCCACTCTAAAATGGTGTTACAAGTGCAGAAACATATTTAGCACAGGATTAATCTTCCCTTATAGTCCTAGACCTGCCAGGGAACACTGTTTTCTGAGGCTGGCATCCTAGCACACATGGATCTCCATTTGAACTGTGACAATCTGTACAGCCCTTTATCTTCAGTTTTAAACTGAATATTTCTAGGTGATAGAACTTGCCATTTATAGAAAGGTGATGAACAGACCAAAGAATACCAGTTTACAAAAGTTTCATTTTCCATTTGAGCTGACAGATCTGCTTTATAATGACTCTATAAAGTCATTGATACACGCTGAAATTAAAACTACTTGCCATCCTTAAAATCACACTTTCAGACTGGATTTCATCATAGTCTGGCAAACATCATGATAATACAAAATCATTAGATCCACTAGCTCCTAATTAATTGTGGAAGATGCTTACAGTGAGCTTCTACTAATAGTAGTTTATTAAATTCCTGAAAATGAAGTAGACTAAAAGTAAAAATTCTTTTCACCTTAATTTTGGGAAGCACCTGAGAAGCTCAGTTCAAATAGTGAACCAGTGAACATGTGATAATCCTGTACAATGGAGACATGGTCAAACAGCCCAAATGGCTGCAATCTGAAGGCAGAGGAACAGCAAGATGCATAAAATGGTATCATCAGTACAGATTCATAGTACAGACATACCTTCTAGGAATGTTGACCTGTAATCTACAGATTCACTGGAGACCATTTCTGTTGTTGGACTGACACTCCTTGCACTCACCAGCCTGTCCAGGTGAGGAGTGTGCACTCTGCCATCATAGCGCACCAGGTCACTTCCCAGATCTGAATGGGAAAGAGAAAGAAATATTGTAACACCCTCATGTTTACTGAATGATAACATTAATTTAGTAATTCGTTTAATTTTAGATGTTCCTCTCAGCTAGGAAAAAGGTCAGTTGTGTCTGAGGCAAATATAGGCAGGACCTGAACTTCAGCTATTTGACTAGGACAAGAATTGATGTAATGCGTTAGTGTCTCATTCTTGGCCATACTGAAAGATCCAAGGGAGGTCTGAAGCCTCTGGGACAGCTTCATGACTGCACTGTGACAACACATCAGGACAAGATCTGGTTCTATAGCAGCTCCCTCCTCCTTCCCACTTGCATATTGCAGCAGTTTCCACTGGAAGTAAAGTCAGACACAGGGGCCAGAAAGGAGGCAAACTTTCACCTAGGCCCTGATTTGAGTGAACAGGATACTGCAGTGCTCTGTCTTGCACAACCTAGGCTCAGTGTGGGGACTTACAAGGACACTGGAAGCTGAAGAACATGTGGTTCCGGGTGCACCATCTACTTGCCCCTCTTGTAGAGGTGACTGGGAAAAAGAAGTTACTGTGTTTCCCTAATAACTCAGAATTTCCCCCTTCAGGCACAGTGCAGCCCTTCACCCAGATCAGGCAACAGCCAAGGGCTGAAATGCATCTAAACATTGAACTACATTGTGAAACTTCAGCTCACAGGTTACGGAGGGGCACTGCACAGCACTTAATCAGAGCATAAATTAATGTTTTTTTTTAAATCTAAGGTATAACAACTGAATGATTGATTGGAGTTTACTATGATAGACCTTTAATCTGTTTCTTCTTCCTTCTCCAGAGAAAAAATACCAAAAAGATAAAAATTAAAACAGATGTTGAAACAACTCCAGCAATCAGTCCTGTGAAATTCTGATCTTGCCGGATCAGCACTTTCCCAATAACTGTTGACAAAACTTCTTGCTTCCACTGGAAAAAAAAACAACAAACAAAAACAAATAAAAAAAAGTAGTGTGACGATTTCAAAAGACAAGTAAGAAACAGATTATTAGTACTGAATATAAACTGATATATCCCATATGAAATACATCTCAATTTTACGATGCTCTACTGAGATAAGACACTGGCAGTGCAGAAGTGATTTTATTGGTGTCTGTGAAATCAGATCTTTGTGTTTGTGATGCCTTACTTGCTTTCAGGAGCTCTGGTGGGGACACAGCTAAGTGTGTGCCACCCCACACACACAGCACTCTCTCACACACACACTGCACAACAGGGTTATGTTGTTATCAGATTAAAAATACCAAATTCATACATTCACTCAAATGGATAGGCCTATGGATACATGAGCTGAGATGTGTGCTTACAAAAAAAAAAAAAGCCCAAATGTCTTTGATATGTGTCCTTTTGGCATAGCCAGTCTGTAACATCAAACTGTCTTTCTGTTGACAGCATGCCTGCATTTGAGTTCCCAAGGTCACGTGAGGCTGTCCCTTGCCAGCTTCTAGCTTGTCGACAGTTTAAAGAAACAAAACAAAACAAAACAACAACCCCCCAAATCAACAACTGAGCAAAACACCAAGCAGCTAACGGGGAAAAACTGTTTCAGATCACACGGCACTAGCTCAGTCAGTTGGAATGCATTTGGCCATCTTTTCTCCTTCTCCTGTGGAATTCATTCCTCTGGGTACTGTAATGATGGATTTGCCCGTCAAAAGAGCAAATTTTCTTGTTCGCTGGGCAGACTTCAATTTCTGAGGCTCCTTGCCAGTAAACAAGCAGAAACCTTATTTAACCCCTTTGTGTTGTGCCCTTTTCTACATATGGAATGCGTGTCGCACATATGTGCTGCTTAGAGGTTATGGCCTACTGTCACGTAGTAGAACAGATTGAATGAGATTGAGTATGTAAAATACAAATAGGTACAGAATGTAAAATATGAGCAAATACTGTATGAAAGTAGGCACTTACAAATCTGAGAAACAGATGTGCCAGAAGGGAGCTGCACCTCATTCTACAATTTGTCTGATATGCCCAAGATTTTGATTTCTTACTTTTCAAAGCAAATGTACATTAAAATAAATTAACATTTAGTGCATTAAAATGAATAATTACTATTTACTAAGATTGTAGTAACACATAAAAACATCTTTCAGAGGACAGAGTCTCATTGAGGTGAGTGCCATTAAAGCACAGAACAAAATGATGGTCCCTGTTCCAAAGAGTTTACACAGGCTATGATCCTGGTCAAACTTAGATGACTGCTAATGTTAGTGTTTCCATTGTTTTCAGTGAATTGGAGTCCATGCTCAACAAATTTAATTTGTTAAAATGAAATTCCCCCTCCCCTGTGATTTTACATATTTATATTTTTAAAAATACAGACATGTTGAAAGATTTTTGTTCTATTCTATGAATCAGTGGATCTACAATTTAAATCTGTGGTAGAATTGTGAATGACTCGAGAACAAAGATGAAACTCAAACATTTGGTCTCAGTGTCTGCATCTCGCAAAACTAATGAGACTATATATGTATAAAAGAGGAAAAAATATTTCAGAAATCCAATCCTATTGTCTGTATCACAGTTTGTTGTTGTCTTTTTTTTTTTTTTCTTAAAAAAAAAAAAGACTTATGAGCTCCTAAGAAAACCCACTCCATTACAATTTCTTGTTCTTCACCACATGGCATCACTTCTCTTTGGATTAAGAACTAGCATTTTATTTCTGCGGTCCTTAGTTTAGGTTCTACTTTGTGCCCGAGGCTCCAAAAGTCTCTGTACAAACTGGTAATGGCAATTATAATGATAATATTTCTTTTAAAATAGTTGACATTATTTGAATTTCCATCCCAAACAAACAGAGACTGAGATGGAGGTATCTCTGAAAACAGAGGATCGGGCTTATATCTGAAGTTTGTAAATTCAATAGTGTGACTGGGACTGATAATTAGGTGATATTAATATCACATGTGCATTGTAGCTGCCTCACCTCTATATTTAGCTCACTGTTGGATTTCAGGAGATCGCTTGGAACTGTGCACAAAATTGTTTCTGACTGCAAGAGAAGGTTTTCACAGCTTTTATTTCCAACTTTTAGCACCTCTCCTTTAACAGCTTCTGAATCAATATAATTTCCCTTGGGGAAAAAAAAAAAGAAAAAATCAATTTAATATTACATAACATTCTCATAAAAATTAGGGAGAAGGGCTTTTATTACCTTAGAAAATGTTTTTAATGAAAAAAAAAAAACCCAACCAACAATTGTAAAATAAAACAGACTAATACAAGTTTACACTGACCAGTCAATATGTGTATATCAGATTTATTCATGTAAATGGGAGTTTGACAGACAGGCCAGCGAAGGGGGGATAATAATGTTTAAGGATAAAATCTCCTGTCACTACTACTCACACAGCCCATAAGGACTTCTTAAAATCCAAATGTTTGAGGAATAATTTCTGCTGCTCCTGTTTAGATTTTTGCATAATTTTCACAAGAAAGAAAGCATTATGTGATCCTGTTGTTTATACAAAATGAACATTATATTATCCACAAACTAAAGGCATCTCAAATATTTTGTTTTGCAAGTGATTATGGCTGAGGGAGTGAAGCCCTCAAAAAGGAGTGACTGAATTTTAATAATAAAAAATGCACAAATCTGTTAAAATGACATTCCTCAGACCAAAGAAGAACAAACTCTGTTAAAGATGACAGCATGAAAAGTGCACTCCCTACACAGAAAAGCTGCCTTCACATCTCAGACCTGGATGAAATATTATTCCTTCTGGTATTGTGATAGTGGTGTCCAAAGACCAAGGTCAGGATCTTTTGTGCTTAGGACTACATTGGTATTTAGGAAGCTACAGTGCTGCCCTGACCCATTTACAGTCCAGCTTAAGATAAGATGAAAGAACAGGCATATTATGAGGGAGTAAAAGGGGAGAAGGGTAGACGGGGAGTAACAGTAATGCAGTCTATTGATGTGGGCTGGGCTGGGAGTTTTTTCACAAGACAGGAGGAAAGAGTCATGCCTGACACTGCTGTGAGGCCTCGTCTACTGAAAAGAAAATAAGAATCCCATTCCGAAGAGCAAAATAAATGTTACCTTGAAAAATGCTTTTTTTTAGGTCTGTTGCAGAAAGAGGCTGACCCCTGGGGAAATTGTAATAAAAATAAAGGATAGCCACTTTAATGACCTATTTTGACTGGCAAAGCCATACCCCAGGTGAGTGCTTTTTAATTGCTGGCAAAAAAAGTCCATTTTGCTATTTTTTTTTCTATCTACTTGGAGCCATTCTGTTTGGTGTTGAATATTCAGTGGGCCAGGCATTGACTGGTGCTTTAGTGCTCATTAGTCTGGAAACTTACTGCAGATTGTGAACCATTCAAGTTCAAATCTATCCTTTGAATTATTACCTTAAAAGACCTGAACTTGGGTCTCCTGTGTTCAGGACAAATGTATGGTCATGGAGAATGTGGATGAGTGGCCTCTGTTTTCCTTCTGCACCAGATCTTAGGAAATTTCCTCCACCAAAACTGATGCTTAGCCAAAGGAAATAATCATACTGATATTTCCCAGTGCGGTCCTTAGTCAGTTACAGTGAAGACAGGTGTGGCAGAGAACATCCAAGATCTCAAATGTGATGTGAAACATGACATTTGTGCTGCTTATTTCTCTGGTGAAAAATTTATAAATACGTGCTAGTCATGTAGGCCTAGGCCTCTTATGGAAGCATGCAGAGACCTGGCACTGGCTTGGCGCATCAGCACAACTCCTGACCAGGCCAGGCCTCTGCAGATTGTGTGCGGCTCAGGCTATGGCCAGACGATGCAAAACAAAAGAAGTGACACAGGAGTAAAGCAAGGCCCCTTCTTCACCACTGTCTGCCCTGCTTGCACCACTGCTCCAGGCTTGGGCAGAGGCAAGCTGTGCAATTGCTGCTGCAGCCCTCAGATCTGACCTGGCACACAGTCCCAAAACCTCGGTCTGCTGCAGTACTTCAGAAGTCATTCCTGCACCAAGAGGCTGTTGAAGAACATTCTCAAGAGCCCCAATGCGATGTCCCTGGCAGAATTAGGGCACCTTTCTCCTTGGCAAATGTGGGGTGCTGAATGATACTGATATAGGGGTTACCCTGTCTTTGCAGTGTGTTACTGCTTGCAGTACCTACAGACAGGCGGCTTTCTTGACATGACTTTGGTCAGAAGTTCCCAACTGCACAAAGTGAACTGAGTGCAGGAGTCAGTGCTCTGAAAAGCTATCAGGTCCTTCCTGGTCCAGATCAGCAGCTCTTACGGGAGGCCATGAGCAGAGTCTTTAGCAGATTCTGTTCTTCACTCTTCCCTGACAGCAAGTTTTTCCTACTCTGTGAGCTTCCTATATTGGCAGGAGATGGGAGCTCTTCTAAAGTAACGTCTCTGTGGTGTTGAAGCAGTGAAGTGCTTCAAGCCGCTCTGCTGTGACCGTTCTGACCGGGGCATGGCGGGCACTGAGAGACTTCAAAGAGTCACATACTTGGCAGAAGAAGACAGTGATGATGTGGGTCCTTAAGAGATGTGGTAGTGTGGAAGACAAAAGGGCTGGCACTGAACACAAGGAAGGCTGGCATTTATGGTGCATAGTGCCCTGACTGTATTTTAGACACTAGACACAATGTTTTCTTGCACATAACATTTTCTTACAAAAATGTTTTTTGGTCATCAGGGAAAACCAAATAGTACCTTTTAATCAGGACCCACAATCATTTGATGGAAGTTAATATGTCACAGTAGATTAGTCTGATTGAAAAACTTGTGATAAAAGATCCCTCCTTCTCTCTGAAACTAATTAAGAAATAGATAAAAGAACTTTGGTTTGGTAGAACAGCCTGTTCACTGAAGCAAGCTGCCATTTAATTTCATGCTGAGCTTGCTTAATTACCGCACAAAATATGACCATGAGGCATGTAAACTTGTATGTGTGTATTTTTGTATGTGGGTATGGGATGAGGGAAAAGTGTTGGCAATATGGCTTGTAATGATCTTTTGGCTCCTTAATATAATTTCTGAAAGCTGCCTCACTGTTTTGATAGAAGCATCCCACTATAACTAATTCTATTTAGAGGATGCTAAATTGGGGCTTGTTCATGTTTTGTTGTGGAGACCAACTTTCACCAATGTCATTCTTCAGTTGGTTGCCAAGAAATAATCAGGGCATTAGGTTTAGGTAGACATTTGCCTTGTGTGCCTTGACTAAGGGTGACATCAGTACTACAAAATTGTTAGTTTGGGCAGTTGTCAGTGGAACAGTTCTCAGCCAGCCTCCCTCATCTCAGTGGATTCTTCCTGTCAATAAATAGCACCAGGGAGTTTTCCTTAAGGCAAAGTAAAAGATCCAAGAGCAAAAGAAGAGAGTTTGGAAAAAAAACACCAACAAAACACCTGATTTTTAACCTAAGTTCCTGGAATGATTATGAAATAAGTTAACCGGGAAGCTTTTCCAGGCAGATGAAGGACAGGAAGGCAGTTGGGAATAGCCAGAATAGACTTCCCAGGAGCAGATTTTGCGTAAGTGGCTTGATTGCCCCCTGTGAGGAAATAACTGGTTCTGCAGATGAAATGAGAGCATTTGAAAATGTTTACCTTGCTTTCAGCAAGGTTTGCAACACAATCTCTCCTAGTATTGAAAACAAATTCACTTGATACAGGCTGGATGAGTGGAGTATAGACTGGGTAAAGAAAATGAATGTACCATCAACTTAAAGATTGCAAATCTAACAAGTGGCGTTTTTCAGTGGCTGATGCTGAGACCAATAGCATTTAAAATATTCATCAACAACCTGGACAAAAGAACAGCTCATCACATACTTTAGTAGCAGCATATACTTGAGATGGAAGGAAGTGATTGTTATCCTTGCTCTGCACTTGCAAGGCCACACCTGAATAATTGTATTGAATGTTGGGCCACACAGTAAAAGAGAAATAATGACAAACTGAGGAAAATACAGAGGGCTGCTGATATAGAAAAGGGGCTGAATTCAGCACAGGATGCACAAAGTGACGTTAGGGGAACTGGATTATTTTTTTTTCTAAACTGTAAAATCTCCATCCTTGAAGAATTTCGAACCTCATCTGGACAAAGCCATAAGCAACCTGACCTAATTTTAAACTTAGCACTGCTTTTTGATCAAGGGAGTTAGACTATGAAGACCTCCAGAGGTTCCTTCCAATCTAATTTATTCAATGTTTCTTCTTAAATTAGTCTTCTTTCTTTCCAATTGGTTGATATGTGTGACCTGGAAACAACTGGAACTTGCTGCTGTCACTGCACAGAGGCACTGAGCCATACAGAATCTATGTATTCCCAGCTCTCCGCTAATCTGCACACCAGCACTCTTTTTAGTATGTCTCTGTGAAAAGGCAAACAGTTACTCTGCAGTGAGGAAGGAGTGATTGGTTGACCAGGATTTCCAAGTAGAAAAAACAAAATAACAAAAAACTCTAGATTGATTATTCTTTGGAATCTGCCCACCACACTTTGGTGTCACGTCATATCAGAGAGTTTGACTGGGACCCTGCGTGACAGTCCCTGAAGTAAGCCCTTCTGCTTTTCTGCAGTTAGAAGTTGGCTCATTGGACCATCTTGAAGTCAAAAACCTCAGGGCTCCTAGATTTCATGGCTGTATAGGGAAAAAGAGTTTTGGCTTAAAGAGCAATGGAGCAGGGACACCACTGAGGGAGATTCTTTTATCTACAAGTTTCATTGTGCCATATAAATTATAAATATTCTATGGAAATGAAATGTACACAATAAATTTTCATACTCATTCACTGTAAGTTAGAATTCCCTGTATTTTTATCCTGTTTCTTTTTGACACTCTAAATCAGAAAAGTACTAAATTTCAGGAAATCAGATTCCCAAATTAGTTTAACATTCTCTGCAGTACTCTTGTACAAAGAAGACTGTGCCTCTGAGGGCCCCAAATTCCTGAGAGATGGTCCTGAGTGCCCACCAGGTTATTTTCAGAGCTCTTTTAGCTAGCAGTCAGTATTAACTTTGCATTTTTCATGGATCCATAAATATTTAGGCTACATTGGTGGCTGATCTTCAGTGACTGTGCACAGACCAGAATTTCCCTCGGCTTTAGAAAGCCAAAACTGCTGGGACACTTCTTAAAGGTGACTCCACATCATCCATGAGGAAGAACACAAAACTGTATGACAGTAAGAGCTGGGACACACACAGACCACACACTTCAAGTTCTGGGCTGCTGGCCATGTTTAATCCTAGACTGGTGACACAGCCTGTAGCAGTCAGATTCTGTTACACTTGTCTCACTCACAGCTCAGAGCTTGGGGAAAGCCCCTCTCCCTCCCCACCTGATGTCAGCAACCGCCCCGGAACGCCTTTGGTTTCACCTCTTTATCTTTTAAGTTGTGACAATGTGAGGTTTGGGAGAAAGCACTGCCAAAAACACTGTGCTCCATTCCTCTCTGCCTTTGTTTCCTTGGGACTTCCTCTAATTTATCAACAGGTCTGTTCCACAGTACAGCGCTGATGTGCACTTCACAACTTTCAGTGCAGGTATGAGTAGTTCCATTGAAAAATGAATAACTTAAAAACTTATTTCAGCATTTCTTACCTTAATTTCCAGAACGTTTGGGTTGCTCCTTGAGATGAGCACTGGCTTTTCAAAATGTTTAAATACAGGATTATTTACATAATCAAAATCAAAGTACAGAGAGCTGACACCATCAAAAATAAAGAATACTTTGGTTACAAAGGGTGGTTGAAGATTGAAGGCTTTTAGGGAAGGAGTTGTACAGCAGATTATCTCTGAACTAGAACGGTGGTTACATGCCTATAGGAAAGAAAGGAAGAATTGGAGTAAGTACGTGCATAGGAAGTAACTGATAAACATAGCAGTTGTTTAACAATACACATATATTGAAAAAATAAACACCAGAAGTCTTGTTCTTCTTTAACCAAAGCAAAATCCTGATCAAGGCTACTCAGCGTTTGTTTAAGTGGGGAGAAGGGTGTAAAAACTCAGTGGTGTTTGCACTCTCGTTGAGGAAATGTTCAAGTAAACAAGCTTCCTGGCCTGATTGTTCACAGCACTTTTAAAGTAAATATTTTGAAGATAATTGGAAAATTATTTCCAATGCCAAAGACCATCAGCAGGCTACCCTTTCACTGGCCTGTATGGGGACACAAAGCAGCCATAACTCCAATATCCAGCCTGTGTCAGAGCAAACACAACATGGATTTCTCTGCCTTTTATACTACCAAAGCAATAGCAAGAGATCAGAAGAGAAATTAAAAATAAGGCAAATGCATCTGACTAAAACAGTAGAAAATAAAAGTACGCTATGTTTATTCATGGTGTAGCTGGGCATTGGCCTATGAAACTTCAGCAAAACGTATCTTCTTTCTACAACAGCAGGTGTAGGACCCCAGAATCATGGCATTTGGTGCTTAGGTATAACACAAGTAAGTTCCTCTGGGATGTGCTGACGGAAGGTTCTGCTTCATGCTGTACATCCCTGGATGAGTGGGGATGAAGGTTTGCCTCTCAGTGCAGTGTGAAAGCTGCCTGACGTCACATGTGAAGCACCACTTTCCCTTCACTTGCACTTATTCCCACTAATGGTGTGCTCTGGACCAAACAATGCTTCTCAGGGGAAAGATGAAACTCTTGCTCCAGAAGACCTCCTAGGGAATATACTGTGCTTTGGAGTGAATCAGAGTAAGATGTGTGGCCAGGGTGCTTCCATCCGTCCAGCAGCACCTTGACACAGGTTTCCCAAGACAGACAAGATGCGAATCCTTGCGGGTGAGATTCATCCAGCCTGCATGCAGACACCCAGAATTCAGTTAGTTCTCTGAATTCCCTTGATAGAAGAGGAGACGTTCATCTGATCTGTTTTAGACTTTAACAGATATAACTTTATAATAATAACATAATAGTAATAGATATGACTAGATACAATAACTTTAAATTGATGAGCAGCACTCTCTAAGGATCAACTTTTCTCTCTTCAGGGTGTTCTAGATAACTAATTGGATTATATTGTCAACAGCACATCTACAAGCATCGATGGGAAGCGTGGTGGGTGCTGGGCAGCATCACACACATTGCAAAGAGGCTCTTTTATGATTGTGCTGTGTTCTCCCTTCGCTGTGCCTCCCCTTCATGCCTCCTGCAGTGGATACGGTTGAAGGACTTCTGGCACAGTTGCTTCAGCTCCACAGTAGTTTTGTGTAAGCCTTGTATAAGTAGTTCCCTGTTCTGAAAGCAGACGTTACATTGCTCTTTGCTTTAAATAGAGTGGCTGACATGTGGCCCCGTAAAAATGGGACTTATATACTGGTCATCATAAACCTTACATTTGATCTACATGATATTTCCCTGTAAAACCAACAGTGCTGTTGAATACCTTTGTGCATTGAGGAAGGGCCAATATATACATATATTTTCTGTTTTGTCTTGCAAATCAAATTGGTTCTCATTATAAAATGCTGTCTGAAGAAGCTGTGAAATTGGTTTACATTTTTCTCTAATATGCTAAATTAATGCAATGTAATTTTGCTTTGTTTCCAATCAGTGACATAACATTTCAAGCTATATCAATTATGTACTCATATTAACTTGAAAAGTAAGATTAAATTAGATAACTGCAAATCAGTGCTTTTTTTTTTTTTATCACCATAGCAATTCTCTTTCTTTGCATAATATTATGAAATCTTAAGTCTGCCCAGAAAAACACGTTTAAGGTTCTGAAACTGAGCATTAGACATTTGGAGCTCTATCACAAGATCTATGTATCTGTGAGCTGTGAGTTTTATGCTCAGTTAAATAACTCAGAGTAGCTCTCATTAAAGTCAGGGAAACTTGCACCCATGCAACTAACAGCTCATACGGATTCCTAATTCAGGAATAGTTGTCCCATAACAAAAAGGCAATCTGCAGGACACGAGTCAAGGCAGAATTTCCCTTCGTTTTCTTTTGGGATCAGAGAATTTTTGTTCTTTCTCTTTTGAATGCCTTGCTACAGACCATTTATCACAGCTCATGCTTTATTATGTCACATGGATGTAGAAATTCATTTGAATCAGTATTGTATTAATTGGATGCATCATTAATATAATGCATGACTGAGTCAGATTTTCCATGATATATGAATATTCGTAAAGTTATATATCATAATGTGTCAATTCTAGAAAGAGATTACTGAAATATATATATAATTATAAAACCAATTATGTCCTAGGTAATCATTATATTTATTTGATTAATGTAAATTCATTAGACTTTTTATCTACTGTAGACCAGTGATGTCTGTTAAATGAATAGCAGTGGTATTCATAACTTTGTTTGTGGCTATCTATTAGAATCAGATACTTTACTTTATCAGGCTGGTCTCTGAAGAGGATGCTTTCAGAGAATGATAAAAATCTAATAATACTCTTTGGAGGGGATGCAATGTGACTGATTGGTAAGGTCAAGAAAAATCTTATTTGCAATGCCCTTATTGGTACATGATTTGACATGACATTTTTACCTTGAAATTGGTTTTAGCAATTGAAGAATATGATGGTTTAGTTTTCAAGAAATATTGGATTGAGGATCTATAAGAAAAAAACAAATTCAATCTATTGCCTACTCAATTAAGATACTGCCTATCACCCAGCACCTTTAACTTTTATTTAATTAGGCTTTAGAGTACATTCACTTTAAAAGCCAAACCTGTGTTCTTCCTATGACTATAATCTACATCTGAAGACAATAAGGAAGAAAAGATGTAAAAATTATGAAGCATTTCACAAGCATAAATAAATACTATGCCCCAAAGGGAATAATAATCCATTGCACAATGCATATGACTCATCACTTAAAGGTATGTATTCTTGCTTCATTCGTAAAATATGACCCTTGAGGCAATTAATTCAAACCTGACCTACAGAATCTGAACTTCAATGCCCAATTCAATTTTTTTTCATCTGACACAACTACGGGAAAAGCATGAGGGAGAACCTTGGAGCTTCAAAGGTCTCTTAGCAGTCGACCCAGATAAGAGAGGGGCAGTCGGATGTGTATTACAGGATCTGTAGCAGTCAGAAGGGAGAAAAACACCAATTTGTCCTTTCATAAGAAGTCTAAACTTTTGGAGTTCCAGTGAGAAATGAAAGATGAATGAGGTTAAAGACAGACCAAGAGGCTCTCCACCTGTCTCTGCCAAGAATGATTTCTTAGAAGAGAGAAATGAGAATTCAGGTCGAACTTGAGGAAAGCCCATTCAGAAGGCTTTTATGTGTAGGTGAGAAATGCAGCAGTGACACTCAAGCAGAGTATCTTGAAGATTTTCAGGCAGCTCATGGGCTTTTGCTGTCATTTCAGTTGGTTCTAATGGTTTGGCAACATTTTAATTCCAGTTGTCTCTTAGATGTAAACACTGGAGATGATATTTTCAGTTTATCAAATTACTGGGCCAGAAAGTGCCTCTTGCTCCTGCATCTGAGAGCCAGCTCTTCACACAATATGACTGATACTGACTGGGAGTCCTTGGGCTCAGGATGATTAATGTATGTGATAACAATACCAGGGACCCGATGAGTTTGCAGCATGGGATCTTTTCTGATAGACCACTGAATTCCTTTCTCTGTGAGAAATGTACATGAGATGCAGATGCAGCACGGAAAGAAAGGCCATGTTTCCCCTTTGTGAGGGAAGATCTTTACTGAGCTTCTGTGGCAGCATTGTTCCACAGAGTGAACATAGCTAGAAGATCTGACCCCAAGTAGTTCTGGATATAAAATCAGGAATAACTTCAGTAATCCCGCACTCACCATCCACAGTTCTCAGAGAATTTCTTCTATTATTATTAAATAAATCTATGAAAGACTTTAGTGGGTGAATTCTAGCTAGTTTGACAGGTATTATGAATAAAGATTCTAATATTTAATTCTTCTTCCAAAGGATCCTCAGATGACAACTCACTATTGAGAACTTACTATTACAGCCTTTCAAAGAGAAAATATTGGTCTCAAGACCTTCAAGTGCAGGAGAATCATCAAGCAGGACTTATAGAAGTCACAAGGTACTTATTTTGTAGACAGGCTCCTGATCAAACACCACCCCCCACCATGCCCTGCTTTTACACAGAAACAATGCAAAGTGAAAGGAAGGAATGAGTTGCTATCCTCCTTGTGCATCTCACAGAGGAACTGAATGTGTGAGCAGAAGTAAGAGGGTTGGTGTATGCTTATGCACTGTCTAGAGCTCTCGGGAAGAGGAATTCATGCAGCACTCCTCAAATTCATATTTTTTGCACTTAATAAGAACAAATGGTCAAAAGAACTCATGAAACCACAATTAAAAAGAAACATGTTGCAAATACTGAAACATATGGTTCAATAGCTAGAACATTTTTTCCACTTGTTGAAATGATGAATTTGAAGAAGGCAAGACATATTGACAGTGTTAGTGGAACATAATATAAACACAATTAATATGAACATAGTATTGAATAATTTCAATGACATTTAAATAAATATGAAAAGAAAATTATGAAATTGAAGCAACTTATTTTTATGTTACAGAAGAGAAATTTTCAGGAATACTGAAGTGCAAATGTGTGCAACTTCCATGTTTCTTCTACAGGAGGCTGGCATCTGCTCCCAGAGCTTTTCAGTTTCAATGACACTGCAATTCTTATGGGCTGCTTTTCCATAGAAATTACCAGCTCTATTACAGAATCACAGAATCACAGAATTGTAGGGGTTGGAAGGGACCTCCAGAGATCATCAAGTCCAACCCCCCTGCCAAAGCAGGTTCCCTACAGCAGGTCGCACAGGTAGGCATCCAGGCAGGTCTTGAACATCTCCAGAGAAGGAGACTCCACCACCTCCCTGGGCAGCCTGTTCCAGTGCTCCGTCACCTCACTGTAAAGAAGTTCTTGCGCATGTTTGTGCGGAACTTCCTATGCTGCAGTTTCCAGCCGTTTCCCCTTGTCCTGTCTCCACTCACCACTGAAAACAGTCTGGCCTCGCCATTCTGCCCCTCACACCTTAGATATTTATAGACCTGGATCAGGTCCCCTCTCAGTCTTCTCTTCCCAAGGCTGAACAGACCCAGTTCACTCAGCCTTTCCTCATAGGAGAGATGCTCCAGGCCCTTCACCATCTTCGTGGCCCTCCGCTGGACTCTTTCCAAGAGATCCTTGTCTTTTTTGTACTGGGGAGCCCAGAACTGGACGCAGTACTCCAGATGAGGCCTCACCAGGGCAGAGTAGAGGGGGAGGATCACCTCCCTCGACCTGCTGGACACGCTCTTTTTAATGCACCCCAGTAAGCCATTGGCCTTTTTGGCTACAAGGGCACACTGCTGGCTCATGGCCAACCTGTCATCCACCAGGACACCCAGGTCCCTTTCCGCAGAGCTCCCCTCCAGCAGGTCATCCCCCAACCTGTACCGGTGCATGCAATTATTCTTCCCCAGATGCAAGACTCTACACTTGCTTTTGTTAAACCTCATCCGTTTTTTTTCTGCCCAGCTCTCCAGCCTATCTAGGTCTTGCTGAATGGCAACACAGCCTTCAGGCGTGTCAGCCATTGCTCATCTGGAAAGAAGCAGATGCCCCAAGAAGCACAAGCTGATTCTGTCTCCTGAGGTTTTGAGATGCTGAGCACTCCCAACAGCTCCTCCTGCTTACTGAAGTGACCCTGCACTCACACCCTAACTACATCGGCGCTTCAGGCCCCAATTAAGATTGGCAGAATGAATTAATGGCTTGGGGACAGATAGATGACAGGAAAAGGAGAGAGCTCTTTTAAGTCAGGCACCATCAGTTTTAAGCAAATGAGAGAGCATCTGGGAGATGGAAGAAAGGGGGAACAGAGCTCTAAGCTCTTACATTTATCATGTAAGGTCAGAGTTTGGTTTGGTTTTTTCAAATGACAAAGAGAAAGGCTGAATCATAACATAGTGCAAATAAGTAAAATTAGCAGGAGGGGCTGGTAATCTGTTGCTTGTGTCCACTGAGGGTTAAACTAATTAGCAGCTGGGATTCGAGTTAATTGTTAGAAAGAATTACTTCCAAACCACTAGGTAAGCAGGTAGAGCAGCTCTCTCCAAAGCTTCTTTAAGTAAGATTGTGAAATTTCCTTTTCAAGGAGCTTTAATAACAGCCTAGACAAATATCTGTCAGGCAGTGGTCTGAGTATGTTTGCTGCTGCTGCAAAGAAGCGGGCCAGGCAAGGTCTTTGTGGTACCTCCCAGCTGCACTTTCCTTTGATGCTCTGGGATGTGTTTCAGTGCTGCCTTCAGTTTTCCCAAGAGCCAGAGTTTCTGAATGCTGACAAAAGCAGCTTCCTGGAGGCTGATGAGAAAACTGAAAAGAAAAAGGGCTTAAAGGACAATTAAAAAATGACTCAGTTCATTCTCCTCTCCCAAGCTAAGGAAGCGAAAAGATACATTGCCTCAGCTGCAGAACTTGATTATGTTGGTTTACATTGCACTGTCTGTCTGGGCTAGCTCTATTCAGGGCTACAACTGATTTTCTCCTTTGTTAACATGATAGCTGTCCATTGCATTGCTCTGGATCACTACTGGAAAGAGTTCTTCATCATTATTTATTTCTGTAATGAGTGGATGCAAGTTTGTTTTTTGGTATACTGCTCATTCATAGGGCCCAGAATCTCCCACACAGAATGAAACAGGTTGCAGCCATAGGCATCCTTTGCAAGCAGTTTCCTCACTTACATGGTGCAACCTTTTTTTTTTTGTTCCTTCTATGTGTTCCCCTTCCTCCTAAGAACAAATATTCATCCTGGAGAAATAAACTTGAGGTAGAGATGTGGCAGAGCTGAGCTGCCACAGAGGGAAGCCATGGAGTTCCAGAGGCCTTTAATTGCAATGGAACAAAATATATTACTTGGGCAGTGTCAAAGCATTATACACTCTTGATTACAATCTGATGGAGGTTATAGCCCAGCCCTCCATGCAGGGGGATGTGACTTCATGCACAGCTGCTTTTACACTGGCTCATATTCCTAGAGCTACATAAAGATATTGACAGTGGTAGGGGACAGATACCCTCATGGACAAGGAGGCTTAGACTTAACTCCTCTTGTCTGTTGACAAATATAATGCACATTGAAAGGTATGAAAGAAAAAGAATATGGGAGATTAATTGTGACTGTCCATGCCTGTGCCTTTTTTAAAATAGCAGGTTAGAAGGCAGCACAGGAAGAAATCACTGCTCAAAGGATTGTTTGCTTCTCTAGTATTGGTTGCCTGGAGTTGCCAATCACTGCTGGAGCATGGATTTACTTCCTTACTTCAGATCTTTTTAAAGCTGTATGAGTCCTGAGAAAGTCTCCAGACACATTCTCTTCATGGATTTTGAAGAACATGATGTTACAATATATTTTTACATCATGTATTGTTAAAATTCTCACACTAAATCAGATTGTGAACTCCAGCAAATTCCAAATATTGTCTGTGCTTACTGACTGGAAATCTGATAAGCAAGGTATGCAAAATCTGTCCCTGAAGAGGGAGAATTTTGCATATTCTCCCAGGGGAATAGAGAAAGCAAGAGAGTGAAAAAGAAAGCAAGCTCATATCCAAAGCAAAATCTAAAGAACTGATTTCAGCAAATCTTTTGCACTTAGAAATAATTGTGCCCACAGTGCTGAGAATAAAAAAATTCCGAGCTTGGTTGATTTCACCAAAATATTTTATTCCCCAACTCGTGTGAAGTACATTTTTGATAACACTGAGCACTGTTAAATTGCAGGGGCACTGATTTCCAGATTTAAATCTGTACCCACTAAATTACAAGCCATGATTACATCCAGCTGAAATTCAGGTTCCAACACTGAAAATATTATGCAAATCAGGATCATGAAGAATATTACGACCTTGAAAATATAAAAAACGGAAAATTTGCCAACATACTAGAATTCAGTACAGGAAGTAGCATATGATGTTCATTAGAAACAAGCTAAGAATTTGAGCAGTAGTGTAGCGTGTTATAATGTGTGTAGGTTAATTTAACTTCAATTAGGCTAAACAGACCACAGAAGATGAGAAAATGTCAGAGATGTAAGACAAATGTGTAGGCAAAAGGTTACAGGAAACAGTTCCAGTCCAAGTAGCTCATAAATGTCATCTTGCCTCATAAAAATTGAAGTCGATCACATGACTATACCTGGTGATCATATTTAGATTAAGATACTGTACATTATCAATTCAAATAACAAAAGAAACTTCTGAATTTATGTTCATGAACTGCAGATGCCCAAACCTTTCTCAATATGAGTTACTCAACTTGGGGTAAATGTTTTCTAACTTACCAAACAGGTAATTCAGCAATTAGCTGTTTTTTAAAACAACACCTACTCTCGATTTTATACATACTTTTCCTCTTTCTTTGATATTTTTTTCATTTTCCTCTTATATTCACAGTCACCACTGAAATATATCCCCTACTTAACACATTTCAACTTGTCTGGTAAATCTGGCATACAAGTATTTTGTTGTTCTGTGCTTAGTCATTGAACTGCACTGCTAAATTGTGATATAAAAACCTTGTTATTGGACACTGTGAAAGCCTAATCTCTTTGCAACAGTTTTCTTGAAAATCATTATTCTCCTCCTCCTCTAATTTCCAGTTTGCCTATGTAAAGCTATTTTTTTTCACTGAAAAAGTCTTTGAAGAAAGCATTGGTGAAAGCCCTGAAGTTTTATGGCAAAAGTCAGTGTTTTGACTGAAAATTCTGTGCCATTCACCACATGTACAATGCAAGATAGTAGATTGCCTTCTTCAAGACAGACTCACCACAGAGAAGTTCATTCCCAGTTTAGGTACAGTAATCACCATCCGAGGAAAGCACACTGAATTCAAGTTGATTCCCTGAGCTGTAATTGTACTTCCACCACTAGGGAAAATGAAAAAAAGAAGAAGAAGAAAAAAATGTAAGTAGGATAATGATGCATCTGCTATGATAACCTTAATTACAAATTATATTTTAAACTAAATGACAACACAAAGCCAGAACTAGGGATATACAGGGTGAATGCAAATGCATAGCTCTGAGCAGCAAGATTATTTTTCTGGGAAACAAATTTTACACTTGTTATAACAACTAACCATATACAAGAAAAGAAAATTAATTTTAAATATTGTGGTGTGCCAGGATGTAAAACAAATGTGTGAATTTTAAAGGAGAGCAAATTTAATGTTTTCTAACTTACTTGCTGCTTTCAGTGGTGCTGAAAAAGGTGTCTTTTTTACTGCTGACATTTTTTTGGCAAAGGCAGATGGCTTGGATTAGAGCTACTGATACAATAAATATGTCACGTAAAAATACACACGTACTACCATACGTATATATTCATATTTATTATTCTCTGGATTTAGACGGTTTTAAAATCCATTTGCTCTCTTTAGTACCGCTGACTTGTCACATTAAATGATTTTCCTCACTAATCAGTGTAATGTCCAGACACAGCGTAGGAAACCCACTTAGCTGTACAGTAGGTATCTCAGCAGGACATCACAGGTACACTCAGCAGCAGTTAGGAGTTAAATCACACAAAGAACAGAGGTGCCCTTCCCCCTTCTCCTTCACCTCTGAAAGGAAATGATCTGCCCTCTGCAACTGCACCATAATAGAAGCAATTGGCATGGCAGATAGAGATAAAAATGCAATTTCTTTTGATAGATTGCTGCACGGCACAGCCACGCTTCTTTCATTCATTTCTTCTCTTATTTCTATGAGTAATTTTTACTCACCTAAGAAAAGATTTAGCTGGATGAATTTTTAAAACAACGGGGTCTTCCCTGTAGGTGAAATAACCTTTTGCATCTCTGATAGCTCCGTCGATTCCCACCCTCACGCGGTATTCCTGTGGGATTCCTTGTGCTGGAGTGTAGCACTCCACAGTGCTTTCCGATGTGCTGGAAACAGAGAAAGGCTTGCTTGTTAGTGTTATAAAACACATAGTCTGTTTAAAATCTTACCCTTCAGTAAGCCCTAAACCCACCTAAAGATCCGCGTGTGAAAAAGAAATGTTACTGATAGTCACCAAAGAAGGCTCATGTTGCAGAAAACAAGCACAGCACAATGTAGAAAAAGCAACAACGCTTCTTAGGCTCCAGATTCACCTTAATTTGACTGCCGTGCACCTTGTCTGGTGAAAAGCATTTCCTCAGTGCCAGTGATAGCCCTGTGAATGCACATGTTGCCCTGTGCAAAGGCAGCTTCCAGCCTGGAAAATGACACCAAGTTCAAGGAGAATGACTTTTTCTGCCGTGACTAGGCAACAACATATTTCTCTTTCTAATGCACGGGACTGGGCCTGTGTTAAAAAACTCAAAAAAAAAAAAAAAAAAAAAAAAGGGTGGCAGGATATGCACCATCTTTTCAGAGATGTTCTGCACTGGGGGAATCTATTGGCTCCACTTACTAACAAGGGATAGGCAGGAGAGGGCAAGGAGAAAGGAGGAGTAGGCGAAAATTCATAAAGAGCTGGCCAAACCCGGCACAGCAGCAGTCTTGGAGATATTCACCTTTCCCTCTTTCTCTCATGCTTGGCCCTGGAAGTCTTCCTGTGCTGAGATCATTGGGTGAGGTGAAGGATCCTGAAGGTTGAAGCACGTAAATTGCGACCACAAGGGCACAACAAAGGCAAGTGCAAAAATTGATTGGAAAAGCAAAATAATATTCTAGCAGGTGGTTTCAGTGATTTGGGCCAAACCACATTCAATTGCCCTCTAGGTGAGACCATTCTCAAAAGATATTTCCAAATCAGATAAACAGGCATTTTCTACTAGTTCTAGAGCTTTCCAGGAAGGTAGTGTTTGCAGTGTGCAGTAAGGTGGTAGTGATTCATTCATAAATGTCTAGAAATGTTTACCATCTTTTAAAGGAAAGAAAACAAAAATAAAATTCACTCTTGATCCAGCTATACTCAGAAGCGGGCATTACTCCCAAGAGGGAACATCACACTTTGGGTTGAGAAATATCTAACCTGAAAAACTGGCTAAGACCTTCGTATATGAATCTATACAACTTTGCTTGTAAGAAGAGGAGTGCTGGGAGTGTCTACTGGATAAGCCTGAAGCCTAGATCTGCCTCTGAGGGGGCAGTCATCTCACCCCCACAATAGGCATCTCAAATGGATTAAATGAATTATTCCTAAATGTTCCATGTATTTGTCCAATAGCTGATCAGATGATATCAATAAAGCCTACCCTGAAGTATTAAGTAGCAGCTGAAGATCTTGGTAGTGATTAAATATTGAGTTTGAATACCTAAATCCCTTTGTTGATTTAGTCAGGAGACTTAGCTGTTCTGATCAAGAACATAACATAAATCATTTACCAGCAAAGAATAAAATTCAGCTCTCCTGACTTCAAGTCTGACATTAACTAATAAGCTATTCCTTCTTTGCATCCTCTGCAAGTATGACTTTTCATCACTATAACTTTTCAAAATCTTTAGGAGAGACCTAAAATGTACACAAATTGCAGAACACCTTGTTCCTGGAACACAGTTGGCCTGATTCTGCCCTTGGTAGTGGAGGTGACAATTCTGTTCACACCAATGGGAGCCAGCCTGCTCTACCCAAAAGAGGACCAAACAAGGTTTACAATGTTGCCAAACGGCTACTGAATTCGGAATGCTTGGTTGCCTATTACAGAGAATCTGTACTTATTATTTTAAAAACACTGACATTCAGATAAGATTCAAAGCATTTTCACATGTCAAATGTTCTTGGCTGAGTTCCTACTGGATCCAGTAAAGAGCCATGAAGAAATTCTGGCTTAATCCTTAAAACTATTTTATACATATCAGGAAGAGTGCTGAAATGATGCTGTGATGCATCACGCAGTGAGACTTCTAGTGAACTGCAGTCCTTTCTAGGAAGCTTCTAGACACTCAGGACCTAAGCCAGAAATGAATGCTTACTGCAGTCTCTGTTCCCTGATATGTGAGATGGAGAGCAGTGTGTTTTTTTTTTTAATTTATTTTTAACTCCATGATATTTTAACCAATATTAAAGCATTGTTTTACATTATTATTATTTTTTTTTTTATACATTACCTTTTCAAGCTGCATGGTTTCTCACCAACAAAAATCCTTCTGGATTTTCCACTGTTTAGGTATTTGCCAGCTATTGTTAGCAATGTTCCTCCAGATTTGGGGCCATAGGTGGGGGAGATACTTGTTATTATGGGATTCTGAGGGGGGTAAAAATAAGAAAAGAGGACTGTTCAGATATGTTTCTGTATTTTCAAGAAGAATAATCTCAACACATTTATTAGCACTTCTATGAAGTAATAATAAACAATAACATAGAATTATCATACTGAATTGGACTCATGAAAAGTCTTCTTTCAGTTCACACTGAAACTAATTAGACATTAAAATTCTAATCATAGTGCTTACCACATATGAAAATGTATTGAATAGTGTTTTTCCATGTCCAACAGAAACACTACTGGATATATTAAAACTTGCATTTTTTGCAGCAGGAGCTGTGCATTCCAGCCTTTGGAAAGCAAAGAAAAAAACTGCATTATATTTATTTTCCTAGGTTGATCATTTCATATTAAAATAAAGCCACGACTACTTCATAACAATGCTGAACCCATACAGAACTAGTCATCAATCTGTGCGTGTCAGGTATATTTCAGAAAAAAAAACAGTAGGAAGTACTGTGGTCTTCTTCAATACTAATTACAAATGCCATGGTGTTTATACATAGACAGAGAAAATAATTTTAATAAATCAAATATATTTCTGAAAAAAAAGCAAGCTGGAGAAAACAAATGCCTTCCAATCAATCGGTTAATTTGGTTTTTGGAATTTTCCCTTGTGTCAAATTTTGGCAGACAACAGCATTAGGAAAACTACATCCTATATATATTTATTGTTTAAATACTGCCAAAAATTAAACTTGAACTTTTGTGGCATGATGTGTCCATTAACTACATTACATTCTCCGAGTCTCATATATGAGCCATTCTCTTTAAATCATTTAGCTTGCATTAAGACTGCTCAGAGCAGCAGAAAGGCACAAGCTCAAGACTGCTGGAGGGTGACCTCTGCTACTACAAATGCGGGTAGGGAAGCCGTGTCATGCTCTGCACATTGCTGTGTTAGTAATCATACGCTCTGATCTGAGAGAGGATATTCATTGAACTTATTATTTCTTCACGATAACAACCAGAATATCCTCTGTCTTGAATTTAAGCCATTATCCCACTGTCTCAAATATGTATTTTTGAAGAGGAGTGCCTGCAAAGGGCCATGAGCAGCTTGATGACCAAATACCTTCCTCTTCTCACATTCCTCTCCAGCAGCCTCACAGATGAGGAAGATGGAGATGACATATCTGAGCCCTGCAGGACCCTGGCTAAAGGAGCCTGCCATATTTTCAAACCCTTAAACAGTTTCATTTTGTGCCAGCTCCCATGGGTGTAGAACAGCATTTTGTAGGCAAACTAGAAAAAGCTGTTGCAAGAGCTATCGGCATTAACCAGCTTTATAGGCTCTCTGGAGCAGTTTTCCTGGGGAACTTGTCGAAATGGGAGATTGTTTAATACCAAAATCTTCTGTTTGAAAATCTGAATGAAAGCATAATATTTATAAACCGAATGTTTGTACCATTAGTAAATCCATTCCACATAAAGAACATCTTTATAAAGGAAATTTTGTATTTTAGGTTTCTTACTTGTTTTTGTTGCTAGATTTTGCTTCCAGAACACAGATTTGTCCTCCGATATGGACGACTGTATTTCTTAATTCAAGCCTATTATTTTTGCTGAATCCGAAGTCCCATCCACACAGTGTCAGTTTTGTCCCGCCTTCTAAAGGAGCACTGCTTGGGAGAATCTGTTAAAAAATATTTTGTCACTTGCATCAGGTTTTCTTGAACTTCAAACAGAGTCAAAGAATGTGCAAAGGAATAATTTTAGGAAAGCATTTCTTCTGGCGGTTTATGTCCTACCATTCATCTTAATTGCTCTTCACCTTTCATTCGTCACATTATGAGCTTTCTCTGACAGCAGCAATAAATAACAAAACCTATACTAGAAAGCTTTGAAGGATGGTGTTTAGGGGCACTGAACAAGCTGTGCATTGTAATAGTCTTTTAAGTCCTGTCGTTCTTGTCTTTCACATCTTATTTCTGGCATGTTAAACATACAATGTACTTATTTTGTTAGAAGCTGAATGCTGAACACAAAAGAGCCCCCAAATGACCATTTTTTGTCAGCTTGATGAAAGTCAGGTTCATAGTGAAGTAGCTTCAAAGACACCTAAATCCAAAATTGGATTGGCTGTGATAAAGTTAACGTGACTTCTGCTATTCTTTCCTTCAGTCTTTTACATTTGGTCACCTCTAATTCCGAGTTAAAAATAAACTACCTCTCAGAAACACAGAGACAATCTACAAAGGAAATGCTTTTTTTTTTTTTTCCCCCTTCTGTATATTGTAAATTGTCCTGTAAAATATAACAATGGTGGGAAAAAGGTAGAAACACTATAGAAGTCTTGCAGAACTCAGTAAAAGTGCTGGTCAGTACTGCCAGCAACAAATATAAAAGAGATATTGGTTTAGGGTTTATGGGGACTTTTAACAATACCGCAAAATTGGGCAAAACTGCTAGTGCTGCTGGGCAAAAAACAGAGCATGGAGGATTGAATTTATATTTGTGGTTGTACTGCCTGAATGTCTTAAACTTAATGCTTTAGTAAGAGTAGTTTTGCCCCTAAAATGCAACACAGCTGTGCCTTTCAAAGGACTTGACTTCATTTTCAAGCTGAAAGGCAAGTGTTTGAGAGATACTTGGCTATTATTTCATCTGGAAATCCAGTAAGATACACATTTCTTTTCAACTTTCTTCAGGACTATCATAAATGAACTACTGTAGATAGAAAGGAAGCTGAAGAATACTTCAAAAGAATTATACCCTATATTCTATACGGGGAAATTTATTGCCACCATTAGAAAGCAGACAAAGAGTCTGATCAAAAATGCACTGAAGTCAGGAGGAATCTTTCCTGCTTTAATGAGCTTTGGATCAGCTCTCAGCAAGCACAGAAGAGGGAACCCGTGCAGGAACAGTGCTTCTGCACAAATCCCATAAAAAGCAGATATGCTCTCACAGCCTTCCATTGCCCAGTGCTGCAGTTTAATGTGGGGAGCAGTACTGCACCCTGTGGAGCCTGTGCCATTCCCAAGTTTCAGTTTCCCTTCCTTTTTAAAAAAAATTTCCTTCAAAATCTGGATTGACTTCAGATCATAGTTTTCCACTCAGTATCTCAGCACACTATTTTTAGGAGTAACAAAAACCCCACCAAGAACTGAAATTGCTCTGTGGGGGTACAAGTTGTTTTGCACAGTAACGCACAGACTTCTGGCATTTGAAGAATCTGAAATTAATCATAGAATCACAGAATTCCTCAGGTTGGAAAAGACTTTAAAGATCATCAGTCCAACCACAACCTAACCTTACTACCCTTACTCTAACAATCCTCCACTAAATCATGTCCCTGAGCACCACATCCAAATGGCTTTTAAACACATCCAGGGATGGTGACTCAACCACCTCCCTGGGGAGCCTATTCCAGTGCTTAGCAACCCTTTCTGTAAAGAAGTGTTTCCTGATATCCAACCTAAACTTACCCTGGTGCAACTTGAGGCCATTTCCCCTCGTCCTGTCACCTGTCACCAGTGAGAAGAGACCAGCCCCGCTCTCGCTGTAAGCACCTTTCAGATATTGGAAGAGAGCAATAATGTCCCCCCTCAGGCTCCTTCTCCCCAGACTAAACAGCCTCAGATTCTTCAGTCTCTCCTCATAGGGCATATTCTCCAAGCCCTTCACAAGCCTTGTTGCCCATAATCCATTAAGTTAGCAATAAAAGGCATTGAAATCAAGCTTCACAAAGCCATACAAAATTGAAACCTAAGGCACTTAGCTGGTTTTGAGAGATATTAGCCAAAAGGGACATGTGATAGCAGCCCATATGTCTTGACTGAGGAAGAATGAAAGTATTTACTACGTTCTGTAAGAGGTGAGATTTTGAAGTAGATAGCAAATAAACACACCAAAACTTACACTTTTTTACTTAACCTTTACAAAAATTCCTCTACAATGTTTTCACTCATTCCTTTATTTCAGATGGCCTTTATGATGAAGCCAATGAAAGTCAAATGTGGTTGCCCAGATCTTTTTTTGGGAGAAAGGACAGTAATGAGCAGAGAACCTACCGGACTTTGAACTGAGGCACTCAAGCATCTTGTGTGGGCTTACATTATGCAGGTAGCAACAGAAAATAAGCAAAGTGCAAAAAAATGCTATGAAATTCAGGACTTGAAAATTGCTGGCAATTCTCTGTAGCCAGGAAACCCATTGAGAGCCTGCAGCACATCCTGCCATGAGGCTGCAGTTCTGCATGTCGCTGCCGCTCCCTGGCTTTGGGCTGTAGGGCAGAAAGCTTTTTCCAAAATGTAAAAGATTCTGTTTTTCTTTTCCTTGAGTTCTTCTAATATCCACTCATGTACTTTATACACCATTAGCTAAAATAGCTATTTATTAAAGGTTCAACAGCCCATTCATTTTAATTAAGAGTGAAGAACATGCAGAGGCCACATCTGAAGTTTCCAGCAAAACCTCCAATCTAAGCAGGCAGCAGAAGGTCTGATATTCCTGATACTTCTGCAACAAAAGCTAAATAAATGACTCACTTTCAAAACAACAACACACCATCCCAGGCTTTTAGCCACAACAAAGAATCCAAAGGGAGACCAGTTTATTTTTCCTTTCACGCACTTCACCTCTCAGAGTGACCTGAACTCTGCATGCAGATGCCTATAATTTGTTTCATTATGGAGTTATCCCAAATGAGAATCCTTCAAGTCCCCAAGAGCTCCCCTAGTGCTGTCACTCAGGCTGACAAATCATGCTCTGGTTGCAGGCGGGGCGGTTGGTGGAGGGACATCTGTGGACTGTGCTGCTGTGGGGCAGAGCCCAATGGCTCCAAAGAAAAATGCTTAGAGCAGGGCAGAGGGCCAACATGTCAGCAGGACTCCAATGGGAGAACCTCGTGCTTCCTCTCTGCCATTTTTCCTGGGATGAAAATCTCATCTTTTTTTTTTAATCTTTTTTTTTTTCTTTCTCTTTCCACTGCACATTGCTCTGTCCAATAATGAGAGAAAACTTATTTGAAGACTCATCTAACATTCTTTGGATCAGACCCTCGGTGCTCCCCTCAGGTTAAAGTGCTCATGTGACATATCGTAAGCAATCTGCCTCACTAAATCTGCAAAATATTCGAGAAGTAGGACTGAATTTCAAATACTATGCAAAGCAGGTCATCCTCTGTTTGTTAGGAACAAAACAAGCTTGTTTCTCATATTTTATGCATATGGGTTTAAATACAGATCAGAAGATGATGAATAATCTGTTTTACATTTTTTTCAGTAATAATGTTAAATGTCATGGTCCAGCGGAGCATGAAATCTGTCTTAACAGCCAGCAATCCAAAGGGATTTGAGTACTCAGGGCTTTTTTTTCCTTACAGACCTTCTAGAAGACTTCCACCAGTGTTAGCACACTGTAATTCAAGATTGCCTTCAAGATCTAACAGTGTCACAGATCCATATCCATTACAGGGGCAGGCTGGACTTGTGCTGAGCGGGTAGGGCTGAGAGCAGTGCATGGGGAAGGGGAGCGTGTGGCTGGCACCATGCCTGCCTGCTGCCCACATCTAAGGCACACTCCACCAAATGAATCCTCCCAGCAGCTTCAGGGGGATACCAGAGGTGGCTTTGGGGATATACTTCTTGGTCTAAGTATCTGTGCATGGACACTTGCTTCTTAAAGTTGCTGAGCACATGTTGGTTGAAATCAGAGAGGATTGTTGTAGCTCAGCACCTTTGAAATTCAGAAACAAAACAATTCCAAGCCTTAGAAGTCCTTTTGGATGCATGGAAATACACTGCTAATGCTGAAAAGTTTTGCTGAGAAAAAATGTTGAGGGTTACTACTTGTGCTTGAGCTCCAGGAAAGCCAAAACAAGCTAAGAAAGAAGGTTTGGTCCTGAGGAAGTATATAAAAATAGGCCAGGACTAATTCTCAGTGTATGTCTTTGCACTGGTGACTCATCGTTTCTTAAAAGTGAGGACCAGAAAGGACTATTTGATCATCTACCACAGCTTTTCTGAGATGGCTGTGATCTTGTATAAAGTGAAAGTGAATGATTCACCTTTGGAGTTAGCAATTTTTTACATCTCCTTTATCCAAAGGTAGAAGGCAAGACAAACTCACTTACAGGTGTGCCCGCATGCACACAGCTCTCCATACATTTTGAGTTTGATTCCTAGAACGCCTCACTGATCACTGAGTTTTCTCCTGGTTTAGCTTTAAATTTTGCATCTGAAATATGAAAAAATCCTATCTGTATGAATGTGTTTCCAGATTACCAGCAAATATAAAGTTTTACAGTAGTTTTGCCTCTTTAAAATGTTGTCCATGAAATTATCAGTCTGGTTGAAAGAAGAAAACATTTGGTCCCTTTCCCTCTGGGAGTTTCAAGTGTCAAAACTTCATCTCCATTTATAAGCTGTATACTCAGAGGAAAATGTACTTTTTAGCTGCAGAGTACAGTTTAAATGTGTTAAAAGGAAATGGGTGCAAGTGCTACTGGAGAGCTTTATGCTTGCTCCTCCCTCAGCTTACTGGTCCATCGCTGCTCCTAAAACCTCAGCCTTCACAGTTGTGCCAGACCTCACTAAAAATAGCTCTGTTAAACATTCAGTCACCCCATGCAAATCTCACACTGACCATGGCTAACTGGAAACAGGGACAAACAGTGGAGCTATGCTCATCTGCCTTGTCCCTGAACACCCCTCATAGCCCATGGAGAGCAGCCTCCGGCTGTCCCCGCCCCTGAGAACCCAGCTGCTGTAATGAGCAAGGAAACTTCCCTCCTTTGCTTCTCATATTCACCAACTGAGCATCTGGGGGCACCTCCTCCTATATACCTACCCTAAAGGCTCATCCAATCCTTCAGGCTTGTGAGGCAGCGTTAAAGCAGTGTTGCAAATGATCATGACGTGGGCATTCTTGGGTACGATGGGCTCTGAAGGACAGTGGGCAGGCTGCCCTTCACCCTGTGGGCTGGCCAGCAGCCCCTGTGCACTACCTGTGGTATGTAAACACCAGGAGCAGGCGGTTTTACCTCATAAACTCTTGGCAAGCAGGTCTCCTGGGTCCAGGTCCCTCCGCCGCATTCGGGAGCCCTCAGGCACCTCTGGCCACACCAGCCGCAGCGCATGAAGGCAGGTGCCAGCAGGCACTGGCTGCAGGACTGGAAGTGGTGGCAGCCCGGCCCGTTCAGCGGCACCTTGGTTATCTGTCGATGGAAAGAGATGGCACACAGAGCCTTCAAATGTGTACGCTTGCTGGCAAGGAGCCTCAATTTATGCGCTGTGTTGTGGTGCTACTCAGATTTCAGCTGTGCAAGTTGTGGTTCGACTTCTCTTTAGCTTGATAATTATAGGATCTTATAAGTAATTTAACTGACATGATTTTAAATTCACTTGGGAGAAACCCTAAAGGCATCTTAATGTTATATACAGTTACTACCAGCATCTGGTGTTTACAGCAAGATAGCATTTTTTTTTGCTGATGGAAACAGCAGTGTGCTCCTCCCAGTTCTGTAGCAATTCTTGGAAAAAGCAGTGTGTCTCAGTATGCCTTAGTTCATATGTTTGCAAAACCAGTCATGGTAGCTGTTTGGCTCTGGTGAGGCTACACTGGCAGCCGTGACACACTGGTCACACAATGGCCCAAATACAGTATTTAATACTTATTATCAGAAAACTTACCCTATATCTAAAACATAAATTGGAAATGATGCTATATTTCAAAATATCACAATAGGTATGATAACAGTAGTTCTAAATATATGTTATCCGTGCTCAAAATATTAATATTAGCATATATTTGCATCGTTAGATAAGTATACTTCATACTTCAGTACCTTTCTTAGGTACATTCTCTTTGAAAATGACTTTTATAAATATCTAATACATTTCTAGTAAATGATTAATAACCATCTTTAGTAATGGCTGATTCATTTCTTTAAATTCTTACAGAACTCAAGGAGTCAAATTATTGCTTACGATTAGGGTTTAGGATTATCTGTAATATTATCTGCTAATGCAACAATGTTTTAAGCTCATTCTACAATGCATATCCTACTAATGACAATAGCATATTTATGACAACTTTTCATGTTTTGTTAACCCCTTGTAATCTGCCTGTGAAAATATTCCTCAAACCTCACCATGAGCAGCATCTCCAATTTTAAACACACCCACCTAAGACCTGCACACACACCTCTCTTCAAAAAGTTATGATGTTGTAACACAAATGAACAACAGTCAGGGAAATTCTGCATGCTTTCTTTTCTTAGGCCATTGTGTAGTTTTCTTTGCAAGCACTTGAATTAAGGACAGACATTCAGCCTGAGATTTGCATCTCCTGACTTTTGTTGGTTTATATCACAGTTCTTACATTACTTAATATTTCCCAATCTTAGTCTGTTGGTTTGTTAAGGAGGGAAAACAGTCTTGGAGGAAACTTGCTCTTTCTGTGTTCCCAGGGGAATAGTAAGGTTGGGAGGATGCAGGATATAAAACCACAGTGTAAATAGTTGCCCTTACCAAAAATCACTGCTCTGGGTGCAGGTTTACATGGGGTGTGGAATGATGAGATTACGAACCACCCACCTTTTTTCCAGTCACTACCAGAGTATAGCCATCTGCTGCTGTTGACTGCTCAACAACAACCTGGGGAGAGACGGGGTGGGAGTCCAGCTGAAAGCTGACGTGTGGAGCTGTGGACTCGGAGCGGGAAACCACTATCTAAGAAAGACAGAAATTCAGAAAATCAGCAGGCGACATGTGACACAAATGCATCCTGCTTGGCTTTCTCACATCGCTGCCACTTTTCTGTTTGCATTAATTACTTCGCATTACATTGCATAATGTTTTGCATAATGTTTCATCATGATCTGATTAAGCCTCTATAAAATCCACTTTATTTAACACAGCAAAATCATGGTTGTTGAGGGATCCTCAAAATGCATCGTGTTTATTAAAATATGAAGAAGTGCATGCTTTCAGTTCCTGTAATTTCAAGTATTTAAAAATCAACCATAAAAGATGAAGATGGGTCACTTAGCCAGTCTTGTAGATTTAAGAGTACATTTAAGAAAAAAAAGAACTGTAGCTACAATGTCTAGTTAAAGGAGACTTCAGACCATTGAAGGTCAAATGTATTTTCATTTATTTTCACCTTTGTCCTTCAGCTTGAAAAATAGACTATACCATGTGTCATTACTATCTGGCCTTGGTGCTGTTGGAGTGCAAAGCTATGGCAGGAGCAGATTGTGGTGGCCATGAGCGGTGCTATGAAGCCACAAGCAGAATCGCAGAATCACAGAATCACAGTTACAGAATGGCTGGAAGGGACTTCAAGGATCGTGAATCTCCAACCCCCCTGCCACAGGCAGGGCCAACCATCCTCCACATTTAATAGTAGACCAGGTTGCCCAAGGCCTCATCCAACCTGGCCTTGAACACCTCTAGGGATGGGGCATCCACAACCTCTCTGGGCAGCCTGTTCCAGCACCTCACCACTCTCATAGTAAAGAACTTCCCCCTGACATCCAACCTCAATCTTCCCTCCCTCAACTTAAAACCATTTCCTCTTGTTCTGCAGTTATCTACCCTTTCAAAGAGTTTACTTCCTTCCTGTTTGTAGGCTCCCTTTAGGTACTGAAAGGCTGTAATAAGGTCACCCCACAGCCTTCTTTTCTCCAGGCTGAACAAGCCCAGCTCCCTCAGCCTGTCTTCGCAGGGAAGGTGCTTCAGTCCCCTGATCATCTTCATGGCTCTCCTCTGGACCTTCTCCAACAGCTCTCTGTCTTTCTTGTACTGGGAGCTCCAGACCTGGATGCAGTACTCCAGATGGAGCCTCACAAGAGCAGAGTAGAGGGGGACAATCACCTCCCTGTCCCTGCTGGCCACCCTCTTCTGATGGAGCCCAGGATGCTTTCCGAGCTGCCAGCACACTGCTGGCTCATGTTAAGCTTTTCATTCATCAGGATCCCCAGGTTCTTCTCTGCAGGGCTGTTCTCAAGGACTTCTCCTTCCAATCTGTACAGATGCCTGGGATTCCTCCAGCCCAAGTGCAAAACCTTGCACTTTGCTGTGTTGAACCTCATTAGGTTCACCCAGGCCCACCTTTCAAGCCTGTTGAGGTCCCTCTGAATGGCATCCCTTCCTTCCACTCAGCCTAGTGTCATCAGCAAACTTGCTGAAGGTGCACTTGATTCCATCATCGATGTCATTGATAAAGATGTTAAAGAGCACTGGTCCCAGGACAGACCCTGGGGGACGCCGCTTATTACCGGCCTCCACCTGGACATAGAGCCACTGATGACCACCCTCTGTCTGTGGCCTTTTAACCAGTTTCTTATCCATCGAGTGGTCCACCCATCAAATCCACATCCCTCCAGTTTGGAGATAAGGATGTGGTGGGAGACCATGTCAAAGGCCTTGCTCAAGTCCAGGTAAATGACATCAGTCACCTTCCCCTTGTCCACCAATGCCATCACTCCATCATAAGAGGCCACTGGATTGATTAAACATGACCTGCCACTGGTGAAGCCATGCTGGCTGTCTCAGTTCACACACTCATTCCTCATGTGATCAAGCATGTCGTCCAGGATGATCTGTTCCATGATCTTCCCAGGCACAGAGGTGAGACTCACCAGCCTGTAGTTCCCCGGGTCCTCCTTGCTCCCTTTCTTGTAAATGGGAGTGACGTGACCCTTCCTCCAGTCATCTGGGACCTCACCTGACAGCCATGACTTTCCAAATATGATGGAGAGCAGCTCAGCAGACAGAGCTCGATTCCCAGAGCTGCTGAACTGGTTGTTGCTGCAGAAAGGCCCTTGGCAAGATGAGACTGGGAACGTCAAGTTCTATGTCCTGCTGACTTATGTATGAGGTGGGTGTCCAGAACAATCTTCAGCACCTCTTAAACAGCAGGGAGTACTGGAGGCTTCTCTAGAAGATGTTCCAAAACAGGAGCCTAATTTAGTTGTCCTGAAGCTCTTTTCTAAGGGCCCTCTCAATTTCAGGAGATCTTAAGGAGATTAGTCACACCAGTATGAAATTCCCCCACTAGTCATCTCTCTTCATCTTAAGTTACCTACATACTTCTGAGAAATTGGGCCTATTCCTACAAACACATGCTTGACTTTACTACTGTAACTTTGTTGACTTTAATGGGATGAGTCATGGTTGTTAAGCACAGGCATAAAGCATCTGCAGATTGGGGTGGATATTTGATAGCAAGACTTTATAGGCTTGGGTCTGCAATCCAGAAGGATGTGCACCCAGTGTGATAGAAGCAGACAACAAAGGCAGAGGATTGTTTACATAAGGGAAGATCATGTTCATATTTCAAAATCTGCATCACATGCAGTTTACTTAAGGAATTTAGAATATCAGCATTTGTTGAGAAGTTGAGATTCAATGGAGTTCATTATCTAACAATATCGAAGCTATTCTGAAAATAACTGGTATGTTGAATGTTTCATTTTTCCTGTAATGAAGCTTTTCTCCTGACTCTCAAGGCAGCATCAGAACAGCCAGGACATTGACTTACACAATTTCACTTGGCAATTTCCCATTGCCAAAGTCTTTCAACAAGATGGCTGACTCCAAAACTCGACTTAGAGATGCTGTAATTACAGCTGATGTTTTGTTGTAATTCAAGACTTAAATAAAATATATGAGCAGTTAATTTTTGGTGATAAAAGCTTCACATCCCAGGGGTACTTACAGTTTGCAGTTACAATAATTTTTTTTTGCCCTTAAAATGAAACTGGCATTGTTGAAGAATTTGCTATAGGTTTGTTTCACAGTACAGAAAGTACTTTTAGAAATCGATATGGTCTGATCATTTTCAGTGACACAGAAGTATGGTCTCTGACTCAGTGTATTAGGGCATAAGCTCTGTTTTTATATTCAGGACAATGAAAAATAGAACAGACTGCAAAGCTGCATGGAAAAGCTTGATTAATGTTGGCATTATGGGGAGAGGTATCACCACAGCTGCAAATACCTTTTTAGTTGATCATTAGCCATGTCTCATCTCGAATACCCACTGCTATAAAATGCTAAGAATTCTTTTCTATCATTAATCCAGGCTTCCTCTTATTGCCAAGCATTCTTTCTTATTGAGCCACAGTGTTAACCCTTTAAAGACATCTGCGTGGCAACTTCATAACAATACATGTAAATTTAGATCCCTTATCTCTACAATCTTGGAAAATTATTTGGTACATTAAACATCAAATATTTGCTGTGCTGGGGTTGATAATGAAATCACCTGCACAGAGCCCAAGTGAGTAGACTTTGACCTCACGACACACAAGGAGCTCAAATTACACTTCCTAATTCATTCAGGACTGTGGAGTAGAAGTTTGCTGTTTTCCTAGAACTAATTTGCCAGCCTATAGTTTTGTAGTAACAGACTCACAGTGCAGAAAAGCTCTTTCTGTTCTATACAACTGTGCCACTTTTGCACGCATCAACCCAGTCCTTGAAATTCTATCTTGCTCTTATCCAACATAATCCTGAAAAGAGAGGCGATTTGAAGACAGTTTCAATAGGACGAAGAAGAGGCTACTTAGGACTCCAGTGTTATTCTCAGATACATCTGATTTTTATTCCTTGGAACTGGGCTGGTATATATACTGTTTGGCATTGTTTTAATGTGGCTGCACTACCACATATGGGATCCTTCTACAATGAAAACAGTACTACAGAAGGAATTTCTTTGCAAAGGCTTTAAAGCTGATTGCCCAAGTGCTGTCCATTTCCTTCCTTCCTTCCTTCCTTCCTTCCTTCCTTCCTTCCTTCCTTCCTTCCTTCCTTCCTTCCTTCCTTCCTTCCTTCCTTCCTTCCTTCCTTCCTTCCTTCCTTCCTTCCTTCCTTCCTTCCTTCCTTCCTTCCTTCCTTCCTTCCTTCCTTCCTTCCTTCCTTCCTTCCTTCCTTCCTTCCTTCCTTTTTCATTTTTATTTTCTAACATTTTAACGAGATACCAAGCATTTCTTCATAGCATACAAGAAATGAAAGTATACCTATATACCTGCACTCAAGCAGTTAAGAGAGAAGGAAGACTTGTGCAGATAAATAATTGACAAAAAAAGAACAAACAGATGCTAGATGTAAATGGTCAGTTCCTGCAATAGTCAGAAGTCACCAGGGGTGTTGTGCAAGAGTCTGTGCTGTTTAATGCATGCATAAATGAGTTTGAGAAGTGCATGAGCAGTCCAGCGACAAAGTTTGCTGAGGATCCAAAAGCCTTCAAGGTGATGAGGACAGACTATGAAGGATGGCAGGAGGATTTTACAAGACAGCATGTCAAGGCAATAAAATGGCAGGTGAAACAGAACAAAGAAGATAAATTTAAAATGATACATGATAGATAGTTCCTGGAAAATATCATCTCTCTGCTCAACAGAAGTCAAAAAACCCCAAAACTTAGACATTATTAGAAAAAGATTAGAGAATAAATCAGGCAAGATCTTTATTTCATATGAATTCATGATTGGTCCAACCCTTGAACTCCCTGTGCAGTTCTGGTTATCTCATAACAAAAAGAATACTTTAAAATGGGAAAAGGTTCAGAGAAAAGTAACAAAGGTAATCAAAAGGCTGACATAAGCAGTCACTGAGTAGATTAAATATGGAAGCACTCACTTAGTGTTTGGGATATGAAAAAGACCTACAGGATCCTGAGTGGCAAGGAGATAGTGGATAGGGATTGCCCATTTAATCTCTTCCAATCGAAGAACTGAATTCCATCAAAAGGCAAAAATGAGAATGTGCATTTAAAGGGAAATTCTACTTGTACATGAAAGGGCTAAACAGACAAAACCCAATTTTTCAGCTCAGAAAATACTCAGAACTTTAGAACCAAACATAGCTGGAGGCTTGAAGCAGAAGGTGTTACACACGATGCCCTGCTCCCTAGGTGTTCCTTTGTCACCATGGCTGGAGATAGAGCACTGACCTACATGGACCCTCAGTTTGAACCCATCTGTCTGTTCTGATGCTAAAAATCATCCCAAGCAGCACACAACCCTAGACGCCCTTCTTAAAGCAAAAACAATACTTATGTCTCTCTCTTTAAGAAAAACACAAAAAAGGGCAATCTTTGCATGTAACTCTAAGTACTTTCACAATGATAAGGGCCAATGGTTAATTAATAAATTAACCAATATATTATTTAATATATCCTTTATACTGGAAGCCAGTGATCGCTTATGCCCATGAACATCAAAGTAATTCATTTAAATATTATTTTATTACCATGAGCATTAATGTTAAGTCAGAAGACTCTAGGTTAATTTATGGATAATATGGCAAATGAATACTTTAATAATTTGAATTGAAAAACAGTGTGCAGTGGCTTTTAAAAATAATAATTCTGATGCTCAGTTGTGCTGGTCAGCAGGATTGAATTACAAATGTTACTGTATGAATTGTGAAATATCTTCTGCAAAAATGAGAAACCTTCTTAAAGGAATCACATCTAAGTATCATATTGTTATTTGTTCCCTAGATGTCTGGCAGGTGGAGGCCATTACCCAGCAGAAACAGGCTCAGGGTTAACTTTACTATAATGCCTCAAATGCCTCAGGATATTTGGCAAAACCTTGTGAAGGGCACATATGTAGCTCTCTAAATGCTGTATATCATCTTAATCCATGGAGAATATAATGGATCATCTCTAAAGGGTGCAAGATTCTCTATTCAAATGGAATATTGAAAATATTTGTCAGCAGGAGTTCGTGTTAGTTTGACTGTACAGACTTTGCATCATGCACTGTTCTGCATTTTTTTCTAGGATCATCAAGATACTCTCTTTACAACAGAAAGCTGTTAAAAGTAGAGATACAGGGATGAAAGCATCATTGACGTAGATTTTGCCATGGATTTCTGCTGGTTGAAAAATGACAAAATGGGAAGGTTTGCAACAATTCACATTCTTATAAATGCACACATATTTTGCATTTAGCTTGAACACTCCAGACTGGCAGTATTGAATTTCTGCTCCACAAAGGCAGAACAGGAGTGGGCACTGAGTAGGACAGCTTTTGCAATGGCTGCCTGCATCCCATCTCTCTTTCTTCCTCCTGGCTTTGCCTGATTTAAAGTTCATACTCATTTATCTGTGACTTCCTTGCACTTGCTTCCAACAAGGCTTGCCATTTGCACTAGTGGGTTTTATTACAATAATATTTATCTAGGAGGAAGGGAATTAGGTCAAAAAAAGTTTGACCAGCTCAAAGGGGAAAACGGCTTCCACTGTGCCGTGGTATAGATGAGTTGAATAACTGAAAGATGCAAAGCTCTGTACTCCCTTGTTCTGTATCCAACCATTTTGCTAATAGGCACCATGGCTTTGAGCCTCAGTTCCTGAAGCAGCGAGGCTTTGCCATTTCGCTGTTTACAAGAGGAGAGCAATGCTGAATGCCTGGCTCTCTTGCTGAATTCTGGGACGCAATTTTCCAAGCGCTGAGTGCAGTTCCAAATAAAAAGCAGATGTGATTAATTTTTCTATACTAATTTCTGTAACATGCATTGTGTTGCTTGGCATGTAGTCTATGAAAGCAGCTATGACACATACTGATTTTTCTCTTTTCAGGGAAATGAGATGTGTGTGTTATAGTTTGGTGGTGGTGTTTGTTTCTAATCATAAGTATTCCTGTGAAATGAATGTGACTGTCAAGTGTTCTCCACTCGGATATGAAAGCCAACAGACTTCTGCTCTGCACGTGAAAATTTCCCAAACCATTGATCTGCGTGAGCTGAGTCCCTGTTCTTCATCAGACAGAATGGGGTGCACTAAATGAAAAGATAAGGCAGCAGATAAAGGAAATCCCAAAGGAATCTCTTCATCATTCAAAGCATAATGTCATTGTCACAAGATACTGTGGAGGGCAAAGCAACATATAAATTCAAAAACCAATAAGCAGAATTAATGGAAAAGAATTCCTTTATGGACTATTAAAAGACTATTAAGGACTATTAAACACCAGGCACGGGTGCAATTTCCAGCTCAGGAAATCTCTGGGCCACTGAGTACCAGACATAGGAGACTACCGGGAGAAATATTGGTCTGTCCTTTTGCTTTCCTCATTACATCTCCCCTGTATGTCCTGAACTCTTCATTCAAACCCCATACTTCCTTTCTTAGCTGAAAAATCTGGCTAAAAATACTGAGATGTAGTGGGTCTCTAGAAAAAAAAGCTTCCTATTTGTTATTGTCTTGAGTAAAACAAGTGCAGAGAGGCCCTGAGAAGGGTGAGCGGATGTTCTCCATGCCAACAAGCACTATCTATGCTAGCAAGTTTTGCTTCTCATGCCCCAAGTTATATTCAGTCCTGAAGCTGCACAGACGTGACAGTGTGTGACCATGCCTTGCCAACTCTTGGTAAGGAGTTGGCAACTCAGGAGTTGGCAACTTGGTAACTCAGCTAGCCCTGGCTCATACCCAGACAGACTGAACAGGATTGCAGCCAATGAGGGACTGACTGCATCTCAGGGTGCATGTAAACCCAGGGGAAGACGCTCTTACCTCCATGAACAACAGGATTGACACCCTACTGTCCCATAGAGATGAGAGGACACCTGCAGGAGATCCTCACCTCAAGCATAGCCCAATGCTACCCCCCACTGCACCAAGTTTTACTCCTAGAGTCAGGAGGTCCCTAAGTGATCTGACACTACTGCCAAAATTGCATTTAAAGAGAGTTGTTACTCATAGTAGTTGTAAAGCTGTGTGAAGACTTTTTCCATCCTTTTTCCTGAAGCATAGAACCAACAAACAGTGTTTTGAGTTTGACCTCAGTGATATCAGCTTCAGGTGTATGCATTGCTCTGCTTCCAAACAGGGTTATGCTGAAAACCAGCTTCTGCATTCATCAGAGGTATCAGCCTCTTGTTCATTGTTAAGACCAAACTGAATGTGAACTTCTCAGGATCTTTTAAAACTTTCCCGTATCCCACTCTCCCAGAGCTATCAGAGAGAATTCCCCTTCCTGAAGAACTTTGCTCTTTCCTTCATTACTCAAAACTCACTCTCTGAAGTAATATAACATTTCAGGAACAAAAAAAAAAAAGCTTCACCTTGGAGCTGACCAAAACTATAAGCATAGATTTTATTTCCTTATTTATTTGTGACAAACTATAATTTCCCTGAAATGCTGGCTAGTAATAAATGAGTCTTTTCCAGTTATGAAAGTATACTCAATGTAATTTCTCTAACTGAAGGGGAGAAAGACTGGTTTACATCAGCTGTAAATCTGATTCCACAGCTACAGTAGTGTGACTGTGTGCTGTTTTTTTAATCAAATAACCACTGTGAAATACCTGATTCACTTTGCACCCAACAGCTGTACTTTCAGCCTCTGTTCCCAGTCACACTCTGAAAACAAGCACAATAAGAAAGGTCGAAACAGCTGCAACTTCTCAACAGAAAAAAAAGGAGGGAGAAAAAAAGCTTGTTGTCAGGCTCCAGCTTAGGAAGGAAGTAAAACCATTTTTCTTGTCCGTCTCATGCGTGTCAGCTGTCTTAGAAAAATTATTACTGCTCTGTGTTGTAACAGAAACTCCACAATATTTAGTAAACTACAAACTCCAATCTACTCATGGCCAAATAAAAATTTAACATTTCTGATGCAGCCAAAACATGCTCAGTATGTCAATGGGCTGCAATTATGCTCCAGGAGAGCTTTGGAATTCACCTTCTGGCCCTAATAATCTTCCTTAAAAGAGCTCATGAATCTTTGAGTTTGGACCATCTAGATTAGCTTTAGATTTTGGCTGAAAAAATATATGTTTAGTAAAGGAGGCTGCATTTCCTGTCCAGTATTAGTGTATGGTGCTTTCCAGAGCTGTTAAAGAGCATAATTCTTTTTAATCTAAATAAAAGCACAAGCAGCAAATAACAGGTGACTATTTGCTGACTGGGTGAAGCATAGCAGCTTTTGCAATCTCATTATTTTTGGTTCCTCTGATGCTTTTTTAGAGTAGCAAAATACAGGCTATTCTCTGAAAAACGCTGGGTCATTAGCACAGCCATCACCTTCAGTTGAATCGCATCAACATGATCTGGCTCTAAATACATCAGAAATCTAGAATCAGCTAGCCATCATCTATGGAAGGAAAAACTGTTCTCAGAAACTATTTATTAAACCTTCTCCTGACTTCTGCAGAGATGTTGTTCTTTAAGTACATGGTAAACAGAGAAAAAAAAATGGAAGTGGAAACAGGCTCAGAGATAAGGCATTGGTAGAAAGGCAAAAAGTAACGGTAGAAGGAAGCACAAAAGAAGATAGAAAGAGAAAGAAAAATCAAAGAAATCAAAGAAAGAAAAGGAGGATCAAATGGTTGACTACTGATCAAGTGTAAGCAGGTGAATGTGAAAGGATTTTTTCTTGAGTTGAGAATCAGTAGTTTGCTACTGCACCAATGGATGCAGTTGCCAGAGACAGAGGTACTGTGCAACTCTTAATCTCGTGGATAACTCCTAGTGCTGAAATTATGCCACAAACTAAATTGTCTAAACATAGACTTGAAATTTAGTACTTCAAAGAGGAGCTGCATTCATTAGGAGAAATCCATATTTGAATATATATATTTTCTTTTCCTTTTAGATAATTTCTATGTAAACATATTATGAAGATATTAATACAATATAACCTGTTATAAAACAGGTGCCCTGACAGAACCATGCAAGTCGTTTTCTCTGAAAGCAAATCTCCCTCTGAACAGGTGTGGTCAACTCTGAATAGCTGCAAGTTACAAGTAAATTGTACGAGAAAATCCAACATTTTCCTGTATGAAGAGCTAAAAATGTTAGTGCAAAAGGTATGATGCACTTGCAAAAGGTAGGTGTGCAATAAGGGAAACAACAGAGGATTCCTTGCAACACATTACGGAAGTTTTGTAAACAAAACAAAAAATGAACAGTTAAATTTCTTTGCTAAAATGTATGGGGAAGTGACTGGGAATATTGTTTTGATGAATTAAGTTACTGTTAGATTATCCTGACTTTTTAAATCCATTTTACTTCAGTAGTGTTAGTTTAATATCTCGGTATTTAATGATTTCCATCTCATTGCAGTTAATAGCAACATTTCCATAGAAACACTGAAAATCTGCTTTTGTTGGGCATTTGCTGATGAACATGTACTTCCTAGCACTTCCTAGATATCTATAAGTATTAAAAAAATGAAAGACTTAATGGAAGTGAACATTACATTCTGCAAAAAGACACATCTTCTGCATCCTAGCGACCTACTATTCCTTTCAAGAGCATTTAAAAGAAGTGAAAAACACAAAGGATTTTATTTGGAGATGTTGTCATTAAAGCTAGTTAGTATGCATATTCTGCTGGTGGTCACACCAAACTCTCATAGAAAGAGCTCCTTCTTATTACAGTATAAGACCAATGATAACTTCCCTCCGTAACTCAAGCCAATCTAGTTCAATGATGAGAATATTTCTCTAATGGCAATGTACAGTTTACACGATAGCTTTTCTTTTGATCTGTAGCTGAACCTGGAATGGGAAATATATCCTGGAAATATGTTAATTGTTCCATGAACTGGGTAGACGTCTGAAATGTGTGGTTCAGGGCTTGAATGAATAATTTAAGGAATCTTGCAAATAAAAATAATGCTGGCTTGTGCTTTCCACCAAAGATCCCTAAAAGCTTTGTGACAGCCAAAAACAAATGCAGTGAGTAAGATACTGATTGTTACCAACTGTATTTTTCAGATAGGGAAATGGCTTTGGAAAGGTTAAACAAATTGCTCATGTTCGCTGTGTGAACCAGTATCTATGTTTAAGAGCAGAGCGTAGGTTGCTCCTGTGCTTAGCATGTAGCTCTTAGCATTTGCCTTTCCTGCCTTAAGACTTCCTGCAGCTTACAGATAACGAAGCTGTCAAAGGAAGTTCAGGCAAAAATGGCAGGGCTGTCACCGAACATTTTGTTAAATTCCTATCTGTTAGAGGGAAAGGAGAAATGTAATTTGCTCTGATTTTCTCCTGTTTTCCACCTATCCTTCGTGGAAAATTACTTTGACCTCCTGCTTTGCAGGAGCACAACAGACTGTTGTGGGATAGGTTCCGCATCCAGTCTGTGCAGAAGGCAATAGTAGGGGCTTTCCTTTGACAGAAATAGGTGCCAACTGTGGGTTAATAAATACTGGAGACAGTATGCACACCTGCCTACGGGGTGTATTAAGAACAGAGAATGAAGGGAAGGGAGAGAAGAAAGAGAAAGCATGTTATTTAGACTATCTGATGACTTACACCCTACAAAGATTGTTATAAAAAGATGCAGTGCCCAACCGTCTTCTGATGGAAGATTGTCAGAATAAGAAAGCTGGAAGGGCACAGCAGCTCATGATGGCCTTCTTATTCAGAGTAATTTAACAATGGTTGATGGATAACACTCCTATCTTTTATGACTCATCAGCCCATGGAATAAGGATATTCAGACTGCCAACAGTTCAGGACAAGTAATACTGTCCAAGTGAAGAGGACGCAGGCACTTGGATACAAGAGGGATCCAGACATACACACCCAGACTGGGCCCTCTGGCAGCTCTAGAAGTCAAGTTCTCCCAGGTGGTCATTGCAGGCTAGCAGTGCTTGAAGTGAGATGGGTAGATAGAGGCAGTCCTCATGGCTTTCAAAGTATTTTTTCCTCTTATGTGTGACTGATAAACTTCAAAAAGACTTTTGGCCCTACGGGTTAGATTTATTTCATTATTCACCTACAAAGAAGGCATGCAGGCTAGTCTGCCTACCTAGATCAGTTATGCACTCAGTGGCGGGAGACAGACTTCAGGAGCATAATTTACCACTTATTATGGAAAACATCTTTTAGGGCAGGAAGAAATGCTGTCCAAAAGAACAGTATGAAGAAAATGTCTTGTAAAATCTAAGATGCAATCAGAGATACTTGTAAGCGTGTAGGGGAAGAAGTTAATCTCAATTCTTCAACTGTGAGTCATAATCTCGTATGGGTACAATAGCAAGTAATTTGGTGCCGTAAAAGTGGATCAGTATCTAGAAACAACTAACGCTCCTGTTTCTGCACAATAAACTGTCTGAGCAGTTTACTTTAAGTTAGGTTTAATCTGATCTTCTAGGTTAAATGACAACATGAAGCACATGTCTGAAACAGTTTGAAGAACCAGTCATTCTTTTAGACCTTTCTACCCCGAGTTGGGGTTGAAGTATATTCAGTATGTATGTAGGACAGAAAGTGCAGTTTATTGTCCTTTGAAAGAAATCTAGTTTGTATGGACCAAAAAAGATCTCTGAGCTTAACCAGATGGACTGTGCTGGAATTTGATCCAGAACCATTGCCCCAAACCACAAATCCCATGTGAACATTTAAAATGCTGAATGCTGCATTAGATGCTTTGTTTATGTTCCAGAGGCTCTATTTTGCTCAACAATTTGAATTTTCTAACACCCTGTTAAACTGGATAATATAATACTGGTCCTCACTTTTCACTGTTCCGCAAAACTCCAGAGCATTTTTTTAGTGTGAAGGTAATATTTACCTGCATGAAGCGTCCCTCTGAAGTTCCCAGATTGGCAATGGTAAGATTCCCTTTGGTGAAGACAGATATCGAAGTTAAGAGGATGTTGTTGAACTGGCCCATGAACAAGTCAACCCTCTGCAAAGGAGTCGTAACTTCTAAGCGGTATTCATCATCTTGTGCTCTGCAGTATGAAGCATTTCTTGAAAAAGCCTGTTAGAAAATGAAGCACAGATGATTGCTGTCTTTATGAGTAAGAATAGATCTTTGTCAGAGTGAAGTCATTTAGCACAAATGCATTTGACCAAAAGTATTTTAAAACATTTCAAACTTAATTGCTTCATCAGTTATGGTGTTCCTTGAGGAAGGCAATGACTTCTTAACATTATGGGAATGTTTCTTTTAACTTCTTCATTCTGTCTGTTAGGAAGAAGATCATAGGGTCCTTATTTAACCAGATGATATGTGTATAAGAACACATATCAAAGTATCCTTTCTCATAGTGAATTCCATAATGCTTCTTCAGCAAGGCTCTCAGAATTCTTTGATTGCAGAGCTTGACCAATAACACACTTGTTTCTAAAACACTGATTCCTAGAATACGATTCTGTAAAAAACTTTGCTTTTTTCCCCACTTTTTTTCTGCATTAAAAATAAGATTTTCCAACATTTTTCTGTTCTCTAATTCCCCACATTTGTTTCAGTAACAAGGCAGAAAAGAAAAAGATGAAGAAGAACGAGATAGAGCAGGAAAAATGTGTTTCTGATTGTGTATTTTAATGAAGCTGAGGTTGAAGCCAGATTTTTATAATTACTTAAGCTGTTATATTGATCATCTATTGCTTATGCATTATTTTGTCCAATCTCTGTATGTCTTGAGTGAACTATAATAGTTGCTGTATTTGTGGGATCTTCTTTTTCGGTTTGGCAACAGAGAATACATGTTTTTAATTTTTATTTGAAAAATTCTTGAGGAGTACACTTAAGGAATCTCTAGAGAAGAATAACCTGCTGTTCTGATAATTCAATAGTAATCTATTAACTGAAAATTCCATTACTATTGATACTATATCATCTGTTTTGGTGAATTTGTACAAATAATAACCGGGAACCCCCTAAAGGATCTCTAACCAGTTTAAATTGGGAAGTCATCTAGTGTCTTCCCACTGTAGCATACTTTATGAATAAACATGTAGGAAGATTATAAAGGATCATATGATGATTCCCTCTGTCAAAATCAATTCAGAGCTAGGTTTTTCCTGATTTTGTATTGATTTGTAGTTACAAACATGTTTTTAAAATCCTTTTAAAAGCCTGAATTTAGCCTTTTAAAGACAGATTCTTTCCACTAAACTAAAAAGATTTGGATCTTGTACTTTAAGAACAAGTAGGAGTAAAATTTTATTTTTTATTTTCTTGGATGATTTTCCTTCTACTGTTTATAATCAAAGTATTATGAAAAAGAACACAATTAACCCCAAATTTCTTGTTGGTTATACACTGGTGAAATCTGGGAAAAAAAAAAAAAAAAGCTATGCATTGAAAATGCTACTAGCAAACAGTTCAATGTAATGATTCAGTCCTTTGCCATGAAACTGTTGTATTTCTGAACTGTGTCCAGCAATAGCAGTGGCAAATGAAGTTTCCTGTGATTCCTGGAGGTTCCTTTCAGCAATAGAGCCAGCTTTCCTCCAGGTGTCCTGCCATTTCTCTCTGTTATTTATGTAAAACGCTGCATAAGACCAAACAAGCACAACTGAGATCTCTACACACAATCTAATGATACAGAAAGAGGACATTCACATTAGATTTGATATAGCAATCACTTCAGTTTGGTTATCCACGTGCTAGAATGTTTTCTCTATATGTTTTGATATTAATCAATGTATGTTAGGAAATCAGCTAATACTTTGCATTTAAGCACACTGAACATTCGCTGAATACATATTTTTAACCCAGTATTTGACATGGTTAAATCATCAACAATAGACAAACTTAACTTTTCTTTGTTTTGGACTCCAAACAAGCTAAAGGCTTTGCTCTTTTGCACTCATATCCTATCCAGTTGAAAAATAATTCTGAAACATCTGTGCAAAAATTACTCATACAACGAGTATGAGTAGTTCAAGTGCAGAAAGATGTGCACTTTTCATGCTTTCTGAAATGATGCAGGTTTCTGAGTGTACCCTCCCCCACCTTGGGACATCTGCTCTTTGCTTTAATTCCTTTCCTTCCACGAACAAAAAACAATTTGGGGACAATGTTTTTGCGCTAACCTTAAGAAAGCACTTCCTCTTTTTTGCTCATCTCAACATGATTGGAACATCCTGACGCTCCTTGTGAAGCTCTGTTCAAGCTCATTTTAACAAGTGGCTAGATTATCCTACTTGCCTTGACACCTTCCCTAGCCTCCCTGAAGTCAGTTCAGCCACAAAGTCATTTCAGCCTTCCTCAGAGATGTTGTAATTTTGGGTATCTGCCCAAGAACCTTCAGACTGTTCCACATATGGCTCTCTTACAAAACCCGGCGCTTCATGGACCAACAGTGTAAGATAAGCTGTTCAGAAAATACAAATGCTTTGATCCTTGAGTAGAAATAGAGAGATTAAAAGGCTACTTAGAAAATCATAGAAAGATTGATAACACAGAAAACTTCAGCAAAGAAGCTGCTTTAAATTAACTCTTTGAAGATTGAATCTCTCTCTCTCCCTCTGTTTCTCAGTACACATAAGTATCCTCTTGGCTGTCAATGTGGAAAAATAACTGATGTCAGATGATGCACTCGGGATGTTATGCCAAGTTCCAGTGACAAATCACACAAATATTGAAATGGACAATTAGAGCACGGGTAAGTGCTTGGGTTGGGCTATACTGCCTCTCCTGTGTTATGAGAAGTGCCAATTGCACATGATTCATAGTGAGGGCTTTGTGAAGCTACTGTAGGTGAGCCACTGGAATGCAACAAGGTGCAGGCAAGTCCTGTCTTTTGTCCACATCCAGAAGGGTAGGACATAACATATGCTATCTTACTTGTTCATAGGAGAAGTTTTGATGTTTCAGGATTTATCTTGATCTCAGTCCAGGGAAGACAAACACATCAAAGAAGTCTCCAGAAATCTTTGATCTGGCCTATCAAAATCAGTTGCTGCTTGGCAGTTAACTGATGATTTACACCATTATCAGAATTAAAAATAATATTTTGGACACAGCTGCATGTGTGAAACAAAGTGCAAAGCATGGAGAAAATCTTGAAACTGTTAAAGAAAGTCAGTGTCAGTGCCTTGTATCTAGTCTAAAAAGGTAGACTCAGGGACAAAAAGTCTCAAAAGGTTTGACCAGGGACTTTTTTGTGAGCTTTTCTGACATTTGCAGTAGTGTTATTTGGAGAAACAGTTCAATAAGCATTTCTCCAGGCTGGTCTTTCTAGAGCTGGCCAAAACCTCTCTTCTTATTTAAGTGCAGTGCTCAATTAGATAGTGTTATTATGTCTTGATCTGATGCTTAACGTCTTGAATAAACTGGAAATTAATGACTTAATCACTGCAGAACATCTCATAATGTCTTGCAAGCAATTTGGAGGACATCATTAAAATTTAAATTTAATTTGACAAATTGGAGAAATGAACTGAAAGTAACGAGATTTACTAGTGTAAAATACTACATTTATGAAGGAGAATTCAAGTACATTGGAAATAGGTGGGAGTCTTGTTTCCTAGTGGTTAGTTTATATGACTTTTCACTCATTGTCTCTCAAGAATCAAATTACTAATATCAGCTTTAGTTTCATGCTGTAGGTCCTGAGAGTCTCCAGGAAGAGAAATGGACACTCAGAAGTGCCTACAGAATTTCTCTGTTGAGCATTTCTATGGTCTACCATGGACCATGGAGAAAGGAGCTACTGCCAGATAGCTGGAGCCTGATGTACACAAATGGCAAAATCCATTTTCAATGAATAGCTGCTGTAAAGAAAATGAATGGATGATTCTACATAGCAAATTGATTCCCAATCCAATTTAAAGTCGAAACAGTGTGTGAAGACATTTAGGAAATCACCGGAATAGTTTCTTATCTCTTCTGCTGTGGAGGTCAGCAAATCAAGATGAGTAAACTACAGTTTTCAGGAGTGTGTTCTCTTATATACAAATACATAATTGTGAAGAACTTACATGCATAACAGGGTGAACAGCAACAGTAAGTGACAAGAAGACAAAAGAACCTCTTCAGATTTTCCTATCTCAATTTTCTTGAGTTTTCTCACCAACAAAGTTTTGCTGTTTTGCAGTGCATCCATGTTCTCTGGGTAGCGTACAGTATCTCTCTCCAGATGAGAAACACATTTGATCACTCTATCCTTCCATATGAAAGACAAGAAGTAAAATTCTGGCTCCAGTAACATTGGTGAAGCCAAGATATTGTCTGAAAAGGACGAGTGACTTGATCAGCATCATGCTAGAGGTCTACCAGAAGACTAGATTTGGAACTTGTACCATCTCTTTTCCATCCCCAAATTAAAAAATGTGAGGTACATTATGAACCTGGCCTGTCTAATGTTCTTATCTTTGAAAGGAATTCTTGGATTTCATAAACCTCATAAATCTTCCCAGCTCACATACCTGTCTCTTCAATTGTGAACTTAGGGAAGATCCTTGTTCTTATAACTCCTTGACAAAAATGAAGTAGGAGAAAAATAACGAGGCAACCTTTCTGGCCTCCAGCACATTTAGAGGCCCTGTTCACTCTGCGCCTTTTTCTCTCAATTCCCTTGGGAAAGGGACAATCTCCCCTCCTTTTCCAGGTGGTTTCACACCATAGTTGGTTGGATGGATTAAAGCACAAGGAAGAAAATTAGATATATATATATGTAGCTTTCTACGCTGGTCCCATGGAGGAGTATTTTTTCCTCTGCAATTTGCAAGAACAAAAATTTGTGAAATTGACCAAATTTCACTGCTAGCAATTCTAAAAAGGAACACTCACATTTGTTTTTCTCCCTTAGTGCAACTGTCTCAATTCTTTGATTATAAGCATAATCAGTGACCATACAAGGAAAAATTATGGACATTCATTTTTTGTAAGCAACTGAACAGAGAAGAATCTCTTGTGAACAAACTTCAGTGCAGTACAGTGAAACCAGTCAGAATGCAGGAATATGAGAAACAGAAATTCTTTGGATGCAGCATTTTGGCTTTTGCCAGCAAAATCGACTGCAATTCTATAGTTGGAATTGTCACCTGTTGGATCAACACAGCAGCAGTGTGAATTGCCAAAACTTGCTGCTGCATTTCCAAGAAGTAACTATGTGTATCTAAACAGGGATGTCCATATAGCCATGCTAGTTGTATGTACTGTTTAAAAGCAGGCTGAATATACAGTGACAACATTCTTCATTGGCACCAAGATTACCGAGATCATATTCTCTCATTTCCTTTGTTAGATATTATCAGTGATGAGCTTTGGTCTTTCATATTGAACTATTGCACATATTTATATCAATGGGCTCAGTATATCGTTGGAAAGAAGTATTCCAAATGGATAAGTCAGCTTTTATTTGCAGTGGGGACCCAATGGAAACCATACTGGAACAGTCTGCTGTGCACAGCCCACCTGTTGCTCTCACAGCCCAGAAAGACATATAATGTCCATGTTAATGAGGCAGTGATAGGTAGTAGATAGCTTACTAGATACATATGCTCATCTTCAAGCACTATTCATTCTATCAAGCAGCTACCTATATCCATGCTCTTGGGAAGAATAGAAATCATTCAGAGTTCACATCACAAAAATGTATTTTAAAACACATCATACAAAAAGTGATGTGAATTTTAAAGCATAGTTTTGCAAAGCAGAATTGTTCTTGTGATAATAAGGAGGGGAAAAAACAATAAAAAATTGCATGAGCCAGTTTCACTTGTGGGCACACATTTCTCACCAAACAGTTCCTACAGAAGAAGATATACCGTGTATGTGGTCACTTCATGAGACAGTAGGTGTTGAGAACTCAGTCCAGTGTTGCCTGAGAACTGAACACAGCTGTGGTGAGGGACTGGGTTCTTCTGTTTCTAAGAACTTCTGCTGGAGCACTGTAACATAGCTTTACAAGGAAAAAGACTTTCTTCCTCTTTTTGTTTTAAACAAAGAATTGTTTCCCTCTTCCTTCCTCTTCTTAGTATTATTCCTCATGTATTGAATGCAAGTCAAGTGGTTTTTTTTGTTTGTTTGTTTGTTTGTTTGTTTTGTTTTTTAATAAAATACAGGGGAAGTGTGTTCCCTTTCTGAGAATAAAATTTCAATTCTCAACTGCAAAGTAAGAGACTTAAAGAAAAAGCAAGATAGAAACCATTAAGCAACCATAATTATGCTGTGGCCAATACTATGCATTACTATTGCCTGGCCATGGTCACAGTAACACAGGAAGCTAACCCTTCAAAACAGTATTTGTTGCAAAAGAAGGAAAAATTTAGAGGAAATTACTGGAAGATCTTTAAGCTACACTTTGAGCTTCCAGGACTTGATCTGGAACTCACTTAAGTCAAAGAAAGTATTGTGCAAATGACTCCCAGAAAAAGAGAAATCTTTAAAGAACTCCACTGAAGTAAAATTTTACACAATATAAACCCACTAACTCCTACACTTGTTGCCTTGATCTACTTCACTGTTAAATGAGGAGGGGAAGGAGGTTTACAGTAGTGATGCTCCACTTAAGGTAATAAGGTAAAAAGACATCCCCGTTAAATGTAATTAGTTAATACAAATTAAGATGATTATATGTTCTATTGTCAAGATCATTCAAAGGGTTATTTGCTTTTGTCATTGAACAGTGCTGCATTAGTTCTTGTAATTTGGTTAGTGCATTAGCACTAAGTAAATCTTATTGATTTGGGAGATAAAATGGACCTAAGTAATCTTCGCTTTTTGCTTATTTCCTTTATATTAATTTAACAGCTAACTCAGTATACAGATTATCAAATGAGAGGTGTTGACTAATTACAGATAGTGAATAAATAAAATAAGATATAAGAGTTGTTGCTATGAACAGTTTAGGTATACATTTATGCAGTACATTAGGTGCATTTTCTCAGAGAAATCCTTATTTATGTGGAACATGTGACGATGCAGAAAAGCTGTGAGTTTCATGTAAATCAGGTATTCTAAAATAATGCTATGTGGAGACTCTTACTCCAAGAGGATATTGCTCAACAACTGCACTTGCAGCCAGAACAGTGGTACAAGAGATGTGTGGGATAGAAAGGAGTCCAGAAAGTAGGAGAAAATCATACAATTGGCCCTAATTTCTAGTAGTGTAAAAAGAAGAGTTGCATAGGCCTTGAGAAAATGAAGCTATCATTAGTACGTCCCCCAGGATCATTCTTCCCCTAACATTTCATTGTATTCACTCACTGCATATCCAGTAGAACTAATATTTCTTTGTGACCTGCTCTTACTTTCTGAAACATTTATTCAATAGTTTTTATTCCTTTGCAGTACTTTTTTTTTTTTTTTTTTTTTTTTTAAATATATATTTTGCATGGGATTTGACTCTGATTTTACTTCTGTCTATGGAAATTTAGGAGTAACTCCACTCAGATGGAAAACTGTCTGAGTTCTTAACCTAGAAAGTCCAAGTGACACAACAGTCTCCAGGATACTAATTGCCTACTGTTGCTTTAGTGAGCAATAGTGCAGGAGATGGTGACACGTGGTCCTGAGTCAGATCAAACTGTGAGCAGAGAAATTGCTGAGGTAAGGGTGGTGCTGAAGGAGCTGAAAGGCAGATGTCTGCCTTGTCAGGGCTTTTGTTCTAAATGCAGACAGGATAAAAAACTGTCTTTCATAGATGGGCAGAAATGGAAGGCTGAAAGCTTGTTAGACGCTTACAATACTGTGGTATCTGAGATGGATGCCCTCTGGATATGCTTCTTCATCATTTGGCAGCAGAAGCTGAGGGAAATTCATTCCTGACTTAGATGTCTCAGCTAACCATCAAAGCCAGGTGGGCTAAATCCCAGACTTAGTAGATACGCACGTGGTGCACTGCAGAATCAGCTTCCTTTTCTCTGCAATGTGGATTTGTGCACAAAGAAACCCAACCAGCTCTCTCAGTAGGGGTGACAGTGTCCCATTGCAAACCATCCATCTGCAGACTAGAGAGAAACTTAAAGCAGAGGAAAGGAACCTTAGAATTTGCTTTGCACCCAGGAAAATAGACTTAATCTGAATACTGTGTCTCCAGTGAGTGTACTTAATGCTGCATGCCTACTAGTCTAAATTTTGGAAACCTCTTCCTGTGGGACCGTAAAGATTTTCACATTTTGTCAGAGTTACACAGGATCAGAAAATTATTCTATGCCCAGCTCTAGTCTTTAGAGTTTAAAGGGTTTCAGAAACTCCGAGGAATAAAAAACACATGACCAGAATATCCAGACATCAATGTGAAAAATTAAAAAACATTTTCTGCTTGAAATGATTTCTGTGAAATTCCAGAGAAATGCAGTACTATCACTCTCCCACATTAATAGCCAACAGGGATCCCTGCCTGCAGTGGAAGAATTTGATTAAAAACTCTGGAAATGGAACATTATTAGTAACTCTGGATGATAAAGCAGTGCCCTTTGCAGAAAATGGTAGGTTAACGGATACCACTTTTTCACAGAGAAATCCAGCTTTCAACAAGAAGATGATAAAATACCAAGCAGCAGCACTGGGAGCCAAAGACAGGTCCTTAACAGGAGATCAGGAGACGAAAAACTCTGTAGTTTTTCAACACTTAGATTAACAGGTCAGCCAGCCCCCAAGCCCCACATAGGCTGGAGCTTGGAAGAGTCTGCATATACCCACATGGTACTTTCCGAAGAAGGTCCTTGACATGCTTTTTTCCTTGCCTTGCCTTTTTCTTGGGAACTTTCTTGTGCCTTTGTCCCTGGGCAAGCTCAGGGACAAAACAGCCCTCACGTCAATGGTTTATGCCTCTGATGAATCTGGCCCAGCCTGAGATAACCATAGCCATACGTGTGCCTAGCTTCTTCTTTCATGCAGTTCAGACTGTTCCTGCAGCCATCACACTCTCTCCAGACATGCCTTGCAAGACTGAGTGGGTAGATGGCACTGTACCTAATGCTGGAGGATCTTGGCTTGGCAAGCACACCTTGCCTTGCACTTGGTGCCATGAAGGACTCAAGTGACACCGGTAGGCTATTTCCTGGACTTTCAGCAGACAGGAATTGAATGCAGAACAGGAATGTGGATGCAGCCCATCATTTTACTAGCATGATTTAAGCCTGTTTTAAAGGGTGTCATTGTGCATTGCTCATCACTAAATTGCTCTTTATTTATCCTTTTGAGATGTCAGAACCCATAGAGTAGCTAGCACAAAAACTGTATGGCTAGGAGCAGGCTTCATGCCCAGGCAGAGTTCCGTGTCCCATTTGATGTAGCATTTTAAAAAAAAGAATAAATGACTGAATCACTCAGATGGATCCTGGTGCCTGACTTTTAGGGGAGGGAACTAGGCACATTCTACTCACAATACAAATAAACTTATTATCTATGTTGTGAGATTATCCAAATAAGCCACATCTACCCTTCCTAACCAGAGAGACATGGTGCTATTTTTAAGCCTGCTAATATTTTTTTTAAGCCAAATAGTGTGGGATATTAGAGTTACAGGGCTTTGGAAGAGTTATTTGTCTCTGTTTATTTTATTAAATATTCCTAGACATATCCTAAGGATGACAGATCAATAAGTGCCTTTGTGGTTTCCTGATAGAAGGCAGCAATTATTTTCTTCCATTACAATATAAGCATAACCCAATTTTACTCATCTATCATGATATGTAATAGTAATAAAGAAGCATCGGCATGTGTTCATTTTACTGTAATTTTATCTCTTGTTTTGGTGATTTTCTGTTTTCATTTCGTGTTCTTCCAGTATGATTTTTATCTCTTTGTGCCTTTCATTTGACAGGAGTGGTGACCAGCCTGTCTTGCTTTAGGACACTTGTGGGAAATGTAGTAAAAGCTATGTGTGGTTTCTCTTTTCCCAGAAAGTAAATGGAGTATGTTAGCCTCTCATCTGTCCCTATAGAAGGAACTTCTAGAGACTATTTCATTTTCAAAGATGCTTTTCCACAGAACTCAGTAGGGATTGAAACTGGGTAGCAGAGAAATGGGCTCACAATAGTTTGGTAAATAACAGACACACAAAAGCTAAACAAAACCCATAAGATCTGACAGTTGATATATATAGTTGAGATTGCCAAGGCTAAACTCAAACCATTTTCCTCACGTGGAGAGTCCCATTCAATTCATGACAGAGTTTGAGACTACCAGGCTACATCCACAGATGAAACAAGCAGTATCTGTCTCCTCAGCTAAGTACACCTCCACTCCAATACCACGGCTGAAAGTGACTAAAAGCCAACATCCAGTTTCCTTGCTGTGGGTGAGGGGATTCCTGAACAGTGGTTCAAAACCTTCTACAGCAGCTACCTCTCGGATATATTTCTACTGACTTTGGCAAGAAAACTCCTTTACTACAACTCCACATTTTACTTTTAATTTGAAACCAGTTCAATTTCCTCCTTTCTGTCACCCAAGTGACAGACAGCTCTTCACTGACAGAAATTCTCAGGAACTGTTAACTAGTCTCAGCTCCACTGAAGTACATCTGATATCAGACAGATTAACCATCAGATTAACTTTTTCTATTCCTGACTTCAGTGAGTTCGGGCTTCACCTTCTGAAGTATGCCACTTAAACACAACTGAAAATGTTTCATTTTGATTTTGAAATGCTTTCCACAAGCACTGGAATAAGTGAAGCACAGATGAGCCTGGATTTACATCTTGTGGTTGGTTGACTGCACTCTCCCACTGAGCTATGACAGAAACTTTTCCCATGGGTGAGCAATTCCTTCTCTGGTCCCAGTTAGTCCCTCTGCTGTTTATAAAGGGGCTCCTTGCACTTCATCAGTTTCCACAGCCTGAGCATATATTGAATCTGTCTCTAGAGTCACACTTGGATTCACATCTATAAAATTTCTAAAGGTTGCATTTGTCAGGAGAACTAACAGAAAGACAGGCATATCATAACACTGATTTAGAAAACAAGGCTAAAAGCTAACAAATTTTATTAAGCACATCAAGATGAGTGTAAGGCGCTTTTAAAAAGATCAAAATCTGAGAAGGTAGGATTAAGGAAGTGTTTTGGTTGCTTTATTCTAATTTATTCTGCAGCCCTAGCATCCTTTAGCACCCTTAGTCTCAACAGTACTGAGGGATTGCCTCTCAGAAAGATGGACTACCTCAAAGTCCAGCCAAATTATGTATAATTTTCTACTGGGAATTTTTTTGGTAACATGAAACGGTCTACATCAATGACTGCAACTAAACTATCAGATAGCATAGCAGTCTCTTGCAAACACTGCTAAAGGCTTTTTCTTTTCTTTTTAATTTTGAAGATGGTGGTAACTCTTATTCACTGGTGGACTGTTTTCACTGTCCTATGACTAACTCTCATAGCGGTCAGAGCCTTTTCTTGCTTCAGTGGCCTGTGGTTTCATTCTGTCAATGTTAAAAAGAAAGGTCATCTTGGCAGCATTACAAAAAGCAAGTTTTTAATTTTGCTAAAATAAACTGTGACAAACTCTCATAGTTTATAAAAGCTTTCTTTTAAGTTGAAGGTGACTTACAAAGTGCATTTTAATAATCTACAAACCTAACTCAACCTAAGACAAGTTGAAAGGTTTGGGATTTTGTTTTGTTTTGATCTCCAGCAAAATCAATGAGTTCAGATCTGACAAGCACAAACATTCCTTCTTCTGCCTGTTCCTTCCCTTCCTTTGCTCTTCAAACTTTCAGATCTGTTTTTGCATACCTCAGAAAAACAGGTGCATAAGGGATGCCAGGCAAATTCTTGCCTATTTTTCTGGCCACATGAAGCCTGAAAAAGCTCAAAGTATGTTTTCTATTGGAGCTTTAGTGATTCTTCTTGAATAAAATATAGAAAATGAAATAGCAAAGCTTGACAATCTTGATATCTCAGTGTTAAGCAAACAATCAGGACAAAAAAAATCCGACTGTCTTTGTGCCATTTAAAGGAACCACAGGAAATCACAGCAACATTTTTGCCTTTATCAATTTAATGTAACAGAAATCAGAGTTCTGATGACATTTCTTGAAATCGGGCAACTATAATAAACCGTCTGGAGTATAAGACATTCATTTCTGATATGCAAAGCAGCAGCAGACTCTGGAAAAGCTTTTGTAACAGGAAAGTACTTCCCAGCATGTAAAAAGTGGCAAATTATTCTGTCAATATTTTAATGGTATACTTTGCTATAAGTCACCTTGTGAAATGGGTCTACAGGCAAAAGCAGAATGAGATAAGTTAAAGGCCATAAGACAGTTACTCACAAACAAAATACCCTGGGAATAAGGGGGGAAAGAAAGCACTTTCAAAGAAGAACAACGTTCATTGTGAAAAATGAGCTGAAATGTGAAAATAAAATGATATTAAGACCTGAAATGAAAAATTAGAACAAGCAATAATGCATTGAAAGTCACTGTACTGAATGTTTGCTCTCTTGCTTTTAGTTCCTGAAAACTGACTGCCCTCTCCTCAAAAAGGGGATAAGACGCTACATCTGCTGCGGGTGCAGTACCAGCATCCACTGGAAATGCCAGTGGGGAGCTGGGGACAGCAATAAGCAGGCAGTCCCAAATGCAGAGGCTGTTGTGATGAGCTGGTGATGCTCTGACTGGATTGGACCCTACCTCTGAGCCATTTCCACTACTGGGTAAAAGCCACAGCATCTGTGTGACAGCTCCTTGTCCACTGATGCCCCCTCCCAGTCCTCTCATTTCAGATGCTCCCAGCTCCTAATGGGGTCAGGCCTCTGGATGGCCTGGGCTGGGCAGCGTGCTGAGCTGGTCCCACCAGAGCAACAGAAGCCTGCAGTGCCCATCCTCAACCCAAGCCTTCCCCAAAGGCAGACTGAGCTGTTGCCGTGGCTGGGATCACGGGCTGAGCAGCCTCCTCATGGCCCTTCTGGCCCTGCCCTGGGGCAGAGGGCAGCATGTTGCCTTGCAGCTCCAATTTCCTTTTATTTGCAAAAAGCAATCTCCACAGAGAGCACATGTAAGGCCCTGCTGCATAATTCAAAGTGAGAATGTTTTATGTTTCGAAATAAATTTTAGAAGTATCCTATTTCGGATTCTGTATTTCCTTTCCAAGTGCTGCCAGGGGTGCAGACACTGACCAGAAAGGAATAAATAATTCCTGTGCTTCCTTCACCTCAGTATCTCAGCAGTCACCTGAACACGTGGTGCACAGAGCAGCCACTTTTCCCTTCTGAGACTACTGGCATCCTCACTCAGACGCACTTTTAATAGATACTTCTTTCATTAAGAAAACTGATTTCAGTGGGACTGTTTATGTATTAAGTATGAGTAACTGTATTACAATCTGGCTCTCTGTGGCATGTTCCAAACCAGCACTTTCATTTTTTTTTCTAAAGAGAGCAGTGATTCAGCATTAGCAGAGTCTAAAATATGAGTGATATTTTCAGGGACTTTTCAGTGCACATGGATACGAATGTTAATGAAGGCTTCTTTAAGACAATGAAAGAAATAATTCCCTAAACATTCTACTTATCTTCAGCACAGACTGTAGAGAACACAGAGTAACCAATTACTTAAGAATAAAAAAGAGGGTTTTTGTTGTTGTTGTTGTTGTTGCGGTTTTTCCCCTCAGTTCCAGTAATACTTAGCACCATAAGGACCTCAGTGATTTTCAGTCAGTTTACAGAAACTCATTCTTACAAGGATGAATCATCAGCAGTGCTAGGTAATCTGAAATTACCAAGGGTCTTACTTTTTGTGACTGAAGACGAGAGGACAGCTATTTAACAATGGCATCGTCAAAGAGAGACCGAGAGTTCTGAAATATAAAAAATTTGTCACTTACCCTGTTCAAGCAGTATTTGCTATCCTTCCCATAAAAGTGCTGAAGACATTTCATGTTCTGCTTGTCAACAATCTTGTTGAAGAACTCATTGATTGTTCGCACAGAGACAGCACAGACAGCAGATCTGTTTGTTGGTTCTGAGGAATCTGGTTTGCTTTGTGCAAAAACGCCATAGAGAATATCGTCATTCAATCCAAGGCCCATTTCATAGGCTAGAGCTGCACCGGGTTTGCTTACGTATGCAGCTTGCAAAATGTTGAACACCTCCTTTCTAATGGACCTCTTCCTCCGCTTTTCAGTAAAAATACACTCAAGAGGCATTTCCATGTAAGAACGCATCTCTGAATCTAAAGTGCAGAAGCGGATAATTCTGGTGTGAAAAGTCTGGGAGTCAAGAGATTCTCTCTGGACAGTCAGAAAATAGACAAAGTGGTCATGCTCAAAGGCATGGACATACTTAATGGGATACGAGTCGCGGAACTGAGGGAGGATATCTATATAAGACTGATCTGTAAGAAATTCAAATCCATCCTGTGTTTCTTTCAACCTTCTAACTGATATTGAATGCAGTACATGGGGAGGTTGAAATGCAGATGTCACAGTGTTCCCAACAAAGAAGTTGACAAACCTGTCCTTTTCAGTCACCAAAACTTTGGTTCCTAAAGTGCTTACAACACAGTCAGGACAGTTTTCTGTCTCTCCGTCTACCTGCGGTGAATACATGCAGTGCACCTCGCTTTCTATGTCAGCAGGGTTGTCAGGGGGAATGATGTGACGGTGACAGACACCTCCAGACACGCTACCACAGCTGATGAGCTGATCATCGTAATAGGTTTCTAAGAGCAGCGCCATGTTGACATTATCCTTCCACACACTGTTAGATAAATTAGCTTTATCTTTGCAGTCTTCACATGGTGCGCAGCCAGGACTCTCCAAAATAGGCCCAGTCTTGTAGACAGAAATGTTTTGGAGAGTCTCATTTAGTACATAAATCTTGTTGACTGCTCCAATATAAACATGATGCTTGTATAAAACTACATTCTGAATTGGCGTCTCTGTGATGAAGTTAGGAAGATCATATTTTACATTCAAGTTCATCTCTGATTTTTTAGCTGCTTCTTTGCATTGTCCATGACTTCTCTGCAGCAACGCAAACAGGAATAGGATAATCCCAGAAGGATAGGCAGTAACAGGCTTCATTGTCAGAGGTTTAATCTGTCAAAATACATTTAAAAACAAGAGCGGTTATGTTTCACACAGTAAAACATGAGTTTATCAGCCAACAGAAATGTGTTTCTAGACTGAATATTAGCTGAACTGTTTAACAGTTTAAGTGTCATAATCTTGCTTAGTGTCCTTAATAGCCTTGTGCTAAGAACTGCTGTGATTACTCTCGTTTGTGGGCACTCATTTCACTGCTTTCAGAACAGTTCACAGCAAGATTTTACGATGTTAGATTTTGCAAGAACTTTTGGTGTATCGTACAACAGTAGAAGAGAGATGACTACTTCTCAGTTGGCATTAAAACAGCTGGCTGATAGGATTTAGAACAGGATAGTGCATGGGTAAGTGAAAGCAAATGTGCCCAGGACATTCACAATGCACACAAAGCAGTTATAGCACTTTAGTGTGTGGATATAAGATACTTGGCAAGTACCCTAAGGGGCTGGAATGGTTCTTAGCACAGCTGTTCAAAAATAAGAAATAGAGAGATTAAATAATATACAGATCTGAGCTGGGATTGGGCTTCTCTTTTATTCTGTTGCATTTTTGATTAACCATGGAAGAGACATTTCTCCATAAGAACAAAGGAAGAACGCCTTTCCTCTCTCCCTCGAGATCTTTCCTGAGGGCTCATTTTGGAAGAAGAATGTTTTTTTCAGCCAGCTCTACTTCTTAGAATAGTAATTTTCGCTAGTGTTGACAAGGTTTTGTAATATATTGTTAGAATATTTTATGCATCATGTGGTGCCTGGCATGCATAAGTTTTATTTTAGGCCTTGTACCACAGCAATAAGTCACTCTGGTGAACCTTCAGAAGATACAGGCATATCACTGTATCACAAACAAAGGGATATCAAGTGACCTAGAGCCATTAACTGATGAAATCAAAAAACCTAGCACTTTTCTTTTTTTATTTTTCCACGCAATTGTTTGATGTGGCTTTGAAAACCAAAGGCAGATGACTAGTGTGATATTTCACCCCCCTGGAAGATCAATTGAATGAGCTGTGGTTATGAGTTTTTGGTGCAGCGTCCACACTATGCCTTGTCACACCAGACATTTTCTGTTAATGCCATGACACAGTTGTTAAGCCAAATTTAGCTCCTTCATGGAGAAAACAATTATGCATTCTACCAGCAATCTGATCACATGCTTTGGGAAAATACTTACAGTTTGGCTATAGTGAAGCAATTGTTACTAAAGAAATGCTTAAAGGATTCAAAATAGACGACCTTGAAAATTACAAACTAATAGTAGAAATCAGGATTGCTATATTGAATTATAATGCCATTCAGACAGAACTCTTTCAGCTATATATAAATTCTGTGCTTTTATATGATTGACTAAAACATCGATAATTTTCCTGCATTCCTTGTGACATTATACTTCAGAATCTACTGAATTCTTTTTCTGCCTTAGCTCATTAACTACACAGAATAATAGGTTTTGGAAACAAGGACTTGTTCTTCCTCCCTGTTATCTGATAAAAGTCATAATTGAGAGCTGGGTAAATATCAGAAACACAGGCTGTTTGCAAGTACTAGCTGGTAAAGACAATTCACACCTTTGGTATTGAGAAATGAAGGTCTTTCTTTCCAACAACTTTTTTTTATGTTAATCAGTGATAACAATTCTGAAAAATAACCAAACACAGTTTCAAAATAATAATAACTAAAAAGAACAGGAATTTGTAATTAGGAAACAGCCACAGTACACATAGTGCTGACTTTATATTTTATAGGGTAGGAAACTCTTTTCTCATCCCATGAAACTTCTTGCTGTTACAGACTTTTTCCTGCTCTGTACTGGGATGAAACCAAGAGCTTTCTAAGTTTGTGTGAAACACCCAAAAGCCTCATGTGGTCCAAGAACAACTGTGCTCACGTCCCTGCACTATCAGGGCTGAACTGGGAGGAGTGGGAAACCAGTCCAACTGTCTACCTCCTTTTGGCCAGCCCTTCCACCCCGAGAAACTGTGCTAAAACTCATACATTCCTGCATTCAGTTCTGACAAGTCAACATGTTCTGACAAATAATAGATTAAGCTGAAAATTCCAAAAGCACTCTCTTTCTGACACAACACAGAAGCAGATATAATTTTTACATCAACATGTTTTAACCCAAGTGACAGAGGTAACTCTGAAAGAGGAAGAAATACAATAAGTGGGACTAGAGTTAGATGAGGATGATGGTTTAACACCATTACAGGAATAAAGACACAGGGTTACTTGTCAACCAAGCACCTCCTTCCTTTCAGTGTTTTTGGTTCTATGCTCTTGTTTTAGTATGTTCCTAAATACATTTCCCAACCACTATGGCCATATACAATCCCTCAGACTTCACCTATTCTTCCAGTTTCTAAAAAGGGGATCCCTCACTGTAAAACAGTAAATTTCCGTGTGTACAGAGGGATTCAGAGCAGTAAACACAGACTGACATATTCCTTCCCTCAAACCACATCTTGGAGTGTGAGGTCAATATCCTCAGCTTATATTCAGTTGTGCTCTGGTTAGAATCTGTGCTCTGGAGACAGAAAAATTCCTTCTCTGACTCTTTTTGCAAATGAGATACAAAACAAAAGGTTTAGTAGCAAGAACTAGGGTCAGACTTAGTATAATGCAGCAGATACCAGGAATAATAGGTACTGCATTTCACAACAAAGGGAAGGAAAATCTGTGTGATAAATAAGTCATCTTTGCTTTCATATCTGAGTGCCATCGTTATGTCTTCCTCTGTATGTTTTTGAGGTGTTTAAATCAACCTCCTAGACAGAAATACGCAGATTCCCACCGTGGGAATCCCAGGCTCTGTATGTATCCCGCACTGCATCAAAAGAAGGGTGGTTACCAGGGTAAGAGATGTGATTGTCCCCCTCTTCTCTGCCCTCAGGAGACCCTATCTGGAGTACTGTGTCCAGGCCTGTGATATTCAGTGCCTCTTTTTATCTTAATTTGACCCAGAGTCCTTCTCTGTTACAGAACCATTGCCTCCAGCATAGAGTTGCTTTCTGCAACCTTCAAATCAGGTAATTGCAAACATACTTCACTTGAATACATCCTAAAGAGCAGGAAAACTCTGGAGAACTAAGAATTTAGTACCACATATTTCAAATGTCCAGCAGTGCCAGTTCTCCTAAGCACATGCACAAATGCAATGTCAGCTGAACTTCAGCACTTAGCATTTTGCTGAATTTGAACCAAAATACTTATGCTAAAAGATATACTTTTCTTTCTGAATTCAGGTCAAATAATTATTTGCTGTCTGTGAGTTGCAAAAGGAAAACAAGTAATCTCTTTGTTTCTCTTCTTGATTTGAATGATGGATGCTGTTAATCCTTTCGTGACCTTTCTGTGACTTCCATGAGTGTCTACAGAAGACTTGGAAGCTTTGGCCTGTGATAACTATCAACAAGCAATAGCTGTGGATGGATTGTGCCTTTTGTAAGAGATATTTTCAAAGCCTGTGTCATGATGTGCTCATTTTTCCATCTCTCAGCAGGCAGTAGCTTGTATAACTGATGAGAAAACAGATTTTGGTCAACCGTTGCAACCATGGCTAGTAATGATGTGTCATATTAGTGTGCCTGGAAACTTCAAGTGTTATGGGTAATGATTCTCATCAGGCTTGGTCTTGAGTTTCCATTAATGGTTTCCCAATGGCAATCTCTTTTCTACAAGTTTCCCTAATTTGAGGTTGAATGATAATTTGTAAACATTGAATATCATGTCTCTCCATACTGGTGTTGGCCAGTGCACCAACAAGTCAGGCTTGGACTTTCAAGCTATCCTATGCCAAGAAGCCCAGAAAACAGAGCTGTATGTATCTTCCCAGCCCTCAATTCAACAACACAAGTCCCATTAAATCTGATCACAAAGCACTCCATAGAAATGCACAACTTAAGACAGCACACAGACACGAAAGAAAGACTTTGGCAGATTCCTTAGTGCACCTCATCTTTTCTTATCATATCACAGAGAAGGATATCACTGTACATCCAGTGCAGAGTGGCATGCTTTTACAAGAATACGCTGACTCCTCAGGTTATTTCAGGTTAGGTACAGCAAAAACATGTTCATTCTTACTTCACAAACCCTACTGTTAGCAAACATAAAATGAATAGTAGCCTTTTCCCATTTTTTAAAACAAACTATTTGGTAATATATTTTTATTTGTTTTCCCCAATAGAATAGTATGTCTTATTACTATGGGCTCTGACGGACTTATGGTGGCAGATACTTATAGGATAACCATACTGATTACTGTTCCTGAGAGTTCAGTTTGCTTTGCTGTCCTAAACTGAAAACTGTGTCAGTTCAGGACCTGATTCCCCATGCATCAGATGCTCTGCCATGGAGACAGCAGCATCATTTGAAAGGACAGGACAAATAAGAGGGGGAAATGATAACAGCTCCATCCATCCAATTTTTATCTGTTATAGCAAACAACACCATCACAACACTAGCACCAGCTTTAACAGAGCAAGTTCACACTGGGCATGTCTTCAACAGACTTTTCAATTAACCAATTGCAACCGCAGAAAGGATCGAAGCTGATTTTCTCTTTCCAACATCCACAGACTGAAAATGCTCTTAATTTAGAATTGTTAATCTGAATTAACTACCATGAGTTAAAATAACTGAGAGAACAAGGAAATTTGAGCAACTCAGTATCGAATATACAGCTGATCCCTGAGTTTAACCCGGATTAACTATTTGAATTCAAATCCATATTCCCTTGTCCTAAGTACTGTTTTCACCCCATTTTCCTTATCTAAATTGTTCACTCTGACTGAGATGAGTAACTTTTCTGCAGGGTAATATGTACCCTAATGTAGCTCAGTTCCCCACTGCAAAGAGTCATATAAAGTACCAGGAGTTTCCATGGTATGCTAGGAGGTAGCTGTAGTGAGTACAAACTTGTAGGATGGATTTGAGTGAAGAACTGGTGGGCAGGGCACAGCCTAGGCAATTGCTGGAGGATCTACCATTAAATAATCTTTTCCAGTTTGGTGGTGTGTGCCAGAATAAATTGCTTTCATTAGCACATTCAACTGATCTGCAAGCTCTTACAGTATTCAGATAGAAAGGAGAAATCCAAAGTCTTCCTACATAAAATATACTCTTACATACATGGTCCATTACTGGGTCCAATATACCATTATATTTCACAGCAGCTTACAACAGAAGCATTTTTGTTTTCTGACAGTTTTAACTAGCATCAAAACAGAAAAAAAAAACCAAACGAAATGTATCCTTTGCAATGGAGAAAATGTTATTCTTATACTCCTTATTATTAATTATCTGCAAGTATCCTGTAGTACAATAAAGTGCATGGTGTTTTCTTTGAAACTTGCAGCAGATCTTAACATTCTAACACCAGCACACATCTTGCTTGTGCAGCACAACTGGATTTATTTAACATTTGATATGATGAGCAGGTTCTTTCATAATGAACCTCAGCAAACACTCACTGATACATTACAAGTGAGTGGACAAGATCAAGAGCTACACCTTGTTCAGGAAGACTACTTTAAAAGGTGGAGTACAGATTTGCCATAATTCAGTGAAATTTCCCAAGTGAGGAAGTCATTCTAAGGGCTGAGGAATCAAATTCACAATTAAGAGGAACTAAAAAAGAAGTTCAAAGTATACAAAGAACAATTGAAGAACAGGGCAGAGACAGCTAGAATAAGATAGATCTATCGTTGCTCGTTCACACATATTTCAAGATGGATTGGGATCTTTATGTTCAGAAGGACTGTTTTCCACATCTGGAAGCATACAGATGGAAGGACTTCTTTGAAATAATTGTATTGTTTGGCAATAGTGGGAAAATAGAAATTAGAGTCTGCACAACACAGCATTATTGATCTGCTCCGTTCATCTCGATGCAAGTCAGAAAATGTAGATCTTCATTAACAAAATACTTAGGGTGGTACTATGGCTCTTGACCGCTGTTATCAGTAGTAATAGAAATTCAATTCTAACACAGACCTAAACTGCATCTGCATCAACTAGTTGTCTGGTAACCCTTGTGTGAACATCTTAGTCTAAACGTTTAGTCCAAGTAGAGAAGGAGATTTGTAGGGGGGCAGGATAACACGCAATACTTGTTATTTTACACGTCATAGCCAGTAACCCATAGCAGAGTTGCTGTCTGTTTCAGTTGAGTGAATATGGAGACATTTGGCTTTCACTCTCAAATTTTCTTTCATTTGGACAAGCTAACGCATCTCAATGTATTTTTACTGCATAAACAGAACAACTTCTCTATTGACTTTAGCCAGCTGAGAGAAGTACAGATGCCCATGCTGATATGCTGCAGTTCAGGAAATATTTAAACATATAACATTTAAATGGGAAACTTGAGGTATAACTTGAAAGCATTCAATGCCAGGCTGGATGTGACTCTTGGCAGCCTGGTCTAGTGGTTGGTGACCCTGCACATACCAAGAGGGTTGAAACTAGATGATTCTATGTACACTGGCTGATTGAGGGTGTCAAACAACCTCAGTTAAAGATGCAAGTACCTTACTGGTCAGTATAAAAACATAACACCTTAGAGCAGGAAGAAGCAGTTTTTCTGAGCTGATCCTATTGATCAACATTTTAGCATTAGTCTAAGCATTTTGTGGCTGTCTGCAAAGAATAGGGACAGTGGAATTTTCTTGGAATGTGGCTTGTCCTTTCTTAAAGAGCCAAGTTGGCAAGTCTGGCTGTAAGCACTTTTAGCTCCATTCCCTTGACTACCCTCTGAGCACTTACTTAGATTTTGTGTTTTATGGTTATATCATCTATTTACCTGAATTCATGTTTTGAAATGCAGAACAAATTTTGGAAGCCTTTCCTATCTTGTAGTAAAAACTAACAGCCTTCCACACTGTGATAATTAAAGGAATTGCCTGGGTCATAAAATGAGAAAGATTAAAAGGCAGATAGCAATGAGTAGCCAAGACAGCATACAGATTTGATCTAAATGTTCCAGCAGCAATTATAAATGATCTCGACGCAGTGCATTTCCTGCAGTTTAATTGTTATTTGGTGCTAATGGCTTTAATGTGTCCCTGAGACGATACCTCTCCATAGCCAAACATTAATCTTCTTTAAAGAAATAATAATAAAATTTATTTGCACCATTAGATAGGGATGACAAAGTATAGGACATGAAATCTGTACCAAAATATTTATTTGTTCATCATATCATCAAGCTTCTTTTTAATGTCATAGTAAATATTTAAGTATAGTAATAGCAGCAAAACCCCAACAGGTCCTTCAATTCCTCTGTGTGTGTGTGTGTGTGTAACAGAGAGCTGACAGAAGAGTGTCAGGTAGCAGCTTTTCTGCTCTGCAGCACACATAAAACATGCTGCTGGGTGCCATGGCTTCACCCTCCTCTGTCAATGTGTCTCTGAGGGCCACAGGGCAAGTTAGTGACAAATACCCAGGGTCAAGGATTTCCAATAGGTTGCCGACACCCTACTTGATACGTATCTCATCAAGCTAAGGTGTTGTGGTCAAAGATCGTGGTGGGTCCCTGTGAGATCAGCAATCTTCAGGATGAGTTCAGCCCCGAGGTTCAGAGATCTCACGCAAGGGCTGAAATGGGTCACTCAGCTCTCCTCTGCTGAGGCTTGGGTTGTTCAGGCAATAGACATCTGGAAAAGGCATGATTTCTGGAGTACTGCACAGAGAGTTTCAGTTTGCCCCCAAGGCCACTCCTTGCACCTTGGAGCTTTTGAGAGGCTGCAGAGCCAAGCTGGCCTGGCACAGCCTATTGTGCTGATACTGTGGTTTGCCCACATGTATTATATTTAGCATAGTGCTAAAAAGCAGACTGCACACCTTCCATGTCCAGTCTGGCTCCTCCACCACAGTTAAATCATAATCATTTAACTTATCAGAGATAACTAGCCCTGCCAAACACAAACTGCATCTGTCTAACACTAGATTAATACTCTGCCCAATGTAAAAAATGTGCTAACCCCACAGACCAAGCTGAATTGTCTGTGTTTGTAAACAGCTAGTGGAAACAATGAGCTACCAGCTTAGCAGAATACATCCTGTATCTGACAGTCATGTTAATAAGTTGATTGTACACCTAGCTTCATGCAGTTTTCTGATAATCAAACAGCAATGTCAAGGATAGCATTCACTTCACATCTGTGTTTGGTTAGGAGGTTATGACCTTTTCTTTTTAATGCTGACCTCGCTCTCGTCACTGCAAGATTATGTTATTGCAATGCACTTTAACTGATGCCCTACTTTCACTCAGTTTAGAAACTAAGTTAATGATGGCTCATTGGCTATACTGCTGCCTTGCTGTGAACCTGTGATTCATGATCTGCTTCCAAGGACTTCACTGTACTGGTATTCATAAATCCCAAAATGGTCTGGAACCAGCCTATCTGACACCCTGGCTCTCACTAGAGGCAATGGTGTCACAGCTGTAATCAGCAGAGTGCCTGATCTGGAGCAGCCTCAGCTTCTTTTTTGGCCGATCTCCCTCAGTAAGGGTTTCTCTGCCCCAGCTTTCATTCTGAAATATCATGCTGACCTTCAGAAGATGCTGAAAAGCTCAGTGGTTTGAAGACTGTTGGTCAAATCAACTGATGGTTGATTTTTTTCAAGCTAATGGGGTTTTTCGTTGTTGTTTTTCGTGCCCTTTTTTTTTTTTTTTTTAAACTGAATGAATTTTCTTGATGCTTCTCCCTCTCCTCATCTCGGGGACAGCTGAAGAGCTTACATGCACTGGCACTGCAGCCAGGGCTTCTCATTTAACAGGGCATGCTCACAGGTCTCGGAATCACTCAGGCATCTTGCTTGGACCCCAGAGTGGCTCTTCTGGAAAGCTGGAGCCAGAGTCCAGGAGCTTGCAAGATAAGAAAAGAGCCTATTTCCAATCTCCAGGAAGTATTTACCTTTCTCACAAGGGAGACAAAAGGATAAGTGAGCTCATTGCTGCTTAATGCCTCCTAGACATGAAGGACTTGGTGGCAGGCTGACAACAGCACAGGGCCTGGGACAGAGCTGGCAGTAGTGCTGCAGGACAGTGCCTGCCACAAGTGGCCTGATTTAGAGCCACCACCTTCATTCCCTCACAAATAAGCTGGCCAAAGGCCTAAACCTTGACCAGGCCCTGGCTTTCCCCCCACTGCCTTCCCTCTCCTGTTCTTTTGCCACAAGAAGCGGTGCTGGTGCCAGGTGCTGGCTGGGAAGCCACCGCTGCTCCTCTCCTCCTGTCCTGAAGATGTAGGCAGTGGGATAATCAAACAGCTGTATGGCTGTGAATCCTCCTTAGCAAAGGGTGCAGTTTAAAAGCAGTCCAGCAGGCTATGAAGAAGGGAGAAGGGTCACTACTGTGTGGGATTGGATGCTGTCAGCAGCAGGACCTGTCTGCACCTTGTCCTGTCTCGTGACTTTATGCAAGCTCAGCCAGGAGCTGCAACCTGCCCAGGGCATCTGGCTGTTCCACATGGTTATTCCTCCTGTGGAACTTAAGCTCAGGTGGGATCCAGGGAACATTCAGAACCAAGAGCAGACACCAGCTAATCTAAGCACCTGAGGGCTTTGTGGCCGCGCAGCATTGGGTTTTTGGATGCCTTCCTTGGACTTGTGCCCTAAACTCAATCTAAACGTCATTTAAGATTCCAAAGGTAACCTCCATGGATCTTTCCCATAACTTTAAGCTCGATTTGCTTATCCAAAAAGAAAATAAAATGGCAGTGGTAAAATTGGAAGTGTCAGTTAATGCACATTTTTAATCTTGGACTTTATAATGCAGCAATCACTCTTGAGCATGAGGTTTGTTTAAACAGTTGCTGCACCAAGTTCAATACTTCAGGCACTCAACAAAGGCCAATGCCATAACAAGATCATACTTTTACATCCCTGTTCCTGTTAAAATATTCAAATTACTTTACAGCGCTTATTTAGATCCGTGTAAATACCAGACTACTCATGATTAATAATTACTCACCCAAGCAGTTGAAATTTGAACAGGATACAGCTGCTGGGACTGATAGTAGGGCAAATCTAAGTCGTTACGCACCTGGATTTTTGCACAAAACCCTCATTTCAGGCCTGAAGTTTGTCTGGCTATGTTACATTCCTTTACTGTGAAGCTGCCACCTTTCCCAAGACTGGACTCCACATAGTCTTTATGCAAACAATATTCTCATCGATTCCTGTAATGGTTTAGCTAGAGTAAGGACTAGAAAACAGTGTGCTTAAAGGAGCCTGAAAGGCAGAAGATCTGTTGACATGACAGAATCTCAATATTACCTCATTTAAAATGAGCGATAGATGACACAGAATAAGCACTGAGATGCAGAAGGCATAACTTAACAAGGGTGATAGGTGCAGAAGACAAATCTTTAAAAATCTTATATATTGTTAATGAAGAAAATCATTACGCTTTGAAGAAATACTGAATTAACCTACACAGCATTTCCAAGGAACTAATGGACACGGGCATTATCTTTTCATATGTCTTTAAAATCCCAATAAACAATGCCCAGTCCAACAGTGGGTTTTTAGCCCTATTAATAGCTTGCAATAGAGGTCTCATTAAATAACCTATGTTCAGATTCACCTCCAAAGACCATAGAAGATACACCAACTCTCCAACAGGGAAACGGATGCTGTTATTTTCTACCATCTCGTATTGCTCAGTGCTGCTTCCTGAAAGGCTTTTTGTACTGTGAAAACAATTCACTGTTTGTTACCTTTTTTGTGTGCCCTGAAGGGATTTTAGGCTAATACTCTCAGATAAGTAAGAAGCACTCCTAATAAAGTCAGGGGAACCTTATAAGCCATGCATGCTTATCTGCAGGCAGAGTTTGGCCCAGACTGTGGTTGGCTTATGAGAGAACTGTGGTATTATTTGCATTAAAGAAGTTATTTCAAAGCATGTTGTATGAAAACCACTCAATGCGAAAAACAAATGAAAAAACATGTAATAATTTTCAGGAAGCAGCAAAGACATCTCTGAGCTACCCGAAAGCTGATTTTATCATGGCAGTTTACATCTAGGGAAGAACAAACATGTGCTTATTTTTGTAAATGTGTTTTCGGAATGAAATAAAACTCCAGGGAAATGGCAAACAGTCCTTCTGACTGATAACAACTGTGTACAGTGTTCTCCTTTTTTTAGCCCTCAGGAAAAACAGGAATCATTTTCTGCAATTAGAACATCACCTGTAATTTTTTTTTTATTATTATCTTTTTTTTTTAATTTTTGTTTTTCTTCATGCAGTAGCACACTTCACATACTTTTTGCCTGGCTCTCTGCTCTCCCAATTTCTGTTACTCTGCTCTGCTTTCAGAGCTCCTCCTGTTGCATTGGCTTCCAGAGTCACCCAGGAAAACAATGGCTATGGTTGGGCAGGTTTTCCTGAATTTAAGCAGAAGAGGGAGGGAAACATCCCCTTCTCACAAACAGATATGCCTTGCCATCCATCTCTCTCATATATACAAGATCAAGACAATACAGACAAAATCCAAAGGAATATCTTATCAATGAGTAGCTGGATTCTACGGGTTTTAAAAGAACATAAAGGGTAACACAGTTTTTAACATCGTGCAATCCTAAAGCTAAAAGAGAATCAGTATTAAATTTTATAGGATGGTTTAAAAACTTGCAGTAAGGTTCCTACGTTGAGTAGATTCAGTGGATTTTCTTATTGTGGAAATCTGTCTGATGAGCCAAGCTGCAGACTCGGCGGGACCTGGAGAATGTCACAGAAGAGGACGTCCCCAGGCAAGTAACTATTTAATCCTCTGAGAAGGCAAAAGGGCACTGTGAAACGTTGCTGCTGTGCCACATTCTCTGGTGAATTTGTAAGGGCAGTGTTTCCAATATCAGCAAAAGCAGACTTTTGGCAATTTCAGATCTAAACACATATGCTTAATAAGCTCTAAATACTAAGAAACAGTGAAAACAAAGCAACGCATAGAAGTGAAGCCCCAGACCAAATGTGGGTCTTCTAACCTGCTCTCAGCACTTTCATAGCTTCTGTGACACCCTGAGTTTAAGTAAGAACCTAGGGGAACAACCTGATTCGTCATCTGGAAGCCCTACAGACACAAACAAGGATAAAACTCTTATCAGACAACACAGTCCTTGAACACATACAGGAAGGCAACAGCAACATGTGTGCCAAAGCATCCCTTCATCACAGGGGTTAAACAACAGTTAAGATAAAAATTTTTATCAGCTACTGTGAGCTAAATTGCAGCCTCGAACAAACAGTATCTTCCACCGATTTGTATGGATGCTAAGCACATTTTTTAGGGTGGAATCTGAATTATATTTTCTGATGCAGATGAGCTTAATCACAGTGAGCTAGCTCTGCACTGGCTCAGTGCTTCAATGGAGTTCCATACCATTTGCATTCTACCTATTTTTTTAAAGCATTATTAATATTGTGATTTTTTTTTTTTTTCTGTGACTTTGGGAATTTGTAAGAATGGTGTACTAACAAAAATCAATTTTTGCTAAGAAAAATATTAGTCTATAATCTAAAGAACAAAAGCAATAATCCTAAAGACTTTAACCAAACATTTTGAAAGACAGTAATATACAATACTTAAAATTAGTATCCACTTTACAGAAGTAAACAGGAAAACTGAATATAACTCCAGTAATTCATTTAACATTTTCAATGACATTAGGAAAGAGGAATTAATCTACTTTTGACATGAATTCAACTACCAACACCATTCATTGTCTTCAGCAAAACTGCTTCCCTTTTTTTCTGTTGCTAACAGAAGCTGGTATTTTCCGATGAGAAGACATGTCATCTAGACACACAAGAAAATGATATAATAAAATGATTGCAGATATAGTAACATGTGAAAGGGTATACAATTCCCTAATACAATTTTAACTATGTAAGAACCTTGAAGATAGAAATCCAAGCCTTAGTTATGCTAGCATGTATCTGAAAAGAAATGATGAACTTGTGAAGTTACTTCAGTTTTGCAGAGCAAACCATGTTGTCTTCTTGTCATGTATTGCTGGAGAGCCCACAGATTCGGGGATTTTCTCCAAGCCTGAGGTCACTCATAAAGCTGCTAACTTTATCTCCATAAGATCATCCAAGGAGGGTGTTTGTGGCGGGGGAAGCAAAGCCTAATATCCGAATAAATGTAGCAACAGAGTAGTAAAAAAAAATGTATGCAACTAGGCATTCACAGGGTACTACAGATGTATATTAAGGTTGAAATCATGCTAGTTAAAATGCCTTTAATGTGGGAAAAAGTATAAATTAAAGGAGAAGTTCGATATACAGTTCAAACAAGCTTAAAAAAATTACAAGAAAAAGAAAAAAGGACACTCATTGTAAAGTAAAGGAGAAATAAGTAAGTTTGGAATTCTAAATGTAGCTAGCAAGTATTTTCAACTGCTCAATTAGACATGTTCAGAAAAGATATCAATCTAGATTTTCTGGAAATAGAAATGAATAATTCCTGCAGGAATTATCAATTTGTACAAATATTAGCTGAAGGAATTTCATATGGTGAAAGATACCTCAATCCTCTACACTGAAGGAAAGGAAATCTGCTTTCAAATACTGTGCAAACACACCCAACACGCAGCAAACATGGAACCCACAATCAGTAGCACAGCACACACTGACAGCTGTGGGGCCTCGCTCACAGAACCCTGCAACTGGCACCGCCCGAAAAAGCAAGATGCTGGAGACCTACACGTTCTGTGGGTCTGAGGCCTGGGGCAGAGGTGGAAGGGATGGAATTCTGCCAGGGAAGGTGTTCTGCCATGTGAGGGCATGGGCAGCACTGCTAGGCCCAGAACATCCCACACTAGAGGCTACACAGCTCTCGGCCTTTAGGAACACTCCGCGTAATCAGCACATTAGTTCAGGTTTCTCCCAGTCCCAGACAGTTGTTTAAAATGAGCATCAGTTGAAGCAAACCAGAAACCTTAAAAGACTATTTAATAAATAATGATAACTTTACTGCTGAAGTTCAGGGTGGTCCAGTCTTGTTACTGTTAGAAGCAAAATGCCTGGTTTGAGTCTTATGGAAGCAGCTCTCCTCCCTCAAGGAGGTCTGACTTTGGCATGCAGGGTGTTGAGGCCTGCTGTAATGCCAACATACGTGGGACAGGAGCATCGCATAGGGTTTGTTTTCCAGTCAGCTCCATGTCCACACAGCTGGAAGACTCAAGTACTGCATGCAGCCCTCCTGCAGACTGGCCTTTGCTTGGACACCAGCAACTGGGTCACTTTTTGCTCTATACTAGAAGATCTTAAAGGACTCCCTTCGGTCACAATCAAAACTATCATTCTAACCATTTCACAGAACATATATTTGGCTAATATCATATCCTTATGCTGAAAGAACATCTGCCTGAAGTAAAAAAACTTCCCACGTGGGAAGCGAACAATTTACATTGCATAAAAATGTCAATAAAAGTTAATTACTTGTTGCCTAAATCTATCTGTCTTTATAACTGCGGAACCTCAATTAATCGAGCCTGTTTGTTGAATTGTAATTGAGAGGCCCCTATGCTTCATCATAACTCTATTTTGTAAAATAAAAGACCTGTATCCTGTCCAAAAAATAAACTCTGTAGGTGACTTGCCGTGTTGCCATTTTGGATTACAAAAAATACTTGCCAACACACAGGGGAAGCTTTAATTCCAGCAAACACACACATAAACAGGAAATCTCTCTCCAGTCAGAAGGTATTTTTCCTTCATACAATGGGGTTCAAAGATGTGTCATCATATAGCGTAAAACAATTGCTAAGTAACCTTCCAATTCCAATAGCTCATGAGCATAGTCAGTTCACAGGGTTCGGAGCCTGTCACAACTTGCATGGGAGGCACAAGCACACAGACATCACATGTTGAGCCAAGGCAGGGCTGTTAATCAATAAGCACATCGGGCTGAGAGGTAGGTGGGGGGGAATCAGTTTGCAGAAGGGAAATGGTAACAACCGTAGATTTAATCAAATTGAATCCACAATCCCTTGCTATTCTCAATGTTTTTGAAAGAAAGTAGCTCCATGACAAAGAATGAATTTCAATAAAAGTCACCTATTTAGTTACACTGCTGATTTTTTATATTTGTCAAGCTAGGTCACTGATCGTTCTCAGAAATCATACCAGTGCCTGTCAAGATTTCAATACTGTTTGGTTGGATAAACGTCAAAACGAAGGAGCTGCAGTAAAGAAAAGCAACTTACATAGGGATTGTTATTTCTCTGTGACTACAGGAAAAAAAGATAGGCTGATGTGACCCCTCAAACAGAGGTTAAAGCTGCACCACACACAACAAAATGGATAGCTATCAAATGCCGTGGCAATGGCCATGGTGCAAACGCTTGAGCAAAATGAAAATCTTCCAAAAGCATTAAGCAATTTTCCTTCCTCATCCATTTGCAACTGAATTGATCATGTATTCCAATAAGACCCTTCCTACCAGCTTCCACACAAAAGGGCAATACCATGTTAATTTTGTTGGGACGAGCAGAAGGGGTAGCACAGAGTGGCAGGATGCACAGGAAAGAATCCTGCTTAAGTATTTTGAGCATTAGAGAACATTTCCTACTGCTGACACCTGCTTGACAAATGAAAAGTTCTGATACGCGCACACATGCAGCCGCTGCCTTCACTTTCTGCCTCCACTGACATCAGCCCTGCTACAAACCCTCCCGACCTTTCCCTCTGCTCCCATTTCCCACTCTGATATTCAGTGTCCTCAATCGCAGACAATTCAAAGAAAGACTGATTGAGGCAAGGGTCACCATCCAGTGATAGAAAGGGATTGCAGAACAATTTAAAAAGTTCCAAAACAGATCAAAAAGCTTCCATTTCCAGGTGTCCATCCACTTGCTGGTGCTGTTGCCTTCAAAGGAGTTCTATCCCAGGCCAAGGTAGTCTGATAACTTTGCCTTTCCTTTGTTTTTTTACTGCTTGAAATTGGAGGAAAAAGTACTTTATCTTCTTGTACAACATCATAGCTTTCCTGAAGGCAAATAGCTTGGCAATTTGCTAGATTTTTTTAATGCTGGAGGAAACAAGTTAGCACACATACCACGTGTTTGAATGCCTTCAGAAATTAGATTGAAACACTGATTTGATTTCCTAAAAGGTACCTTAAACAAGGCAAGGTTAGAGATTTGGAGAGTAATGAGAATTTGTGTGACTTCAAACAGCTCTACATAAAACAGACCTGATATTCTGGGGGGGAAAAGGTCACCTAATTATTCGCTTCCTGAAGGCCCTGTCTATACTGCATTTCCCCTGGGTAAGGAAACTGATTTAAAAATGGCTTCTGGTAACATGCTGGCATCACTCAGCATGTAGGAGATAGAGATTCGTTAAAACCATTGCCAAGAAAAACACAATTTTACAAGAGGGAACAACAGAAACCTTCCTGGTGCGGTGGTTCCATTGGGGTCAGGCAAACCACACAGGGAAACACCACTTGGGTACTCCCACAGGGCCATGGTCCTGGTCGCAGCAGTGGCATGCCACATGGGGCTGCATTGGAGCTGCTGTGGTGTGACCACTAGTGGTGAGTTGTCTGGGCTTAACGATGGGCTGCAAACCTGCATGTGGGAGGCAATCATGGGCTGTGGCCACAGCAGACAAGATGTACAGGTTGATGGCTCCACTGCTGGGAGTGCAGCTCGGAGGCAGAGGTGGGGAGGTGGGGGTGGGAAGCCTGGGCACAAGGATTTCACAGGAACCAGCCACCAAGGTGTGGTTGCAAACCATAATCTCAGGAAGGTTCGTTTGAAGCATCACACAGCAGCACTCTTCCTCGCACCTCCTTTGTAGCTCCCTTCTGGGTATCACCTTTCTGCCCAGGTTGTTTCAGAGGACACTGCTGCTCTCCCAATCAAGAAACGATGCATGCTTTTGCTGAGCAGAGAGAGCCTGAGCAGGATTTCCCCTCTGCTACACACTGCACAAACATACATGGCGATGCAGCCTGTCCCCTCGTTTTCTGTCTGCAGGGAACAAAGTCTGGACACACCAGCACCATGGAACATGAACAGCCATGGGAAGTTTGGACTCTCCCCCAGCCCAGCCCCATGTGTGGCCAACAATGGGTGCTCATGGTGGCTATGCACACAGCCAGTGTGTGAGCTGCTCACTGGGGTCCTGCAAGCCAGCTCTGGGAGGCGCAAGGCTTCATATTTCCCCTTGAAGCTGGAAAGTACAGCGCAGTCACTTGTGGATCACAGAAGGCGGGCTGCTCTCTTCACTGCATTGGGTCAGTGGGAGGAAGCTACAGGCCAACAGCTAAGGGGTACCAGAGAGCTACAGCTACAGGAAAATCAGCATGGGAAAGGCACATCTAGCAGGACGACATGGTCTGCTCGGTTTTGTGTTTGTGAGCTGTTCCCTGAGACCCAGCTGAGTTCAGGCTGTGGCTGCCCATCCCGAATCAGCGCTCTCCATCCATCAGGTTGCACCGCTGCCCCCCAGCTGCACCAGGAGCCCCCTCCAACCCAGCACGTGCAACCTGGCTTACAGGTAAGGTGCTGCTTGCTGCACAGTGCTCATCCTTTGGGGAAAGGAAACATGGAAAGGAAAAAGAGCCCTACAGGATAGCAGACAATCCCCTCCTGAACAGAAAGGGTAGGACACTGATTTTATGTGCTGTAAATAGGGAGATGAGTGTTCTACAGAGTATTCCTTTCCCCCAGTGATTCAGTTTGCTTTAGGAGACAGGCAGAGAAGGAAGCACGCAGCTCTGAAGGCAGCAGGGCACACAAAGAACAAACGATACAGTCACTCTCCAAGTTACTTTGTTTTCCACACGCAGCTCCTGCCAAAGGCAGAGCCTTTTTGCTCCGCAGCCCGCGATCTGTAAACATCGAGCCGGCTCTTAACGAGACGTGGGAGACGCATTCCCTTGCCCGGCTACGAGCACGAACTGCTCACGTTTTAAAAACTAAGATAGGAACTCGCTGGTGGACGATGCAAAAAGCGCTTTCGGGATGAGGCAGACGAAGCACCACACGCGCACAGGTTCTTTGGGAAGAGCAGGCGCCGCAGCCGGAGGAGCCTCCTGCAGGTTACACACACGCGGTTTGTTCAACACCACCGCTCCTCGGTTAGCAGTCCCCGGTTTAAGATGCACGCGTGCAACTTGCAGCTCCCGAGGAGTGTATGCCGCACTTTTCAAGCCAGCGACCATCTCATTCAATGCCGGCACGGAAGCAGCTGGGGGACGCTATCGTACGCCGCGAGTTATTGACCGTTTTCAGCAAATCCCGCTTTTCAAAATAAATAAATAAAACCGAAGCAATTCTTCCGCGAGAAAGACCGCAAACGCCGAAGAACCGCGAAGTACAACCGCACAACTCGGGATCCCCAGCGGCTCGCACCGGCGCGTTCACCGCACGCGGAGCCCCGCCGGCCGCGCCGCCGTCACACCCCGCGCCCCCGGGCTGGGAAGGAGCACCGACCGAGCCGCCCCGACCCCACTCACCTGCCCCGCCCGGCGCGGAGCTCCGTATCCCGGGGAGCGCCGAGTTCCTCGCGGGGCTCCCGTTCTCCCCCACCTCACCCCGCTCCCGGTCCCCCCGGCTCTCCCCGCGCTTACCGCGGCGGCTGGAGCAGCGCTGCGGAGCGGCACCGCCGCCGGAGGGGCGAGCGCTACGGCCGGCGGGCGGGCAACCGCTCCCGCTCCCCGTTCCGGCGCTCGGCCCGGCCCAGCCCGGCCGGGTGGGGCGGGGCGGGGCGCAGCCCGGCACACCTACGCGCCCCGGGACTGCCCCCTTCCTTCGCTCCTCTCTGAGTCCCCTCTCCAGCCCCGCTGCCCGTACTGCCGCCCTACCTGGGCTGCGGTGCTGCGGGCGAGGGCCTCCCGGCGGCACCTGAGCTGCGGGGCGGCTCTTCCCTCCGGCGCCTCCGGCGCGCTGGTGGCGGCTCCCAGCGGTACGGCGGCGGTCCCCTCGGTCTCTCCGCCCCTAGGCGCGGGGCTGACCTGCCGGTGACTCACCGCGGCGCGCGGCTCGGCTGTCGGCGGGGGGGAAGGAGGGAAAGGGCTCCCGCACGTGTGGATGGCGCTCCCCGTTCCTCTCCCGGCAGGGACGGGGACTGCGTCCGAGGGATGAGAAAATCGCACGCAAGAGGGAGGGAGGGAAGGCCGAGGCACCTGCGCTCCTTTTCCTGCTCCGCACGGCGGCAAAAGAGCTGAGCCCCCACCGACCGCGTCGTGGCGTCAACGCCCGAGAGGCTGTCGAGCTGCCTCTCGGTGTAACTGGCCTCACTGCGCACAGGCGCGCAGCACCGAGCTGCCTCCTCACGTCATTCCCCAGTCTCCGAGCCCGGCGCTGGGGCTCTCCCTCCATGCCCACGAGGTGTCTCCCACAGGTGCTGAGAAACTGAGGCATGGAGAGAGGCCAACAGCCTGGCTCTCACTCAAGAGCCATCTCCCCGGGCTGATGGGTTTCAGCAGCTCCTGATTTAAAGCAGATTTTTAGCAAAGGGCTTCATGTTCTGATAGAAGTTATTGGAGACATCTATTTTCACTCCTCATGTTTCCTTTTTTGGCCCCGTTTCTCCTTCCCTTAATCACACCGTTTGGACCGTTGAATGTTTTGGATGAGTAAAGTGAGAGGAACTGCATGAAGCGGTGCCCAGTTCCATGATTAACCATGGGAAAAATGTCAGCCCTTCCTTCAAAACGTTTTGAAAGGGAAATCAAATAAAGCATTGCATGTGTTTGCTGTAGGCCCAGGCTGTCCGTGTGATGTGTGTGTGCACAGAGCTGCACATCAGCATGGTGCTTTCAGCAGCAGCGAGCCACCCTGCCACCAATCTGCTGCAGCAGCACTCGCAGTTTGTCTCCTTTTCCTATGAGCTTTTGGCAGTGGTGATAAAGATGTGGAACGAAGCTATAAACTAATTTATAACTAATTTATACTAAACTTATCTGCAAAGGCAAACATGTAATTGAGACAGTGTGTAACCTTTTACGTGTTTAAGTTGTGAAATCCTTCCTGCTCAGTATCTGTTACCGACAACAGATAGCAAAAAGAGCGCGTGGCAATAAAAGTGGTGCAGTGCCTACAGGAGGGATGTGCTTCCTGTCTTCTTGTCCAGTGTGAGTTAGCAACACAGAAAAGCTACACCAAGAGAAAACAAAGCCTGTCTCTTCGGTGCCCTGAGAGCTGAAATTGCTAACAAGTAACCAGTGAGGCAATGTTCCCAGTGATGCCATCCTGTTGTTTGGAGGCACTGGGAACCTGTCCATGCTTTGGTGACCTTTACTTCCATTAATACTCAACAGTAGTCAGAGAAGAAAGGCTGAGAAGCAGAATGTCAGCCCATGGTGGGAAATGCATGGCTGCATAGTACTGCTCACTGGGTTTTGATTCCTGATCAAGTCATTAGTGTGCATCCATACTGTTACACCAAATTTGGATGAATCCCTCGTCTTGCTTTTGAAAGAATGGGGTAAAGAAACAGCTCTCAGCCTGGTGTCCTCCCCACAAGGACAGCCCCTCTGCTCCCAGCACTGACACACCTGCCTGGGGTGGGCAGCCAGCGCGCAGCCCTTAGCAGTGGGACAGCCAGTGTTATTCTGCAGCTAACAAATGGATTGTCACTCATGTACAAGGGAGAAAGAGATGTTTCCTTTCCATTCTGACCATGCTTGTGCCATGTTATTTTAGCTTCGCTGCATGAGACAGCCACACTGCAGCAGTGCTCTGATAATCCTCCCTTTACTATTCCTGCGGTGGTATGTATGCACCATGAGCAGTTTCTTGGAGGCTCGAGGCATCTTCAAGGCTCAGGTGAAGCAGTTACTCTGCTACTTCGCTATTCACCACTGTGCTTTCACCACAACTTTCCCTCATGCCTGTCTCTAAGGACTGGTCATCTGCACACTGCTAAGAGTGCTGGTAGAAATAGCGGTCGTGGCACAGTTCAGAAACATGATGGCACTGGAAGAAAGCAATTCAAAAGTCTAAAGGAGCATCAGCCGATGTGATGTGTTCAGCAGAGAGCCAGAGCTCACCCGTGGGAGTCTGGGCACATGCAGCTCTCATGTGATTAGAGATAGGGAGCTGAGGAGTACAACAACTTGTCCAACAAAAGAGTCGTACAGTTAGAGACATGAATTGTAAGGTTATGCTTACGCTGATCTCTCAGATGCAAGGAGGAAGGAGAAAACAGTGCAATTTATACTTCAGTGCATTAGCAATAGTGCACCAGGAACTTAATAAGAGGACAGATTCAGTCCAGCAGGTCTGATTATGAACGAATATCTTACTCAGAGCTTAAGATTTGGTTATCTTAAGAGCAGGTGGTAAGATGGAGTATAACATCCAGACTCACCTTGGTACTCGATTTTTATTTAATTTAAATAAGGACAAGATATTTGACTGTCTCTCTGAATCTGGACTTATCCCCCTTTTTAAACCAATCATATATTAAAAAAATGCATTTATGTAGAACCAAATCACGCTATATGGCACCACATCTATACAGCACTATCAGCATGTTCAGTCTTTGCCCTCTGCTGCCATCACTCACACCTCTGGAAGCGAATATAAAATGTAAATGTCATTGTGAGACTCCAGAGACTTCTGACTTAGCAGGGCTTTCTCATGGGTAAATGATTTCACCAGGAGCACGACAGTGAGAATGAATCAATTTAAAGCTTAAGAATATGGGAGAAGATCACTAGAGCTGAGCTGAGTGGTGGGTATCAGGCAGCCTCCTGCAGCAGCACCCTTCAAGGTGCAAAACTGAGCCTTAGGTGACTGCACTAATCCCAACTGCCCTACAGAACAGTGATCTGTAGCCAACCTGTGGGGTGATGTGGGACTGTCATAGCTGCAGCCCTTCACTCAGTTCAAGGCAGGCTGGTGAAGCTCCGGGGCAGCTCTGGGGAGGAGTTGTACCTGAGGCAAATTTTCCTCCTATTATTTCATCACTTCAAGTCAGTCTGATATAATCTATCCTTAGCTTCAGTACTTCCTGGGCTTAAAACCCCCACGTGGGCTGGGCACTGGAGGAAGCACGACCACAGCTCAGAGTGGGACAAGAGCACCTACCAAATAAAGTGTCACAACTGACACTTTGAAGTGTAGTTTCCGAAGATCTGGTTATCCCTGCACTTCATGTTTATTTATTTATTTATTATTTAGGTATTTATTAACTAAGCCCATGGATAATGAAAGCTTAGTAAGTATTGCATGTTTGTCTGTGAGAGGATCAACAGTGGCACTAGGAGAATTTCAGCCTGCAGCTGAGGGCTGCAGATGTCCCCAGGTGGAAACCCTCATCTCTGGCCACTGAGTTACCCTGGGCAGGTCTGACTGGTATGGAATCACCAGGCTGAGATTAAGATCGTAGCTGAACACATTCCCACCTGTGGTTTCTTTTCTGCATTTACTGATGGAGCAAAGGGAAACACCTTTTTTTTTAATTTTTGTGGTGATGTTTATTCTCTTTGTTTATCCTTCCAGATTTAATGTTGCTACTGAACACCACAACTGAGTGAATCCCAAACCCGAGCAGTGCAGGCATCAGCGAAGCTGAGAAGAGAGGAAAGTATGACTGTGGTCACTGCACGTGAAGACTGCATGGCCAGGGGTCTGCCCACTGCTGTACCAGCCCCAGGGCTCGATGAGCATGTGAGCAGCTGGTACACAGAGTTCAGGAATCCAGGAGAAATTAATCACTTGAAAGAACAAAGATTATTTTACAGGCAGATCAGCTCCTTCCATGCATCTGCTATGAGTAACATGAGTGCTAGTGCTTGCAAAGGGATGGGGTCAGGGACCATGGAGGAGGGTGGGCTCGCAGCAGCCGAGATTTATATGCATTTAAAGCGTGGTGGCTCCTCGCCCTCTGGAAAGCAGCAGGGAGCTGGGAGGAGATGGTGTGGATTGCAGCCCCGCTCCCACTTCGGCTGTGCTTCCCTTCCAAGCTCTGTTGAAACACATTAAATCCTGGAATGAGTATCTTTGAGTGTACAAAACCAAGAAATCATTTAATGGATGAAAAGCTATATCCTTTATGATTTTATGCTCACATCCCTGAAATGGATTCAGCTGCAGTAGCCCTCGGAGCCTTTGGAGAGCTCAAACAGCAGGAGAGAAGGCTTTCAAGCCTTTTTCAAGACTTTTCTAGCATGTGAACTGTCTCAGACAGACGAGGCAAAAATCCCAAACCTATATCATACATGTACCACTCTGGTAGCTCATTTGTTTATTTAACTGGAAACAAACCCTATGATAGTCAAAAGCAAGATGTTTACACAGTGAGGAATTTGCTATCAGATTCATATTTTCAGCGTTATTACGCATTCAGTTGTCTTTAAAAAGTCTGATAACTGTTTCTGAACATACTTTTCAGTAGATTTTTAACAAATTCCCTCCTTATTCTGACATAGCACTTGTAGTAAAATCACTACTTGTGCCATTTCCAGCATTGCAGGATTTTCTGCGCACTGGCTGCTAGAAAGTTTCCATGAGCTTCCTTTCATCCTGACTGCTGTGACTGCAGCACAGCGTTTTTGGTTTTTTTTTTTCCCTTTGCTTTGCCGTTTGTGTTTACAAAGGTCACAGCAGACAGATCATTGACCAGGCTGGAAATAGAAAATCTGCCTGTTTAAAAGCAGAGGGACAAGTCCTGCCTCCAGCAATGTGTGCACCTGGTGGGCAGGGGGAGGCTGTGCCTGCACTAACGTGTAAGCATGGGTGAACTGATGCTTGGCCTCGTTCAGCCAATTCAGGAAGGATGTAAGCTTCACTAGAGATTCACATACACCTAAAGTGAGGCACGTACCTGGGTCTGATGGTGTCATGGGCATCTGCAGGCTGGTTTCTGTGCTTGTGCCAAATCTCACAGCTCACCATGCAGCTCCACAGGGCGCTGTTTACACACCTAGCCCCTTCACTGAGTTCCTGCAAGCTTCTAGAGAACCGTCACCTTCAGATATCTCCTCTATCTGAAAGCATCTCAGGATACTGCTGCCTCAGGTAATGCTGCTGTAAGTATCCCAGATGGGTAAAACCCAGAAAAGTTTGAGAAAAAAATCATTTTATTTTCCTCACATTTACTTCTTGCATTTATAGCACTTTACTTATCATCGGAATAACTGGAAGTTTTTTTTTGCTCTTTATGCTATTTCAATATGGGAGAGAGAGGAAAACACTTTTAAAACACAGATTATTCTTATAAAAGTTCCATAAAATTCCAGGGAATACAGGAAAAATAGATGCTATGTTGACTTTTGTTTCCTTGGCTAAACGTTCAAGTGAGAAGAAAAAGAAGTGTTGGAGAACATTTAGGAATTAAATTAATCTTATCCATAAATATTTGCAGTCCTGAGAGCTTGCGTCTTAGTTGTCCACAATGACCAAAATGGAGATTTTTGGCAAAACCTCCAGCTGCTTTAGTTTAGTGGGAATTTGCCTGTTTTGGGGAGCTGTATCCACGTTATCAGCATTTTTTTTTTACCATCCCTAGGGTCTTATATGCAGAATTACTTATTGATTTATAAAATCTGGTTCTTTATGCACACGTCTGCATCAAATTGTACTAAATGTCTCCTGGCCATGAAGAGCATAGTTATAAAAATGCTTTTTACTTAATGTCATTAAATATGAGGTATTTCCCAGATGTGGTTTAGAAGGTGTTACATTTTACATACCTGCTTTAATACTTTTTTTAAAAGTTAAGGAAAAGTATTGTGTGACAAAGCCAATTGCAAGTCAGGACTAGATTTGTCCATTATCATTAAAGAATCTGCATTTTTTAAGTGAGCTTTAGAATAACATTGTTGATTCTGTCATGATGTAAGCGTATGATATTTGCCAAGAGCTGTATTTCATAAGGCTGGTTTAGGATAGAGCCCAGCTCATAAGAATCTTGATAGGAGATTATTCCTTTCAATAACTTTCATAATGTAATTATACTCATGTGATGATTATGAATTTAATACTGCAGGGAATGAAGTCAACGTTAAAATCCCATTATTTAAAATTAGGCAGGAGCACACCCATGTTAGTGTAGCCAGAAAATACTTGTGCATATAACAATACATCCACACTGATGGGAATGTTTCTTTACAAATAGACACAAAATCAGAGTGTCCCTGTACTGCTGATGAAACTTTCCCTGTGTATTCCACTGGGAGCTGTTAGCAGCACTGTGTGACATCCAGAGAGAAGGCACGTTTAACACAACAGCAAGCACTCTGGTGAGTTTAAAGTTTCATTTTGCAGTTAGGAGCATTTTCAAATCAAATAAGTAGTTTCTAGGTGATGCTGAGCCAAACCAAAAGAGATTACTCCATCAGTGTAGTTTTATGTTCTGCTTTCCTCTACTTGATGACGTGGAGTCTTTCTAGCAGGTGGTCTCAAGGCAAACTCTGAGGAAAAAATGAGCAAGCATTCTGATTTTGGTCACTTCTTTTGGCTTCATTTTACCTCTGATATGAACAAAAAATGCTTGTGGAGGATCAGGCATACCCATGGCAGTGGCCCAGGCACTGGGCACAGCCATCCCACACGACTCGTTTGGAGCCGTGTGCCTGTGCCAGCCCCTCATAGGTATGGTGGCTGTGTCTGCCCTCGGTCTGCCAGGGATGTTTTTAATAGCATGCTCATTATACAGAAATATTTTCATTTGACAGACAATTTAAATGATCCCCTAAAAGCTGCAATTACCATCAGGACAAATCCAGCTCTGATTGACTCCCACGTTAGCTCCCAAAGTTTGACTCCCAGGTAAGAGACAAGATTTTACTCTTTCTTCTTCTTTGTTACATAAGCTCTTTCACCAATATCTGTCTCCCATGTTAATGCACTGAAGAGCATCTCAAAATCCTGCTGTCTTAATCTACCCCAAGAACTACTTCTGAAATAAGAAGCACTATCATCTTCACTTTACCAAGGAGGGACTGCAGAACAGAGAAAACCACTGCTGTGTCTAAAACAAGACAGGTAGGCAACCTCTAGAGAAGCAGGGAGAGGAAAGTAGGTCTTACATAGAATTCTCTTTCTGAAGGTCCAACAGTCCTAAAGAAAACATCTTTTCACTGCCTAAATGGGTCAGGAAAGGAAGCCTGATGTCAAAATACTATTAAAAGGGCAACTTGGAAGTTAGGACATTTGGTTACACAGCCAATTCTGAAAATATTTCCTTTTGCCAAGTCTTCTGTTTTGTCTTGTTACTCTGTATGTCAGTAGCTTGTTTGCATCTTGCTGCTTATATAGCCTGTTTGTAAGTGTTTCTTGTGATTCAGGGAAGAAGTTAGTTATTTGGATCATCTGGTCACCTGGTCACCAAATGCAGCAGGTCGTCTTGGTCACTCAGACGAGCTGGCTTTTGAGCTCAGCTGGACACCAGGAGGCACCCAGGCCCCCCCCCCCCCGGAAATGTTCTCTACAGGTTGGGTGTTTCCAGTTTCTGAATGTGTAACGATAGATAGAAATTTTACATCTCAAATTAGTTATTGATGCTTTTCTCAGAGCTAAAACATATTACCAATGTTTTGCTGGTATGTGCTAGTGCTCTTTAATGACACTAATGATGTAATAACTGTTAACATTATTTATCTTAGAAGACTGCAAAGTGTCTCACCACACACATCCTATTGGCATTAATCAGGGAAGAGGCCTAATCCCAACACAAACATGTCAGGGGAATGGCCAGGGTGGAGGTGTAGCTGGAGATTAAAAGGAAAGGCTGCTCCTTTTTAGGAAGGAAAGGAAGGTCTCCAGAGTCTTGCCCCTGCATGGGGTGGCCTCTGTGCTAGGAGGGGGTTTGCTCCATTCCCCACACCTGGGCAAGACTCTGCTCACTTCACTTCAGGTGTGTTTGGAGACACTTTCACAACACACTTTCAGGTGTGTTTGTGCTGGAATCCTCAGCCTGGCCTCCTTTTATAGTTAATGGCAGCACAGAGGGAAACGTCTGACATCTAACATCTGAAAATGTAATTCAGCTCATCTAAAACACAAAACAGTTTTTCTTCGTATATTGCACATGAGATACATGACATACATATTTCTTCTCTGGATCTGTCAGCTGAATACTGGTAGTTAGAAAAGAAGAATCTGCTTTTTTTTTTTTTTTTTTTTTTGCCTGATTACTGTGAAGGAAGCACCTAGGCAAATGCAAGAGATGGAGATTTCAAACCAATTAATCTGGATCAAGACTCAGTAGAAATATTCTTGCTCAATTTTTTTTATCTGTGGTTTAGTCCAAGAGATTTTGAAGTAGATCATTTTTATTTCAAAAAAGAGAGCAGACAAAACCCACAAATGAAAATACAAAACCCCAACTCTTACGCAGCTCCTAATTTTCTCCTAAATTTCTTGTCTCAAAACATCTGTTGCTTTTTTTCCATTATGAAATGTTACATTAGACCCCTCACCTTAGAGTCCTTTCTCCTTCTTCAGAGTAAAGGAGCAGCAAAATTTGTATGGATAATGTTACTGGCTGTGAAAATTAACAGCTTCATTAAGTTTTCATTAAAGGCAGGGCTAATGAGGTCCTTTTGGACTACTTTCTGCCACTGTGGTGTTGGAGATTGTTTCAAAACGGACACCTGGGCTATCCTGTTTCTTTTTGCTGTTTATATCCTGAATGTTCCAGCACCTGATTAACATTTGCTTTATATGAAGCAGATCACCATTTTTTCAATCAGAAACTTTCCAGGAGGGGGATGTCCTTAGTGTCTAACTACCATGGAGCTTATTAGCTTGTCATTTGGCAAGGAGCTGATGGTCGAGCCAGCCAGCAGTGCAGCACAGCATTTGCTGAGAACAACTCTATTTGTGTATTCCTGCCTTCACATCCCTGGTGGATGCTGCAGGGCTTGCTGGAACAAGGGAGGAAAGCTCATGCTGGTTGTACAAAAATTTGGAGTTGATATATTGTGTTTGAATAAGATTGCATTAGTTAGCCATCTTCCTAGGAGAAAAGACAGGTCTTGATGGATGGGACCTACCCAATGGCATCAACCTTTCCCATGTGATGGAAGCTTCACGGGCCATCCTGCTTTGCCTTGGCACACAGCCAGCACTGAAAGCAATTGCTCACAGCACGAGTGCAAAGGTGATATGAGTCAGGGGATTCAAGTGAAGCCACTTGTTAAATTCTGTATGACCTTTTCCTTAATTTGCAATAGGGAAGTTGTATTGCCCTGGGAAGACTAGAAGAGGACAAGGCTGTGTCTTTCTTTAGGTATTAGTTGTTCTGCATTTCTAACATTTTGAAAAATATACTGCAGTGTTTTATGAGCATATTCATGGTCTTATTTTGCATCCCACTTTCCCAATAAGATGCATTTTATTAGAGAAATCTGATATAAATTAACATAGGCCTACCATTTGGTAGGTTTGCTAAATAACAAAGCCAGGATAAGATGTTCTAAATAAAACAGAAACAGAGAGAAATTGCCATTCCTTTTTAATATTTCTGTTACAACTGAAAATGAAAATGGGTTTTGAGGACTGCCTGCTTTCAGGGTATGATGTTCTGATTTCTGGTCAGGATACGATCACGCCTAAATTCAGCATCCTGCACAAGTCTGTGCAGGCACCCAGTGCTGAGTGCCCAGAAACACGACAGATGCCTCACAAGAAGCCAGGCTCCTCGTCCTTGCACAATGGCTTCTGCCTTTTCTTAAGAAAATCATTTCTCATTGTTGGCTTTTGGAAATAAAGCAGATGTCCCAACAACTTCTCCAGATTTTTCAAAATTGGGATGATAAATTTCCCGGTGACATTTAGATATTTTAAAAGAAAACGAATGTTTCAGGACACGATGAGAAGAAAACCATGACACTGCCACCTGGTGGATTCCGAGATAATATCTACATCATACCGTCATTATTTGGGTATTGGCATAAATGTGTGTGGCACGTCGTGGTCAACTAATAGCTCGTTTCTTTCCCACAGAAAATATAGCATATAAAAATATAGATTTTTATAAACTAAGACATTCAGTTTAACTAACGATATAGATAGGAATCCTGCTATGATTTGTGGTAAGCACCTGCATCAGTTAAGCTCTTAGCACATTCTGTTTTAAAGCACGTTAGCAGTGCTTTAAAAGCAATATTAGTCTAAACGTGTTACTCACTCAGTTCCACTTTACCACCCCTGAAAGCTAATGCTATCTTGAGAAGTAGTGATCCTTGTAAATTGTGCTTGGGAATAAATTTGAAGTTCATTGAAGGCTGTTAATACAAGGATTAAAGGACTTGTTCACTACAACCTGTAGTTGTAAGTTGTAATTTAAACTGAATTCCATAACTCACCTCTAAGAAAGTCTGTGATATATGCATCTTTCAAATCTTTTCTGCTCTGGTGTGTTGACGTACAAATAACATGGACCAAGAAATTCCCTATTGTATTGGAGTGAGTGAATTCAGAAAAAGGAAAAAAAACCCAGAGAGATCTCCTTTTTCCTGAAGGATCTGAACCACTTCATCAGCTCATCATCAGTTACTAACTAATGAATCATAGCACAAGCAGAAAAATCCACAAAATACGTTATAGCAACTTCAGTGTCCTCCTTGTGTTTTGAGTTTGCGGGGAACTGAACCAGGATGTCAAAATCCTGTACGTGTAGGAGCCAGAGTTTGAAGGAGTGCTTCTCACAGAACATTGATGCGATGCAATATGAAGCATGAGCCCATTCTGAAATCAGCTGTAGCAAGACAGTGATATCAATATTTGTATCAAGACAGCTCGCCTCTTTAGGGGAATGAAAAAATAGCCCTTTTGCCTGTTTCAAAATGAGATATGGAGGCGTTTGTGAAAAGAGAACTGTTGATGTGCACAAAGATGAACCAGAAGCTAAGCAAAGGGCCTTAAATAAACAATTCCTGAAGACTTGCTTAGTACTAAAATGGGAAAACAGACTCCATCACTGGCATAAAATCCATTGTGGTTCACATTTAAGCCTAGACAGTGATTCATACTGTTGCACTAGACTCAGCATGCTGCAAAAGGCACTCAAAATAATTAACACATAGAATTAAACTACTTAGATTTCACATCATCAAACATTTAACTTTCCGTAATTCCCTCTGCAGCTGTGATTTATTTGCATTTATTATTTTGCCTATTTACCACTTCTCTGTTGCTTTTTAACTCGCTCATACTTCCTTCTTCTGTAAGCCTGAACACTGGCTCATTGTTTTTGTTTTTAGCTCTTGCATCTTACTCATACTCACACTTCTGATGGCTAGTTAAAAAAATGCATTGCATCAAATATGGTCCTCAAATTGCTGAAAAGAGTTTTCTGTTTATTTATTTTAATCGTTGATGTAGCCTTACTTGGTATTCATAACATGCTTACTCATTACTGCAGTTTGATTGTTTAATACTGGCAAGAATGTCTCTAAATATTTTTTTCTATTTTGCTCACAAAAAAATATTAATTTTGTTTTGATTAGGTTTAAGAAAAAACACACATGAAGAGGAAGTCTCATTATGTCTGAAAGCTTCTATCAAGAAATATAGATCAGAGTCCTCAATATGACAAAGTCAGTGAATTTCTGGAGACAAAGACCCAACAGATAACTTGAGAAACATGGACATATGAAATATTAAAAAAACAGCCTTGACAAAAATGCACTTTGAAGGTAATATTACACTGCAAAACCTCAAAAAATATTTATAAACAGAGCAATGAAAGAGAGATCCGAAGATAGACACTGATTACGTGTGTAAAAAAAAGACTGTATTGGGTCAGGACAAAAATGCAGAAAACCTGTCAAAATCTGACAATCATCCAGAGCATATGTTTGGGGAAAAAGCATACGAACAAGGCAAACAAGTAAGAATGTTTTCCCTAGTTTTGCTGCCCAGACTTCCTGAGCCATCTGTTGGTTCCCCAGGCATTTGTTCCTGATGGATGCTTTCTCCATGACTTTTTCTTATCTCTCTCTGTGTTTTTGACACTTCTTGCCATCAATGAGTTCTACTGTTTAACTAGAATCTACATGAAAAGAGCCCATATTCTCCTGTTTTAATCCCTCTGCCTCTTTATTTCATTTGATCTTTTCTCATTCCTTCATTCTGAGAAATAACGAACAACTCTCTTCGTATTTTTTTTTTTATACTTACACTTATTTGTGCTGCTTCTATTTTGCCCTCATTGTCCTTTCTCTAGGCTGGTAAATCCCAGCTGATTTAGTCTCTTTTTTGAACATCATCCTTGTCATTGTATTCAAAACCTCTTCGACAGAACTATTCTACCGTGTTTTAGTGACAGTCCCAGAAATCCTTGACAACAGGTATTTTCAGAATTAATAAGCTTTCCTCAATGATACAATATTTCAAATTTCAAGGACATGCAGGTTACCCTTACAGGATGTTTTTATTTCAGTTTCAGAGAAAGAGTTGGTCTCTCAGGTCTCAGAACACAAATTAATGCACGCTGGGTGTGAACTGCGCTCTCACATGTGCGTAATTGTTTCTTCATTGTTTTTACAATTTGTTGCATGGATCTGGCTGCATAATTCCTTGCCCTGTACTTTCTCAGTCAATTTGGGGAGAATCTGTTTATCCCTCAAGGGAAATTATGGGAAAGTACTGGCAGGCTACCAGCTTTTCTTGAATTAGTCAGCACCTTCACAGCAAAATACGAGTGTGAAGAAAACGGGTTTAACTGTAGCCTGCAGTGGGATAATTTATTTACTCTCAAGGCACCACCATAACAGGGTAAAAAACTTTTTGTTGTTTGTATGTGTATAGCAGAGCTATCATCTGGGTAAGAGTTTTGGTTTATTCTGCTGTGCAAAATATTTTGGCAAAGATTTTTGCAACGTTTTTGAAAATGCTGCTGTTATTACTCTTGATATTTGGTGCTTGGTATTTCTCAGATTAGTAACAGTATGAAGGTTGTTCAGAGAACACTTGTTCACTTGTTATAAAAGATGGAGTAAAGACAGAAAGAGCTGGTCAAAATCACCATTCACAATCAGAATCAGAAGAAACCAAATGCTTGGGTCTTCCTTCTGTTGACACTCACCAGTGCTGTTAAGCTGCCATAGACCCCCAGTTTTGTTGATGAGCTGTTTTTCATAGAGCTCATCACCTCAGAATTCAAAACATAAAGCTCAAGCTCCTGTAATTGCTGAAAATGAGATTCACCTCACCTAATTTTAAGAGTGTGAAAGCCTGGTATGTAATGTAAACTAGTGAAATCCTATCAGTAGTCAGTGAAAGATGGATGGATCCATCTTGAGAGCACCCACTCTGTCCATTTTAGATTTCACTTTCCTCGTGCCTCAGCAGCTCATACAACAGCTGTAGTGTTGACATTTTAGAAAGTTAGAGTTTGTTGCCAGTTCAATTCCATCCTGAGTACTATTGTAGAATAATATTCAGAAAGGAAGCAATGTTATTTTAAAGGGACAGGGCTGCTTCCACAAAGAAAAAGCCTGAGGGAAAACCTGAGACAACCTTGCCAGTCATATTATTCCTCTCAAGACATCTGGAGTGAACTCTTTACTGTGCTTCTGAGCTGATCTACACAACTCAGGAGTGGGAGGACAGTCATAACTGTTATCAAGCCACTGCCCAGTGCAGATTGTGGTTGTGGTGTTTGAATTATATTTGTGGAACCTATGAACTCAGCCTTAAAAAAGGTCCAAGCAAGAAAGATGTAAATTAAAATGGTAAGTCAGCAGCGATTCTCAGAGAGCAGATATTAAACATAGTGCTTGGCTCTTACTGTCCTGCAGCTTCAGCCTTCTCTCAGCATCTTTCAGAATCAGAGCTTACTTCCCAGAGGCAAGGTGTGTGAACGTTTGGGCACGTGCTCGAAGTTCAGAGGCAGGATGAGGTGAGGTCAGTGAGAAGCACCCCCATAAAACTCCAGCTCTTTGCCTTCCTTATCTTCCCCTGGGGCACGCCTTACCTACCAGCCAGTAGGCTGGGACTGGAATACTCAGAAGCTGTGTGGCTGTGCTTTAGGCTGGGGCTTTGTGAGGGCTCTGTACAGCTGACCTTGCCTCGAGACATCTGCTCTCAGCGTCCAGCTCTGCTAGACAGAAAGTAGCTGGTGAATGCAGTGCTTCACATAAACTGAAGAAACTGCCATCCTACTTCAGGCACTGGAAAGATGCTATAAAAGTCTGTTTGGAGGCAGACTGACACCATAAATTCCAGAAAAATCTGGATAGGGTAAAATTACAGAAAGAAACTAACCAAATAAATAGAAGTCTGCCGGCAAAAGTGAAAGCCAAAACCAAGTGAAATAAATTCGATGTGAATCTTAAAACTATACTTGACTATTTGAAGAGATGCAATGCTTCTGATGAAACGGTAAGGGCTTCTATGATTAGACAACCATATAAGCCGTGTATTGCAGGGCTTGATAACCATTTTTTCTTTTTATGTTGGAGACAACTAGGCTTTAAACAAGAGTATTTTGGAGAAATCTCAGAGTTTAAAATCATTTTGGAAGTGGATTAGAAAAAGATTTCAACATCTTGCTTGTTTACCACAGGCAAGTCTTGTCAGTTTAACAAGAACTTTTGTTTCTTTTTCTTTGAAACAACACCAACAGGCCTGCACATAGGTATTCCTTTAGAGGTTTGCAAAGGGTGTTGTAAGACATTGCTTGAGACCAGAAGGAACACTTTCATCGTGTTTACATGCCAGTGTTTCTCTGCTTGAAATCATCTTTATGCTTTGATCTCCAAATCTATAAACATATACTTGTTTCTCTGATGGAATTTATTTCACTGGATCATTGCTTATGCAATCTGGTTTTGTTTGAATATGAGGGCTAGAGGAGCTGTCATATAGGTACATAATCAAATCCTGCAATTATTTTCTGTTGGCTATTTGTATAACTAATGTTCTGATTACTTTTCAGCTGTAAGGATGCAACTATGTTCACAGATAAGATTTGTCTGCTGTTGTTTATCCTATCTTCACTGAAGCACTGTTTTTGTTACTGTGAGAAATGCAAGAGAGGAGCACATTATAGCATTCATAGCATTCAAAAGGTAAGATATTTGAGTTATTTATACCTTTGAAACAAGGAGGGGTTGTTTCAAATTTTACTCCCTGAAGCAATGTCACTGTAAGTATGATTTTTTCTCTCTTTCTGAAGAACATAATTACATCCTCTGTAATACTGTTGCACTGATGACCTGCAGTACTCAGGCAGAACTATGCCTCAGAGCAGAGGGGTGTCCCATCTGGAAGTGCTCAAGGGAGATGTGAGAAGGTACAAGGTGTGACTGGTTCTGTGGTATGGACACGTTCACTGGGAACCGGGCTCTTGAAATGGTTTTGGAAAGCAGCAGGTGGTGGATAGTTATACCCAGAACTGAACCTTTTCATGTTTACACAGTTCTATGACTAGTGTTCTCAGCAATAAGGAACTGCTGTTCTTGTAATAAGCTTCATCATGAACTTTGAAATGAGTAGGAACCATAAGGACTTTGACTTGGTATAGCTCATCTTCCTTAATTCTGTTGTTGTCAGTATTCAGCATAATTAAGTTAAAACAAGTTTGGAAACATCCCTTGAGTCTTAGAATGACTTCTAGAGAGGACAATGGAGATGTGCCCTGTGCTTATAACATCACCAAGACACTCAGAATTAATCCTTTTCTCAGGAGTTACTTAATTTATTTTTTTTTTAATATGATCACATACATATAAAAGGAATTTTAGGAGGACACAGTTTGATTTTGTACTGTGATAGTAGATATTTCAGTGCTGTACCCAAAAGTAAATATTTTTGTGTTTTTACACAGACCTTCTGTTTTTTTTCTGGCATGTCTCTGCTAGCTTGGATAATTCTCAGGAGAAAGGATAAGACAGTAGTCAACCATATCATCAGAAAGTAGCAGATTGCAGGTGGTCCTCCAGAGAATCCTGGCATGGGAGCTGGCAGAGATCTAACCATTAGATCTGACCTGTATTGCTATCTTCCAGGTTGTCTCATCCCTGGCTCCCTGACTTCTTGCCTCCATTCTGAACCTCTCAGAACATTCAAGACAATATTACACACAGTGTGCACTCACTGCTTCCTTGCTTTCTCATAGACATCCAACGCCAAATGGGTGGAGATATCAGGGCCATCACACCCACCCTCCAGAAGTGGCTAGCCTGCTTGGTAAGGGGTGTGATACGCTACTAAGGCATCTCCTTGTATTGGGTAGACTGGAGCTTCCTACCTTTGAGATGGTTTGAATTTCCTGCTCTAATCTCTACCTATGAAGAACATGTCCCAAATGTACTGAAGTGAAATGAAATGGAATAGTGTAGTTGTTCAACACTACGTAAGAAATGTATAGAGTAATAAGAGCTTACACTCTGAAGCTAAGAATTGGCTCAGAGATGGATAAAAATTACCATGATGTATTCCTGTTGTTTTCAGTCAAGATAAATTCTTCTGCTTATTCACAGACTATTTTAAAATCTACCTTTACTTTTCTTCTCCTACCAGTTTTATTCAAATGTAAATCTGTTGACTTTAGCAGAGTTCTGATGTTTGTCTCATTTCCTCAGTGTATTTTTCCAGTCTTATGCATGACTTTTCCTCCTGAAACACCCAACCCACCAAGGTCTACGTTATACAAACTGAAGCACCTTCAAATTGCTGGAGGCTGAGGGGGCATTACTGCACACTGACTTTGTCTTAGTCCCTTTTGTAGGCCTCTGCTGTCAGACGGAATATTGAACTGGGTGTACCCATCTATATGCACGGGGAACTATTTATTGTATTCTTCTGATTGCTACTCTACAGTTAAAGTATTGAAATCCTCTTTTAAGGGGACTAACACACTGAGCTATTTTTAGAGTTCAGAAATAAAAACACGAATAAAAAAATTCAGCATGATTAATAATTGTTTGTTTTCTTTTTTAAAAAAGTCTGCTGACCAAGATAAAAAAAAAAGAAAAAATTGTGAAAACAACACCCTTGTTCCTCTACTCTACAATGACATATGGCTAAACGCAAAAAAGAAGAATTGTCAGTCTTTTACATATAAAAAAAAAGAGTGTTCCTACTGGATTTATCACAGCAATACTCCTGTAGTGAGCCAGAAATCATAGAGGCATCTACGATTAGAAAATCATAAAAGAAATTTTGCTTCTAGAAAGAGAATGATTAAGGTTGCTTCAAAAACAAAGAAGCAAGCTTGTATTCATACTGTGCTACCATAGCCTTGGATGAACACTTGGGTCTTCAATTTTAGCAGAGTCAAATACTACAGTGCTTAGAAGCAGAAATGCAAATATTTGCACTTAGAATTAATGCTTTTTTTCTTGTATCACTGCATGTCTGCTGGTATATTTTCAAGTACAGTATCAGAAGTGAGATAAACCTGGCAGTTCGGGATGCTGAAAGGAAGAAAAGTGCAACTTCATGGTACCGTTTGGTGTCTGAAAGCCTGAAAAGCTTGGTGATGACAAGAGCTGGGATAATCCCATTTCATTTCTCATGAACAGCTCAGAGAGATTTCTTTCTCTTTTTTTTTTTTTTTTTTTTTTTTTTTTTTGGAGAGCAGTGAGGGTGGAACCTGTGGAGTCACTGTGATCGAAAGTATCCTCAGATGGGGGAGAAGCAAGAGAGCCTTTCTTTCTATTATCCAGCAATGTAGTTGTTAGAGTAGCAGGGGCAGAGATTGTCACTGCCTGGGAAAATACGGCTGGCAACAGAGTGTTGATCTGGTTGCATGTGGCTTGCAGCTTTACTTCAGCTTACAGAAAAAAAGCTTTACTTTACTTAAAGCTTTACTTTAGCTTACAGAAAAAGACTACTGTCATCACAGATAGCTGCAGATAGGTGTTTAAAATGAAAATTAATAATGCATCCCCATTAATGGTGTTTTCTGGTGTCTTTATCACAGCATGGTTTCTGTAATGTTTTCAATTATCTTGTCAGTCCTCAATGATGGGCAAGGGCACAACATTCTTGGTACCAGAATGGAACAATGTTACTCTTTAAGTGAAAGATGTGTGCGCAAATGTTGAGCGTTGTCAAAATCTAGGTGGTTCTGGTATTCTCATCTGCAGAAATGTGGAAAGGCAGGATTGTTTTAAAACATATCTTCAAATTCAAATGATTTGAGAGATTAATTCAGGAGCCAGTTAAATTCAGTCCTTGCTGTAAGGTAGTAATTGGAGGCAGAGCTTTCCCACACAGCAGAAATCAGATTAAGCATCCTGCTACTTGGTTTTTGTGCATGTCTATTTAACATAGTGCAAAATGTCCTTGCAGTTGTATCCATTTGGTTGTGGCCACCAAATGATGAATAATAGCTATATGGCAGCCTGCTTGGCCTTTGGCTGTTTTTCTAAGTCTCCAAGACAAATTTGGCCATCACAGTGGAAGAGCAGCTACACCCAAGTAAACAGTCTGATTCAGAGTTTCTTTCCCTTGGCTAAATGAAATGTGCACAGGAGAGTCAGCAACCCCCAGTTTGAAGAACACAGGATTCACAAGTAGCAGCCTATTGCAGAAATGCACTGCTTTGCTGAGGGAGGACTTTTTTCTTCCGAGCTGTAATAGCCTTTCTCAAAGCATGACATTTGTTCACCCTTTCAGGGCTGGCAATGATGAAGGTCCTGGTCTCCAAAGACGTTCTGAGCTTTCCCATCATCCTGATGGCTGTGTCCTCTCCCAGGCCCAAAGAATTGTCCTAGGTGCACAGCACATCAGGGTCTCCCAGGGAACGCTGTGTGACAGCCTGCAAGCTGCCCCTTGTTGCCACTAGCCAGGGTTGAGGCTGCTGCTGCACTTCTGTGAAACAATGGGCTCAGCCATATTTCACTGTCAGTGTGGTGACAAATGTCGGCCTCCTGAGACTCCCAGACATATGTAACTTGGCTGGTACTCAATGGCAAAGGTCATGAGTTGTCGTCTTGCATCTCCAAGTTCAATGAGATGGTTTTGTGCTGTGTTAGTCTCTGTGTATTAAGTTTCAGCAAAGAGAGGGTGGTGGAGGAGGAAAGAGATTCTTATCTGGAGTTAGGTGATGTTAAATGTTCTGAATAATTAGATAAGATTGTGTGTGCCAAACAGACTGTGTTTTCTGATAAGACGTCTCTGGTTCCCTCTGCCTCCCTGCCCTCCAGGACATGCATGCATGCACACACCCGCACATTTTAAGTGGTTTCAGGGCTCATTAAGTAAGCTGGGCTGATAGCTGTAGAAAATGTCATTCGTTCTCAGTGGGGCAGTGAATCCATGTTCTGTGCATTTTTGGTAGTCTCAAAAAGTAGCTAAAGTAGGTGAAAATTCACTTTCCATAGTTGATCTTTTTATTTTCAATTCAGACTTCTCAAAGTCTGACTGAGCAGCACACATTGTCTGGGCATAAGCCCAGTGTAAGCTGCAGCAGCTCAGTTTGCTTTCAAAGCTCCTATTGAATTTCTGAAGAGGTGTGTGAATTTTATTGGGAACAGGCATGTAAGGATGCACACAATATCTCCCTGGCCTCCATCTGAAAGGAATCTGGACCAAGTATGAATCATGTTGGAAAATATGATGTGAAGACATAATTGTGCAAGGGTCTCCATATGGACGCAGCTCCTTCTGAGGCTGGATAAGACAGGAAGAGGACTGATTTTACACATTCTTCCCAAGGCCAAGTCCACCCTCATTTAGCTGCTCCTAAAAGAAAGAAAACATCTTCCTCAGTAAAGTGGCATTTTGAATGTTTCTCTCCATACCCTCTCACTTCCCTCACTGCTGTCACTGTTAATAATATTGGATCTATAGTAGTTTATCAGGCAGAATGACTGTAAGCTCTAGAAGCAAACATATAACAGAAGTGGAAATGCCACGGAAATCACAGGAAGATCATAGATAGATAGATAGAATCATAGAGTGGTGTGGGTTGAAAAAGACCACAATCATAATCTAGTTTCAACCCCCCTGCTATGTGCAGGGTCACCAACCACCAGACCTGGCTGCCCAGAGCCACATCCAGCCTGGCCATGAATGCCTTCAGGGATGGGGCATCCACAGCCTCCTTGGGCAACCTGTTCTACTGCGTCACCACCCTCTGAGTGAAAAACTTCCTCCTAATATCTAACCTAAACCTCCTCTGTCTCAGTTTAAAACTATTTTCCCTTGTCCTATCACTATCCACCTTTGTAAACAGCCATTCCCCCTCCTGTTTATATGCTTCCTTCAAGTACTGGAAGGCTGCAATGAGGTCTCCCCAGAGCCTTCTCGTCTCCAAGCTAAACAAGCCCAGTTCCCTCAACCTTTCCTCATAGCAGACGTGCTCCAGCCCTCTGATCATCTTTGTGGCCCTCCTCTGAACCCGCTCCAAGAGCTCCACATCCTTCCTGTACTCGGGGCCCCAGGCCTAGATGCAGTACTGCAGATGGGGCCTCACAAGAGCTGAGTAGAGGTGGACAATCACCTCCCTCTCCCTGCTTGCCACCCCTTTTTTAATGCAGCCCAGAACACCGTTGGCCTTCCGGGCTACAAGCACACACTGCTGGCTCATGTCCAGCTTCTTGTCCACCGGGACCCCCAAGTCCTTCTCTGCAGGGCTGCTCTCAAGAAAATCTTCCCCCAGTTTGTATAAATACCTGGGATTGCCCTGACCCAAGTGCAGCACCCTGTGCTTGGCCTTACTGAACCTCATTAGTTTTTCATGGGCCAACTTCTCCAGCCTGTGCAGGTTCCTCTGGATGCCTTCCCTTCTTTCCGATGTATTGACAGCACTGTTCAGCTTGGTGTCATCGGCAAACTTGCTGAGGGTGCACTCGATGCCATCGTCTATGTTACTTATAAAGATGTTGAAGAGCTGGCTGGCTCCAAGACTGACCCCTGAGGGACACTGCTTGTGACCAGCCTCCACCCTGACACAGAATCATTGTTCACAACCCTTTGGCTGCATCCGGCCAGCCAATTCCTAATCCATCCAACAGTCCATCCTTCAAATCCACATCACTTCAATTTAGAGAGAAGGATGTGGTGAGGAACCATATCAAAGGCCTTGCAGAAGTCCAGATAGATGACATCCATCGCCCTTCCCTTGTCCACCAAAGTCATCACTCATCATAAAAGGCCAACAGATTGGTCAGGCACGATCTGGCCTTGGTGAAGCCATGCTGGCTGTCTTGAATCACCTCTTTGTCTTGTATGTGCCTTAACATAGCTTCTAGGAGGATCTGCTCCATGATCTTCCCAGGCACAGATTGAAGCTCACCAGACTGTATTTCCTTTTCTCACTGGTCTTCCTTTCTCCGTTTCTTAAAAATAGGAGTAATGCTTCCCTTTTTCCAATCACTGGGGACTTTACTGGACAGCCATGATTTTTCAAATACGATGGAGAGTGGCTTCGCAACCACATCAGTCATCTCTTTCAGAACTCTAGGATGGACACCATCTGGCCCCATGGACTTATACACATTCGATTTCATGAGGAAGTCTTGGACTTGTTCCACTGTTACAGTGGGATAGAAACCACTCCCTACACCCTCTCCTAGAGGCTCAGGGTCCTGACAGATATGGGAAGATAGTTTGATTGAGAGATATTTTGAAAAGTGCCACCACTTGAGAGTGCTGCCAGGCTTAGAGGACCATGGCTTCACTTTTAAAATTCATTACAAGCCAGTAGAACTGCTGTCAGTAAAAGCCAGCAAAAATATCTAGGGGTGGACTTGCCATCACTCTTTCTGGACAGATACTTTCTATAGCTGAATAGAAGGACTGTCCTCCGTGCCATACTCTCTGCAGAAGAAAACCTCGTAGATTGTAGAGGAACTGTGTGGAGTGATAATCTGAGCGTGGTTCTTACATGATGTTGGTACCAGGTCCAAGCATGGAGGCTGTGCGCTGCCTTACAGTGGAGGTGTTTGCTGATGCTTCCACCAGCAATGAGGGGATACTGTCTCTTGAGCACTCTCATGGCAGCTTACTTATCACACATACACTTGACAGTTGACTTTGTTGCTCTGATCCCTAGTGATGAAAAAGCAAGATGGGATGTGGGGCTGCAACAGGTCTGTGAGTGAAGCTATGATTCCTGTGGCTGGTGCTGTCCCACTCCTTTTTCAGCAACAGATTATCCAGATAGTGGCTGGTTATGTTAGGTGATGAGAGGGCCATACTCAACAAAAACTGGGGAAGAAGGGAAAAAGTGCAAACATCCACCCGGATTCCCTTCAACGTCTGCTTTTCCAGTACAAATACTCTGAGTGCAAATTAATGTATGCTAGGCATGACAGCATGTCACCCCTTGCCCTCCTTCGAGCTCATACTTGTCTGTGAATCACTGAACTGTTAGATGGAAAGCCACATGTGCTGAACAGCCCCTGCGCCCAGGGCTGTGAGCTGGTGCACAAGGGCAGAGCCCTGCAGGGTGCAGGAGAGGACTCGAGGTCCTGGTGAGCCATGGCTGGCAGTACTTCTCTGTGAACCCTCTGGTGAGAGACATTGAGCTCAAATAAGAGCAGCTTTTTCTCTTGGTGTTTGCACCTGGTATTGATGTACCCTTAAGGAAACAAATACAATTTTGAAGGTCTCCATATGTGCATGACCAGGGGTGCAATGGGAGCAGAGGGGGAGTACATTCTCTACCTCCCAGCAAAGCCAGTGTCTACAGCCTTGCCCGGGGCAAGCTTAAAATAAAAGGAAAGAGAATACTCTTGAAACCTGGGCCATAATTATTATTTATTTCAACAGCAATTTGCCTTATTATGGTGCACAGCATTTGTTACCCGGGCAACAGCTTTCTGTAGAGGCCTGGCTCAAATTAAAGTCAATCGAGCAAGATCTGAAGTCAATATTGGCATTATATTTTAAAACCAAGATACAAGGGAGTCGGCAATTTCACCTAACCATTGTACTTTTTACTGTTGACTTAGGCAGACACAAGGAGCTGTGATGGTCTGTGCCCACGTAATACTTTTCTCTGTTGTGCCTGGTCAATCTGCTCTATGCACATTTGCAAATAAAGTGAATTTTTCAGAATCCTGCTCTTGCCTGAGGCAGTAGGTGTGAGCGTGGCTGAGTGATGTGCTGCACACTGTGAAGAATCGCTCTCCCAGTGCCTGACCGTCTGTGCAGGCCACACACCCTCACACAGGCCTGGTGTCCTGTGAAATAGATGGAGTGTAACATCTTCTAAGGTCCAAGGCAGAATGAAAGCAAAGCAATAGAGCTAAGCACTATAAACTATAAATATATTATTCTCTTCATGAATTTGGCATAAAAATGCAACACAGGTAAACACAGGGAGATTGGAAAATAAACTTTTGGGGGCTAATATCTTTTTTCACGCTTTCTCTCATTTGCTTCTTGCTGGTATTTTTTTCTGTTTGTTTGTTTTTTTGCTTTTGTCATTAAAACATCTACCTTGAAAGACTGAAAGGGCCTAGAAAAAGTAATAGAAGTTTGTAGTGAATGACAGAATAGTACAGCTCAAATATTCTTACCAGACAGTAATCCTTTAATGGGGCATTTTTCCTGCCGATTGTAGACCTATTATATAGATTTGACTGGCTATGAGAGGCTTTCCTCTTTGCATGGGGCTTTTCCTCCTGGCAAGACACTGTCTCTGTTATCTGACCCTTTCTTAAGGCCCTCAGCTGGCCCTTCCGCACCAGGGGCTGATGAAGCATTGGGCTTGTGGTAGCAATGACAGATGTGCTCCCAGCTGCTTTGTGGCTGTCTGTCTGTCCCTGCTGTGTCTGTCCACAGCTCTCTGCAGACAGCGGTGCTCAGGCAGGGTGCCAGCTGCTGGGGCTGGATCCAGTTCTGCATGCTGCTTTTACAACTATCACCCACCTTCTGGTGGTGCTGCTTAAGGCTGCTCCATTTCCTGTCATCCTACCTCTCACAGACCCTCTGAGTGCTGAAGAGAATGGTTCCTAATGTTAGAGCCATGGGGTAGCAAATATTTTGCTGAAAAATCTTCTCTACGATGCTGCAACATGACCGTAAGCTAGTGCCCGCTTTCTGACAGCCTTCACAAGTTCACAGCTGCCAATAAACTGATGGCAGTAAACAACTACAAGCTGCCCAGTGCTGAGGAACAAAGGCATTTTAATAATCTTAAAAGTACTGGCTGTGTTTCACGCATTTGGGTCTTCAAACTTGTGCTTTGGGAAGTTGCTTCAGTTCGTGTTGAAAAAGTGTGATGCCTTTCATGCTAACATGCACCTTGTCTGTTGATTCAGTACTTACTAATAACACCATCAATTACATGTAGGAAGGACTGCTCCATCTCATGCTGATAGAGAATGAGGTATGCATGTTGAATAATTTGCTTCTTGGAAAAGGAACGGAGTTTTACTCAGCTTTGGCGAAAGTAAGCATTTATTTGTTGCTGAGTTTTCCATGAAACTTCCTGATTTCCTACTTCACAAGATGTTAGGAGGTGCAGGGCTTTGGAGGTAACAGGTTTTGGACGAAGTGTTATCACTGGCATTTGTGGCTGTTAATGATTAGCACAAGCTCTTTTCTTCCGAGAACATCCTGGCCATGCCCCAATTTCATAACATGTAAATTCCTCACTTCAGTTTTAATAAGCTATTGAACTGTGTTTGCCACTGGACTGTTGTTATTGGAGCTGCTCGGAAATTATTTTTCTTAATGAAAATTCTGCTTTATGATGAAAAATGAAGCTCATGTTTTCAATTGAGAATGGTTTTGTTTTGTTACCTCAAGTGTCTCATGAGACCAGTAGTCTGCATGCCTCATGCTCCAAACTCTTCAGCTGTGTGGGCTTCTTAAACAAGCCGCTCCTCCCTTGGTGTACTGTTCCCTTTTACTGACCTGCTGTGGGACTCATCATATTATATCTTGCCCAGATAGGAAACCTGGGAAACAGAGGGGGCTGGAGACAGCTACAGTTTTCATGAACCACCACAGGGACAATCCTGAGATGTTTCGGTTTTTAAGGAGAAAAAAAAAAGAAAAAAAAGAAAGAAAGATGATTTAGATTTCTGGTAATCTACGTTAAGGGGAAAAAAAAGAAAAACCAACACAGCAGTAATTAGATTTCTGGTAATCTGTTTCTTGAAAAAACATTTAGTTTTGTCTGGTGAATGGCCAGTTCTCACACAAACGGAATTAATTTTGACTATAAGAAAACTGTGATAAAAAGAGTTTGCATATCAATAATTGCTTTTCCTTTCCAGGGAGCCATGTGAATTCTGTCATAGAGCTGGTCTATGCTGAACCACAACAATGTCTGTAAGACTTATGCTTATGATATTATAAATGGCTGCACTTGAAATAAACATGAACAGAGCGCCGAACACAATGGAAATTAGGAGATGAACTGACCACCAGCTTTTGTGTGCTCACTCTTCTGTTGTGTAATGAACCTGCAGGTTAACCACTTTGCTGATTGGTAACACTGAGCATTATACACAATCCACAATTCCTTTCAGACAATTTCAGAGTGATTTTTTTTCAAGGCATATGGACCTAAAGATATTGCATGAGATGCTTGTTTTTTCTTTTTTTAAACTTCCTTGGGTACAATTTTACAGGGCTTGATATGACTGTCTTTGAATAGCATCAATGTTTTTCTGCATTTGTTCTTATTGGTGTGATATGTTATTAGATTTCGTTAAAAGAAATATGTTGTTTTTAACTCAGAGCCTGCAGTGTTACTTCAGCTGCCTTTCAGCAGCAGTTCTGGTGTTGCACTTCCAGTTACCCTCCTCTCCCAGGTTCAATCTGCTCTTCAGGTTGCTCATGCTGCTGTTTGCACAAATAGGATGTTCTCCAGCATTCAAGCTCTTTATTGCAAGTCTCTAAGTTGTCTGAGTTAAACTCTCTGGATTTTCCTCCTCACCTTTTTTTCTTTTTAATCAGGCACTTAAGTAAGTTTTACAGTGCCAAGAAGAAAAAAATGGGGAGAAATTTTGTTCTATACACACTGTGAATTCAAAATGCGTTTGTGTACATTATGCTCAGTTCCAGTTTTGCTTCATCGATGAGAATGAAAGATTTTCCACCTGTAACAAAACATCTTGCCAGGCCTCATGGCTTTATCTGAAACGCTTTATGCATTTCTGATCTCTGTTAAACGTGTTTTCAGTGTCAGTTGAGCTGTTTGCTGAGGTACTCTCACTTCTTCCTGCCCCTCCTTTCTAATTCCCCAGCAGTAGAAGAGGAGTTCTTTGGTAAGTGGAAGCCAAGAGTAAAATTTTCAAGGTTTCAGGTCAACCAAGATCGGACTGATGGAGTTTAAGCATGTTAGTTGTATTTATCCTATAAACAAGCCATCGTGCCTTCCATGGTACCTCATAAGTCTTTTGTTTCTCCCTCCTGCTCCTTTGAGACTGATGGAGCAGACAACACTCACTGACTGACTCCTTTGATGTCAACGGGATGAAAGCCCTGGCTGAATTGGGCTCTTGAGATGACTTAGAGTATTAGTTTCTGATTGCCTTAATAAAGCTACTGTAGCAAATCTACATCTTCCAGGATAATTTAAATACAGGAACTGTCTTTCTCATAGTGGTATTGTGTAATTATATTGTGCCGAGGAAAAATAGCCCTCTGATGCCTTCAGGATATTTCTGGAAGCAGCTGCTTTACAATACTCATTTTGATTGCTTTTCAGATAGGTAAGCCCATTGGTTTATCTATCACACAGTCGGTCTGGCTTCCTTTGTTATACATGACTACATTGTGTGTGATCTACCTTTGATTTAAGGAGCTAGAATTGGCTGGCTGAAGGTAAGCAAACCGGCATCCATACTATGAAACGTGAGCACAGGAGCTGCAGTGTTAGTTCCCACTTTTTCTCTCTGTTCACGTGTGATCAAATCCCACATTCAGAGATGCTAATTGCTTTAAAGACCTAGATCTTTTCCTTCTGCATGGACAAGACAGGTTTGCTTTCTCCTGAATCCTGCACGTATTCTGCACTTGCAGCCTGTTGAACAGCTGTGCTGCTGCTGTGTTGCTGTGAGCAGAGACAGTTACGTGACCCTGAAGGTGCCTCAATGGTTCTGCGGTAAAAAATTGGGATTAGGAAATAAGCAGTTATTTATCTGCTAAATAGAGCATGGCATTTTCTGAATAACATAAAGACCCATGTATTTACTGTACAGGCATAGTTTGGAGAACAGACAAACCTTTTGGATAGCACTTTTATAAGTCATCTGTTCTGCCCAACATAGATAAGAATGCTGATTTTTGCTTTCCAAAAAGTTGCAGTAACAGCAAACCCCTAGACATTTTTGATGCTTATTTCATTGTCTCCAAACAATTACAAACAAAAAATTGCTAAAAAACTTCTTGAAGATTAAAATTAATCTATTTATGTTTAATTGGACTGTGTTTTAAAAATCATGACATGAACCCTTACTCCTTAGGTAGATTTAAAGAAAATAAAACTACTGAGACTATCACTGAATAGTATTGACATTTTTAATTGCTTGCTGCTTATATTCTAGGCTTAGCATCTGTAACTGAATATTCAACAAAAAATCAGCAAGGTTTTCTTGCTAGACTCTTACTGTAGTGTACATAATGTAAATTAATTCTTACTTCCAGCTGCTAGTAATCCAGTTGATATTCAGTACTTAGAATGCTGAATCTGTGAGAGAAACTTATCCCTGCACAGGAAAGCCCCTTCAACTTCTGTACAATACTAAATAAATAATGTGCTAATCTTTCAGCAGTGTCACCACTCTTGCCTGTCAAGCAGTGCTTCAACACCTTGCAAACTGCCTGGTAGAAACGAGGCCTGTTAGCTCTGCCTAAATGAAAAGCATAACTTCATTTACAGGTCAGAATAGTCCTTCAAGCAATCTGTCAGGCTGTGAGCAGAGGGCCCTGTGCTGCAGCCCTGCCACCATCCCCACAGCCAGCAGCAGTGCCCTCATGGAGGGTTTCTTGCTTGGCACGTATGTAGGCATCCATGCACTCTGCCTCTTCCTGTTTATTATAAAAATATGTCTGAAAAGCCTTTCTACCCTACCTGCTGTTGTAAAGCAGCAAAATGGGATAGCCACCCATGGTTCTGATTTATATAGAAATTCCGGATATAAGAGATTGCACAGCAGATTGTCACTGACCTGCTCCAATTTAAGCTTGGGTGGCAGACTATTCTTTTCCTTTTCCTTTTGTTTTCTTTTTTTTTCCTTTTTTTTCTTTTTTTTTTATGTATGAACAACAAAAGGAGGAATACAGGATGAAATAAGAAGGCAGATGTGGAACTGAACTTTCTGTTATCAGCAGCTAATTCCTCTTTTTGCTTTATAACCTATGATGCCCAGCCTCCAATGGTTCTGAAGAGGGACTTGCAGAACCATGATGCCTGCCTTGTATTTTGCCCTTTTGAATGTATTCATATTTAATCAATTGCATATTTTCCCAGATGCTGCCTTGCTTGCAGCTGTGGCAGCAGTGTGTAAGAAGAGTCTTTGTAACTTCAATTAAATAAAGTACAAATGCAAAGGGTGCGGAAGCTGTTTGTTGAGGACAAATGCATTCAAGATGAGAGATGTGGTATTTTCCTGTGTTGACCCCTAATAATTTGCGTAGATCACCCACCTTACTTTATCCAATAGGTAAATTGTTGAAGACCACGTTTCTCCCCCTAAGGGCTTTGGACAAAACTCATTAATGTTTAATAAACATTTTCAAGTGCTTTTGTAAGATCATCCTATTCATAGTGGGTCACACTGCTGAGACCTACGGATAAGGTACCTTGTAACGAACAACTATTACTGTAGTATTATTCACTTTCAGGCACAAATATTTTGGTAGAGTATAAACAATGATGGCATTTTTGCAATGAGCAATTTATCATTTTTTAATGATTTAATTTAATGAAATAAGCAAAGTATTATTTCAAATTGAAACAGCATTAATTCTACAGCAATTACATTCATTTTTTTCCCTTGACAAATCAATCAAAATTTTGACACTGATAGCCAGAGATCTTGTAATTAAATTCTTATGACACATCCCAGCTCTGACAGCCTCCCTGCCTCCCCATGATGCGAGTCTTTCCTATCAGTAAAGCCTGAATTTTCTTCTCTCCTCAGCCTTAGTGGGTTATTACCTATTTCTAAATACTCCCAAAGTGGGACAGATGCATCTGTATGGGTCAGCTGTTGAGGGCTCAGCACTGGGATGTGTGAGAGTTATATATAATTACCTGATGGGAGGATGCAAGGAGGATGGAGCCGGGCTCTTTTCAGTGGTATCCAGTGCTAGGACAAGAAGCAGTAGGCAGAAACTCTGAACACCAGAAAGCATTTCTGTGCTGTGCAGATTCCCCAGAGGGGCTGTGAATCTACACCTTGGAAATCTTCAAAAGAACCTTGTTTGAGCAGACATTGGACCAGGTGGTCTGTAGGGGGCCTTTCCAACATCAGCCATTCTGTGGTTCTGTAATTCTGTAATTCAAATATTTTTATCCTGTTCTATTTTTCAGTCCTAGCACTGCCTAATAGATGTTATGTTTGTTTACAAAAGTTCTGAAAAAAAACCCAAAAAACTAACAACACTTTTTGAGAGAGACATCCATGCAAAGATTTCTCTATCTTACACATTTTAAAGCCAACTCTAAAGGCAGGGTAAGGACTTCCAGATCTGTAGGAATTTTCATAATTTTAGGCAACAGATCACAGAAAAACATTTGAAAATGCATGTTATATGAAGCAGAAAAGCTGAAATGATAACTGACTTGTTTCAACACCACAGAAATTAATTTGTGGCTGTCTTTTTGATTTACAATTCCAATGAAATTAAAAAGTTCCTGTAGAATATTTTGATGTATCTGAAGCTCTCTGATGTAAAATATACAACAGTGATTGGAATACTGAATCCTGAGAATGATTCCTGGGGCTATTTGACCTTGAAATTCTCGTTCTTAAGAGAAATTTTGAAGCATATTTGCTGGATGTTGGTAATCCACGTAGGGTATTTCAGAAGAAGTGCATGGCATTGTCCTCTGGTAAAGCTTTTATTCTTCAGGTGTCTAAGAAAGACAGCCTGCAAACACTGTAAATAAAACATTTCACTAAGGATTTACCTCAACACTCTATCATCAGTTTCTGTAGCAGGATGACCAGCAAGGTAACAGAGGATATTGTTTGGCAGGAAGTGCATTTCAGTTGCTGAGGAGTGTTTCCTTTATTAATTACCGGTGGGGAAAAAAAACCTCACCACTCTTTCAGAAGGCAAAAAGCCTGTGATTCATAAGATTATCAAAGACCCACAAGATATTCATGCTTGAAAGATTAAAACGAATCAATTTTAAGCACAGGTGCTTGATATCCACCAGAAGGGAGAAGAGAAGAGGCTACCTGGCCTATCTGTCCTCATGTAAGCATGAATAAAATCTACATTTGCATTGAGTTCATAAGTGGAGAAGATCTGCTGAAGAACTATAGCCCTAGCTAGGCAAATACATAGCATTTTTCTAACTACGTGTAAAAGCCTGTTTCATGTTAACCTGAAATACCTTTCAAGAATTCTGAAGACAATAAATAACACTGTCCTTGATGCTTTGTAAGAAATGCTGAGGCTCTAAGCTGGTCACTTTCTTTACTATGGAAATGAAATGAAATACTAAAATGTAGGTCAGAGATGGCCTAGGAATGCCCTTCTTCTGCAGAGATTGAAGACTGTGAATCCCTACTGCTAGAGCCAGAAGATGGTAGCTAGCATAAGGGAGATCTACACATTTACAGACTGTGGAGCATTAAAGATTAAACTGTTCACTGCTCCCATTCAGTTATGACTGGAGTTAGTCTCTCATCATAAGAAAAGGGTTAAGATACGATAGCGCTGGCAAACAGCTCACAGAGTGGCCCTTCTTTTCAGAATTGTTCCTGCTCCACTCTCTAAAAGCACATGAGACTTTTCCTAGCTATAGGGACAACTTTCTGGACCTTAGCATTCTAAGGAAACACAGAAGTAAAATGTTCCTTCACAAATTTTGTGAACATAGAAGGAAATTTCTTTTGCAAGCTTTCAATTTTGCATGACACTTTTTGAAGTTCTGCCAATTGTATCAACAGCAAAACAACATTGGATTGTTCATAACAGTGGTTAAAAATATGATACACTTGTCCCACAAACTGATCACATTGTTGACCTTTGAAGCACAGCCACAGTATAATTGCAATGAAATGCACTCCCTTTGGCTACTGGAGGTCCCTGGTTCTCACTGACACCTGGAGCAATCCTAAAAGTCCAAGAGCAGTGATCTAGATGCAGAAAAATCTCTGAAAGAGCAGCTGAACCCTTCTTCACTGAAGATACAGGCTGAGACAGCGAAGGGCCTCAGCTTTGCCCCCTAGCGCCAGCAAAGCCTGAGCACTGCCCTCTGAGCTTGGAGCACTGACCTGGCACAGCAGCCACCCGATAGTGACAGCAGCTCCTGTCACCTCTTATCTTTTCTGCAGCTCAAGGACCAAAAGCAAAAATCTCACCACAGAGAAGATCTGAAGAAGATGTCTTCCGAGTGCCTGACAAAGCCTTGACATTTCATTGCTATTCTCTCTCCACACTGTAGAGGATACAACCAAAGCCTGTATGCAACGACTGCAACCAGAAGTTCAGGATTAGGTCTATGTTTGCCCCTTCTGGCACCCAGTATGAATCTTTTGAGAATCACTAGGCTCTTAAAACAGCTGCAGAATCTTCTCTTTAGGCCCTGGGCTGCTGATGTCCTAAAAAGACCTCTTAGAGATACCACTGAAAAACTTCCAAGCATGAACCCAGCTTGCAATCTACAGTTGCACGGGATTTTGTCAGAGTACTGCAGTCTTATACTTCAGGGAAATGAGGATGATATGAGCAGAAGTGTTAGCTGCACTATCACTGTTCTATGAATCAGTGCTGATGACAGCTGTTTGTCAGATATGTTTTATACTCAGCAGCAAACAACTTCCAAAGCTGTCTGTTGATAGCTTGCTAATCTGAATTTCATTAGCTAAACATTTCCTATCATTTCATTCAACATGGGAATCATCGCTTAGCATGATTCTTAGTGAGAGATTCAGGCTCTTCTTTCTTCCTAGCAGACTGTGCTCAGTTATGTTGACCAGTAGTTTCTTCTGTTACCTTGCACTAATGGCTCCAAAGTCCAAACAAGATTGCCTAAATCCAGCAAATGTGTACTAAGTGGCAACACTAACAACTTAACAAAGCAGTTATAAGCAGTAAGTTACTAAAGTCAAGTTGTCTCTCTTTCCTTAGTTTTCTCCTTAATGGTCTCATTAGTTTTTGTAGTTGAGTATAGCAGTTAATGGCCTCAGCAATAAATCCCGCACAGCGAGGTTTTAAATCATCAAGGTAGATCTGTGCTACTGGTTTGTTTTGTTATTTTTCATGTTGACCTCTGCAGCCTTTATTTAGGTCATGCTCCTTTAATTTTAACTGTTTCAGAGTCAGACAGGCAGTATCTAATTTTGAAATATTAAATCTCAACCACATACACGACAGGTCAGTGCATGCTCCAGGCTCTACAAAATGATGTATAAAGACTTTCCAGGCATACAGTCAGTCAAAATTGATGATAAAAACAAGGTTTCATTGTATTTGTCATTTGAAGCTCAAAACTTTACTATTGGAGTTTTATCAGCAGCCCAAAGAGGGACTTTTAAAGCATCCATCACCACCACACGACTTGAGGAGTGGAGAGCTTTAGGCAGAGCAGCAGGGAAAAGCAATACAAACCTTGAGGTTGATAGCAATTTGCTTGACAGAAAGATCCTTCATCGCAATCTCAGGACCCACATACTACAATAATAATCAGATTTTTAACAGAGATTGCTGCCTTTTGTATTTCTTTTTTCTTGACAGGTTTCACGTCTGATTCACTGGGGAGTTTATTGAGTTCAGGGGTGTTCAGCCAGCGTTCAGCTGGAGCAAAGCAGCCATGAATTATGCCCTCAGCACACTCAGTGCTGCAGCCACTAACACTTGATAATGTTGTCTGGAAATCCAGTAGAATGATTTAGTCAAACCATGCTTCTATTTCATTTTTATTAAACCTGGCTCTCTGCCGAAACTCCTGCCATTTTGAGCAGTGAACTTAGGCTAGAAGGTATTGCTTTACTCTGAGCATTTGTAACCTCTATTGATCTGCTCAGGTAAATGCAGAGTAAAAAGTCTTTCTTATTGATGGGGAAAATATTACTTCTTTGTTGTTTTTCAGTCCACAATCATCTGTCACATTCTGCTGGATAAATCCCCTTAAGTACTATTTCTTGTTCTAGGCCTGGAAATCCCACCTGCACTCATTGGGTGGGATCCAGGTGCTTTTCCATATAGAGGAATTGAGACTCTGACTTGCAGCACTTTCTGCCTTTTTAACTTCTAAATACTCCCATTTTGCATGAATACAACCTGCTGTGGCCACTCGGAATGGGGGGTATCTATCTGTAGCTTAGGACCCCATGTCTGCCCCTGGGCCTCATATCCCCCTGCAGTGCCAAGGGGCTGGCCGTGCCCCCAGCTGTAGGGTGCATGTCATAGCTAGCGACCTTTCAGTTCTGTTTTTCTGCCTAATGCTTGGCATCTCTAGTCCCTGCATCTGACAGTTCCAGCAGAGTAAATAAATAATTCCATGCCTGTCACAAGCATCATGACCCAGTCGTGGCTCAGTGAAGTTCGCTCAGTGCCTCTGCCCTGCAAAAGCTGCGATTTCAGTGCCCTTTTTACTCCTGTGCCTTCTGAGGCAGAACAAGCTCCCAAGGTTTTCAGTCAGTGCATGGCTGTCATGTTTCATTTTACCTGACACACATCAAGGTGATACCTTTGGCAAGTGTGTTCTCCTATGCCATTTGTTGATTTCTGCTTCATAATTCCACCTACTGGGACCAAAACTGTGGCTACGTTGGCTATTCACTATCTGGTTTCTGTGTTTAAACACAGATTTTTAAAGTTATTGGCATTTATAGATTGGTATTTATCTATGTGTGTTCCTGTGTGCATGAGTATGCATTTGCTTCTATTGTTTATTCATCTCTGGGTGGAATGTCAGCTTGTTCATGTGTATGTGTTTGCATACTGAGGGTAACATCATTTGTGCCTCTGCATGCATGCAAGCAGGTTGTTATGTTCATCTCTTTGTATGTAAGCCGTGTGATCCTGTCCAGGTTACAGGGAGATCAGCTGATGGTTTTCTCCTCGGCATGCAGCATTTATCTGTCTGCATGTTAGCATTTCCCAGCAGCTGCCATGTGAATCATGCATTATGTAAGGAAGGCAGCACTGCTTCCCAGTGGAGAACATGTATTTTAGGTTTTCATTTTCTGAAACGAATTTGCAATAGTGCTCTGCCATTACAAAAGAAAAAAAAAATGAAATTGTTTTGCCTGACTAAACTATTAATTTAGATCGGGAGTAATGGCATGCTTAGCACTTAACATTTCTTCATTTGGTGGATGGAATCCATCTCATTTGTTGTTGGAAATTTTAATATCAAGTTAGTCCAATTTGGTCATCTTGGCTCTTTCTGTAGACACTGAAACCTAATACAGGTCCAGAGACATCCTCCAAAGACGCTCCATCCTATAGCAGATGCCTAAAGCAGTTGGCAGGACAGCTGTTTATGGACAGGTATTTGTAGTAAGTACTGAATCTTGCTGGCTTTTGCTTTCCTGTTATATGGGGAGGGCTTACTCACCTCTTTATCTGATGAGGTGAGTCCTGGGACTCCAGAAGAGCAAAAATAGCTGAACTAAGCCTAGCAGTCTTTATGAGTTTCATGACCACAGTTTTCCAAGCCTAGCATTTCCAAGCAAGTTTTTCAAGCCTAGACATGGCTGGATAAAAAGCATTAATAGGAGTGGACTCAGTCATATATGAACTATAAATGGCACAGGCATTTAATGGCACAGATCTGGAGGGAAGCTTCAGAAGACCATGAACCAACCCCAAAGCCAATGAAATCCACTCCCTTCAAATTCACAGGCTCACAGCCAATCCTACAGGTGAATGGTGATTATCTTGCAAATGATGAAGCTGCCTGATCTTTAGTACAGGGTGAAGGCCAGCAGCTCATGTGTGTGTTGTGCTAGAACTGTTGTGCAGGTAAATAAGACCTCAGTGCTGTGGCACTGATAAGCCTGATGTAGAATTTAAAGCAGCTGTCCCCAAAGGAGCATGAAGTTGGCAAGAGTAAACAGCACGTCCCAGGAGATAAATGATGCCCAAATTTGGGAAATTTCTCCCATTTGCCTTCCGATCTTCTACAGTATTTTTGTAAAGAAAGATAGCAATCCAAGGCAACTCTGGTACATTTTGCCCATTTTGTAGGTATTAGGACATAGAATAGAAAAAAATCTGCAATAAGCAAAATGACCACATGATTGTCATCCAGTAGAAGTGAACCCCAATGGCTTTATAATAACCAAAAGGGTTTAGAAAATCCAACAGGACACTCACATTTGGAGAAAAGTTTAAGAGAGCTCTGCTTTTTTTGGCCTTGATACTCTAGAGACAATCTGTAACTTTATTGATTTGGGGAAGCACATTTATTTATAGAGCAGGAAGGGTTTCTATGAGTTGCTACTATACATTAAAAAATTCTAGAAGTTGACTCTTACTGCCTTCTAGACCTATGTGTTGTGTGTTTGTAATAAACAACAAACTGTTTATCCTCATGACGGGTACCAAAATGACACAACTGGGGGAAATAATTGCCAATACTTATTTTTAAGAGCTGAGAATCTTTATTTTCTTGTGAGAATTCACTGGACTATGGGTGGAATTGAATCCAGCTCCATGTTTTAATAGGAATGTTTTGGATTTGGCTGATTTTAGTATTCTAAATATGGAAATGTTTCAGATAAATGCATTTATTTTTAGGGCAGTAATACCAATTTGTCTCAGGCATGCCTCATAGCTGCAGCTTTTGCAGCTTTTCTTTATCCTCTCTGCCCCTTCTCCTCTATCACTGCATGGACTCCTGACTCCTGACACACCCATGACTCCTCAGAGCCTCTGCCTTTGGGGATCTATCATGCTGTATTTCCTTATCTCCGAGCAGCACATCTCTTTTTGTCTGGGGTAAACCTGGGAGTAAAAAAGGGAATGAAGAAATGCAATAAACTTAGAAATTCTCTCTCTCCTGTTCTTCAGTCTCAGCAGTGCTCCTGCTCTCGCTCCTGTATCTTATCTTTCATGCTGTCATGCCTCACTCAGAAGATTTGACTCATGCGTTGGGAACTACTGCTTTTGGTGATGACTTGTTACTTTTTCTCTGCTGTTTATCATGTCTGAGCTAACTCTACAGCTTTCAGCTGCTGCCAGGTTGTCAACACTGGATTCAGCTGTTCTCATTGTACAGACCAAGTGTAGCAACAGCTTTCAGAGAGCAGCATCTGATAGCTCACAATTCCCTGCTCCTCTCCTTCACCAAACATGCCTCAGCCCTTTCCTGGAGGGGTCTGGCTCCTTTTTTTCCCTTGCTCCTCTCCTTAGTAACTGGGACTGCCAGCCTGGGAGTCTGTGGCAGTGCTGGTGTGGAGCCATGGCTTAAGGCAGAGCTGGAGTTCCTGCTTCCCATCTGGTTCCAAGCAGCTGGCGGGTGGTAACAAATGCCAGTGTACAATGGCAAGAGCCTGCTCCTGCTGTATGTGTTTGTGCCCTGTGCACCTCTGTGCTGGGCAGCTGCTTTCTTCTCCTTCCTAATGAGCATCTCCAGTGGCTCCCATAAAAACGCATTTTAGTGGGCATAGTAGCCTGCAAACAATGGTTTGCATTGCGGTGGCTTGCATGCCAATGTCAAAGTATCCAAATGAACAAAGCAGTTTAGCTAGGAATACATCTTATCTGCATTTTGCAGAGAGGTTGGGATGAGATGCCAGATGGATATCTTGACTAAGAATCAGGAATGAACACAGTAAATATGTATCTATATATTTTCTTGTCAGCATATATAACACAACTCAGTGCCTAGAACACACCTGTGATATTTACCTCTGGTGTTTACGTATGAAGTGCAAGTACCTGAGAATGAAGCAGACTACCTGCAGGGTGGTCTTTCTGCAAGGTTGTCATGTTTTCAAGCACTGGAAAAGTATCATAGAATCAGTAAGCTTGGAAAAGATCACTATGATCACCTGGTCCAACCATCAACCCTTCCCCACAGTGTGCACTAAACCACATCCCTCTGTGCCTCATCTACTCGTGGTACTCGTACTACTTTCTTGAGCACCCCCAGTGGCAGTGACTCCACCACCTCCCTGGGCAGCCTCGTCCAATACCTCACCACTCTTTCTGAGATGAAACCTTTCCTAATACCCAATTTTTCCTAATATCTAGCATCTGGAATCATACAGCAAGTCTTTACAATGGAAACACGTTAAAAACTTTCCTGATGGGATGTTTTCAAATAAAATGGAATATTTCATCCTAGGAGCATGTTTGTTTGGATCCTTACTTAAGAAAAAGTGAGGATTTTGAAACTTGGTATGAAGAGGAAACAGCAACTATATCAAAGGCGGGGCATGTCTTTGATATCCCTGCCTGCTTGTGATTCTGTACAAGTCCTCTGTGACGTTTGAGTTACCTCAAGGAAATAGGAGCAGCTTCCCAGCCCTTGCTCCTGCCCATCTGGCTGAGGGGCCGTGTGCTCCTGGCCAGGACCTCACATCCTGGGGGCTGCTGGTGTGTGGCATTTAACCAAGGAGAGCAGCTGCTGCTGGCTGCAGAGCCAAGACTTGCCCAGTCCCCGACTGCGAGCTTGTCATATAACCTAGCACCATAACAGAGATAATAACATTTGCCCTTCTTTAGAAATTACTTTCAGATCTGCCAAAGAAAAGAGCCTATTCAAATGCAAAGCCTGATCTTCTATTATTAATAGATGTTGTGCCAGAGTCATCAATCTGTTCCTGATGCCCAAGTGCTGCTCTGAAAGCAGAATCTGCCTGCTTGATTTAGCCCAGCTGCCAAGCTGGGGCCTAGGGCTGTTTCATGATATTGGGAACAGCACGAAGCAACCAGATGTTAACCAGCAACAGCTCAAGCCTGTAGCCCTCTAAAACACAAGCAAATGTGCAACTGCCTACAGCTGGCTGCCAGCAGCATTGCTGGGCTCCTCAGAGAATGAGTTGTTCATGTAAAAAATGGTGATTACCAGTAAAACTACCACCTCCTGTGGGAATACTTTTTAACCATGCCATAGGACTCTTAGGGATGGCAGCTCCGTGCTAGGCCAGGGAGCATGACACAGGGCTAGGCCAGCTCTACCATCACTCCAGCACTGCCTGGCAAGACCCCAGACAAAATTCCAGGGTACATAGGAAGAAAAAAGAAGCCTCCTTTCAAACAGAGAGTGCTACTCTGACTTGGTTTCCATACTAGTGGCAGGTGGGAGATGTGCCTGTCTAATGTGTGCTGTGCTTTCTTCTGCCTGCACTCTGCAGGTGCAAAAAGCCCCGTTGGTTTCGGTCATTGCTGGATCCATACTTGCTGTCCCTGGAGGGGAGCGTTATGAGATTACTTTCCCCTCCTTACAGTAACCGATGACTCTCAGAAATGCTTCGATTAGGGTAAAAGCAGAGAGCACATTTCCACTGATCGAGTGCTCTACAAACATTTGTTTTGCAGATGAAATGGATGTGCAAGGAGCTTTGCTTCCCAATATGTTACAGCCTGTTTATTCTGATTTCTTGCTTTCAGCACATACGGAAATACTTCTTTATTCCAAGCAACATGCAAGCAGGTGTATCACGGCAGGCACATGACTGACCCCCTTTAAGCTGGAGGGAGCCGTGTGTGAGGGTGCTCTGGTGAAATATCGAGAATAACGCTGTAAAGGATGAAGGCGGACCCGCGGCGCCCGGTTCCCCGCGCTGCGCGCTCTGCCCAGCAGGTGGCGGCCGCGCCGCGCCCTCATGGCCGTACTGCGGCTCCGCGCCCCGCGCTCCCGCCGCTCCCTCAGTGCTGCGCTCCGGAAGCGCGCGCGGGCGCGCGTCGTCGCGGAGGGCAGAAAATATCCTCGAAACGCTCTTTCCGACTGCACCTCATCAGCGCTCTGTGCTCAGGCTCCACACGTTGTGCCCTCGGTGCTGAATTTCCCCAAACTGCGCCCGCAGCTCGGACGGGGAAACGGCCTGCAGGGCTGCCCGGGTGGCTGCGCCTTCGCCCCCGTGGTGACTTTCAGTGCCTCAGGGAAAGCGGGGTGGCAGCTCGTTCCTGTGGGCCTAATTGGAGAGCCTGATTTTCGGCTGGCTAAGATCTGTATCATTCATTACATGTTAGAAGAGGACACCTTTTATGATGTCCCCCACTTTGGGGAGGGATTTTCCTTGGCTTATTTCAGTTTCTGTTGATGTAACTTGGAAAAAAATTCCAATGGTTTTGGTGGAAACAGGATCAAATAATCTGGGATTCTCGGAAATGCTCCTGCTTTCCAAGAAACATCTTTCTTTGGAGATCCAGAGAGCTCTGTCTTTCACAGAACTCCAGTGCTTCTTTGCTTTTGGTGCTGCAAATGCATTATATCAGAAGTAAAGCACGGCGTAAATGAGATTACGCACTGAAATCCCTACTCAAATAGATTAAATTGCACAGCATTTAAATATCTTGAATTACTATTTTTTCGTCCTGTGTTTCATTTCTTTGCCCAACATCTGGAATTTATTGAACTGCATGAGCTATCGTTGGTTTGATTCATTGTCTTCAAGGAGTTGGCATACACTCGGCTCACTATTTAAATACGGATTTCTACTACTTACTAGCAAATCCTGGAGCTGTAAACACTTCTCAGTTTTTATATCTCTACAGCATTGCTGTGACTTGAGAGAACCACTCAGAAAGCAAAGCTATTTTCGGGTGTCTCTCTGGTCAGTAGGGAAAAATGTTCCCCTTGCAGAAGAAAACTGTTTCTCTTCTGCATGAGTCACAACTCTGCTTGTATGCGCACAGCGAAAGATTTCCAGCTTCTCAGGCTTTGCTGGCATTCGGGGTAGCTTTCAGCCAGCCAAGATTCACATGTGGAAACTAAATATGGTCATAGGGTTACACTCCCATTTTTTGCCCATTACTCAGGCCCCTGCATGGTGTATTTTGGTGCCTACTCCCTTTCTGCCACTCTGCATCTCTCACTGCAGTTAGTTTACTCTGTGGTTAAAGCTAGTGAGATCTTAGACAGCACCAGTTACTAATGAGCAGTGTGTTCCAAGCTCTGCTGAGCAGTGCCATATAAATGAAAGAGCCTGTACTAATCCTGGGAGGGAAGCTGAAGCCCTGGTACCTTTGTGAAGCTCCATGCTAGAGGAGGCTGCTTGAAGTCTGCTCCAGCTTGAGCTACAGTCATTGCCACAGCTCCCATGGCAGAACCTGCCAAAAATAGAAAAGCAAGAAGGAGGGAACATGTTGTGTTGGTTTTTTTTGTTGTTGTTGTTGTTTGTTTGCTTTATTTCCCTGAAACAAAACAGCTTATATATTTTCAGTAACAAGAAGTCAGAGGGACATTTTTATAATTATATACAACAGTCAGAAGGATTCTGATGTCACGGGAACCAGAAAAACACATCCTAAATTATACCACATTTCACCAGGGAGATTAATGAGTGAGCCAAGGCGTATTTAGGTTCCTGTGAGTGTATTTGACCCCTGCTTGGGACCAGTCAACATGTGTGGCCACGGAGAAAAAGCAGTGAGCTCAAATTGGTAGGGTCCCTCAGCTAGAGACATAGTGACACAGTGACACAGTGACACAGATCTCAGGTGCTGGCTCCTTCCCATTGGCCCTCCGGGGAAGATTTTGTCCCCTCCTCATGGGCTCTGTGGACCTGCTGGGTGCAGTGATGATCCTGACTGTGTGCTTTAGGCTGGACTTTGACTTCCTCAACTGCCTTCTCTGTTCTTCCCGCAGAATCATGGAATGGCTTAGGTTGGAAGGAACTTAAGGACCCCTCTGTTCCAACCCTGTGCCATGGACAGGTTGCCACCCACCAGCTCAGGCTGCCTGGGGCCCCATCCAGCCTGGCCTTGAGTGCCTCCAGGGATGGGGCACCCACAGCTTCTCTGGGCAGCTGTGCCACTGCCTCACCACCTGAGTAAAGAAATTCTGAGTAAAGAATTTCTGCCTAACATCTAATCTAAATCTCCTCTCTTTTAGTTTAAAGCTATTTCCCCTTCTCATATCACTATCTGACTGTGTGAAACAGGGTCCCCCTCCTGCTTATAAGTTCCCTTCAAGTACTGTAAGGCAATGAGGTCTCACCAGAGCCTTCTCCAAGCTGAACAAGCCCAGAAGTCTCAGTGCTATGCAGGGACACAGATGTTGGAGCCTTTGCCATCACAGAGGTAACATTTGCTTTATTTCCAATTTTCACCTTCAGCCTCCATTGTGAGTTCATTACGTGGATATTTGAGGCTGTGTGACCAAAGGGATCTACAAATGAGGCCCATTTTCAGCAAGGCCTTTACACAGTGATACCTGCATAAATTCTCCCAGCAAATTAAATGAGACTACATACATGCTTGGTTAAATTGGACTTATGTTCTGGCTGGATTACAATTTTGCTTGGGAGATACTTCCTTAGCTGGTGGTTTACTATTGCACTGCACAACCTCCATATGACTTTGTGGCTTGCTGCAGTATTTCTGTTCAAAACCAAAGCCATGATTGTTAAACAATAGCTGTGGCAACGGCATGAATTAGCAGGCTTGACCTGGAAGTATCTGACAAAAATATTGCAAACTTGTTTAGATTGTGATTAATTTTTGGTGCAGTTTTTGTGTTTAATGGCGAATAAGTTTCTAGTAACTGAAACACACACAAAATGATTATAACTTTAATTGAGCAAATAGAGATTATTTCCTGGAGAGATTCCACACACTGGAAAGCCACAGTGTTTTGAGTTTAAATTTACATCAGATTCACCATGATCACATCACTGCTCTGTGGCTTTTAAGGGGTTCCTGTGGCAGAACTGGTTCCAGCTTCAGTCTTAGGTTTGTGTAACACAGACTTGAGAGAGAAAATGGTCTCAGTGTTGGAAGAGGTTTGAACTAAGAAACTGTATTTCTGCCAGTGAAGTGTTTTTATTTCTGTGAAGTGTATAAATATTTATTCTAGAAACAAAATTGTTTTGTGAGAACTATTCCATTTCATGCCCTTTCTCCAGACTATTGAGCTGTCTTTAGAAATATTCAGATATGCCTTATACCAATTATTTGCACCTGTTACATTTCTTATGCAGAATTAAGTCACTGATTCTTTCACAAAGCTCCTAAGGAACTTACTTCCTACCTCAGAATATCAGCTGGTGTTTATATGTAGTGAAATGTGATACTGCTTGCCATGAAATGGGGTCAACACGGCCACTCATATGAACTGCAACCATCCACATAGCCTTGTTTGACAGGAAAATGATTATTTCTTGAGATAAAAGTGTTATTTCTTGACTTGCTTTCATCAGTAGTTGTGTCTGGTAACCCAGCAGGACAGCTTAGCTGTTGGGAACAATTCAAAATCTGCATTTGACACACTGCTCATTGGGCCCCTGCAAGTGAGATCATACACTAAAAGAGCTGGATCTAGTGCCGATGTCATTGTCTGATGGGCATTTGGAAACACAGTATGAAAGAGCAATACAGTGGCTCTCTAGTAATTGTGAGCTGATTTTGTTGAGGCTTTCTGCATGTGGAATAAAGGCCTTTTGCTTCTAGATGGTGTTTGTAAACAGAGACAGAAATGAATGTAAGCTCCATCTAGGAGAAGGCTGTGAAATAATGTTGAACAGGGAGGAAGGTAAGTAGAAGCATAATATCATAACGTTATAGAATAGTTTGAGTTGGGAGGGACACTTAAAGGTCATCTAATCCAACTCCTCAATGAAGAGGAACATCTACAGTAAGTACAGCCTACAACAGTAGGTCCAGCCTAACCTTGAATGTCTCCAAGGAGAAGGAAATCCACCATCTCTCTGGGTAAGTATAAGTGATATTTTTGGGTAAGATTTCTATCCAAATTTGTCTACATGGCTTGTTAGAAGCTCACTTTGAATATAGGGAGAGAATTACAGAGATCAGAAGGGATCAGGGCGAGGACTTTAAGCCTTCTGCAAAATTCTAGACCTCCTTCTGCAGACATTGTGATGAGCTACACGAAGGTTGTTTTGGAGGGAGAAAAATACCTTGAGGTGAAGCTTCTGAGCAGAGCAGCAGGGCTCTATGAATTCATATGTCTACTGAAACAAAAACTGTGTGGTAAAGCCAGACCTCTGTGTGATCCAGTGACAGGAAGAAATTCCTGGACATTGTGACAATGTAAGTGCTGATGGTCAAACAGGGAGAAGTACTAGCTGAAATAAGAAGTGACCTCAAAGGGACAATAGCTGAGACAAGTGGTGTGGTTGTAGCTGTGAAGCTGAGTAAAAAGCTTAGTGCAAAGAATTACTGTATGTGCCTTTAGACACTGCTATACAAATATGTGATGAATTCAGCATTGCTTTTTTATTTTCCATTGACTCTACACAGACTCAGTCTTGTAAGTGACAAATGCTACTTATCAAGAGAGTCAGTGTTCAGCTTCCCTGGGTGTCAGAGTGGGGCTTCAAACCAGAGGCCTTTGCCAATATAGAGAAGAATCCCTCTGTGCTTAAGCCCTGTTTTTATTGCTGTCAGCAGCACGGCTGCTTTGAAATTCAGTCCTCGTTAATCCATGAATCAACAGGATATAGACAACTAAGAATTTTTTTCTTATGTTGGATGACTGTCCACCAGCAGTTGACCACAGTTTCAAACTAAAAGTGTTAGTCCCTCAGCCAGGAAGGAATAAATTGATGAATTGAGAAACCCAACTGTTTTGATGAGCTCTGAGGCAGAAAGTTTCTCACTGAAGATCTGGGCAGTGGTGTCTGTAACTTGTTAGTGCTGCATGTTGCATTTGCTCGGGCAGTTCTGCATGGCTTTCCTCAAAGGATGCTTGTTAGAAATTTTACTGTAACTACAGAAACGATGCTTCAAAGACACTCAAATGCAGAGCAGAGTAGCCAGTCCTGCTAAAGTCTGACAAAAACAGCTCCAGCTTTTTGTTCCTAGACATATTTGTTTCATGGAATTCCTTGGACAATTTCAGAAACTCAGCACTGATAGGCAGAATTTTAGCTGTTTCCAAATATAATTGGAGCATTGTCTAATAGGGGAGTAACAACATCTACTCTTGTTGAAAGAAGACAGCTGAATTGACAGAAGCCCGTAACAGCTGAATCAGAGTCTACACATAATGAAATAAAGAGATAAAACGCTGCACAAGCCGGAAGATGAAAGGTCAGGACCTGACAAAATATGAACAAACCTTGAGGGTGCTTGTCTAAACATACAGGAGCTAATATGCTTTTTTTCAGTTGTCATTTCCAATTATGGAGCTATTTATAGTCCTATAACAAACCTTGCCTACGCTGGGGGATTTTTGCCAGTGAGATAAAACTGATCTATAAAATAAGTAGTCTGCAAAGGCAATGCATGCTGGTTGCAGTGAACACACATGCTGTACTGCCCACCAGCATATTCAGGTTGAGCTGGGACTGTATGCAGTCTTTCTTGTGTCCTGATGGCTGCCTGCAGCTTGAAGTGGTACCACAGCCTCTGGGATGGGAAGCAGTTTGCAGGCTCAGTTGTCTACCCAGCTGGGCTCGTGTTGTACATAAGAAGTGTGAGGTAAGTCTTCAGCTGATTTATCAGTACATTTAAACCTAGCTCTGTGTGGCTGTACCCAGGGTCGTTTCCCTTCAAGGTGAGTAACACTTCAGAAATTTGCACATCCTAATGACACCTTAGTGCCCTGATTACTGCTGTATCTATTAGTGCATTACACTGCACTGCTCATATTTGCTCTCCTGTGTGATTCACTTCTGGTTCAGAATGTACTTGAAAAATGCAACAGGTAGAAACTGGAGAAAGGCATGGAGAGTCATCCCCTTCTTTTAAACCTCCCCAAAGTCTCCATCTGTCACTGCCAGAAGGAGCTGTGCCTGCTGTATATGGCTCCTCTTTATTCCCTGATTATAAAAGACTCTGTGAGTCTCCTCCAACCCACCCCTCTCTCTTTGGGCTACGTCTGTTCCTTTTGATTATTCTTTTTTTTTTTTTTTTTTTCTTCCCCATTTTATTTCTCTTAGCACCAGCTATTTAGTTTCTGCAACCCTTTTTTTTACTTTGGGTTTTCTGCAAGTGGGATTTCTGGCAATGTCTACATCTGGCAAGCTACATCTGTTGCCCTGTTTGCTGGAGATGGGCAGGCTGCATGTTTTGATGAGTAATAGCCACAGATGAACGCCTGCATTCTGGTAGTTGCCAAAAAGTTATACAACTACAGATCCTGTGGTCTCTTAAGTTTTCTCTGAGCTGATCCTCTGGTGTAAAGAATGGTGTAGTGTTCTAAGCTTTTAAAATCTTTTACTTTTTCTCTCAGTCCACTCCAGCATACCAGTTGCTACCATCGGGCTATTAATACCATTAAGTACACCATTCTGCTACTGAAAAAATGCATGACAGAATGCCTTAGGTTGGTATCTGTCATTTGAACATTAAAATCTGGTTATTAGATTTTTAGGCCAAAATGCGATCGTCTGTTTTGTTGAACTTCTGTTTCTGAGGCAATGGTGTGACTGGCGTTACGACCCCACAGAAAAGAACTGTCATGACACTAGTTAGGTCTATATAGTTCAATAAGAGCTATAATTCCCCTATTTCCACACATTAAATGCTTATGCTAATGAGCTTTTATTGAGAAATATCCTGTTTTCACTGGACTCAAAAGAAAGGCCTGAAACATTTCTGAAAAGCTATTAGAGTCTATTTGAATGATCTGCACCGAACTACTGAATGACCAAAGTAAAAAAAAAAAAAAAAAAAAAAAAAAAGATAAGCATCTAATTGTATTAGATACATTTCTATTTATTGGATCTTAAATTTTCTACATGTAAACTTCACTACTGGGATTTGACATGTGGGCAAACTGAGGAACAAGAAAGTAAAGGAATTTGTTAAGTATTTAAGTACACGTAGGTTCCCTATTCAGTGCTGTACGTGCTTGCCTTCCTGCCTACTTCTTTAACAGCATAAAATATTTACCTGGGAGAAAAACCATAATCTGCTGGAAAGAGTCTTTCTAATCCAGATTTTGAAACACAAATCAAGAATGCTTTGCATGCTGTTTCTCGACAAATAAATGACATTGCTTTTTGTTTCTTTATTAAGATGTATTGGTTTTTTTCTTCCTCGTAACATGGGATTTGTTCACATGACTTTCAAGGATAAAGAAGTCAGACAGGAGCTACCATTAAGCATTGTTTTATTGTATTATTTAATGTACATGCAGAATTAAAAAAGTGTCAGTTATATCTGTAAGCATATAACTACAATGTAACTGTCTTGGGTCAGCAATGTATTGGATTAGGGACTAATAAATCTAAGTGAACAGACATCTTTCAGGATATACAGTTTATATGGTAAATCAAAAAAGTTTTCTTCAGAATGATCTTCCTCATAAAAAGATAAAATATATCTTGTTTAAAATCTTACTTGGTTTCAATACTGAAAGAAAAAATCTATAATTGTACACTCTCCATTATGTACATAGAAAAACATAAAACTATATCCATACCAGTGTCTGTTTTAAATGCAAACAATAGTAGTTAATAGCTTTGTAACATTTTGTGCACATTTCCCCCTCTTCCCTCCCTCTCTCCCTACCTCCCTCCCTCTTTCCCTCCCTCCCTCCCACCCCCATTAAAAAAATGCAGCATTTCCTAAAGTTTTCAATGCTTTGGCAGAAATGCAACTGCAGGCACTCCCGTGTTAGGTAAAGCAATATGTGAAATATCAGCGCTAGATAAGAAAGCTGCAGGTGTACCAGACAGCTCCACGCTCAATCCCAGGAGCCAAGGCCTGCCCTCTTGGAGGCCAAGGACAGTAGATGCCAACCGGAGCAGGCTCAGGCCCCAGGCTGGTTACAAGAAAGCTGATCAGCCTCACAACTCTTTTTACAAAAGCTTCACACAAACCACATGAGGATACGGGCCGTATCTCTCAACACAGTGCTATCACGAGGGCAAAAAGCTTCTGCAGCTCACAGCATCAGAATGTGTGGCAAGGGCTTTGCCTTGTAAGCCTTGCATCTTACTGCATAGGCTAGCTTGACGCAACACCCTCCATTTAAGACTTTCTGATGTTGCAGCACAGCTAAAACCAGACTAACCCAAATGTGAAGTTTCTAAACCATCTCTCCTGATGGATTAGTTTAGATGCAGCAAAGCGTCTTCTGAAAATAGTGTGTGCTAGTGGCATGCTGACTTCTGCTGATAGGAAAGTTTTTTAAAGCTCATAGGAAAGTTTCCCTCAGAGGCAGCCCCTCCTTGGCATTTTGTGGCTTGTGTTTGGCACACCTTCATGTTTCTTGTAACTCAGGGTTATCTCTGGCATACTTTTATATTGAATACTCTGGAAAAAAAATGAAGCCTACGAGATAAGCACCTAAATGCTAACTAAAGGATGTGTCGTAAGTCACAGTCAGGAAAACATTTCCGTAATGACCAGTTTTAGTTTACAACTTCACTTTCCTTCCACAATTTAGTGAAGGCTAAGAAACAACTGGCTGCAAACTTCCGAGAAAGAATGAGATACAAAGGCACTAGAAGCCTTTTCATGGATGTGCAAAGCTTTCACATGTCAGTGTCTCCAACCTGATGAAGTGTTAGTTTTTCAGGACATGCATTAATTAAGTAAATTGTTTACTTAACCAATGTATTCCTAATACACCATACCTGACCATGACTGGAAATCGCTGTAGTCAACTGACTATACAATAGAAAAAGAACATTCTGCTAAAACCTGCCAGCTTGTCATGTTTATTCTGCTGCAGCAGCTCTGTACTCTTTGGCCACAATAAAATGAATGGCATTACAGTGTTGGAAAGCATTTTTGTCATTCTTTGGTAACTCTGTGGATTTATCTTACAAGGAATGAACAGTGAGATAAAAAGGCATCCAACAACATTTCAGTCTCTGAATTATACAGCCAGCAAAATGATATGCAGCTGTCATAGAAGAATAGCCATTTAAGGTTAGTTTGAAATGCAGACTGAAAAGAGAGGAAGAAAAACAACACAATAAGCAAGAAGTCCAGTAAGAATACATTGTAAAAAAGGAAATTGAGCAAGAAGTGATTTTTTGTTTTGGGCCAGCATATCCACCAGTTGCTGTATGTTGCTTTGGGAAATGTTAAACTGGCACCAAAACACTCCAAACAACACAAAACTCCCACCCTCTCTCCAGGCTGATGGTGCTTTTCGAAATGTCCCTCAAATCTCTTTCCGTACTGTGGCTCGGATGCTGCTGAACACCTTGCCCATAGCCTCAAACAGTGGGTCGCAGAACGTGTGGATGCAGATAGAATAGACACGGCTAATGCACTGGATCTCAATCAGGTAGCTCCTGATGCACGGCACCACCGCCCAGATGTGCAGGAATGACAAGATAGCAAAGTAGATGCCCCAGATGAGTGCCATGGGAATGCCAAAGATTGCTGACAGTAAGCGATAAAACCAGTATTTTGTTACAGTGAAAGTGGTAAAACTGGCCTTCCAAATCCCATCAAAACTGTGTGTTCCTTCTGGCTCAGCAATCACATCTTCAAAATCAATCTGCAGCAAAGAACACAAAAATCAGGTCAGTCAGACATCCTCATCGAAGCGTGGAGTCCAGGAAGCCCCTGCCTCAAAAGCAATGATTGCCTGCAACAAATATTGAAGCTCCTTAGATCCCAATGTGAGTTAACCCATTTTAAAATATCATCTAAGCCACGAGTAAGTCTTGTCTTTTTTTTTCCTATTGATTATAAGTAAGCCTTAAAAACTAGCTCAAAACTAGACATCTAACTTTTAGACAGAGAAGAACCATCCAAGAAACTGAATATTTTGTTCTTCTCTCCTGCGGCCTTAAGGGTGAGGAACACCCCTTAAGTGTGCTGAAGAGATGAACAAGGTGATAAAATCATTACTTTCACTTACATTACTTACATTTCCTTTGTCTAACTTAACCATCTCACATCTTTCTAAATGGAACAAATGCAGTCACTGCTTTGACATTTAACACATCAATAAAACGTGTTTTATTTGTCTGAATTTTTCCACCTTCCCTTATATAGTATTGCTGAATTTTGACAGTGAACAAGCATTTAGGACATCTAAATATACTTTGAAATAGGCATAGATAGCTGTTGATTGGCTGAAAAACAAAGTGCTGGATTTAGATCTGCCTAAGATGAACTTCTCTTTATTGTAAAAGAGTGAGGGAACCTGCAATTTTATTAAATGTAAGAAGGCTCTTCACATTAGAGCCATTTTGTTCTAACCTGCTCTGTTTATGTGACAACACTGTTAGTGAAAGACACAGTCAGGATAACATATTAATATTTAGAAGGAACACACTCTTCCACATATTTCATAGTTTTGAATATTATTCATAAACCATTCACAAAGTCAGCTAAGGAAGCAGTACATTCCAGCATGCATATTTTACCACTCTCTGTTGAAATATTAAGCTTTTCAGGAAGCCTAATTGTCATAACATTTCTATTAGAAAATTAACAGAATTACGATTATAGTTCGGCTCCATGTCACACAAACGTGTTTGATATAACCCACAATACAGGATATTTAATTTAGGCAGCACAACAAATTGCATAGGTAGTGCATAGAACAGGAAAAAGAACACCATCAAATTATACCTCTCTAAGAAATGAAATGATTGTTTAACTTTGATGAAAGAAAAAAAGAAAATACATTCCTGGGTCTGAATCCCAGTGTCCAATGATACTGCTGCCATAAGTGAGGATTTACAGAAGCAGATTAAGTATGATATGGACCAGAGGTCTCAGAAACTCAGGCAACAGTACCTTAGCATGTTGGAAGGACATGAATATAAATACACTCAGTGTATCACGTATGCTGTAGGAAAAGGCTCAAAATAAGTTCTATTAAAATACAAACTGAAAAAAAAAAACACCTCCTCCCTTTCTCTCATTGAATCTTCAATTGAGTTCAATTGAGTCCTTCAATCAGGAGCTGTTGGAGAGGATCCAGAGTGCTACAAGGATGATCGGGGGCTGGAGCACCTCTCCTACAAAGACAGGCTGAGAGAGCTGGGCTTGTTCAGCATGGAGAAAAGAAGGCTGTGGGGTGACCTCATTGCAGCCTTTGCAACCATTGCAACACTGCAACCAATACTTAAGGGGAGCCTATAAACAGGAGGGGAATCAACTCTTTACAAGGGTAAATGATGGCAGGACAAGGAGAAATGTTTTTAAGTTGAGGGAGGGAAGATTTAGGTTGGATATCAAGGAAAAGCTCTTTACCAAGAGTGGTGAGGTTGGAACAGACTGCCTGAGAGGTTATGGATGCTCCATTCCCAAAGGTGTTCAAGGTCAGGTTGGATGCGGCCCTGCGCAGCCTGGTCTAATATTAAATGGGGAGGTCGGTGGTCCTACTTGTGGCGGGGGGGATCCTTGAGGTCCCTTCCAGCCTAAGACATTTCTAAATCAGCTGTGATAGCAAACATCATAAATGCCTGATGTCATGCAGGTTTAACTCAATGGGCCTCTATGTCGCTATGTCTGCTCTGGCCAGCGCATCTCTCCAGGCATCAGATAAAGTAAAGTATAAACCTTCTGTTCTTTATCTGCTGCTTTATCTTAACAAGGCTTTAGTGATTTGAAAGTGATACGTGATTCTTCTGGATGGGAATTCATCAGCAACATCACACTTAAAGTTGGCATTCGGATTGAAATTCTATCTCTACAGAAATCAAGATTAGGATCTGCGCTGGCTGAGTACCCAACAAACACACCACAGCTCCGTGTGCTTCTCTGCAAAGGCATTCAGAGATTAAAGTCTATCTGGAATTTCTGAAACTGAACACAGTAATCTTAAAGTAATAGCTACAAAAAGAGAAATGGAAACAGAAATGAAATGACAATTCTCTCCTGCAGTCCTTCTACACACACAAAATAGTTGCACTTCCGTAGGTAACATGTGTGTCCTTTTGGTACAGATCTTGGAAAATACTTCCACGGAAATTGGTGCAGAAAAAAGCATATACAACACCACATCTACTGCTGAATGAAGATGGGAAATTTGAAATTATTTGGGCTCTGGAATTTCAGTGTGGGCAACTCTGAAGCTCTGGTAGAAATAACTGTGATTCTTGGAAGTGCTTTACAGACAATATGTTCTATATTTTCATTGTGGCTTGATTATATATAGAAGTTCACATCTGGGGACTGAATAACTGACACAATATTAGCTTTATTAAGTATATTGGCCATAAAATACATACATGAATTGGTCCTTAGAGGTTAGCTGCCATTCATAGCAAGAAACCTTCCAGAATGTACAGTGGTTTCGTGTATTAAATGAAACAATCAGATTTCCTTGTATCAATTACTGGAATTTAGGGTTGCATTACAACAAAAATTTGAAGAAAAGGTTGTAGATATGTATAGAGTCAAGTTGATATTATCTCCTGGTGATGGTTTCCAATTGTCTTAAGTCAATTCTCAAGAACAAAAAAGTTTGCACGAAGTGCATACTATTCACTGAAACCAATCTTATTAACTGAGCGCACGTGCTGGAAATGTATGCTTGATTTTATTTATATTTTGAAATACGCCAGCAAGCATGTTACAGTATCTTGTTTCTGCAGCTATTCAAAAGCTTTGTAGCCCATATCATACAGCTGCTCATTTTCAAGGCAAATGGGCTCTTGGCTTATCACCATTAGCCTTGAAACTAGATAACAGTATGCAGATGATGACAAAAAAGGAAGATGACTTCAGCATAGAAAGTAGACTCTCAGAAAATGATACTACATGAAGACTTCATTTTTTCTCAAAGGTTTCACATAGCCCTCATATTCCACAACTTCATGTAGTTTATTGTGTGCATCCCACCAGCTGATGCTGTGATAACTGGCAGAGACAGTTTGTGCACATAACTATCAAACGGCAGTTCAGTGCATCAAGGACTACTCAGGGTTCTACCTAAAGTCTTTTTTATTTAGCTCAGTTATCACAGAGACTATCCTGCATATTTTCAGCTAGCTGATAAGGTAAATGTTAAATTACCAGGAAAGCAGCTTTGCATGGAGCTTTCTTATGGTTATGTGTTCAGCTAAGTGGGACCTATTTTTATCTGCAAAACATATTTTTAACATGTAAAAAGAAACCATAAGTTAATGTAAATCTCCTAGAACATTGCAAATGAATACTAAGACTGCTTGTAATTTGATTCCTTTTAAATAATTAATTGCAGTGAATACTGAGAAATGGAAGCTGGAAAACTCAACAGTTTTCAGATCACATAGTACATTTTCTATGATAGTGATTCTCAAAAGCAGATGGTTTTAGTCTGCTGTGTACCTCAAGATATTCAGAGAGTTAATCCTGGGGAGCCAACAAAAGAATCAGATCACAACACATTTCCAGATGGACTGCACTGTCCTCATTCCAGGAGTTGAAGCTAATATTAGAACATTCATGATATATCCTTGGCCAGGGTTTCTGAACTCAAGTCAGACACAGTTGTCCTAAAAGTACTTGGGAATCAATCTGTCTGTTAGACGCTAACAACAGTGAATTCATGCCACCAACAGTCATCAAGAGTTGGTGAAGTACATTCTCAGAGTAATTTTAACGTTCCTACCAATGCATATAGATGGTGCTGTAAGAGCTATACCCAATGTGTCACTACTGCACGTGTTCCATTTTGTTATTCCTCAAGATCCGTGTTCCCCAGTGCTCCACTTTGAATAAGGGAGATATCAAACTGAACCGAAGAGTGAAAAGACAGAAAGGCAGCCTGGCAGCTCTAAAAAAACTCTCAGATAAACATTGAGTTAAAGTGAATCTGTTGTCTGCCTACAGGCCACGATGATTTTATTGTGAATTATTGAAATTACATGTATGTCAAGAGTCCAGCTACAAAGGAAATGCAGTACTGTCCAAAATTAGTGTTACTCTGAACAGAGCCTAAATCAAGGCAGGCAGTGAGTTGAGGTAAGCTGGGTTCTTCCACATCTCAGCTGCTAACAGATCACATATGAATTCCTGGCTGGGAATGGTTCCAATTGTTTCACCATTCGGGCAGTATAGATAACTCCTGCACTGCAGGAACTCAGACATCACCCAGATTCTTCCTGCATTGAGCCACTCCCATGAAAGATCCTGTTTTTATCTCATAGAGATCCGTGCTCTGCAAGTAACGTAAAGAATAGGTAGAGAGATGTGCTTTGCCTTGCTAACGGTTATAATTCATTCAGTTACACCATCCTCAGCCTCTTCTACCATTCTCCTTTGTAGTCCAGTCCAGCAGCACTCAGCAATGCTAAGTGTCATCAGGCTGATAATGAGTGTCCAAATGAACTAAGTAAAAATAGGAGTGATAGGAGAAAGAGAGGTGGCCAGAAATGGGATTGCAGGGAAGAAAGACACTTTGCAGTTCTCCACTGATTTCTGGAAATGGACCTAACTGGCTCGCAAGGATAAGATACGTTCATTTAGGGTGCTTTCACAACTCCACTTTTATCAAAGCATCAAGTACATGTAAACCTGTGATGGATTCTGTTTCATTTACATAAAGACATACTTCAGTTAGCCATAGGTCCTGCTCTGAAGATTACATACTCAGTGTATAGTTTGATCCTTTGGAGCTGTCAGGGTGTACTCTAAAATAATTGTGACTTATTTGCTAGGTTAATGAAAATACAGGCACATTCACTTGTGACAAGGACAGAAGCAAAGGAAATTTGTTGCTACCCTTTATAGACTACTAATAATTCACAACAGCTGCCCACTTCATCCAGAGCTATTAAACGCTATTAACTTCTGTTCCATGCCTACAATACACTTCCTGACTTCAGCTATTCTTTGTTTCCTACTATTCAGATTGGTAAAGCTAGTTTTTACATTGCTTGAAGCTTTTGTCTGATTCTGCTGTGAGAATTATTGTAGCTTCTTTTGCTCTACGTGTGTTTATTAAACTTCTATCAGGAAATTAAGGAATCTCCTTTGATTCTTAAAGAGGCTTATTTACAACAAAGGGAAATGGTATGGAAAAGTTTCCTTGTTTTCAAAGCCTGTTTAAAGCAAATACCTATTAATTAAAGAAACTTAACATTGTGAATTTATTATTTTTCTAAGAAGCACAACAACCAACCAACCTAAAAAACCCACCACCAACCAATCAACAAAAATCCCAACAGCTGAGTCAAGATTATGTGCCTTATACAGGATAATAGTTATTATGTATGAAAACAGTTGACCTTGTCACGTTGGTTCCTATGAATCAAATCTGGCAGGCTCTAAAGGTATGTCAAACTCCATCCTCAAACTGCCTACATAAAGATTATGCTTCTTCTCAAAATCTGTGCTTTGAGGTACCAATTCCATTGAAAATTTACTGTGCTGAGTCTATCAGAAGTATATACGCGTATATTAAGGCCATCAGCATTTTATGGAGGCTTTGGCCTAAGCCACATTTCTGTGAGTGTAACTGCAATGACTCAAACTGCTGTGTGCAGTGTCTGTGTTCTGCAGCTGTCTCCTACCACACAGCCTGCAGAGACAGGCACCACTGGGGAGGAACTCAACCAGGAGCTCAGCACGTCAGTGTTTGTGAGTGCTATCAATACCTTTTGGAGTCAGTGAAAAGACACCAGGGTCCTTATTGCATCTCTTCTGATTAATCACTGATATCTCCAGTTGGGCAAACCACTTACATGTATACACAACCTGAAAAATGGCAACTGTCTCACTGATGTCAATACGTCTAAATGTGCCAGACAAGGGCTACAGCCAAGCCAGACTGAAAGTTGGGTCTTTGATGAATAATTTACATACATGTATCACTTGTTTATACCTTAAAAAAGTTCGCCTTTTCAGCAGCATCCATCTGGCAAACATTTACCTGCATTGTGTAAAGAAGCTGGTACCTTGTGCCTGAAAACATACAGCTTGATAACATTTTACTAGGTGCTGTCAGGTGTGTCATAAAAAATACTTTAGATTGCAGTAGGGTGACCACACAACATGAGCATCCAGATGTATCCAGAAACGAGCCAGGTTCCATCTGACCATCATTAGGTGTTCAAACTGACCAATGAGATTTCATTACATTTCCTTTCTCCCTGTGTCTACTTCCCATCACACTGCAAGAACTGAGTGTTCTGCCCGTGGATCTCTTGATGGAGAGAGTGCAACTTTCCTGAATACTACAAAGAATGCTGAAAAAGCAAACCATGTTTTAACAAACAAGGACACTCATGTTGGGAAACAGAATTGAAGGACTACACTCTTCTGGCTAGAAAAGAAAACCATGTCCTGTCAGGAATTACCACTACTGCACAAATGTTCAGATGGACTGTGAGCAATTTACTGTAATGCCATGACTTAGAAAAGAGTCATGACTGCAAGATCACAATTTCATAACCTGAAAATCAATGAAAACAGCCAAAATTTGGTAATAATTACCAAGAGAACAAGCTCTAACCGTTCTGAATTACTGATTACATTCCAGGAAAGTCCTTGCGATGGGCTCTGTCTTAGCAGACAGGCTCATCTAAATCTGTGGAAGTATTTATGGGAAAAAAGTTGCTGTGGCAGTGGGTCAGCACTGAGGCAAGGAGGCATCCTCCAGAGACCTCACTTGTCTGTACTTCTTATCAGCAGAAGGAAAGAATAGCAGCTTCAGGGAGACATCTGCATTCTGCTGAAACACAGTTAAGCTTCCTGTGCAGGTGGGGATATCACATCAGTCAGCTCCATGGAAAATATTTTGGTGCTGTCAGTGAGCAGTCAGAAAACGTAGTGGCTGTTTTCATCCCTGGAAACTGAGTTGCTGGGAGGTGGTTGCAACTTTCCCCAAACGGAACTCTTACAAAGCTTTCTTCATTTTGTTATTCGTTTCATGTTCCACAGTTTCACCTCATTTGATATTTTTACCTTATTAAAGAACTCTGGTATGTCTCTGTGTATGTACATGTTCACTTGTTTCTCCATGTCTGTACGTGTAAGGATGCACACACGTCAATATGAACAGGGAGGTGGAATTTGGATGATACTAAAAATAATGAGAGCTCTTTTATTGATTTGGAATTAACCAGGATTCAGAAACATCAATAAAAGTACAGGTATTCTCTAAACAAATTTTTAGATGATTATGTTGCTTTGCGTTGGTAGTTTCACAGACCTGATATTAAGTTAATAAACTGCCTTAAGGGTTTTTAGAGCATGCTCTTGCTTCAGTCCTCCTATGGACACTAATGGAAAATGGAACTACAGTGATCTTGGACTTCTTAGTAGCACATGAAGAGAGACGGCCACCTTCATTAGGGTGCTTAGATCTAGAACTGAACTTTTTTTTCCTCTCATTTTTAAGTAAGTTAATTGGAGAAGACTGTTAACTATGTATACTACCCACATACGCATTCCTGTTAATTGCTGCAATTATTTTAGCACATCTGTGTGATCTGTTCACTTCCTTCATTTCTGTCTGGATTGCTTACTGTTGACAGCGAGCATGCAGTGTGCCCAGCTAACTCTCTGTTACTGTCAAATGCCTCTGCATTTCTGCTGTTAGAACGTTGTCCTTGTACTGGAAGACCTTAAGTTACTGACCCTTAAATATGAGGCAATTATTTCTTTAATATTTCATAAAGATCAAGATTTTGTTGGTCTACAGTTATAGTCTTATAACAAACTGCACTGGAAAAGAGATAAATGAAATCAGGTTTCCTAAAATGACAAGAGACTTTGAGACTGAAGTCTACAGAAGATATTAACTTGATCTTGAGAGAAATGTGAATATGTTTTTATAGTATTTGTTTGAGTTCTGAGAAGGTGTTTTAGAGCTTACAGAGGAAGTGTTGCAACCTTTGGTTTCCTTGGCTTCTTGGAAACTCTGACTTACATTCAGCACAGCAGGATTTTGGACAGGGAATGTGATGCTTTCACCTTTAGCTGCAGTAGTATCATCTTCTCACTTCTTATTTGAGAAGCTGAATTTAACAGTTCCCATTTATTTGAAGTGGAAGTACATGGCTCAGATAAGTAGAATACAGACATGTCTCATTGAACAGCTCCACTAGCATCAATAGCATAACTCCTTGATTATCATGAACAAAACAGGGTGTGAACTTCATCAGCTAATGTATTCTCTACAGTGGGCATAGTGGTAATGAGACTGTCCTTCTAAATACTAAACCAATGACATAATTTTGATAAGAATAATACTGCATAAAATTGCTAGTTTTGAAAATATTGAAAAACATTTTCATAAGAAATTACTTAGAAAAAAAATAAAAATACTTACAGAGTTAACCCTGGCCCTCCAAGCAATCAAATAAATTTGATGGCATAACTTATCTTCAAAATAAGAAATCAAATCTCTAGCTCTAGACTTTTTTTTTTTTTTTTAATTAAAGAACATCTGGAAAAGGCAAATGACAGTTCAAACCGCTCCAAAAAGTCAGTTGCTGGTGTAGATTTCATCCCTCTGCCTATTTGTTGCAAAGATATTTGAGGACAGTGGGAAAAATAAACTTTAGTTTAGAGCTATATTTCTCTTCTGCTTTCCAAACATCTCAAGTATTACTGATTCATACACGTTCATTTATGGCTTTTTTTTTTTCTCTCTGTTGCTTAAAATACACCAAAGATCAGATTCTCACTGGAGATCTCATAGCAAAGCCACTTTATCACACACATTTTCCCTGTTCCCACTGGAGATACTTTTCTCAATATTAGACATTCTTACTTTCTGCAATTGAGATGGTATTTTTATCCATATATTGGGTTAAAAATTCTGAAATGAATTCAGATTCTTCTTAAATTTTCTAACATATCATCTGAATTATGTTGCACTTAACAGAAAGAAAAAATATTTGTCTTCTCTGAATACAAGGTAGCGTGCAATAAATTCTAACAGAAGGAACACCCATGTTGAACAGCTGGCTCTTTCCTCATTGTCATCAAGTGAACATTTTCCTATGGAGTTATGAGTCATGTTCATCATGTTAAGAAGGCAGTGCATAAGGCTTTAATAATACTATAATCTTAAAGACAAACACTTTTGTTTGGGATTTGTGACTTGATTAGAATGAATTCACAATATTAAGGATATACAAAGACTCCACGTGTAACAATCTGGAAACTTCTAATTTCTGTGCAAGTAATCTGCTTCAGAATTCTCAGCCCTCAGTTCCCCCACTAACTGGTTTTTGTAACAGCTTGAGCTTTAATCTCTGAATCCTACATTAGCCTTGGAGGAAATAGTTGGAACAGAATTGTATCACGCAGATAGCAAAACACTGGAATAGTGCTGCATCTTAAAATCTGAAACCCACAGTTGGCCATTGGTATGGTGCAAAGTTTAAGAATAATCTCCTTTGAATGCAGTTGCGACATGCTGAAACTGCACTTATCATCAAATGGAGAGAGACACACGCTGGGGGACCACTCATACTATCCTGTGGCGAGGCCTGAACTATGTGACACCAATCTTCCTCCGAGAGCACTCAACCATCTGAAGGGCAGAAGCTCTGTTCTCCCACACTGTCACACCAGTGACAGCCCTCAGTGCCTCACCCTCCCAACCTCAGCAAAAACACTGGGACGGCACCCATCAGCACCCATTTTCCTTCCAGTAGGCTCCCAAGCCTGGAGGTGTGAGATGGGGCCTGGTTGACTCTCTGAGTGCCGTGCTCAGCACAACAGCGTGTGACCACATCTGTGAAGGATTTAGTAAATAACATCGCAAATTGTTCTTTTTTTAAAGTTATTTTATTTTTTATTTATTGGAAATTGCTTTAAGCGTGACTCAGGATGGCTGAGCAGCACTGTGCTCGCTAATGCCTACATCGTGGTGTTGTGGTATTTGTCAAGAGCTGACTAAAAATTCCAGACTCGGCCTTGCAGTGAGCAAAGCTGCCCTTAACTGCATTGGCTTTAAGTAAGAAGGCAGGAACACAAGTGTTTAAAACTTGGTACAAAAGTTCCACATTGCTACATCTGTAGCCAAGTGCAGGATTATTTTTTTTTTTCCAGAGAAAAGGTTGCTTACACAACAGCAGCAGATAGACACTATTTGTTAGAAACAAAATAATAATTACGTTCTAGATGGTACAGCAGTACCCTAGCACAACACTACAGGACTACAGGAAAGAACTGTAATCAGATGTGACCACATGTTCAATCCTTACCAGTCCAGAGGGAGTAGAGTTTGCTGGGTGATGTGCCTGGTCCATTCCTATCCTGAGCAAGGAGCGAGGAAGCACTGAGAAGCACAAGCCAGCCTCTCCAAGGGCTGCAGGAAAGCAGCTCCTGTGTTTCCTCCTACCAAACTCTGCAGATTTAGCCACAGACACTTTGAAAAACTTTGAACTGCAAAGAGTTGGAAGGCTGGAAGTTCAGCCACAATCTGGAAAATGCAAATACTGCATTGGAAAACAGGAAGAGCAAAGACTGTGCAAGACCTGAAAGAGAACTTCAGTCAACTTCATGTCAGACCTAAGTCAATGGGGGAGGCAATGATAAATGAGAGGGGAAAAAAAAAAGAGTATTTCTGTTCTGCTGATTCCATCCCAACACACACAAACATAAGCTGTGGATTACAAGTCTAGAGTGGAATCTGCCATATGAAATAGGTATAACGTTGAGGCAAATAACTGTATAATCATCAAAATTCCTCTCAGAGAACTCCCAGATGCACAGAGGCTACTTCTTCCTTGCTAAATTCCTGTTTTGCTTTCTATATGACAGACAACTCCAGAAGCTGGTGCCTCAAGGAATGGGACCATGCTGCACATCGTTGGCGTCCCAAAGTGATGCAGGAGAGCAGCCATATGAGGAAGAAACTCATTCCTTTCTGCTTCCTGCTGAAGGAATTAGAACAGGAAAGAAACTCTGGTGGTTTCACTAGATTGTGCTTCTTGCTGCATGGATCTGCCAACAGCTTTGACTGTGGACCTCAGTTTTCACACCACAAGGTCAGTAAAGCCTCGTTTGCATCCCTTTCTGAATACAGAGTCAGTTGCCTTCCCCACGTTTCTAGAAATCTGGCACAGCATTTAGCGTCCACTTGGTATTATTTATTTAATAAAAAATTATTTTTTATTAAAGGGTCTGGATCAGGTCTCTCCCTCTTGCCTGGATTGTTCCCCTGATGCTTCCTGCTCCATTTCATTTCCATGTCTTCTGTGGACAAAGCTGCAGATGCTCTGTGTTGCACTCCAAGGGAACGTGCATTGCTTCTTACAAGCAAGTGTTATTTTTAAAATGTGCTATGGGAAGTATTTGAATGCAGCCAACACTGAGGCCTTTTAGAGAGCTGCTTACAGAGCAGATTCCTCGTTCTCTGTCTAATCATTTCTATTTCATGGTTGACTGATTTGTCCCTAGTTTCCATGCTATTGTGACTCATAGTCAAGTGGCAAGAAATGCATTAAATTCTGGTTACAAAGCAGAAGGTTCTGAATCTAGAAAAAGGCAATGGCCCTACACAAAATTGAATTAAATCTGAGGCATGCTTCAGGCTTTAAAAGAAATCATGAACAATTTTTTCTGTCTTCCAGTACCCAAAGACTCCTGTTACTCAGGTACATTTTTTACACTCTTTAGGTTACATGATGGAAGAGGTCATAGACTGGTGGTTGAGGGAGGAACTGATCTTTGTCTTCTCCTCAGTCAGAGTCTGCCCCCTAGGAACTGGATCTAGACTTTGCAGCTACTTCTAAGCTAAACCTGAAAGCAGTATCCAAACAAACTCAAAGTGTATCAAAATTCCTTTCTGTATTGGTAGGGTTGGGTCTAGTTACAAAATGCTTACATAAGTCAAAGTGATTCTTACTTGTCTTTGTGACAAGATGCGAAAACGTTGCTTTGAGATGTCAACTTAAAAAAAAAAAAAAAAAAAAAGCTGCTGTTTTTATAATGCAAAATGAAAACTTTGTGGTCAACATTCATTTTGGTACATCACTGTGTCTTGATGTGCTTCTGTGCACTACCAGGAGCTCATGCATACAAGACATGGCACTGCTATTCCAGCTGCTTGCTGGTTCTCAATGAACACATTTGATGGTCTGCAATTATCTTGGAGGGACATACTGAAAAGCTTGATTTTTCCATTTCTATAATTTTGATTCTTTAAATGTGTTTTGGATTATTGAATCTACTAAGCTAACTTTCTTAATCATTGCCCTTGGAAGAAGCAGAGAAAGCAGGACAGGCTCTGCATGCCACTTCTTTTATGTCCATTAGGAGTTTTTTCCACCAGCAGCCTGCCTCTTGTCCCAGCAGGATCTTTCTCTCCCAGGCTAAGTCTGGACACTCGAATTCCGACTTGCCTGGGGGCTGTGAGTCATCCTTGGAAGGTCTGGTTGCTTTGGGGACTCCTTCTGTTGATGTACGCAATGAGCCATGAGGAAGCCTTGTTCTCCAGCTCCTACATTCCTGCTACCCAGCTGCTCCTCCATGGGTAGCAGATAAAAGGATTGTTCCCTCCTCCCTTACATCAAGCACTTTAATGGAAGTTTTGTACCACTAGGCAGTGCTACAGATGATTTTTTTCCCCTAAACAAATGGAAATTTAATCTCTTTTCTTTCTAGATCTTGGACAATGGCTCTCTAACAAAAGAGACAGCCCAAATTCCTATTCTTGATACAGCAACGTGGCCAGTCATACTCAGCACCTCCAAGCTGTTTAGAAGTCAGTGGAATTTGAGATTACACAAGACCTCTCTGCATTGTCCGCACATGGCACAAATCATGCTCCTGACATACATTTAGAAACTGGATTCCAACCTTTTTACCCTCCAGAAACAATACAACATTTATCTTTTTTTAAGAACAAGTCTTCCTGCTCTGCAGTCCCAGTGCTCAGGGAGCTCATGCTGGGCGCTAAGCACCCCGGTGGCTTTCTCATCCACTACGACTGACTGGACAGCCCTTGGTTTGCTGGGTCCTGACAAGCTCAGGTGACAGTGTCCCTGGTTTTCACACAAACAACATAAAATTCTCCCGCTAAGAGAAAACTCAGCCCCATGATTTTTCCGACCAAAGTGAGTCCAAGCAAAAATCTCCGTCACTCCAGATTTGTCAGAACTGTCCAACTGAGCTAAAACTGTCCAACTGAGAAGAAAAAGTCTAGAAAGAGGCACCGTCTGGTTTTGCCTAACTTCCTTTTCTTATTCCCCGAGAGAGGGAAAAACAGCACGGAAATGAACATAAACCGAACTAAACAAACGAAGCCAAACCACCTCTGCAGACTCTGAGCAGAGGGAGACCCGTCCCGGGGCTCAGCCGGGCTGGAGCCGCCTGCTCAGGGTCCGCAGCCGCGGGCACACGGCTCGGGGCAGCGCAGCTCGGAGCCTCCCCTCTCGCTTCAACGCCGAAAAGAAATTGCGAGCTGCTCCCTCCCTCCCGCAACAGGTGGAGAGAAGCGGTCCTCCCGTCCCGGCCCCTCACCTTCACCACGTCGTCGTTGAGGTGCTTGGGGTCGCGGTTGACCAGGTCGATCTCCTTCGTGTGCACGTCGCGCACCGCCTTCTCGCTCAGCTCGTCTGCCATCATCTTGTTGTTGGGCTTGTAGATGTTGCCCTGCTCCCTGACGGGCGCCGCGTACAGAAAGCCCTGCGGGAGGGAGAGCGGCCGGAGGGCAGAGCCGGCGGGGAGGGAGGGAAGGAGGGAAGGAGGCAGGGCGGGCTGGGGGCGGCCCCGGTCCCGCGGGGAGCGCGGCGCGGAGCGGCGGGCGGCAGCCCGGGCTATTTAACGGCGGCGCGGGGCGCTCACCACACCCCGCGCCCGGCGCTACGCCCGCTCCCGCGGCCGCCGCCAGGCGTCCCCGCCGCGCCCCGCACTCCCCCACGCGCCGCCCGGGCCGGGCACAGAGCGCTGCCGCCCGCCGTCCCCACGGCCCGCCCGGAGAGGTGGCTCTGCCTCGGCGACCTACGCCGGAGACGGTGCACAGGGACGCCCTCTCCGCGCCCCTCGCGTCTCGCCTTCGGTTTGCCGCCCTCGCCGAGTGGCCTCGCCCTGCAGCCCCGGCTCAGCTCGAAGCGGCCGAGCCGCCCGCGACCCCCTGCCCGCCCTCTGTCCTGTCCCGTCCCGTCACATCCCGTCCCGTCTCGTTCTCCGCGATCCCGCTCCTTGTGCCGTCCCGCCGCGGAGCGCGGGTCGGGCGCCGGCAGCAGCCCGGCTGTGCCCGCACAAGCCGCCCTACCTCCGAGTCCACGTATTTGGTGCCGGACATGCTGCCCCGGCGCTGCCGCAGGTTGCTCTGCTCTATAACTCGGAGGAGCGGAGGAGGCAGGAGGATCCCGCTCGGCGGAGCGGCCAGCCAGGGGGAGGGAGGCGGCTGGCGGCCCGCCAGGGGCTGCTCCCCGCCTCGGGCCGGGGCTGATGACAAGCGGCGGAGCGGCCCGGCATCGCGCGGCTCGCCCGGGAGCGGCCCGCGGTGGGAGGGGAAAGCGGCCCGGCCCCGGAGACCTGCGGACGGGCGGGCGGCCCCGGCTGCCTGGGCAGCGGCAGAGACAGCGACAGCGACAACGACAGCGACAGCGACAGTAGCCACGGCGACAACGACCGGGGCCGCCCTGCCCTGCTCGGGCCGTACCGGGCAGCGGATCCTCGCCACTGGGCTGCGGGGGGCGGCTGTGCCCGAATGTGGCAGAGCCCCGGGGGAAGGGACGGGAAGGGACGAGGAGATGGAAAACTTGAGCAGCGCTGCGGGAGAGAGGCGTTGGTAGAGCCCCCCCGCTCTGACAATGTCACACACACTGTCCCGGGAGCAATTGTGGAAACTTGGACGTCCTCGGGTTGAAGAAAAAGAGATTTTCTCAACCGGTTCATTTCAAAACTATGCAAATATTTAACGGTCCCGCACGCTAACAGTACTGTATTTTTCCTGGGAGGAGGCTGACCCGCGTCTGCCGTGCGTGTTAGCTGCTGGGACTTCACTTTGAGAGGAGCGGTGAGATGCCGATATTTAGCTCTGTTCTCACAGCCTCTCATAAGCCCAGGGGCGTACATAAGGGGAAGAGCTGCAGTGATCCATCGCTGGGTCCAGTGTGGTCCGAGGCACAGCTGCCGTGTACATCTACAAACCCCATGTTACATTCAGCCCTTTTTTAACATTTATTTCGTTTTTAATTCTTGCAGCCAGTATTTTTCTCCTAGTAAATCAGAGCACGGCATGAGATCTACAACATTAACAAGAAAGTGGGCGTCAGTTTTATGCCATTATGCACAGAATTGCAGCAAAAGGAGTAGAACAGCCTTAATGCAGTGTATTCAGCTTCGTCAATTCAACAGAGAAGCACCCTCAAACAGGCCGTTGCCTGTGATGGCGAAGGCTCTGTAATTGTAAATAAATGTACCTGTTGGGGATGCGGTCTGTGTAGTTTTGATATGGACAACAGGGAACATTGGACTTTAAGTGTTTCTACTGCTCATAAACTTTAGAACTGTGGATGGATGTTTTCCAGCTTTCCAATTTAGTTGACCCTTTTAGAAGCAATTTTTTAAATTCACATGATAACTTAAGCCATCCTTAACATGTCCTAACACTTGAGTATGTGCATTAAGGCAAATGTATGGATTTAAAGACAGTTTCTGGGATTTTTAATTCATCTGAAAAAAACAAAAAACCCAAAAAAACAAAACAACCAACAATAACTAAAAAATGCCTTTTTAAAAAATTTCCCCCATTACAGTTACATTTTTTGTATCTAAGAAAGTTTCCTACCTGGTCACTGTCCTGCACATACATCAGAATATCATAGAATGCCTTGGGCTTCCACGGACCTTAAAGCCCACCCAGTCCAACTCCTGCCATGGGCAGGGCCGCCATCCCCAAGCTCAGGCTGTCCAGGGCTCCATCCAATCGGGCCTTGAGAACCTCAGGGAATTTCCTTCTAATATCTAACCTAAGTCTCCCTCTTGTACAGCCATTTCCCTTGTCCTATCACCATCAGCCCATGTAAAATTTAGTCCCCCTCCTTCTTATAAGCTCCCCTCAAGTACTGAAAGGAAGATCTTGAGCCTATATTCAGTACTACTGCATGTCTCAAGGATGACTAAAAATAGGAAATTTATTGGTTGATTTGAAACAGTAATGATTCCTGGAATGGTTTCTGCAGAACTTCAACACCCTTTGGAAGAAGTTTCTGAATCATACAACACTGCTGCAGTTAAAGAGATACTGGGAGCAGGAGGAATTGATAGATTTCATGAGATGAATCCCAGCAGAGGAGCAAAGGAGCTCTGCAAAAAGCTGTGATGCCATACAAAGGAGCAGGACAGCTCATCTGGAAAAGGCATGGTAAAGGCTTGCAGGAACCTTCTGAAAGTGCAAGGCTGTGCTCCCTTCTTACCTACCATGAACGGATTATTCTGGAGTGGCCTAAAATAGCCACAGATTGCAGACACCAAACTGGCTTTGCAAATGCCACCCAAACTTCTTATTGAGGTTTGCTGCACTGTTGGCAGCCCAGGACAGCTGCTGAACAGAATATGTGTTAACTACCTGGCCACCTTGCTGCTCTTCTTTTTCCATCACACCAACTGCATTTCAAGTCTAATTTAAAAAATGTTTTATGCTCCAAAGTTTTGCTTTAACTCAATGCCCACATCTTGGAATTGCCTTAATTGAGAGCTGACTGTAAACGTGCAGCTGAGTGTGTGCAAGGTGGAAGCAGTTCTTCAGATGTGGATAAGAAGAAAAGCCTTGTACTGGCAGGAAACATATCTTCCAAAAAGCAAAAATTGGATTGGAAAAAATTCCTCAAAAAATAGTGTCAGAAAATGAGTCACAAAGCTGAACTAAATGTGCATGGCTGCTCACTGCATGTCTTTGTCTGGTACCAAACACTGCCTCTCACTCCACTCCTCCCCCTGGAGTTGTGTAATTATTCCAATTATGGTCTCAGCAATACTCCTGATACTTGCATGACAATGCCAGAGAGATTGGAATCAGCAGAGGATCAGTATTTATGTACAGCTGCAGCAGCAGCGAGACTGTCAGATAACAGCCTGCCCACAAGCAGCCTTCCTTATGCAGCATGCTTCAAAACCTAAGGCTTAGGAGAGGAAAATCACTGTGGTTTTAGTGTCTTCTGTTCAGCTGCTGAAGTGCATCCTTTTATGTGCATTTTTGGATGGCTTGCTGGCTGAAGGCCTGAGCTGCCGAGTTGCTGGTAGTGAGCTTTTATCAGCTCTGAATACAGCACTTACCCTGCTGTGTGATAACAGGCACTGGGATGCACTTACAGAGCAGAGCAGTGCTTTCCTCATTCCACAATGTGCAGGCGTTCAGTCTCAGAGGATTCACGACAGTCATTCTGTCCCCACTCTGGAGGCTATCCGTGGTTTAAATTACAGCTCACAGAATCGGAGCTTTTTCTCTGAAGTGGGAGCCCTCATGCATGCTTTTTGTTACTTGGCCTATTCGTTCCTTGTGTCAGAGGAGACATTTGCTCAGGAGAGATGGTGAGCTGCCCTCACATTCCTTTCTTCTCATAACCTCTAGCTATGAGTGATTCCCTTTTAAATGGAGGTGCTGCTACCACAGCACACTTCACAACAGCCTGGGGGCCAGAAATTTCATCCAACAACTGAGACAGCCGAGATCAATTTTGCCTATCTGAGGTGTGCTAATGCATCTGGACTCCTGGGAAAGCATACTCTGGGACGTACCCCACTCTGCTGCTGTACAGTCAGTGCATTTTCAGGTGACCAAGGCATTCTCTTCCCTTATTTTGGGATTCTGATTGGGGTTGGATGCGAGTAAGATGCCAAGTTGCTCAAACAAGGGCAGTTCTGGGCATGACCAAAATAAAACCGTAGGTACTGAGGGAAGGTTACATGAAAGGGAGGTGCCTCCTGAGTTTAAACATGTTCCTAGCTGGGTGGCATCTGGGCAGGGATTACGGTTTTGGATTTAAATGCCTGACTATCATTTCAATCCTGTGTTAGGTATATCTTTTATTATAGCTAGTCCCCGTAGGTTTCAATCAGGGTAGCTCGTAAGTGCTTGGTTGGTGCAGAAAGTAGACTGAAAGCCTTAATTCTGTCAGCTGAAGGTTAAGTTTTCCAGACTCGAGCAATTTGTGTCACTCCTTTCCCAACCCTTTTCAATATCAGGTTCCTGACCAATACTGAGCTAGGCCATGAATGCTGGTTGGCGTCAACACTATTCTGTGCTATTCAGCCACTTCTAGCACGTTATTAACTGTATTGTGTAGAAATAGCAATCTGAGAACTAGCCCCTCTCGTAGGACTCAAGCACCCCCTCGCTGAGGCTTATATAAGATATGATTTTTTGTCACTGAGATCATAGAATCACAGAATCATAAAATGGTTTGGGTTGGAAGGGACCTTAAAAACCATCACATTCCAACCCCCAGCCATGGGCAGGTTGCCACCCCCCAGCTCAGGCTGCCCACAGCCCCATCCAACCTGGCCTTGAGCACCTCCAGGGCTGGGGCACCTACAGCTTCTCTGGGCAGCGGTGCCACTGCCTCACCATCCTGAATAAAGGATTTCCTCTTAACATCTAAACTAGGAGGTGATGAGAGATGTACGTGGAGAAGAGCCTGTTCCACTGCTTAGATACTTAGATTGCTTCCATAGGCCTGCACAATTTTTAGAGGAAACAACTTTTTTTTTTTTTTTTTTTTAATGCAGCAGAGGAAAGGACCCAAGCCAAGACAAACATTTTGCATTAATCACTGCAGAAACTCTTCTCAGGATGATTCAGAGCCGGAACCTATCGTAGCTCCTCTGGATTGCCTCTACTGAAGACATTTTCTTTTTGTTGAAATAATCTTTGGAAGATCAGTGTCACTAGGTTAAAAATAGCCTTAATAATTCACCCCTCAGTTGTAAAACCCCGCGTGAAGAAAGCACCTCAGTGCATAACTGTGTGCTCAATGGAGGTCTTCAAGAACACAGTGTACTAACAGACAACACCAGCAGTGTGTCCAGAATTTGTGTTCCGTTTTCATTTTTTTGAAAAAAACCATGTTTTTATCCACATATTTTTAAAAGGGAGTTAATACAGCTTAACAGCATTAGTTTTATCTCTGCAGGTGGGGGAAAGATCACACCCTGTAAAAATAATGAGCTTACCATTCTTTGGCTTCCGTTAAATGTGAATGTGTGGTCTGAAGTCCCGGAGCTGCAGGGATGTTCTGAGTTTTTCAATTGCTGTATGTCTGGGTGAGCCTTCTGGGTAGGTGGAGAAGGGCTCTCACTTACTAAGATCTCAAAGATTCTGTTAAGAATTTGTGCCAATTTTTGTGGTGGACACGTAGGGTGTGGAAAGATAGGATACAAATATCTAAGTTCTACAGTCAGATTAGAAGGATTTTAAGGAAATGTTCTCACAGGTTAGATTTCACTGTGAGTTAAAAGAGAAAAGCCCATGAAGATAAATGGGGTTACTTCTGTCTGTTACTTGTGACCTCTACGACAAACATAACACCAAGACATTTTACATCACAGAACTGAATCTCCAGTTGTCTGTGAGGTCTACAGTAACAAAAAACAGGTTAGAATTGGAACATCTCACACTTCATTTACTTACCCTCACAACTCTACCATAATGATGGAAAGTTTACCCTTGCTTTGAGCAACAGCATTTTTCCCATTTCACAGAGGGGAAGAGGGAGCACAATTCAAAACAGATGATCTGAATCAGACGCAAATTTTCCTAGATTTGTAGTAGAGAATGAGATTAAGTTTCTGGATTCCCTCTTTTGCCTAACTCTTATCTGTACGTTGCTGTTCCAGTGCCAGCTGGTATCATTTGTCCACGTTTCAAAACAATTAGAAATGAATTTAAGGAATGGATCCTAAATCTACAAGCACAGATTAGAGCCAGCACCCATTCAGTTCCTGTTGTCCATGGATGGTATCAGTTATGGCAGAGCTTTGTCATATGTCACAACTTTCAATTCCTGAAGTCTGTGATTGCTGGAATCCAGTGCTGGGGGCAGATGGGGGCAGTCTGGGGCAGATGCACAGTAACAGAACCAGTTCATGACAAACAGAAAGGCTCAAATCAAAAGAACTAAGAAAATCATTCTCCTTTATTCTCTGTGGTAGCTAGAGCTGGATGACTTCAGTAAGCTACTGAGTGCATACATGCAGCAGTATATAACCTAAACGGCTATACTTCTCCTTAATCTCAAGGTTGGATGCACACCTGAGTTCTCTCATATCTCAGGCTTTTATAGGGCTCCTTTTAGACCAGCTCTTCTTAGACAAGTACTAATTCAAGGCACATTTTGGTCAATTAATTCATTACATGGATTTTTTTTTTTTTTTTGGATGTAGAAAATATCTATAAACATCCTTGGATTTTGTAAAAGAAAAAAAATCTCAAAAGAAATCAAACCTGGCCTGATCAATCTTTATTTTCAGCACAAATACTTCAGTTTCAACAGAAGAAAGGTAAGACCACATCAGAAGAATAAGCTAACTTCTGCAAGAACTCCACAGAAGTCTCGGTGTGTACTAGTCAGTAGGGTCCAGTTTTCAAAAGCCATATGAATCCCTCTCTAACTGTGACAAATAGAAAAGAAGTTCTTAATGTGCAAAAAAACCGCAGTGTTAGCTAGCTCCTGCAGGCCAGTGAGTAAGGAAATTCTGCAGCTCATTTGTAAATAAAGCATGCACCCTTAAAAAGAAATAAGCCTGGGGGATGCAGCCAAAATTCTGCACCAAAAAACCTGAAAAAGACACATTCTGTCTGGGCATAATTTGACACAAAGAGATACATAATTTTTCTCTATAAGTTAAATACAGTGGATATTAGCAGAACAGTACTGATGCTTATTTACTTCTTTTCCCTCTCTCACATTCTGGAAGTATTTCATACTGTTCAGCATTTTAAGAGCTTTTTAAAAAGTTGAAAAACCTGAAAAAATAAAGTTGACAAGTGGAAAAAGCTGATTTTTTATAATTTTATTATATACCCTTTTTGATAAGAAATCTGTGACACCGTTTTAGAAAATAAAATTCTAAATCATACAAACATTTACAACGGCAGGAAAAAACAGCAGCATAAACCCATTAGAAGGCTAATCTAACTTCAGTGTACCTCTGCATATGTTCTGTTACTCTGCTTTACCAGCTGTATTAAGTGCAGACAGAAAAAGGGCTTTGTTATGGGTTAGACTTCAAAGTAGCAATAAGCAACACAGAGAGTCAAGTCAGTAGACAAGGAGTTAGACAAGGATACCAATTACATCCACTTGACTTATTTAATAGCTTGTTACTTAGTTAAAGTGCCAGCATAGCATCCAGCATTTTAAATATCTCAATGTCCACACAGATAACACACAGAAATAGGCAGGGTTGCATTTACTACTGTCCATTTTTAATAAAAAAAACCCACTTCTCATAAACAGGTATTTCCAGCTCTTTTGCATAGTCTTGTATTAAAAATCTTATACTCTTTTCTTTTGCACACAACTATATATATAATGGATGTCTTAGAATTGCACAGCAATGCTTAAAATCTGCATAATTTATACATTGAAATTTTAGTTTAAGTCATTTATTTGCAGTTTCTCAGTCTCAATGCCTAGTAAGTTCGTTAGAATTCAAATACTATAGAAATAATGCTTCAAAGAAAGCTCACCAAGTGCCATTTACAAAGGTACAAAATATACAGCAAAGTTAACCTCTTATTAAATAAAATATACAGATTAGCTGATAGTTCAAATCAGGTAACACCTTATTTTAAGGGATAACCTTCTGGGAGCTTTTTCCCCAACACAGGAGAATTATGGAAGAATTAACTTCTCTGTATGCTTATGCATCGTGCCCTTCTTTTTCAATGCCGATAATAATGGACTGTGTACATCATTTAGCATAGTAAGGGCCAAAAATGATCCCTCTAGGAACTGCAGTGAAATCAGTGTGAAACCCTAGAGATCATTCTCACCCACAGTATCTCAGCCTACTAATTTAAATATTTCTTGTAATAATGCCAATCGTTATCACAATGGTGGCAATTAAACCTTCAAGAGATTTTTTCTGTAATCCAGCAATCAACGTACCATTAAAATAAAGTGTTGCCAACATACTCCACATTTATTCTGCTGTTAAAATAGTTAGATATGAAAACTGCCTACTTAGTCTTAAATTCATTCCCTGAAAATAAATGAGTTTTAGAATAATAGCATGTTCCCACTTAACCAGCCATTATCATCTTAGCAGGTTGGAATGAATGGTAAGTGCCTGCATGTTACATTAGAAAGAGGTATAACACCATCTACAATTACAGCAGTGTTGCAACCCTGACAGTTACTCTTGATCCAGACGTATATTAACCATGGCAAAGCATCGGCCTACGCTATGAAAGAATGGTGCAACGAAAACATCTGTCAGGCTCTTCCAAATGGTTTGCACTGAAGGCAAGACCATGAGACAGGTTCTCACAAAAGGCACCACAATCCTGTAAAAGAGCAAATGGAAGATATGTGAGATTACTGCTGCCACAGCACAGGGAATTGAGAGAAGAAAAGTGCTTGCTTATGGAAAAGGAGGGGATCTTGCACTCACTCTCCATTGATTTTGTTCACTGACAGCCTCACACTTACACATGCATAAGCACCATAACATACACGCTCCTCTGTCTCAGCTCACTTGTGCACAACAGCTTGCCAGTCCTCATCTTGTTTCTGCTTCTTCCCAACTGGCAACACTGAGGTAACTTTTGGCCATGCCTGCAATACGGATGAACGTTTTCCTATTCTCTCCTGCTGCTGGAGGTGATGCTGCAACTTGTGGTTAAAGATAGGTCCTTGAAGGAGTCAAGAGTGGGGCTTGACAGAAACCATACACTTCCCAGTTTGATCACCTGGGAACAGAGTTCTTTACAATCCACTCAGGCCATTCTTGTGTCCCTCGCTCTGATGTCTCTTCAGGTGCTTCTTTTCTGTCTCTCTTCTACGCACACACACACACACACACACACACACACACACACACAAACACCTTGCCATTCATACTTCATTCCTGCCAGTGTTAAAGACCAATGTTAAAGTTGTTACAGTAATGCAGAAACAGTAGAGCAATACTGAAACACATTTAATTGCTGCTGTACAGACAGGCTAGACTTCTGATACATGGCATCTTGTTGATACTGTGAAGCTTTTCACTTAAGGGTGAGTAACAAAAAAGCAGAACAAGGTCAAAACTCTTGTTGAGGGAAAAGATCCTTTTATCTCCTTGCATACTTGAAAGAATTGTGCTTTCACTCTGCCAAGCACAGAAATCATCCATGTATGCTCTCCTTATGTCCTGACTCCAAAGCAATGTCATTAATGGTGGCTTAAGCTAAGCTCATTGACAGCAGAGAGAAGCCAGGCGTGCACATACAGCTCGTGCACCAGGGCTGCCACACGCAAGATCAATGACCACACAGCATCAGTTACTCTTTTTTTCATCACTTCCTGGCCCAAACCCCTGGCCACTTCACTAAGCTGTGTGTTCTTACTTGGGTGCAAACACATTACATGTACACGTAACATATGTCATACTGAAGTCACACTAGAACAAGGTTTTCAAAGATCTCTGCACCATGTGCAATGTATTCATTTCCTACATGAGGCAGAAGAAGCTATACATCCATTTGATAATGAGCTGCTCCAGTTTGCTGTTGCATTCAAGATTTAAGATTCCAGCCTCGCTTCCACAGAATTCAGTTGCAGAACTCTCACTGACTTTGGTTGGAAGTAATATGCAAAACATTTATTATTTTGTCACATGTTTGAAAAATACCTAAGTAAATACTGTGTATTTCCAGTGAGTACTACTCAGAATAACAGTGTAGAAAACAAACAAACAAACAACTGTTGCATTAAAAAAATTAAAGCTTTGATACCTGAAGAGTAAGAATAAAATAATTATTTTCAATGTAGATCTGGGTCCTTGCTTCAATCGTACAGTGCAAGCTGTATGCTACCAGTTTGTGTTGCACTCCAAGCTAAACCAGATGGATTTAAACAAGAATAGCTTTTCTAAAACCTTCTCTTTCTTTGTCTCTGCTGAAATAGCTAGTAAAACAGCACATAGAACTGAGTGCCACTGGAACATGGCATCTGTAGTATTAAACTGAACTCTGAAAACAGCATGTTTATTAATCACTTACAGTATCACTGTATATAGAATAGATGATTTATAGAAAATAAAATAAGGGCTTCACGATAAAGTTGATGAACATCAATAATGCAAAGGGGAAAAACTTCTCCAACGAACACAGGGAAAACACCAGCAATAGCTACTCACCTTGTTTTGACTTCACCCATTTTTCATTGCACTTAGTTTATAAACTGCTACTACTGCTCCTCTGCTGCCACCTAAATTTAATTTGGCCTGCTTTTTTTTCTTACTTTCTTCCTTTCTTTTTTTTCCCCAATCTAATTCATCTGCAGGGAAGCAGAAAGGCCTATGTTTCTACTGAAAGCCTACATTTCTATTGGATCATCCATAAACAGGACCACACAAACTACAACCTAAACAAATACCACATTATGCAAAGCCTTCACAGCAAGTTGCAATGAATCACCAGGAGTTCATTAAGGAAGGCTGGGAAAACAGCCATCATTCTACATGCAGCTGCTATAGACATCATCCACAAATCAACATCTTTCAATTATGTTATATTCAATAAATATAAAAATGTTTTGATAATGTTTTAAAATCTTTTAACACATTATCCATATTTATGCTATACTGCATACAAAAAAACAGCAGAATGCAAGCAGCTTTCAATTCTAAAATAAAAGTCAGTCTCAGTTTTTCCTTATTTTTAGAATCTACATATCTAAGAATATCAACATTTACTGCAATTTTGGAGCTACTCTTATTAGAGTGGTAGAGCACTGGGAAATAAAATATTTTCTGAATTTGATATCTAAGCTAAAACACAATCAGAGCATTTCAACTACTCATATGATCTGTCTTTGAATCATACTGTACATATATGTCATAAAATATCCATATTTTTACAAAGTAAAACGATTCACCTCTTCTGGGAGCTGTTGACCTGAAAAGAGCAGACTGTCCTCTTTGTTCTAACCTATTCTTTTTTCTTCTCTTTTTGTTCAAGATATGACTTCTACTATTTTATACAGATCATCCTATCACATGTTTGTTCACATTACTTTTTTCCTGCTGATCCCTAATGGAACGTTGTTAAGAACCAAGCAAAACACAACTTAATACAATACAACTTAACACAACTTAATTCTTACTCATAAGGGTAAGAATTTTCCGGGGAGGTAATTCAACATTTCATGGAGCTGGACAATGTACTTGCAGCAGTCATTCACTGCTAATCCAGATTCCTGCTTTACAGTTAAGAATCACATCTCCTGAGAAGTTTTTCAAAATGGATTCTCAGACAAATCTTAATGACATTTTTCAAATACTAAATCATCCAGTAATTAAACTGCCCAGTTCCAGGCTCGTGTGTGCACTACATCATGATTTTGTCTTGCATAGCACTACAGTATAAGCAAATATAGACTGCTAAATATGAGCTAGCAGTTTCAGAGCTTCTTTCAAAGCCCCACTAACTGTTGGGCTCCTTATGAGTAAAGAGATACCCGCTGGAGCTTTGCACTGCTCACACACACAGTACTCAGAGCACAACAAAACCAAGCATTTCATATCTCAGGACTCCAGGTAGACTGGAAGACAAAACTAAGAAGCAAGGCAACACCCATCTACTCCGTTTTCAGAGGACAAGGGTATATATCATGACAACACCAGACGACGTGGTGTGCTTCTGTGGCACAGCGGTGCTGTAACTTCTTTTGATTTCAGACAGCCAAGCAGGGAGATTTTTGGGGTTGAATATGACAGCAAACAGCCATGCAAATGGAGTTGCAGAAAAAGAGTTTAGATGATGCACATTCAAATCTGCTCCTCTGTGTGTAACTGCCCTGGCTTTGCCTGTGAATGGGTGCTCATGCAAAGAGGAGCTCTGAGTATCTGCTACTCAAGCTGATGATGAGAGCACAAAGCCGGACGACTCCTTGTGTTTTAGAGCTCATCTCCAACCTAAAGTTACAGATTCTCAAATGATGCATCAATTCTCAGAATAAATATATAATGAGGCATTTTACAGATGAGCCTATAAAAATGTGTATGCAAAATTCAAAAGGCTGCCAACACGTGACTTGGAACAAGAATTCATCTCTGGATTGACCACAGAGATCATGATTTTGCATGGGCTGCCTGGAAAACCAGCAGTGTTCTGCTCATATTAAAAAATCAATAGTCTTAACAGCTTCAGTCAAGGGACATGTTTAAAAGGCTGTTTGGATATTCACAGAGAGTTGTTAAAGTTGGTCTGACAACCTCTGAGTGTATCAGCTGCAACAAGATCATCACTAGGAGAGAAGCTGTGTGAAGTGGCCTTCCTTGAAGTAGCTTGTATGTAGGTCATGCTAGCTACCACAGCTTCAGGATCTTTTGCCAGGCAGTGTAAATCTGGATTTTAGCTCAAGCAATATGCGAACAGAACCAAACTATGTTCATTTTTAATAGGTCACAATGAAAACTGAAGTTTTCTTTTTGCTTTCCACAGGTCTCATGTGTTCGCTTCCCTTTTCAGTGCTCTTTTTTTCTGATGAAAGACAACATTTACTATCAGACACAATGGTTGCAAGTCATGAAGTATCCTTGGTGCATGACTTCAATGGATTTTTAGCATGTTGACAAAACTGCAACGTGTGTGAGACAATCAACAGAGTTTTGATCCCTGGACTTCCAAGTGTTGTTCAAACAGCTTCTAATTTATTCTTAGGAAAGGCTCCCCTGCAACTGACCAATGTCAACATCTCAGTGGCTTGGATGCTGCAAATGAGGCACAGAGATTCTGATAAGCCCTCCTGTAGACAGCCGTGTGGGAGGGAATGCCCAGAACTTTCCCATGACGTTTTAACAGCTGAAGACAGAATTATAATGGAATTCCCATCCTCGCAACCACAAAACAAGGAGCTGATAATTTTACAGACCCAACAGGCTTGCAGGAACCAATGTTTCGGGTCCCTTTAATGCCTCTGGTATCAGTTGCTCCTGCACTATTCTCCCAAACGCAGAGACTTTGAATTCCTTAATCCCAAGAAATCTGGAACACTGGGAGTTGCAGAAATAAATTAGCATAACCTCAGTGTGTTCAAACGTTGTGTTGGAACAAATCCAGGCTGTTTGTAGGATGACCAGACTGTACTGTGCTACCAAGTGTAGCACTGGATAGGCTCCAAGGGGATGCAGACAGCACACCTGAGCTATGTGACTCTCTCACACCCATCCAGGTGCAAGACCAAAATGAAAGATCAATTCCATACTGACAGTGAACTTAGGCACAGAAAACCAGTTGCTGTGGAGACAAGTGTTTGCAGAAACTCAAGGGAAACTTTTCAAAATCAAGTGCCACATTCACTCAGTTCTATTTCAGATGTACTGGGAACCACAGTTCCCGACAGAGTCACTGGGGACTACTTGCACAAATAGAAATTGACCTCTGAGTCCTGTTCAGTGGAACTCGTGTCCACATATCCAGCCTGTGAAATTCAGATATAAGACCATTCTGCAGCGTTAAATGTTATCATTCTGCACAAACTGAGCATCGATGGACTCTCCCACAGACATTTCACTATAGGAAATCCATATGTCCACCATATCCTTTTGCAGTTCTGGTGCGGTACAGCACAGTGACCACTGGCTGATATGAAAGTGTAGGCCCACTATAAAATGTCCATAATAATTTGAGGCCCAGCAAAGTGGCAGCTCTAAATTGTATTGCAGTTGCCCTACTGCAGAGTCTGCATGCTCCAAAATTTAAGTTAGTCAGGTTTTGAAGCAGCCCATAACAATACCATCAACCCAAATTTCCACTCTCCTTCTGAAAACTGAAATCTGCAATCAAACGATTGCAATCAGAGGTTCAAACAACCAATGCACTTATACTGAGTTTGTTTCCCAGTTTCTGAATAGCATTTTGTCTTCCTTACCGACTTCTTCATGGTATCAATATTAGTCAAAGCAAATAAGGCATAGATCAAAACTTACATATAAGGGAAAATAACAATCCTGGTTTGCAAGAAAGACACTAATGATACATGCATTCATGCTTTCTTCTGCAACCTGATGGACTCTCCTTCCTCGACATCATTCTTTTCCCTGCCTCTCTTCCACCTCCACAATCAACTGCTTCTGTGGGCTCGCAATATTTCACCAGCAGTTTCTGAATAAAGTACACCAGCTTTGCTGCTTTGGAGAGCTGCTGTATTTGTCTGTGAATCATGGCCATGGCTTTCCTGAGCTCAGGGGGGGTTCTCTGCACTGTACCTGCAGATGGCCGTGCACCTGCTGCGAGGCAGTGACAGCTGACTTTGTAACAGTAGCAAAGAAAGACTGAGCTGGGCCCCCCTTCTTCGCTCAGTGAGCAAAACACTCTGGTGTAAGAAATGCTCCCGCACGGGCCTTTCAATTGAAGTACACGTGTTTTAACAATGTCTGTACTCTGGTTTACAAAAGCAAGCGATCAATAGCCAGGCTAGGCGCCCCACAAACGGCAACAGGAGCTCACTCAGACGGGAAAGCTGCTAAGATCAGAGCATGGAGCTGAATCGCGGTCAGAGCGTCGTTTTAATTCCTCTCCCATTAGCAGCCCAGCAGGCAGAGCCGCCTGCAGGCCCTGACGGCGCCGGAGGCCGTCGGGGCACAGAGGCGGCACGGGAGAGCCCCGGCCCGCCGCCCCGCGCCGCTCACGCACTCACCAGATGTGCAGGCAGCTGAGCACCGCGAAGACGATCCCCAACACCAGGGCCAGCGGGACGGCGAGCAGCAGGCTCAGCAGCTTGTAGAGCGCGTACTTGCTGAGCTCGAACAGCGCGTGGCTGCAGATCCACACCTTGTCGAAGGAGTGGGTGAGCTCGGGCTCGGCGATCACGTCCTCGAAGCCCAGCTGGAAAAGCGAACAGCCCCGACGGCCGTCAGCCGCCGCCGCCCGGCCCCGGCCCCGGCCCCGCCACCCCCGCCTCCCCCGCCCGGCACCTGGAGGTGGGCGTTCAGCCCGCGGGGGTCCCGCTCCAGCGCGTCCTCCGCGCACTTCTCCGCTTCGGACGGCTCGGGGCCGCCCGGCGGGAAGTTGTCGTCGTCCATGAAGATGCGGGTGTCCGCTTTCTCCGTCTCCAGCCCCATGGCGCTGCCCGGCGCTGCCCGGCTCCCGCCCTGCCCCGTCCGCCGCCCCCGGCACAGCGGCCCCGCCGGGCTGGGGCGGAGCGGCGCGGGGAGGCCCGGCCACGCCCCGCAGGGCCGCGCCGAGGCCTGCGCTGGGACCTGCGCCCGGCGTCCGGGGAGACGGCGGCCCCGAGGCGGGCCCGGCGCGGGGCGGGGGGCGCGACGCGTGCCGGCCTTCCGTCTGGGCTCTGTGCTGTGCGGTGCCTCGCAGCGCGCTGCGGGCTCACGCGAGCCTGGGCTGAGCGGCAGCGGGCGGGTTGTGGAACGGAACGGCGCAGAGCGGGCAGAGCCGTGAGCCGTGTCTGCTGCCCGCAGCCAGCCCCGGGGGGAATGGGGGAGCAGCTCCCGTGCCCAGCGTGCATCTGTAACTCGTCTTACACTCGGTATTCCGCAAACCGCCTGTGTCTCCCACATTGAAATCATGCATCCATCATTACAAGCGGTTGTTGTGTCCGTCACCTCGCACCATTTACGTACAGTCCTGTAAGGACTGCTGAGGCACTGACAGTGCTGATGTATGTGCTGAGCTCGGGTGCAATCAGGAGCGGGTTCCTCAGTAGCCACAATGTCTCTTGGGAACAGAAGTGACAGTGCTAATCAATGATCAAGACTTCTTGAATTAAAACAAATCCAGCACCAGTAATTTTCTTTAATATTCACCACTACATTAAATTAAGAACAGCCTTAGGCTGAGAGGAGCGCACAGGAAAGTGATACAAAAATAACTGCAAGGTTTGGGTAGGAAATCACCAAACACAATGCTCTGGACCGCGCTGCATTGTTCTTGACCGGATACCTTCCACAGAAATGCTTCATAACTCTGCGTAACTCCTGTTGATGCTTTTTTTCTCCCCTGCTGATGAGTTTGGAGATCCTGGTGTCACGTAAATGGTTTCTATCCAGCAGTCTGGCTGTGGCTCATGAGCTTTAAAGGCTCGCAAGCAGGACTTTACAATTGGTTTAAATACAAGCAGAGAAACTGAGTGATGACTCAGGATATACTTTTGAGCTCTGTTTCTACCTCTCAGTTCCTCTTTTTTTTTTTTTTTCAGTGAGTGGGAGGAACAAAAAGGCCAGCTGACAGGCTTGAGGTTCAGACACCCTTCAGGATCCTTTTGCCCAGCAATTATTTTTTTAACTTCTGGGTATGGGAGCTGCCTTTCTAGCCTTACTGCAACCTGAGGGCAGTCAGTGGGCTTCTGGTGGCTGCTTGTGTTGGATACAGAAATTTGGGTTTGGTGCTGCTGAAAAGCAAGGTGGGGCAACCAGCTTAGGGTCCCAAGCTATCCCTTTGGCTACTGAGGTCAGACTGTTCTCTTTTATGTCAAAAACTTCTGCCTTCTTCCTTACTAGACAAATAGATTGGTGCGCATGTGCTGCTCCTGAACACATCTGCCCTGTTCCCAGCCACTCCTGTGTTTCACTCCACCAACCTGCTGGAGCAGAGAGCCTGTAGCTCCACATGCTCAGATCCAGGTTTGCTAAAAGGTCAGCGGTAGTTCTTGCAAGATGACCCAAATCACACGTTGTCACGTTGTCACACTCCACACATGGCCTTGGAGTATCAGCCACCTTTACAACAACAAGAATTGCACTTTTTTGCTAGTGTCCATCTGGTTTTGAGATCTGTTAGTGTAATAGCTGAGAAATGATGTCTGCCATGAGAGCACTATGGAAAATGAAGATTTTTCCTTTATAATCTTGGAGGATTGAAGGATTCAAAATAAAGCGGTGATGCAATTGCTCCTGAAAGAATAATATTTTTCTGGAAAAACCTGTTTGAAAGCAATAAATGTTGAAGGCTGTAAAGATCTTGGGATATTGTTTTATGTGAACCTTTTAAAATATGCTGTTTTCAATAATTGGCAGGATTTTTTTTGGATATGATTTGTACATGAATTGTCAAATGGGGTTGATGGTAAAACCTAAGCAATGCCAAACTCTGATCTGTGACTTCTCTGGCAAACACACAGAAAGCAGCAAGGCATGTGCAATGCTCAGGAAAGGAGATTTTTCTCAGCTCTCCCCCCTGGTCTGTTTGCTGTCCTCAGGGCTGCCAGTCTCAGCTTTCTGCCAGCATGGCTGGGGAGTACAGCTGGAAGTACTAACATAAGGAATAGAGAGCAGTGATTGCAAACAGGGGGGAAATTGGTCTTTGAATATCTTCTCCAGTCTTGTATAATGACACCCTCAAGACAGATTGTTTTTTTTCTCTCCAATCTTTGTGTAGATTGACCCATGTGTAGTTCTTTAAGATACCGTCATATATTGAGGAAATAAAATTTACCTCCATTTTCTAAGCATTCCACATTTTGCTGCTCTATTTTTTTAACAGGAAGGAGAAAGGTAAAATTATTCTTTATTACAGCTTCTTTGTATTAGAATACTAAGATCTTATTGCAGTATAGAGTGGACAAGCACTAAATAGCAGTCTCTCAAGGAGCTTTTTAATCAGAAACATGGGCCCAAAGGTGTCTGATAGATGCAGACATACAGATGGGGCAACCTGGGTAACAAGCAAGGATGTGTCAGGAACAGTAGTTTTATTACCATGCACTTACACACGTTGTTGAAAAGGGAGTTCTAAAAACTGTTTTGGAGGAAGGTTATGAAGAAGCACTGTGAATGTTCATGGCAATTCCACTAAGGCAGTGAAGTGCAGCAGAAGGAGAAATGTCTCAGCTCACACACAGCTTTTTGGAAGAAGAAAGTTCTCATCCAAAAAGTTTACATATTTGTCAGTGGCAAAGAATGGGTTAAGCTGGTTACATTTAGCCTCTAACCAGTGTGTAATTTCATTGCAAAATGTCAAGTCAGTTCAACCTTTGTTTTATAAGGATGTTCCTGTTTAAACTTTGAGCATGACTTTGATTATTGTAGTGTTTTATATACAAATATAGACTATCTTTCCTGAACATGGCAAGGATGTCAGTTATATGGCTTTTGGCAAAAGCTTACACAATTATACTTTGCATTTCAGAAAGTTCTCCAGTCTTTACAAGAAGACCCTGAATAATGTCCAGTTGGGTCTCATCTAGTCTGTTCTGCTTGTCTGATTGAGTTCAGTTCTCAGACTGTTTTCTGCCTCTTTCCCTTTTCTTTCCCCTTTTAAAAGTATGCATTTCTTCCCTCATCTGAAATGATTGTGTCATGCTTATTGTATTAATGGCACTTTACATTTTCAAAGATAAAGGACAAGAAATTATGTTAGTTTCTCCGGTAATCTCATTGGACTTTCAACTGAAGAGTGCTTTGAGTAAGTTTTTTTTCTTTTCGAAGTCAGTATTGAAAATCTTCAAAACTTTTAAGTAGCTATGAGAGGAGTATCTTCACATCTTTATGACATATTTGAGGAATTTTTGCTACTACTGCTTCATAGATGGGCTGATGGGACACAAAATGTGGTTTGGGTTCCGAGTATTTAGGGAATATTGCAAGTTAGGTGTGAGCAGAATGGCTGCAGCCCTTAGCTGAACACAAGCAAAGAGTGGGAGGGAGAGGAAGCTGAACAGCTGTGATTTCAAGAAATGAACAAGGCAGTAGGAATGGGGAGGGTGCAGCCATTTTTCAGCCCCTTTTTCCAAGCTTTCTTCTGAGAAATGTGTGCCTGGGTCTAAATCCATATGAAGGAAGCAGGTACAATGAAGAAATTTGTGTAGCATTCAGGAATGTGCAAGATGAGTTAAAATGGTGGCTCAGAGTTTAAAGGTATGGATTAGAATCTTTTTTTTTTTTTTTTTTTAATTTCGGAGAAGATAGATTTCATATTTAGATTTGATACATATGAAGAGGTTCAAGCTGAAAACTTCATCACATTGTCTTGATTTAGCTATTTCTGCAGATATGTATGTATGTGTATGTATACATATATATATATATACACACTATATTTTGAAATATATGCATAAGAAAAACTGGTGGAAGACTTTTACTGAAAGTGGTTGTGTTATATATATGGTAGTTTGCCACCAATGAACCAATAACTCTTGACTTGTTGCAAGGAAAAGGACAAGTGGGTCCTGGCCTTGTGTAGACACTCTCTTGTTCACAGTTCTTTCCTTGTAGTTTTTTTTTCCCATGGAGTGCAAATTTTGCTGCCTTGAGTGATCAATCAATATAAACAAATGGAAGCCACAGCTAAACATTTGTATTTATTTTGCCAAGTTCTATCCCACTCCGCTGAATTTAAGCCAAGAGCTTCTATGAAGATAGTTTGTGTATGTGTCAGGGTGAAAGCTGCTTACAGAATCCGAGTAGAGATGATGTGATAAATGTGTTCAGGTCAAAAACTGGTTGCAGAAATCATTTTAGGATTTTCTGGATATCTTTCAGCCAAGCCAGGCTAGAAAGAATAAAGATATTTATAATATCTTTCAGCATAGCCTCTGATGTCTAGCATGAGAAGGGAAGAAAGCAAGTGCTCCCATGAGGGCTCCTGAGTTACTGTTTTGCTGATTTACCAGTTAGTGCTCAAATTAGCTCTGGAGCGGAGGTGAGAGAGTTTGTTGCTTTATGGCAACAGTGGAAATTCAGTTTTGTGGGGAGATGGAAAGCATGGGGAATAGCAGAAGGAGCAGGGGTGAGGCATTTTTCAGTTTTCTCATTTCATTTCTCCAATCAGTAGAACTCTTGAGATGCCTTCCGTGTGTTTTCATAATTCATGTTTTCTTTTTTCTTTTAATTATCATCATTATTATAACTTTTGCTTCTCACTGCACTTTATAGGTATCAGCAGAGCTATTACTAATGTGTTGGAGCATGCTGCAAGGTAAAACTCATTGGCCTCCAGATTTAAATGCTGAAAAAAATGGCAATTTAGTGGGAGGGGTCCCAGCCTGGACCCTGGAGCTGAGTGACGTGTGATACATACTTCACGATTTACAGAATTACAGGGATTGTTACAGTATGTTTTTCCTGTGTGCTTGAGTATGTTGAAGCTTATATATTGGGTGTTAAGAAGGTATTTAAGACAGGTTTGTGCTAAGTGGGCCAGCTGCACATTGTAAAAAGTTGGGACAGGAATGTGAGTTATAGAAAGCTCTGACTGGCAGCTCATGGTGTCTGTTGGTGCTCCAAGGTTGCAACAGAAAAACTTCTCATTCAGCCTTGCAGCACAGTCTCCAAACAGCTACTGCTGTGGCAGCTTGCTTAAGTATAGTAACCCTTAAAGTTTGATAGAGCATGAAACCAGAACTGAATGCTGATCAAACCTCAGAGCTTGCTCTGAAGGCCTGCTAAGTTCAAAAAGGAAAAAGGCTATGGTGGAAGAGATATGTAAACAGTCCTGATGATGGTGTGACTTGTGGGAAGGAGCAGACAGGGATTTCTGTTTGAGCAGCCAACAGTTCAGCCACGGATTCTGATGGAAAGTCATTATAAAAGGAGTAGCTGTTTGGCCATCGTCTGTTGGAAACATTCGAGGTTTAGCGTTCTGTGATGCAGAGTCCTGCTCTTTAGCTTGGGTTGCTCTGCATTTGCTGAAGATTACTAAATGCTCTGTATTAATGAGGGCTCTCTTAATGGTTATTTTATGCTTCCGTCAATGGATCAATTCTTCGCAGGGTGCTAATATCTTGATGATGACTGGGAATTGCTGAGCGGTGTGCAGTCGTTGATGGAGAGTTTAAAGAAAATGAAAAACAAACCCTTGGAGCTCTTCAATATCTGCCACAAGCTTAGGGGCTTTGGAATTCTTTTTTTGTTGTTTTAAATCTTAGTAATTTTTTCTGAAGGTGTAGATTCCTATCTATTCAGCAGACAGATCACATACATCCCAGAGCAGTTTATGAAAGCTATCCTGCTGAAATTTGTCTCTAAAAGTGACAGTGTCTTGATTTAGATTAGCATGGTTTACTTTGCATTTCTAAATCACACTTCAACTATTTACTGCCACTAAATTTTCAGATGATTCCAGCAGCTGAGTACCTCACAATGTGTACTGAATGCTCTTTGATCTTTTCACAGAATCACAGAATCACAGAATCACCCGGGTTGGAAGGGACCTCAAGGATCATGTAGTTCCAACCCCCCTGCCTAGCAGGGCCACCAAACATACACATTTAGATCAGGTTGCCCAGGACCCCGTCCAACCTGGCCTTGAACACGTCCAGGGACGGGGCATCCACAACCTCCCTGGGCAGCCCGTTCCAGGGCCTAACCACTCTCCTCGTAAAGAACTTCCCCCTAACATCCAACCTAAATCTTCCCTCCTTCAACTTGGATCCATTTCCCCTAGTCCTGCTATTGTCAGCCCTTATGAAGAGTTTACTCCCCTCCTGGGTGTAGGTTCCCTTCAGGTATTGATAGGCTGCAATGAGGTCGCCCCGCAGCCTTCTCTTCTCCAGGCTGAACAAGCCCAACTCCCTCAGCCTGTCCCCATAGGGGAGGTGCTCTAGCCCCCTGATCATCTTAGTCGCCCTCCTCTGGACCCTTTCCAAAAAGGGTCCTGCTCTTTTCACAGGTTTCTGCTTTTCTCGTACTTTGGATGTGGAGGGGAAATACTGAGCATGTTTTGCTTGAATTAGGTCATTCTCTTGTGCAGTTCTTGTGCCTTTACAAAAAATTCTTGTGATCTGATAAACTACTTATCCTAAGAATGCATTTTTGCTCTGTTTGCAATATGTTGACGAGACGGAACATCTCCAAGGAATTTAGGACATTCTCAGAAATAAATTAATTCAATCCTTGAGAAAAAGGAATTTATTTATTTATTTGTTTGTTTGTTGCTAAAATATAGAAAAAACAACTTTCCATTCCTATTCAGAGTTTACTTTTAGAATGGCTTAGTAGAAAACTGATGAGTTTTTCCTTTCCAAGGCATTGGCTGGTCCTACAATTAGGGCTCATAAGGGACTTTTAGTTGCACAAGGAGTGCTTCACAAACACTACTGTTGTGTTATTTTGTTGTTGGCACTTTTTTTTTTTTCTTTTTCCTAACATGTTTTCTGTCTTTTTACAGTGGCTTGCTTGGGTGGCTTGTTTGAATCTTGACTTCTTTTGGTAAATTAATCATTAAGACATTTTTGAGATAAAAAAAATTCCTTTACAGAAAATGGCTGCTGCTTTGGGGATAGTAGAATTTTTCAGAACTTTTTAAAGGTCGTGCAATTTAAAATGTTCTACTTTGGAAACTGCACTGAGATGAGAGTCCAGGAGAGAAAGACTCTGTTTGTTATCCATCTGGATGAGTTTTGTTGACCATGTGAGCAATCAGCATTTTTTCTAAATGCTTGAGTCAAATTAGTGTAATTAGTCGAGTCAAACTGAGTCAAATCTTCTTGAAGATACACTTGGTTATGTGTCTTCTCTCTATAAGAATTCTCTCATTTGGATTTTAGCTTGGTGGTTATCTATGCAACTACCACACGTGTATCTTTAATATATATGAAAATACATTTGTATTGTATGTATGAATGTATATCTATTATAGTGTTTTGCTCTGTCCACATTGTGCCAAGAAAAGAGACAGGAGGACAATGAATGCAAAGTTACTTTATAGACAAATACGCATGATAAAGTCTGGTGAACTCTGATTCCTCTTCATTTGGCTCCTCCAGTTGTTTTTTATTTTAGTTTTTTTTTTCTTCCCTCCAGGCTGCTCCCTTCCAATTCTACCTGCTTTTTCTCTTTCTGTCTTTCAAATAACTTTTTATTAAATCCAGATGGAATATGGAATCTTGCCTAAGTGAGTCTTCAGCACCCAGTGGGTTCCACAAGGGTGATGCTCGCATCTTAAGATGTCTTTCAGAGTTAGTGCTTGTGACAGCACTGGTAGGAGACACAGCAGAGAACAGTGGGTAGTTAGGGATCATTTTGTTCAGCTTGTTCTCCAAAGCTGCTTTGACCAGAGCTAGATGATCCTTAAATGAAATGCCAGCTAGGTTGTCTTAATAGCATGCAGCATTTTCTACTGGAGGTGAACAATGAGGAATAAGGTTTTAAGAGACCTGCTGCAGACAGCTTTGAGAGCAGAAAACATTGTCAGTCCTGCGTTAATCCTTGTAGATCTTTTACATTTCCCATGCCTGAGAAGGTGCTCAGTCTATTTTGGATGTCCAGCATACTATTTTCTTCTCTTATTTAGTTACTATTTCTTTGCTCTTCCTCTTTTGCTGTAAAAGTTCCTTGCTTTTTGTATTTATGCATTTCAAACTGTGCATTACTCTATCTCTTTTCCTTGTCATATAGCCAAGATCTTCAGAATCCAGTTCTATTTTAATCACTCACTATGTGTCTGTCTCTCCAGCTCTCTGGTCCTTTTTGCTGTTTTCTGGACTCTTTCCATTTTCTCCCCTGGTCTTTTTGATAGTTAGATGACAATAACTGCATGTAAAATTCCTGGCAAGCACACAGAGCGTAAGGTCATACAAAGATAGATTCTCACCTTCTTTCTCTTTGACTTCATGTGTTTGTGAAAACTGCTCAAGACTGTTTTGTTTTGTTACCTTACAGACTGCATTTAGCTTTTCAATCTGCTATTACTATGGGCTCTCTCAGGCATTATAGCTTTAAGGTTAGTTAAAATAAATGCTTGGCCTCAGCTGCTCCTGTTTATGCCAACTGGAGGAGTGTTCTTTTTATTTTCTGTAGACTGCTTCAGTTTGTAGCTGAATGCTATGTGTGTGTGTATGTGTGTTCACATCCTTTCCCTACTGCTATTTATCACTTTTCTGTGTCTTTCTTCTCTTCCACTTTACAGAGAATTCTTTATAAAGATCTCCAACCTCCAGTGAGAAACTTGTTATCCCTTTGGCTGAAACAAGTCGGAGCTGCAGTTTTTCCAGCTGAACCTTTGGGAATAAGGGCAGAATGCCCAAGTGCTTAGTGACTGTGCCCAAGCTATATATGGTAAAACAATCCGGGTGGCACTCTGGATTCTAGGCCACTCCAGAGACCTAGGCCCCATCGTGCCCTTTGGGGCAATTTGTCCTCAACCTGAGTTTTCATTCCTTTAAAGACCAGTACACGCGGGGGGGAGGCTTCTGGGGGAGTTCCCAGGGCTCTTCCAAGGAAGCAGCTGGGAAGCATCTGTTCTGTCTCATTCCCAAAATACAGAAGCAATGGAGATGCATATACATTTTTTGTGTGTGTGTTGATGACTATCTAGAACATATGCTGGGCACTCTGAACCTTTTTAAATGGCAAGTTTATTAGATTATATTGACATACTACACTGAGAGCTTGGCAAGCCCGAGGCATTTCTTGAATTGTGACTCATTCTGTTTTCCATTTCAGCAGCTCCAGGTTTATTTTGGTGCCTTGAGCAAGCATTTTAGATTTGTTTAACTCTTTTTGCTGTAGGCTTTCTAGTTCACTTCAAGATTGGTAGAAAAAGGGAAGCACAAGACTGGATGAACACAGGCTTTGAGGACTTTCTCACATGAGTATGGAAGTACCTACCAGCATGGATGCCAAGAGCTGATAGATCTGTATTTTGTTTTACTTTCTGTATAATGACAGGAAAGGCATCTGACCTTTCTGAGTTATCTTGTCCTTATCTGTGTGGCTCACTGCGTTCTCAGTATGTGAGAATGAAGTGGTTCAGTTTTGTTAGGCTCAGGCTTACTGATCATGTGAAGCATATCAGGGAACCTGCTTGCTTCTATATGTGCCCAGAGTGCCACTTAAAAACCTGTAAGTATATCCTGCACAATATGGCACACATGGCTTCCAGCTATTTCATGAAAATTCAGATCATCCTGGCAAATTCTCCTTTTCTCTTGGATTTGTTTTATACTTCATATCTTGGTGGCATTGTATGAGCACCCAAATCTTTTTAGACACTGTGCTCTGATTGGTAACATTGCTTCTGGACTGATTTGTGACAAGGCAAAGTCCTGTTCAGCAAGCTTGTTAGGTAGAGCTGAGGAATGCAAAAGCTGTTCTAAGTATATTCTACTGTCTGTGTTGAGATGAATGCATCTTGCATCTTCACTCTGATTTTGAAAATACAGTAAGAACTCAGCTCTGGGATCACCCGGTTTTACTGCAGAGCAGTTTATCACCTTGCTTCCTGGCTCTGCTCTTTTTCAAATGGAGATATATTTTGCCCAGTCCCTGACTTGTAGATCAAGCCAATGGTAAGGGCAGCATTCAAATCCCACTATTTCTTTTTTTCAGCTCACTGCCTGACCACCCCATGTTGGGAAGCAGATGGCTGTGCTCCCCATCCTGCTGTTGCCTTTGGTGATCTTTGTTAGCGCTGGGAGAAAAGCTGAAGTGCAAGATGTTGCAAAAGAATCTGCCAGTCTCCATGACAAGTGCACAGGAAGACACACAGACTTGCTCAGAATCTTGTTCCCATAAAAGCAGCAGAACAAGCTTTAGGGCAAGGCATTCTATGGATTGACTGGGAAGTGATTTCCTCAAAATGCTTGGTCTGCTTGGGAACACCTTCAGCTAGAGGCTGGCTAGAAGGCACCTCTAAAAATAAATGTGAATGCAATTGGAACACAAGAGCTCTGCATTCTAACCTGTTCTCTAAAGGTGTTAGAATTTAAAGAGGAACATTACTGTCTGTCAGATAGGATACAGATTATTATGATATTTTTAAAGATGCTATTATAAGACATGTCTTCTTTCTGTTTGTTCCATTCAGAGAATTATTTCCAGAGCACTGTGACATGAAAGAGCATGCATTTACAGAAGGCTGCGGAGTGCCTCTGACAGAGCATAGCCGAAGGCAATGTCATCTGGAGAAAGATGCCTCATAAATTCCACCCCATCTCATGACCCAGCCAGCAGAGGTGTTTTGTTCAGACACTGCTTACAGAGCAACTACCATTATGTAGGCAAGCTGGAGCAACCCCAGGCAATGCAAGCATTTAGCCAGAACTCACAAAAGAGAGGGTGGAGAGCAAAAATCTAAAGGAAATTCAGGAACAACACAAAAATCTGGCATGATTAACAGAAACACATTTTTGTAATGCATGTGTTCTCAACAGTCCCAGTTTTCTGCTGCTTGCTAAGTGCTCTCTGTAAGAGCCAGTTGTGCAGTGGGTGAGCTTGGCCAAACATTCCTCTATTTGCCACAGGCCTCCTCTATGAGCAGTATTTGAAGGTGCTGCAAAGTTATTTTTCCAGTGACATCCACAAACTCTGACTAAGGACTGAAGAATCAGAAGAGCACTGACTGTCCTATCCTGCTCACTGCTGACTCTGGGCTGCTCTGGCAACCACTGCAGGGGAACAGAGGCTGAGGCAGAGCAGCACGGCTCAGACAGAAGGTGTAGAGAAAGGGAGAAAATGGAAGGCAGGGCAAGCAAACTAAACAGTAAGTTTCTATTAATGGTTGAAGAGCTTGGTAGTGAAAATAAGCTGTTAAATTAGGGTTTAAGCTTCTTCTATTCATATAGAGCTTCCAAGCAGCATCTGCGATATGCCAGCACATCAGTCAGTGTCACTGAAAACCTGTCCTGTGCAGCACAGTCTGCAACGTGCTCAAACAGTGGGAGCTGAGTCACTTGCTGAAATGAGGCAGCAGTAATGCCTCTGATAAAAGAAAGAATAAGTAACATCAAACGTTTTTTCATTAAAGTGTGTTCAAGCATGTCCACCTATGAGAAGAGATGAACTTTGGAATTAGTGATCTATCACAGCCCGTTTCCCTAATTCCTAACTGCTCTCTCTGCTCGTGGCACCAGGGGTCTGGAAGAGCCCTGGGATCAGGCTGAGTTTGATAACACTGGCTGGGTGGCTGGTTAAATCTTTTAGTTCCATTCCCCAGCTCAGAGTTACAGACTTCAGACTCAGTCCACTGCTCAGCACCATCTCTATGTACCAGCATGCCGTACAGCACAGGAGCAACTTCTTTATGTTATTAGATTTAACAAATAATGACCAGATAGGTATAAATACTATTTGATTAGAGCTGGCCAAATGTCAATCCGCAGCGCAGTTATTAATCTGAGTTAACTCCAGGGACTTAACATAGAGATTCAGCCAATGCCAGTAAAACAAAGAGTGGGAGCCTCAGACGTGGCTTTTGTGGTTCCTGGCTCCTCTGCTCTCATTTAAAGAGTATGCTTATTTTTACCAGTGGGATTACAGTTTCATTATGTGGGGTGATAAAAAGTGTGTATTTTTTTGCATGTGGTTCTGTGACACTCTCCACATCTGAAGTTTGCTTTATGCAAAGTTTGATAGACTGGCTGTATTCACAAGCTTCTTGGGTGCTCTTTCACTGTTAAGGTTTGGATGTTTTTCACTTTCTCTTTTTTTGAGCCCTTTTTTTTGAAAATTTGGCTTCTCGTATACTTTTGACAGAAGTATTTTTTACATTTTCAGTGAGGTGGAAACAATTTATTTGTATTGTACTCCGGCCAAAACCATAGTATCCTCCTGCTTCCCCATGTTGGGTAGTTAGGGCACATCCCTATGATTTACAGGCTTTAATTTCCAACCTCCTGAGGCTGAAAAAGCTGAGAACATGGAACCCAAGGCTTATTTATAGAGTGCTTCTGCTAACCACAGAGATATTGTACAAAGGTATTCAGCACCACAGGTTATTTTGGGTTTAAAGCTATTAATGTATGCTGCCTACAAAGGTATCTACTTTGTGAATTGCATATTTTAGCTGGAGATACATCACCTCAACTCCAGAAGAGTTTTTAGGTGAGAATTAATGAATAGGCAAAGCCAGATGTTGAAGCTGCTCTGGTAATACAATGCTGTACTTCCAGTTGGAGGGTTGACTAACTGTATCGTATACCATCGCTATTTGTAGCTAGAACATTTAGCGGGAGATTTGTTCAGACTGTGAATTCGTTTTGCTACTAAAGTGGCAGCAAGGGAGGAAACTCTGCTCAGTTCCTTTAGGAACTGCCTTCAGAAAAAAGTCATTTCAAAAATGAAGCAAACCAAGAGTGTGTCCAAAATGCTGCCTTTCACAGAGTCAGTGGAGTCTGCAGTATTGTGACATTTATATGATGGTGCCTAGATCTCTTTTTGGCCCAATTTCTTAATGTCTTGGCTAGAGGTTTTAGAGCCTTTTGTCATCAGACAAGGAGACAGAGAAGGCTTACTTCTTCTAGTTTCTTGATAGAAGATAGAAAAAATAATTTTCTTGAAGTGCTTTCTCTATGTTCCACTGCAGAACATTAATCATAGAATCTATTTTAAATGCTTCAGAGTAAAAAATTTCATTGTACACATTTCATTTTCCAGAATGCTTTAGGAGATGCTTTTAGAAAACTGTCTTTTTTTTTTTTTTTTTTTGGTTAAGCCGAAAAATCACCAGCAGAAATGGAAACAAATCTCTGTAGTTATGAAGAACATCAAATACTATTGCCTGGTTGGATATTCTATTTCTGTTTACATTATCACTAGCATGAGGCTGTTTTTTCAAATTCCCCTGTGTCCTGCAGGATAAGATAGTAGCCTACTTCCCATTTGGCTTTCAAGCTGTAATTAAGTTGGGTTTAGTTTACTGTTTTAATGAGGAGAACTCCCTACACAATTCCCTGTACTGTGCATAAACACGGATTCCTGTTTATTCAGACAGAGAGATCTGTTAGTGATGTGTTATACTAACATCTGTGCCTCGAAATAAAACAAAGCCATTTTAAAAAATCCATGAATGAATAGAACATGAAGTGAGGTTTATGGAATATTAAGCTGATCAAATGTTCAAGTGTAAACACGCAGGGTAAGCCACCTGAGATTATTTAACATTCAGAAAAATGTGAATGCCTGGGAGAAATATTCCTGCGTGCTTTGATGCATTTTTTGTTTCGCCCATCCCTACGCAGTAGAAGTCTGCGGGCCGTTTAATGCCTGGGTATCTGGGAGCAGAATAAGGCTGATACTGCCTGTTGTGTTCCTGTAGCCTGGATGTATAGCCAGGGTTGTGCAGCAGCCCCTCTGCAGCTCGTTTGGCTGGGCTGCCTTCCATAGGAGACAGTGTGTGATGGAGAGGCAGACAGCGAGTGGGTGGGGTATGTGGGTCCCGCAGCTCTAAGGCCTTCAGGCTCCCGTGGGCAAGACAGCCTGCATGAGCTGGGTATGTTGGGTTCATGTGTGGAAGGCAGTGCAGGTGCAGAAAGTGAAAATGCTTCATTCCTGCATGGGCTGCCACGAGGCTGACCGGAATTACAGTCCCTGCACTGAAGTGACCAGAGGGGCTGCTTCGTGTCTGTTATTTTGGATGTCATAAGGTGAGAAAAAGTGCTTCATGAAGTGTTCTGTGATGGAACCATCTGGATTCACTGCAACAGACGTGGCCATGCTTAAATGGTGCTAGCTATTCAGAAGAATCCATTTTTACCGAGCAAGTTGTTTATTTTTACACAACAGAATGAGGAAGCGTTTTCAAGTGGTAGTAAATTCCCTCTGAATGCATGTGGCAATGTCTGAGAATATTTTTATTGAGATGGAGGCATTAAAGTAAAATATTGAACAGGTAAATGTCAGAGTATGGAGAGAGACATTTACCAATAAAATATAAAATCCACGCACAGAAGAAAAGAGAAAGTTTTCTCCCAAGGCCTCTATTGTAGAACTGCTGCAAATCTATGACATGGAGACCCTCAAGCCCCAGCATTTGCTGTAAGCAGATGTTGAACTTAACATTTCACCCAGTACATTTCCACTGAATACTGGCAGTATTTTAATATATCTAATGCTAATTTGTATCTATGGAAATGTTTTTTGACAGTCTGATATGTTGTGCAGTATGCTATGTCTGTATACCTTCTCAAAGTCCTGTAAAAACAGTGAATTTGCATTCTTCATAAAACTTGGGGCATATCCTGAGCAGGCACAACTTCACTTCATAGTCAGTCGGGTTCAGTACCTTTGGTACACATGCATTTACCAAGAGCATGTTGCTGAAAGGTCAACAGATTGCTCAGTCTGGTCAAAACATCATTCCAAGTTTTAGGATTGCACAAGCTTTGCTCTTGAGAAAGGTCCCCTTGAGTGATTCCCTTGTTATAAGAAGTACAGTGCTGTTTTGCCACTGAATTTTTAATGCATTTCTTCTTCCTGATGTATGTTGCTAAGGCACACTGCCTTGTTTTCTGTTCACCATTCAGGCAGCACATCTACCATACACTGGGAAAATCATTACGAGGAACATGGGCTACCAACGTCAACACTGATGAGTTGCTGTCCATGACCACTTGTAGCACGAATGTTTCTACCAAGGAGGTTGGAGATAACATCTCTTTATTAGTATTTATTAGTACTTTTTTTGAGACAGAATATTTCATTTTTAGCAGTGTTGTACTTTGAGACAAAGAAATCCTGGGTCCGCTTCAGAAAACACATCTGGCACTTCAGTGCCGACACTGTTTCGACAGTTATTTCCCAATGGCCTGTTGCAGTACTTTCCATCCTCACATTGTTCATGCCTTAATCACTTCCCATCTTAAGTATTTCTACTGCACTTTTGTGCTCTTAACTCTCTTAGCTTCTCAGTGTCCAAAGTTCAGTGGCTAAATCATGGACTTACTCAAGGAAATGGAAATGTTCCACCCTTCTTCTCAGTCACTTCTCATTGGCCTCCTACACAATTTAAGGACAGTTCAAAATTTGCCCTTTGTTTTCCAAGCCTTTCCTCTACAAGCTGAAGAACAATTTTAACCAGGACTTTGACCAAATTTTAGTGATGTTGTTCATGATGTTCAAAGCGACCACAGTTTACACGTTTAGTCTGGAATAAAAATTACCATGAAGTGCAAGTATTACCTAATGTAATGTCTGTCCATCAGAAATTGCTTCCCAATGTCTCTGAACATAGTTTTTGAGGTATTGCTTTCTGGAGAGAGTGTGGAGATTGTGATGAACTGCAGATATCTTGTGAGGATCCACAGAAGAATTTGGTCTTTTAAGCTTTTATGGACCTGAGGTTTTTTTTCAGTTGCAGCAGCTCTTCAGAAGATGATTTGGCTATTTATTTTAGACATGCATTTTACACTTAGGATAGAATGTTCTCAGGAAGCAATTTTTCTCTTTTATCATAGAATCATAGATTAACTTGAGTTAGAAGGGACCTTAAATCCCATCTAGTTCCACCCTGCTCCTGTGGGCTGATTGCCACCGACTAGATCAGATTGCCCAGGATCTCAGCCAAGTTGGCCTTGAGTGTCCCCAGGGATGGGGCATCCACACCTTCTCTGAGCATGGCACTGTAAAGAACAGGCTTAGAATAAAGTCTTCCTGTTGTAGTTTATAGATTGTTTTAGTTATGTCTTGACCTCCAGGATTTTGTCTGTTTAGACGTGAGCTCAGTCCTGCATTGTATCTGAAGCCACTTCAATATCAGTGGAAGAACAGAACAAGTGATGGGTTTGGGCCACAATTAGGCATGGCATCAACTGTCACTGCTGAATTATTTTTCGTTGATGTAAAATGGAGGTATTTGACAAATGTAAGTCAATTTTAGTGATATTTTCATAGGAAATACTGGAATTGCCTCGTTCATAGGAAATACCAGGAAATTTTTAAATTGCTTGTTTACCGTTTCAAACACAGTTTGTATAATTTTCCACAAAATAGAAAATCTAATTTCTGCAAAGCTCTGCTCAAAATACAGGCAGGTTCTTTGATGGAGAAACTTTTTCAGAGGATTGCTTTATTTTGAAAACTATGAACAAGTATTGGCTACACAGAATTTATTATATCTGCCTTTAGTTCAGTTGTGATCATTTAAAAATGGAGAATATCTGCATAACTGTGAGATATTCAGAAGCTGTCAAATCATTAGGCTTTTCCAGAGTGACAGATTTTAGCAGACTGTAGAGATTTCCACTTGCTTCCATCTTTTCACGTACATAAAATTAGTCATCCTTTGCTTCCCCTAGTTCTGCCTTACACAATAGATACAGAGGAATCCACTGGGATAACCATGGAGTTCCAAACCATTGAACTATATTTATTTAGATTACAAAAACAAAAGCAGCAAACCTGACTGATGAACATCACAGACTGAAGAAACAATGCCTTTAGAAACATGCAAATAGATTTCCTTTAATTCTGAAAGGAGGTCTCTGAAATAAACAGCATGGTAAATTATTTAGCCTCTTATTTTTTTGGAGGTTGAGCTTGCTAATGTTCCAGATGTGAGAGAACAGGAAGTTCTATCATTTCCTCAGAATATGTGATGTGTGGACTATTCTTTTTACCATAGATTGGTAAAATAAGAGGAAGAACAAAGCAATCATCCTTGCACAAATATCACACTAGTAATATTCATCAGAAATATTACTGAAATAATATTTCTGATCTTTCATTTCTTACTCATGATGTCTTTGTTTTCTGCATTGAAAGAGTCATTCCAGCAGCGGGCATTCACTTTTACCGCAAGTGGGCTGATAAATCACTAGGAAGATACTTTGCAAACAAATTACAGAATATGAAAAACTGATAATAAAGCAGTGTTATTAAAACCGCAGAATCCATGTTGGATGTCAATGATGATTAGTTGTACATATGACTAAAGGTAATTCCCACTACAGGTACTGTAAAACATGTGACATCATTGATTAGATAGATTACTCACATAGGTTGTGTGAGTAGAAAAAAATTCCTTGGAATTAAATAAAAGCAGATCAAAACATATACAGATAACTGTAAAATGGTTTCCGCTCTGACAGCAGCTAAAGAGGAGTATCAGTACATAGATTAATCTCACTGTTTCACATTACTTTCATTTTTTTCAAGTTTTCATTCAGCTCTTCATCACTGTGTAATTTCTTAAATGCAGAAATTACTACAGTAAACTCTCCATTACTATATAGTGCCATGTTTATGCATGTAAGTTTTATGTATTTTTCTCCGGAACATTTTAGCACATAAGAAATGCTGAACATCTTTTGAACGTTCCTTTTGGAGCTTCAATCTGCACACTGACTCCATTTTTTGTCAATAAAAGGACAACCTCATGTCCTCAAAGCTGTGGATGGCAGGATTGCACAGTTTAACTAAGAAGGCAGGGAAAATTAATTCACAGTTCTGTTTGTTCTCAGATGTTTACAGAGTGCTGAGTATGAGTAGAAGGAAGCGAAGCATAAAAATGGTAAAAAACGTGGTAGTTTGATGAGTTTTTCCTCTGTAGATCTTTGCTGATAATTTTACTGATTCTGCAAATGCTAGGAAATCCTCCAGGAAAAGTAAAACTTGAGTTACACATAAATTCACACATCCTGAAGAGAAAGAGGGGCCAACATCTTTCAAGAACATCTTTCACTGGGTCGTCTTTTAAAAAGTACTACATCCTATTAGCAGTCCCATTTGGTCATAAAATACTTACATTTGAAGATAAGTGTTGACCTACTGAATAAACAGATTTCTGTGAATGGTTTTCTAAGCCACAGTTTACAAGACAGAGATTCCACTCTGTCTAGTGTGATCTAAACCTTATCTCTATTTAACATCAATTTTAAAATTTAGTTTACTTAACTAAAATTTTGTATGCTGTAGCTCTGATCATTAAAGGTTAGGCATGCTGTATCTGAACTTATTGAACTTTGGACAGCACTTGTGCCAAGAATTCAAAATTTAGTTCAGTTATAAACTGCACAGAAAAAGATGGGTTTTGGTCTTACTATTGTGCCAAAGGTGCCATCATGCCTTTGTAACAACCCATGACTGGCAAATAAATAAAGACAGATATCCAGAAGATTCTTAGCAGTGTCCAGCTGGAGCCATACTGAGCCCTGAATTGCACAGATCCTGAGAAAATCCAACATCCGTTTGCAGGCCTATGAGTGTGGAATGCTGTAGTGTCTCGGAGCTGGCAGCTTGCACGTTGCAGGGTAGTGAAATGGTCAAGCAAACAAGGTAGATAGGGATGTAATAACTCCATGCTCCAGACAATATTTGGAGAAAACAAAATATTGATTGCGTGTCTTAGTGTCACTTAATAATTGAGGATTATTTAATATTCATGCTTCCCTCTCAAAAAAGAAAAAAAAGTTAAATACTGCAGTACAGCAACTTATTCACATTTATCACTGATTCAGCTGAAAGGAATCTATGGTCTGTGATGTTCCAGACCTCCTTACATTACCTGAGATGTATTTTCACAAGGCTGTTGTGTGAAGCACCTAACTATCAGTACTATAACTGTCAGTAAATTAATGGGCATCAAATCAGTAAGGAGTCTATTAGAAATTGTGTGGCTTGCCTATGGCCGACTGGAACTTGTGCTGCAGGAAAGCAGGAGGGGAACAAATGTTTAGGAAGAACTACTGCTCTCTTGCTGTGAATTACAGAAACATTAGAGAGAAAGCCATAAGTTTGAATACCCAGCTACATCTCAAATGTCATCTATGGTTTCACAGATCACTCCAAACAACTTCATAAAAATAGAACTGCTCCCAGTTTTGGAAGTATGGATATTTCCATACTTAAACATGCATTGAGTTACATTGTGTTGTTTTGTAATACACAAAAGAATCCGAGTCACAGCAACTTAAAACAGCAGTAATTCTAAGGAAATCGGTGACATTACTTTCAAGTTGCTTCAACATTCAGAATAATTTGTTCCCCCAAAGGTCCAGTTTTAAGAACTAAAAAACAGGAAGCTATATTCAACAATCCTGAAAACACATTGGACCAGAGCAAGGAAATAAATATCTCCTCTCCACTCCAAGTTGTTGACTTTACTCATGTATTGTTTTTTGTCTGGGTAACAGCTGTCAAGGGAATAATATTTTCCTAACGTAACTATAAGAATGCTCTTAGGATGCAAACATTTTTATTGCTCTGTGGGAACATTGCATTCTGTTTTAGATATTTAAAATTCAGCTTATAGCACACAGTTTTCACCTATTCACTAAATGTCAGATGGTGGTTGGCCTACAGAGCATTATGCATAGCAAGGCTGTAAAGAAGGAAAGTCTTGATGACTTTTAAGTATACTATCATCATAGAATTATGTTTATACATCCTTATTCTGCAAGGTTCCAATCCTTCCTTTAGGAAAATTGGTGACACGATAGTGACACCAGTGATATACAGACAAAGCCTTTTGCTTTTAGGCCAATATTTTGGAAATGTCACCATGTCTAACACTGTAAGACGTGCTTTATTACCCTGCGGAAGTGGATAAACCACTGTGAGTCAACATTCTCTGCACTAAATCATCTTCTAGTTATACAATATGATGTTCTGCAAGCCTTGAATCATTACAAAGTAGCAAGGATTCTCAGCAGGACTTTTGCTACACAATCGAAGATTGTGAAATTGTAAATATATTATCAAATTGATTTCCAGGTTTTATTTGAAGAACAAATTAAAAATCATTCATGGTCTATTTTGTTCTGATTAGGAATTAACTTAAAGTTTCTGGAAAAACTTTTCCATGACAAAATATTAATTTAGGCCCCACCTTGAAACATTTACTGTTCCAGAATATTAAGAAGAGCCAGGATATTCTGAAATTCCATCTGACCTCAGCTTTTGATCTGAAGGGAAAACTAGCAAGGAACTAAGAGTGAAAATTTACTGACAGTAAACAAAACATCTTATTTTTTGCCTTCTTTCTCCCAGGTTTGACATCACTTGAGCTGTATTATCCTATCTATAAATTGATAAAACGTTGTGATTTCCTGATTCAAATACTGCATTTTTAGAGAAACTATTTTAATGTGCCGTTAGAAATTAGGGAAGCATATAGGCACAGAAAGCAGCAATAGCATTTACTCTGGGGCAAATGCCAAATGACTGGAATATTCTGGAAAATGATCACAAAAGAGTTGACTTTATGGCTGCTATTTGTTATTTGAGAAAGCTGCACCAACTCTTGCTGTGAAAGGCAGAGATGCTGCCTCTTCACAGATCTTCACAGCAAGCAGGGAGCAAAGCAAAAGCTCCTGCTGATGATGAGATCAATGAGTGATCACTAAAGGCAGAAGGTTGTGTGTTAGTATTCACACTGCAGAAGCCTTTTACTAATGACTTCCCAGCTTTTCCAGAGGCTGCCTTAGAGCCGTGTCTGAGTCTACACTTTAGTTTGCTCTTAGGCTCCTTGACTTGCTTGATGTATAGATAAAATCAGTGAGATTAATAGCCACTCAATTCTGGCACCTGTGTTCCCTTATAAACTCAACTTAAGGGACCCATCTTTCCCAGGCAATTCACGTATAACCTACCAAGAGAGTGGTGAGGTGTTGGAACAGGCTGCCCAGAGAGGCTGTGGATGCCCCATCCCTGGAGATGTTCAAGGCCAAGTTGAATGGGGCCCTGGGCAGCCTGGTATAGTATTAAACGTGGAGGTTGGTGGCCCTGCATGCAGCAAGGGGGGTTGGAGCTTGATGATCCTTGAGGTCCCTTCCAACCCAAGCCATCCTATAATTTTGTGATTCTGTGATTCTATACCAGGACTGCTTAAGAGCTCACTTATCGTGAAAAACCTGGTTACCCTTAGTGGCATTGCTACATATGATGAAGCCATAGCTTTTGGCTAATCAAAGCTCCCCAGTGCTTTGTTTTCCTTGAAGGGTTTGATCTGCTGACAATTGTCTGAGCACTCCCAGTACAGCAAGGGATAGCAGTAAGCTACCTAGGGAAGAGGGAAAGGCAGTGACCATTCTTTCCCATTTGGCTGGGGGAAAGCACTTGCCTGGGAAGTGGGAGATCTGATTCAGTTTCCGCCATATCCTGAGGAAGTCCCAGCCCCCTCCCATTTCCCAGTCTGCGCTGGTCTGGGATGGGGTCACCCTCCATCCTTCCTATTGCAGATAGACTACTGATAGCCCACGTGAAGAAATTGTGAACGTAAAGAAGAGGTGGACAAAAAGACTCTTATGTGATTTTGTGCTCTTCTGTGAGTTCTTCGATTTAGTGTGGATATGTAAACAACTTGGAAAGTGGACGACAGAGTCTGAGTTCTGGGCCTTACCTCAACATGTGGTTTTGGATTGATATGGATGACTCAGTGGCTCTGATGAAGCCTGCGATGTGCCCGCTCTTCTGAATACATCAGCCCTGTCTGTGGAATTAATGTATCCATTGTAATCCACTTAGCCATTAGCAAAAGTTGTGAATAATATCCATGATGAGAAAACCTGAGGTGACTTAAGAATTTTTTTGGCTAGGATGTCAAAAGACATTAAACATTTTTCAGAGATAAGAAAGGTGATAACTCTCTGTGCTGCCAGTAAAGACCAGTGCTAAAGCAAGAAGCAAAGAAAACACTTGTACATTTGTACCCTTTTTCCCAACAGAGGGGACTGAAGGATATGAACTTCTCATAGATTAGTGAGACAATAGGAACTCATGCTGGAGAAAAGAAGAGGGAGTAAAGTAGGAAAAACTGTTCCTTCTGGACAATTTGCTTACTGGCAACCCTATTCTTTCCCTCATTCTTGTCCTTCTTTTCTTCTGTTCTATTTCCGTCATCAGACTGGGGCAGGAGCCATTGTGATATTGCAGTCAGTCCAGAGCATGAAGCAACTTTGATCTTAAATGCCTGTACGCAGTTTTGCATGTGTACATGTGTGTATATTCATGCACTTGTACCAAATTATGTTATTTGGACAAAATACATCCAAAGGAAGAATTGGTGGTATTTCCTGCTTTTGTTCTTGAGGAGGGCAAGACTTTTTTCCCCACGTACAAGTGCTCCCCTGATCCTAAAGCAATCACTTTCAAAATGTGCTGTCCCACCCAAATTAGGGTTGCATCCTACTTTTCTTCTCTGGGGACTGCAAGCATTAACTGTGAGGGCTTATCTCTACAAGTACAATCTTTACTTCCCACTACCTCCATGTAGGCGAAGAGAGGGGAGAATTTGGTCCTGCCTTCATTGTGCGTGTCCTGCTCATCAACCACAGTCAGCAGTTAACTTTCAAAAAAGAGGACACTCTTAGAGCCTGGATGGAATCTCAAGGTGAACAGGAAAACGTATCTGTAACTTTACAATTATGGTTAATAAATAATAGAATTTTAACTATGGGAATTTGATACTGTTTTTCAATGTCTGTATCATCTGCCATCTTTTGAGCTGATGTCTTCAGGGGCTGTAGAGGTAGGTAATGAGCCCAGGGCTGATAGCTCTCTGACTCACAGAGGGCCAGGGCACAGGGCCAGGAACACTAGTAGTTCCCAACTTTTATTAATGAGAGCATGGGGAGATCATTCTATTTACAGGATCAAAGACCAGCTGACACTTGTTCTGGCATTATAAGTAAGGATCCCACTTTTGTGTGTCCTGAGCACCTTTGCTTCTCGTTGACCTTGATGAAGAGGAAGAAAAAATTATGAATACAAGTATCTGAAGATTCTCTGTGTAGCTCTCACACTCAGAAAGGACAGCAGTAAGCAGGAACCAAGCATCCTCAAGATGCCACATTCTCAGGACAGTTGTGAGCAAATGGTTTTTGCTGAAGCCAGCGTGAATATTTTTGGATTACAAAGTTATTTATTCATAATTTACCACTGGAAGAAATGACCTTCTGATATGGGTGAAGTTGTACTGAATGTTTTAGTTGATGAGTGATAATATATTTTATTCTATTAGATAGTTCCTGAATAGGTATAGTTAGGCTACAGAAAGGTATTAGCTTGGTTATTTGTTGCTGTTTCCTTTTCATAAAATGCAAACAAAAAATATGTGTGTTGGCTCTGTATAGTTGGCATAAAAAAGAAGCGGCTGTGCTAATAGCATCCTATGTGCTGGTGCAGTGAACAAATGCTCCTCTCCTCAATTCCTCTTCACGAGTTTGTGATACGTTAATTACATCTAAAAGACAAGTTATATGATAAAGAGATGGTAAGTAGCTTGGTTTTCTGGAATATCCCTTAAATTCTTAATGACCTGTGGGAAGGAAAATCTTTTATGTTTGGTTTGTTTAGCTGAATCTGACTTCAGTTCATGTTCCACTCCTGAAGCCCATGATCACCAAACATTATTTGTGTGGTACTTATAATCAATTGCTTGAAGAATGTCCTTCAAAATTTGCCAAGCTTTACGCCTGGGATTGAATGTTTTGTTTCAGATGGTCTTAAATAATGGATCTGTTCTGATTCCAAGTAGGTTCATCTTTATTTTCAGCCTTTTTCTCAATGTAGGAGGAAAAAAAAATAAAAATAATAATAAAAAAATAGATCTACACATAAAAATATTATATTATGATTTTTTTTTTTTTTTTTTTTTTTAATTAGAGACCATGAGAGAGCATCGTATTTGGCTCCAAGATATTAATGGAATTTAAAACTTGTTTACACTGTTCAGCAAGTCACTTTTAGGCACAGTAATGCAGGAATGGCAGAGGGATTAACTCTAATCCAAGGTCAGTAAAAGAAAACACGGAGCTTGGCAAATGAATTTTTGATCCAGCAATCCATGCATTCACCTTAATGACAGCACATTGCTAGCATTAACTTGCAACAAGCATGCACACAAGTAGGTGAGCTGCCAAATAAAGATGCAGTGCCTGACGAGTCTGCATGAGAAGGACCGCTGCTGGGAAGAGATGCTCAATGGGAGAGCATCTTACCCACTTGCTTACCCAAGTAGGGGATGATTACACCCCCTTTCAAAGAAGGGAAATGCAAGCATAGAGGTGGTGTATAGGGGCAGCACAAGAAATCTAAAGCCCTCCCAGATGCTGGATATACAACTCTAAGGACTGGCTTGATTTTTGTGTGTATGTGTGTTCTGTGGCAAATGTCTTTGCGAATAAAAGCTTGTAAAAAAGTTTCCAGATTAAAAGCAGCATTCTTTCTGGCTTAGCTCCTAAATCTTAATATCTGCCTTATAAATAATATTGTGTTTATTGCAACATTGCAAATTCACCTCTATTAAATGTCGATCCCATGCAGAGATATTTAACCCCATTTCATGAGGGAGCTGTGTTTCGTGTGCTGGGATGCATCACTTGGAGGCTTTTCGAATTAGATTGTTTTGGAATAGCTTACTTCTTTTCAATAGTTTCCTGAGTGAGACTTGCAGGCTGTCAAATATAAACACATATTTCAGTGGGAACAGTTTATAAGAGCTTCATTCTAACGTAAATTTGCACAAGTTTTGCATTGGTGTAACTGCTGGATCTGGATGAGGATCAGATGTAAGATCAGATCAGTGCTCATCCTGTGACCACACACATCCTCTTCTGCCCCTGGCAGTGTTACTTCACTCCTGTGTGCTCCTGTACCAGAAGGGCTGGCTGCTTCCTGCCACGCCCTTGCAGGTGGTACCTGTCCCTGCCAGTTTCCAACCAGTAAAGAATTAACGCACTGTTAAACCCAGGCTGGGGAGCTCGCCATGGCTGCTTTTTCCCTCTATTTCACCCCCAATGAATTAGTTCATGTTACTCCAAATTCAGTTTTATTTTCCATTTTCCTTTCTCGTCCTCTGTAGGTTCTGTCCCTGATCTCACATCGTTGCAATCAGCTGTATGCTGAATTAATGCTCTGTTTACCTTCTAGTCCAGATTGTGAACAGCATGACCCTGGTGCATAGAGTTCAGTGGCTTTTATTAGCTTAATTTGGTCCTTTAATGGTGCTGCTCATTCACCTTCGGAGCCTGGGAGGCTGACTACATTTTTTTCTCTTTATTCAGAGCAAAAAAATCAGAAAAAGCCCGATACCACTGGTATATTTATGTTTCACGTCAGCACAGGTTTACTTTTATTTCTGGAATTTGCACTGTTTTTCTTCTGAGATATCATTCTTTGCTCAAGCAACAGGTTTTGGTTGGTTTTTTTCCTCTTTTTTTTCTTTCATTCTTTTACTTTCCTCTCTGGAAAAGGATGACAAATCTCTTCCCTCTTCTCTCCTGCCACCCCAGGCCTTTGTACAGCTCATAGCTTCATTCTTAGAAAATCTGCAAAACATGAATATCGAGGGCTGGGGCTGCTTTCGGTTACTGGAATGAGGCTGCTAATCTCTTTCTGCATCTGATTAATACCTAAGTAGCAAGGAGGTGCCCTGTAGGGAGTCCAAATAGGAATCCCTTCTGTTGTAGGATGCCACAGCTATGAGTCACTTCAAATGAGGAGCTTAGTAAAAACATAGACATCTCTAAACTACTTGGGGAAAATAAAAAAATCTATCTAAAAGAATGTTAACCTGTTGGTTCTACGGTAGCTTCTTTTTTTTTCCTGAACGTTCTTTTCCTTTGCTTGAGTTAATAACATTGCTTTACTACAGAAAGAGGTTTTAAACTGTGCACAGTGCTGTCCCTTTGAGCCTAAATGCAATGCAGTGATAAGTGATGCTTTTGTGTGCTGTGCCCTCAAAGGATCATTTTCATGAGCAAATGTTGCAGAACAAAAGTAATTAGCAAAATTAAGGACGTTACAGTGCTAATGTGAAGTTTATGGCATGACTGAGATACCAAACGCTTACATATTATCTAAAAATCCCATGGGAGAACTTTAGAAGTATAAAAAAAGCTCAAGTAAAATTCTCACTTCCTCTTAACTACTGACAGTTCAAAGTTCTTCCTGCAGAAGATGTCATTTCCAGACTTGAGTAACTCTCCTCTTCAGGCGTTCCTGCCCCTGGCTGGCAGCATATTTGCCAGTATCATATTTTTCCTACTTTTGGATGCTGCTGCTATGTTGTGTCCAAGCACAGCAGTGTTGAGCACCCTGCCTCTAAGCCACCAAGAGGAGCAGCATCTCTAAGCTCCCTGGTCCTAGTTATTGTCAGCAGATTATGGGTGCAGAGCCCTATTTGTGGCTGGCATGCTAGTCCTGTGAGTGGTGGCAGAGCCGTGATGTGTTTCTCAGTGCAGACAGCCAATTGCTGCCTAGCCATTTCCCTTTACAGCTTAAAAGGCAAGCGGAATACAATAGCGAAATACAACCTCCGGGTTGAAAGCATTCCTCTGCAAGAACCAGAACACCTTACAGTTAGAATGGAGATGCTGTGAAGGTTGCAGCTGTTGTAGGTGTCATACAAAGGTGGAGGGATACTCCCAGAGGATGCTACCATAAACCTGGGGGCTGCAGGCACTGCTGTTCCTGAAATGCCATGTAAATGTTGTCAGATCCAGGTAATGGCTCTACTTTCTCTCCTTTATCTCTAGAATTTCTCTCTCCATCTGGTTTCAAGTCCTGCTGGGCTTTTACCATCCTTCTTCCCACTGTTTTGTAGCTGAATGCTCCAGATTCCTACACCCACAGTTTTTCTGTATATGAGGCTTATGTTACTTGAGTTTCTGTTGTTTCATCCACACACCCGGTAGGGTTTAGGGCACAGCAATTCATCTGCAGTGCACTATAATCATTATACATTTTCTGTCATTTTATCAGAATATTAATGTACACAAACCACAGTGAACTCTGGAAATGGAGCTTCTAACCAAAATTAAAAATCAGTGAGGGAAATAAGGGAAAGCTAACCGTGAACTTGTGGTTTCTGCAGTCTGTTCCCTCATTTTCAGCCCCAGGGCAACCTTTCTGAAGCCATGCTGCACCAGCAGCACTGCCTTCCTCACTTTGGAGATGAGAAATGCTGGGCATTTCAGTAACTTGCACAGGCAGTATGTGCGTGTTTTCTAAATATGTCATCATTTGCTTCTGCTGATTTTTAAATAAGGCTGCTTCTTATCCTTCATCTTTGGATGAGAAGAAAGTAACACTACATGGAATGCTCAGCTTTTAAAACTCAATACGTAATCAGGAAAAGCCTCAACGTCTTTGTCATGAACAAAAACACACAGATGGGACTCTTGTAAGCATATAAATGAGTAAGTTGAAACTTTCCAGTTCTCTCCAGAGGATTTTTATGCCTGTCCTGCAATAGTAGGAAAAAATGATTTTGTAGGAGGGATTATAATGCCTTTCCACTCATTCAACTCTAATGTTCCATAAATTAGTGTAATCACTTATTAGTGATATTTATAATAAAAAAAACCCCAAAGATTTCTAATCTTGACTGTTGTTTTCTGCAGTTTGATTAGTAGTTTGATCATTTGTTTTATAACTTCTTGACGCCCATCTAACTTGAGGCAATATCCCCTCAGCTGCAGGAGAACAGAAAATGAGGGACTACAATAAAAAAGTGTCAAACCTAAACTAATTCTTCTGTGTCAATATAACTGTAGTTTTGATTTACTCTAGATACACCTGCTATTTAAATAATCTTCCCAATTTAATTACCTGCAAGATATGAAGTTCTTTATCTGTGTTTGCATGCCATATGTGTTTGGTTTGGCAGCATTTCACAGAATGCTACCTCCAAAATATCAACAACTACTGTTCAGAATCTTAATGGAGAAAGGCTAAGTAAACCTACCATTATTTATCATTTTTCCATTTGAATCATAGACAGAGGAGTCAAATCAGGATTTTGGCCAAAAATTTACTTAAGTCTGAATGGCCAGCAAGCTCTACCTGCAGGTAAAGAATGCAGGTACACAAGTGACAAACACCATGCCCCAGGAAATTTCCAGGTGTGGCTGAAAAGCCTTATGATCTGGCTGAAGACCTTCCCCTCTGCTCTTCTCCCACTTGCATAGTATTATTGTTAGTCTCATCTCAGTTCATTTTTCAGAAGCCCAATTTAGAAGCAATCATCTCAAACATTTATAGCTTCTAACACTTTCAAGTTGTTCAAAGAAGCCGTGGAATGAGTTCCATTCCTTTGAGAAGCCATTAGCTTAGTCTGAAGTCAGTGGAGCTGCCTCACGAGCCAAATGGGTTGACACTGTTGATCTAACACTAATTTCTTGAGCAGTATGCTGCACAGTCCTACCAACAGTTGAAATGTTATTTTTTCTCTTCATTTTTTTTCTGTCTTGAGCATTGCTCTGGTGCTTTGTGTAGAAATGTTTGCTAAATGTCCTGCATTTTGGACTGGACATTTGTATTATGTTCAGGCTATCTATTCTTAAACAATTTATTTGATCCCCTTTCTGAGTGGCTGACTCACTGAGGCAATACCTGGAGAATTCCTGTCACCCCTGTGTGCTACCTAGCAGCCTTGCTCAGTCACACTGGCAGTTGGGTTTGGCACTTTGCAGGAGGTGGTCTGAAATGACCCTTGGCCACTCATTCTGTGGCTACAGCAAGTAACAGCAAATCTCATCCAGATAGAAGTTGGTCTAATGCCTCCAATTAGCACCCAGAAGCACAGATCAGGACACATGGGCTGAAATGCTTGATTGGAAGTAAGAAGTCTTGGCTGCCTTCAGATTCTCTGTGGGTTTAAATGCAATGACAATCTAACAGGATATAAACTTGTAGGTAGTTCTACTGTCTTGTAAGATACATTGAAACATGACAAATAAATTTAGTAGTGAGTAGTAGCAAGGGGAGTCAACTCTTTACCAGGGTAAATAAAGAACAAGGGGAAATGGTTTTAAGTTGAAGGAAAGAAGAGTTAGGTTGGATATCAGGGGAAAGTTCTTTACCAAGAGAGTGGTGAGGTGCTGGAACAGGCTGCCTGGTTAGGTTGTGGATGTGCCGTCTCTGGAAGTGTTAAGGCCAGGTCCTTTCACCTGGGTGTTCTGAGAAGATAGAAAGAAAAACGTTAACAGTCTCCTCCAGAGTCTTTGTTTTCTCTTCACCATTATAACAACAGATTTATCTTGAAGAATATAAGAAAACAAGAGGTGAGATTTTCAAGGGCTGTGAATCCAAGGAAGCTCCTAGAGCTATAATGGCTGCAGCAGCTGGAGGTCAACCAGCTGCAGACACTTCTGTGATTGCTGGGTATGAATGCTTGAAGTTTATTATTTCCACAGCCAACACAAGGAAAAAAAAAAAAAAGAAGAAGAAGATTTTTATTCGTTGATTTCAGTACACTGTGATCACTTTCTCACTGGTTACTCCACTAGATGTGCATACTCTTAAATAGAATGAACAAGAAGTCTGTAGCTCCTTGGTTCCAGTTGCCAGGCATCTTTCGTGTGCCCTCTCATGAAATCATTGGGATGAGTGTGGAAGATTAATGGAAAAATGATTTAAAAATATTATCAGAGTATTTCTCATCCTTCTAATTTCTGTCTGTTTCATAGGAAATATTGAACTGAACATAACTGAACAAATAATCAGGTGACCTTTCTTTCCTTTCTTTTTCCTGTGAAAGCTTCTTCCTATTCTTATTTCTGCTGATTATTTTGAGTTTTGGGAAATCAATCCATTAGCTAATGTGCCCAGGAAAAAAGTGGAAAAAGATCTAAAACATCAATAGCTAGATTTCATAAGGCTGTTAGTATTTCCATTAGCTTTCAATTTCCACCACTGTTCTATGTCTTATAAAAGGGAACAAATACTACCTTCCCATGTATGATTTCAGAGTTTACTGATTCCAAGCCCAGAGCTTTCCAACCCAGCTCCAAGATTCTCCAATCTTTTCTGTGCTATTTGCTACCTGGAAGAGTAAATTTGAGCAAATGCCTTTTGAACATGTCTCAGTGAGATGCTGGGAAAGATGTGGTGAGCCTGAAGAGCTCGATTTACAAATCAGCATGTAGGTAAAATCCCTGTTCACACCAGAAGAGCTGGGAGCCTCCTCCTGGAGAGATGTCTCCCTGCACTTGCACTGCCAGCCTGGAGGATGGATTGGCCCTTTCCAGACATTCTGACAGGATTCCCCGTGTGCCCAGACTGGTGATACTGCCTGCAGTGCCTCTTTGCTGCTCTACCATGTGTCCCTGCAATTGCTGTCAGCCTGATCACAAATGCAGCAGAACTATTTCAGGAGATCTGTTTGAAAAGGACATGCAATGGTCCAGAAAATGCCACAAGGAAGCAGCTGTAACAACACTGGTGGCGGTGTCCCAGGAGGGAAGTATACCTTAATTTAGCTGAAGAGGTGAGTCGTGCTTTTTTGCCTTGGAGCACTTGTTTATGTACAAGCCCACAGATTCTGCTACTGAATTCAGTACTTTCCTACCTCAGTAAAAGACAACTGTAAAATATTTCCTAAATTCTTCAGGTTCTTAGATAATAGGATAATTCACTCTTATTAAAGCGGACTAAATACATGTAAGCCATTTCAACTCCAACATATTGCTTTCTGGGTGGGAAACTCTCTTTGGAGTCCTTTATTTTGAAATCTCTCTCACTCAGGTAGAGTGATGCTTTCAATGATGGCTTTCAGCTTTCTTTCCTTAACACTGATGGATAGCAATAGTATTTGAAAATGAGACTTCATGAGAAAATGCCGTGGGCAAGGTGTTGGCAGCAGCTACTCCCCCAGTGTCACTGCAGAGCCCACATAAGCATACAGCTGTTACACATCTCCATCTGCTGCCCCCTGTGCACCACACTGTATTCTCAGACTTTCTCTTGACAGATCTCTTGGGAAGTTAGTCTCAGGTTCTCTTTTATCAGTGAACTTAAACTGCAAAGGAATCAGAATAAATAGGATCATGCAAATTATCCAAAGTGTAGAAAAGAGAAGAAATGTTTCAGCTGACAACTGTCTGTTAGTGACCAGATTTCACAGTGAGCCTCCACAAGCAAACATTTACTAGAATGTAGTATATAGTCTTTCATAGTGAAAAATAGGAAATATGATTTCATTTCATGCCAATGTTAATTGAAGATCATTCCTGTGGAGTCAACAACCTAGATCCAACATTCTGTTGCTGAATTGTATTAGGGGAGGGTGAGGAGCAGTGTGGTTAAAATTGCTGTGAAGTAGATTGAGGTAAATTGAGCTGAAGATTCCAGCTTTAATGCACTGAGTACTGATGGCCCATTGATCTCGGTGCTTTGATTTATTTGCTTTTTGTGTTTTTATTGTTGTGAAATCATATGGTTTTCTCTCACAAGAAAGTAAAAGCTATCTTATAAGGCCACTTTCTCTCTGCCAGCTCTTTCTAAGTGTCTGCCAAATGAGAAAGAAGCAGTGTTGCATTTATTATGAGGCACTAAGTTTAATAAATTGTTAATAAGTTCTGACAGTGTGTGAATATCTTCTGAGTGTGGAGCTAGCATGTCATTATTTTTTAGCCCAGCAATGAGTGAGGGAAGTGTAAAACACATTCCAATACTTTTGTGTATACCTGCGTCTATGTGAATCTGTGAACACTGATTTGTTGTCATAACTTCAAGAAATACATGGACAGAGTTCTTCCTCCTTCAAAATTAGTAATGTTTGTGACGCAGTTCAAAGCACAGTATTACTCAAAGGTGATGTCACTACTTTTGATAAATGCACATACAGATGTGGCTGGAGCTTCATCTGTAGAAGCTTCTAGAACCCCACTGCTCCCTTCAGCCACACACTCTAAACACTCTCGAGGGAGCAGGAGGGGATGAAATGCTTTCTATTCCCTTGAATAATTACTGGCTTTTATTCTTTTGAATTACTTATGGAAACACCAAAAACTCTAAGTGGTGTTATCAGAAATATCAAAATCTGTTCACCTGGGAGCAGAGGAATGTGTGCATCACTCCTTCAAACCTGCCGCAGTAGGACAGCAAATGAAAAGACACAGGAATCTGCAATCTGTACTGTTAGGCCTGGCATTTATTTTTCCAGTTAAATCTTGCAGAAAGTTTCCTACATTACTCAGCTGGCTTGTACTCTTAGTGAATAGTGAAAAAAAGTGAAAAAAAGTGAAAAACACTTCCCCCAAGCAGTGTCTCTGTCTGCTTCAATGGCTGAAGCTGATGCTGGCATAGGCAAATGTAGCAGACATAGGCAGAGCAGAGGGCTGCAGAATGCAGCCCTGGGCTAGCTGAGTCTGGTGACAGGCTGCTTCCCAGCACTGGCAGCCCCTGGTGTTTCTGATTCTCCAGAGATGGCTCAGGGCACCCTTTATCAGCATAAGTGAGAATATATCATCTGCTTAGTGCTAGCTGTAATTAAAGGCATTTATTGGCAGTGGCTGAAATTCTGATTTCTTTAGTGCCCACTACAAATCAGAAGTAATCCTTCAGGCTGCGAGTTGCCACATACCTGAATGAAGGGGAAAGCTGCTTTGCTGTCTGATCTTCATGCCCATCTGTGTTTTCACCAGCGTTAGCTGCCAAAATGAGCTGAAAGTTAATGACAGTTCCCTTTGCACTGCATTTTCTTTCAACATTGCTAAAATCACCAAAAGCATATCCACTTTTATTGGAAGGATACAAGATAAATTACAAACTACAAGGGCTTACTTACCCTGTTTTATTTTGTAACAAGAATCATTCAGGCATATGTGAGCTGGTTCTATCAGTGTGCCTGCACTCTGTGGGGACCAGCATGTGGCACAAAGCAAACACATGAAGCAGATCAGAGATTTTCCACTTTTATTCTCAGAAATGAGGAAGCATGGAAAAAATTAGATCCAGCCTGCAGATGGTGGAGAGACTCTAGTGTTTGTTCCATCTACTGCACTACATATTAAAGCACAGCAGCTGAGGGAATGCTATTAGATTTTTCAAATTGTTCTTCTTTACATCTGCTTTAGAAAAAGACAGCACAAAGAGAGATCAAACATGCAGCAGGTGCCCTTTGATGGTGTACTATGTTTTTCATACATTATTAGTTTTTACTGATTTGTTTTGTGACAGGAATAACAGATGAGATCATGTATTTTCTGCTTGAAGGATACACTTAAAAAGTATTATGAACAAAGGCATATCAAGTCATCCAAACTGTGGATTAAAACACACATGCAGTACACTACAGATCTTGAGAGCTGGAAAATTTGGTCTATCATTTTCTGTTTTGTTCCCTTTTTACTTCATTATTTCTCTCCTCTTATATAGGAAACAGAAAGCTTCAGCCTACCCTGGTTCCAAGAACATTGCCCATGTGAGCTGGTGGCACTGACCTGATCCTGCTGCCATGCATGGGCAGACAATGCTGTCCCTTCATTGCCCTATACCCACTGCTTGGCAACAGTTTTCCTACTCCTCTTTATGAACTGCAAAAATGGTTTGTGAAACATTTTTGGGAAAGCTAGAGAATTCCCCAAACTGCATCATTCTTTATCATCAGTACCCAAACCTTAGGTTGTCTGGATTGCAAACTGAGACATTTGGCTTCGTAACTGTTTAGAGAGGAATTTGCCCTTTCCAAAGAAGAATCAAAATCACTTTCTGCAACTGCAGAGCTTTACCTACTGACTGTATTTCTTACTGGGAGAAATGGTAAAGCTAGGCAGGCCTTCCACTGTAAAGCAGCCTGTGCTTACTTTGTAGCCAGACAGAAATGTTTTGCCACTGTTAGAAACATTTCAGCCCTTTTCTCTCCAACACTCTTGCTGAGCTTTGACTAGTACCAGTTTTTTGTTTGTTTGTTTTTACTTCAATTTTAAAGGCCATGAAATAAAGATCTGCTTTGGTAAAATGGGGAGAGTGAGAGCAGTGGCCTGTTCATAGCAGAGCCGGAGAGAGGAGTGACCCCTACTGACCTGTAGCTCCACTCTGACTTGATATCTGTTTATCTCTGATTCTGTGATTCTGTGATCTCCAGCTGTGCCTTGGTATTCCTGAGAATGAGAAGAATCCTGTGGTCTCCAGCAACCGGAGCAGCATCAGGGAGCTGCTGTCTGACAGTGGCTGCTCCAAGACCACAGAGAAGTGGAGGCCAAGCAGTTGAGCTTTTGGAAGGGAGGATATAAATACTGCGTATGAAGTTGTTCAACTACCTTCTGTTTTCTATTTCTTGTTTATTTTCAGTAAAGCACTATCTGTTTTGAGCAGTTGATCCATGTTTGTGTGTGAGGAAAACTGACTCAAGGAGCTCAATGAAATGTGGTGCATTTTTCACAGGTTTCTTTGTAGAAGCTCCAGTGATCCCTAAAACTTGATCTCCGTGCTTGTTGCTGTCAGTTGTCACCTCGCATAAACCTTATACAGTGAGAGATAAAGCACTGATCTGTTGAAGAAGAAATGGAAAGGGAAATGCAAAATGTAACACATTTTTAACAAAATGGGAATGCTAACAATTAAACACAGTACGGGAGCTTGGGGAGCTGAAAATCATGTTACTGAACTCAGGATTCAGCTTTGGACTCTTCATGGCACTGTGTGACTGCCAGAGCAATGTCCCTGAATACTTTTACTGAACTCTTCCTACCTTTCACTTGTTTGCCACATAAAGACACATCTCCCTAACTTTCTTTATCCTTTTAGAATTACTTCTCCAGGTTGTTAAGATGGATTATAAAGAGGCTCCTGCATACAAACCAAAGATGTTTTCCCAGTAGAGGGCTGGAGGCATCTTCTGCTTTGAAAGTGGCCAAAGGAAAAATATGGTAACTGTTATTATGATCGGGAAGAACCTATTGAAGAAGACACAAACACAGGCATAGTAAAACAGATAATGAACCCCTCAGAGTCTGCCTTGCTTGGGTGAAAGTGAAGTAGACAGCGTAACATGACCTTCAACAGAAAGCAGCCAAGCCAAAATCAGAAGATCCCACAGGTTCAAGGGAATACACCAAGCTTCTGCAAGCTTGAAGAACAGGCTTGTTCTGCTTGGCTTGCAGATGTAGAGGTGCCAGGTGAACATGAGCCAGTGGCCTCCCAGCTACAGGCCTCCCAGCGAGCCCTGAGGAGGGCCCTGAGGCAGGGCATACTGAGGCTGTCAGCTCTTCCTTGTGAACACAGTAACTAACCAGCTTGAAAACCCAATCGAAGTATTAAGACCTGGGCATGTGTTGCTTTATGAGAACATAATCACACCAAATTTTTTTGGATTTGATCCACCTAAAGAGGGCAGAAGAGTAAGGAAAGGTAGAATCTGTCAAGTGCAGGAGAGGCTTCTTGGAAGTGAAAAGCTTTCCATTGCATTGACAGCTGTTCTGCTTTAAAACAAGCTTGTTCTATGTTCCCCTGTCAGAACAGGCTGTCAGAACATGACTGGCAACTACCTGTGTGATGGCTATGGTGTGGCTAAAAGGTCTGATGGAGAAGGAAAGTGAGTCCAGGATGGTCTTCACAGCCCCTGAAATGACTACTACGTGATTTTGTAACTGGTGAATGCTGTGAATACTAAATGAGTACAGATCTACCACTTCTCTCATTGCCCTTTTTGTCCCAGTAAACTCAAGAAAGTATCTCATATGTTTGTTCTTAGAGGCAGACCAGAGCCAACCCTGAGCAGTCCTGGCTGTAAGGATTGAGGATTACAGTTTGAATTCTGCCATTGCTAAATAAGGAGAGAGGAAGGAGAGACAAGTACAACACAGAGCTCTCTCAGGGGACCTTTTACCAACTGATAAAGGATGAGCTGTCTCATGACTAGTTAGTTTATAGACTGCCTAAGGGAATGGCAAGAAGCTGCATGAGTGGAGAGTAAGGTTGGGTGTTAGGAAAAGGTCCTTCTCTAGAGGCAGCACTGCAACAGGCTCCCCAGGTCACGGCCCCCAGCTGCCAGAGTTTGAGGAGCTTTTGGAGAACACTGACACAGTCTCTGAATTTGGGTGGTCCTGTGTGGAGCCTGGAGTTGGACTTGATCCCTGTGGGTCCCTTCCAACAGGGATATCCTATGATTCTATGACTCTGATTCCATGATTAAACCACCTGAGATTGTTTGCTCATTTTCTGAAAAGGGGCTTATCTGAAGAGCTATGGCTCTGAAGAGTACAATTCTGCAGAAGGGAATCAGATTAGGCCTTTAGAGTTGTTTGAATCTCAGATTAGAGCATTTTAAGGAAGAGGCACTTAAATCCTAGTTCTCAGAAAGCCTTCAACAGCATAACACAGTTTCTGTTGTACATTTTTTGCATATAGATAACAGCTAGTGTTTGAAAGAACCAATTTTAAAGAAGCACTTGAATCTCTCACATGAAACTTCATTAGTCTTATTCCTTGTCCTCAGTCTGCCTTCTACATTTATCTCCCAGTTTTGTGTTTCCAAATGTGTCTCCCATGGGTCTCTCATACAGAGAGTAGAGAAGAGACCAGATCCAAGAATAAGAAATGTTGAAAGGTCAGTGATTTTCTAGGCTTTGATTCAGAAATTTGTCTTTTGTAGATTTTCAGATTCTGAAGCCCACTATTTTAACATTCTGAATCTTTGAAGAATATTTCAGGGAGATAAGATTAGGCAATAATAAAAATAAGTGATTGGTAAACTTCAGTTTGAACTTCCTACCCACTCCTTGGTCATCAGATTTCTCAACTGGGATCTGCTGGGATCTAATAGCAAACAAATCAGCTAAGACAACCATTAGGCTGCTAAAGGTGTGCTTTCTAGTGGCAGCAGGAGAGCCCAGTGCAGACACAAGGGAGTGCAAAAATCCCCTCTTCTGTGACACTGAGCAGGTCCTGCTTATGAGCTTGGGGCTGGGGCTGGTTGTGCTGGGACAGACATGACCACTGGCCCACTTGTGTTTGACACAGCTCCTGAATCAACCCCTGAGCTCAGCCTCTGCAGTCACATCTGTACAGTGTTTCTGGCTGACATAGCCTCTATTTGGATTTTTTTTTTTAATGGACTGTAACTTCTTTAAGTACTGCTTTCAGTTATATATGGATAACATTTGCTTTAGTTGTTGCAAAGAAAGTACCATTTTAAATTGAGAAGTGTTTCCACAACTACTTTTACTTAGAAGGCAGCTGATGTTTGTTAAAATGAAAGAACACCCTCATCTTTATGGTCTAAGAGCCTCCACCTCCCTTTGAAAGGGCCTCCTACATGGAGGATGCCAGCTTCCCTGGGTATAAACTGGCGCAGGTCAGAGTCAAGTGTCTTGCAAAAATCTTTTACTTTTTTTTTCTATAAAGAAAGTATTTATTGCAGAGTTGTTCCACCTGTGGAGTTCCAAGGATATAATAAACCCATAACTAGATTTTAGTAGAATAAAGCTCAGGTGTTATGCAAGAGCCCTCAATAGGCAAATTAATTATTGAAGATATTCTCTCTACCCACAAAAATTTCTCTGTTAAGAACAAGAGCATTCCATATGAAAACTTTTCTTAAAAACAGTAGGTGATCTGCATGTCTCAGCATCTGCTCATACCTTTCCCCACACAGCTTGCCCGTGTCAGCTGCTGTTAAGGCAGAGTGTCACAAATGGACCTTCCATTCCAAGAGCCCTAAAACCCTTCTAATCTTCCTTTGCACTGCGGTTCCCAGAAAGTGTAAACAAAGTGAGTGATATATTGGAGTTTGGACTTTTAAAGCTAACAGCTGGCTCCTGTTCTCACTGTGTCTGTGTCTGTGGAGATCTTCAGCCATTTTTTTTTCTATAAAGCTTCCATTTAGTTCAATACACAAAGAAATGCAGTCAGCATTCAAAAGTTCTACACATATCCCCGATTAGAATCCTTTATTCACCTTACAAATAAGCCAATATAAAGTAACCTGAGATTATTATTATCTATCAGTATTCATGTTCATGAGTAAAACTGAATGGGTGAGCACAATGTTAAGGAGTTTTGCATCTACATCTCCTGTATCACAGAATCACAGAATCACAGAATCACCCGGGTTGGAAGGGACCTCAAGGATCATGTAGTTCCAACCCCCCTACCTAGCAGGGCCACCAAACATACACATTTAGATCAGGTTGCCCAGGACCCCGTCCAACCTGGCCTTGAACACGTCCAAGGACGGGGAATCCACAACCTCCCTGAGCAGCCCGTTCCAGGGCCTAACCACTCTCCTTGTAAAGAACTTCCCCCTAACATCCAACCTAAATCTTCCCTCCTTCAACTTGGATCCATTTCCCCTAGTCCTGCTATTGTCAGCCCTTTTGAAGAGTTTACTCCCCTCCTGTGTGTAGGTTCCCTTCAGGTATTGATAGGCTGCAATGAGGTCGCCCCGCAGCCTTCTCTTCTCCAGGCTGAACAAGCCCAACTCCCTCAGCCTGTCCCCATAGGGGAGGTGCTCCAGCCCCCTGATCATCTTAGTCGCCCTCCTCTGGACCCTTTCCAAAATCTCCATGTCTTTCTTGTACTGAGGGCTCCACACCTGGACACAGTACTCCAGATGGGGCCTCACAAGAGCCGAGTAGAGAGGGACAATCACCTCCCTGTCCCTGCTGACCACCCCTCTCCTGATGGAGCCCAGGATCCCATTTGCCTTTCGAGCTGCCAGAGTGCACTGCTGGCTCATGTATAAGGCTGGTTTCATAATGCAAGAATTGGAAATTATTTAAAAAAAATATTATTCTGACAAGGTTAAAACAAAAGAAAATGTTAACAGTAATTTCCATGGAAGAAAATATTTTTCCTATTGCTTCATCAATGAAAGTTATGTAAGTCTGATACTTGACCCTGTGGCCAGCAGCCTCCACGGTGTTAGACATCACAAGTGTTGGTGCCAAATAATCTAAAATCTAATCACGTGAGTACACACAGTGTGCCTTCTTGTTCATAGGCAATGTAGGCAGAGAACAACATGTTTTCAGGTGTGCTACGGCAGAGGCATGTCACAACCTCAGGGCATGAATACAGGGACATGAAAGCAGCTAGGAGAAATGAGCTTACAGGGGCATGAAAGCAGCTAGGAGAAATGAGCTCTTCAGTGGGGAAGCAAACAAGCAGAGGACAAGGTATTTCTGATGAGTTTCCAGCAGTGATTAGAGTCTTATGATTAACATGGGATTTCATCAAACACAGAACTCAGCCTGTTTGCTGAACCTTTAGGCTTTGTTAGATCAAAGTGAAGGGTAGCATGTAAAGAGGCATCTTGGGACAGTAGCATAATACTTTGAAATAAATACTTTGGCTGGAGAGATTCATATCGATGGTGCAAGGCGCAAATCCTTCTGCACAGGTCTGAGGCTTGGGTCTGACATACTGGAGATGCAGTTTTTACTTCAGATCAGTGTAATCTCTTACTCATAAAGGTTTCTCGAAGGCAAAGGTTTTATTACTGGTCAGCAGAGAGGGAAGATGAGAACTGATTCCTTATAAGTTAATATCAGTTATGTACTGTGAAGATCTGAGAGAGGGAATCAGAAGTTATCTCTGGTGAAAGGATGTTTGTGATGTTGTGATGACTTCAGATGGCCAATGACTGGGAATCTCCCCTGCAACCGTCACTACAAAGCTTATGACCTGCAAGCTTAGAGTTTTGTTCAAGGCTCATCTTTGATAACCAGCAGATGAATAACTTATATCCCCATTTTGTTAGGCTAATACTTAATGGGAACAAACAGGTACCTGCCTTTGTCCAGATCGCAGTGCTACAGCGCTGCAGCAGCACACAGATTTTCTTCCTGCTGAGTTCTGATGGCTGTAATAAGAGTATGGAATAAATATGAAAATATTAAATTTTCTATAAAAGCCACGAGACAAAAACATGGTGAGCTGAGTCTCACTAACAAGATGCTCAGTAAGACATTGCTAAAAAAGGCACAACGTTCTTACCAGATATTGCACTGTGAATGAATACTAAGCAGCGACCTGGACAGGTTACCTATTTCATCAATATACTCTGCAGTTACTTAAGCAGAAGACATTCTTGTCTTTTCAGCTCATAGGGTGAAAACGAAGAGTATGGCATGGTGATTTTTTTCTGAATACCATTTCAACTATTTATATATTTTGGTTAAACTTCATCTTTGTAGATGCAACTACATCTAATGTTATCTTCTGAATCTTGAAATTTCTCCCAAGTTCTTTGCTCTGAATGATAGCTTGGAATCTGAACTGTGATAAAACAAAACATTTATTTTTTTTCCCATGTCACTGTCAGTGGAGGAAGTCTCACTTAAAATGCTCAACCTGAAATCACGGTTTTGGTGGAGTTTGGTGGAGTTTGGTAGTACTTCTAATTAGATGAGTATGGGAAATTGTATATATGAGCCTACAAACAATATAACATTAGCCTATTCCTCCTACTTTGTGACTACATCTATCACTATACTTCCAGTTATAGATCACTAGGGTTTTATTGTCTTAGACATTTCTAATGAAAGTGATAAGTGGCATGAATAGTGGATTTGTCTCAGGGCTCCTAAAGTCCCCATTCTACTGCAGCACTTTACTAAGGAAGCTCAGGCAGAAGATGCAAAAAGAATCCTTGTATAAGTTCACTGAAAAGGGGTGAAGGTTTAACCTAATGTAAGGCTGAGCTGTTAAATAGTTTGCTGCTAAAAAATGCAACTTATATAAATCTGCAAGTTTCCCACGCAAAGCCCAGTAATGTCAACTTAGGAAATCCTGGAGCTGTGGAATGTGGCAGGCTTTATACTCTGAGTTACGACCATTAATTATGAACATGATTTACAGTTCCTTCGGGATGGAAAGAGATTGTGATGCCAGAATTTTTGACTTGTAAATAATTTAAAATATCTCCCACCGTAAGAGAACTGGATCTTATTTTTCCAGGCATGTAATGATTTGTATTAATTAGATGAATACAGGACACTACTGATATCTGTGTCCAGTAAAAATAAGTGAAAAAAGCAAATAAAATGCAAATGAAAAAGGATCTGATATGGCACAGTGTAAAGTTTAATCCAAATAAGGCTAAGTACTATCCTCCATAGTACTTCATCAACATTAAAAATGTGGTTAAGCTGGTAAATGTACAACAGCTGGCAAATAGTACGTGCCAAGTCCTATTTTAGTTTAGTAAGAAAAAACTGAGGCTTATTAAGTGGTTGCTGTGATTCCCAAGATAGCCTGGTGGAGACTCTGGAACATCTTTTTCTTTCTGATGCTATTAAATTACCATAATTCATTAGAAAACCTTTGAAAAAGGCTTTGAAAAAAGATGAATACACAGCAAGTTGCTGGATTGACTAAAACAAAGCAAACAGAAACCTGATGAAGGCAAATAAAGCATCCCACACCCAGTTAAATAAAATGGCAGAGAAACAGGTGTGAAAGGAATTCACTCTACAGCTCAAATCATCTCCTGCACAGACAGGAGAGTGTGAAATCCAATCTAATAACCCCTGAGGAGTTTTAATTGATATATTTTTTTTAAAACACTAATTACCCATCTGCCAGCAATCGTCACCCATTTTAGAAATGCTAGTTGTGGTTTTTATAGAATTTTAAAAATCAATAACTAGCTTTTCTAAAATGAGTGCCGATAGATTTTGAAAGCTCTATAAAAATTATAACTTTTGCTTTCATCCTATTTTAAAACAACAAACTGAAAAAAAAGAGCAAAAATCTGGAGGACTTTAGTTGTCTATTACTTTTTACACTTCATTAGTTACTTCTTCATTAACAGTACCCTCAGATGCCATGAGATAAATGGAAGACAAATTACTGTTGAGATAAGCAGTGCAACTCAGGTTGGAAAAGGCATGAAGGAGAGGGGCACAGGATGATGATAAATAATGCCAAAAGTGTCAAGCCACGAAGAGGTCTCGAGGAGAGTTGTTATCATGTTTGGTTTGTTCTGGGGATTCTGTTTGACAGCAAGTTGAACACAAGTCAGCAATGTGCCCTGGTAGCCCGAAGGGCCAACTGCACCCTGTGGTGCACCAGCCCCAGCACGGCACTGAGCGAGGGCAGGGGTTGTGCTCTGCTCTGTGCTGTGCGGCCTCACCTCCTGCACCGGGAACAGATTTGGGTGCCACAGTACAAGGACATACAGCTATTAGACCAAAGGAGGGCTATGAAGATGAGGAAGCGGCTGAGGTCCCTCGTTGTGCTCAGCGCAGAGCAGAGGATCTGAGGGGAGGCCTGATGGCAGCTGCAGCTCCTCACAGGGAGCGGAGGGCAGCGCTGAGCTCTGCTCTGTGTGACAGCGACCCGGCCCAAGGGAACGGCATGGAGCTGTGCCAGGGGAGTGGAGGTTAGGCAAAGGCTCTTTGCCAGAGGGTGTTTGGGCACTGGAACAGGCTGCCCAGGGCAGTGGTCACAGTTCCAAGCTGCTGGATTTCAAGAAGTATTTGGACAATGCTCTCAGACCTAGGGTTTGGTTTTTTGGTTATTCTGTGTGGAGCCTAAGCTGGAAGTGACAATCCCCATGGGACCTTTCAAACTCAGTATATTCTAAGTTTCTTTGATTGTGTGCAACTTCATCGAAAGTCTGAATACAGGTGCAGTATTGCCAGAGCCTTCTCCAAGCTGAATAAACCCAGCTCCTACAGCCCTTCTTCATAAGAGAGGTGCCCCAGCCCTTTGTGGCCTCCTCTGGACCCACTCCAGAAGCTCCACATCATTCTTATACTGGAGTTCCCAGCCCTGGATGCAGTATTCCAAATGGGGCCTTACAAAGGCAGAGTAGAGGGGGACAATCACCTCCTTCACTCATCTGGCCACCCCTCTTCTGATGCAGCTCAGGATACAGTTGGCTTTCTGGGCTGCAAGTCCACACTTTTTGCTCACGTCCAGCTTTTTTTATTAGTACCCCCAGTTCCTTCTCAGCAGGGCTGCTCTCAATGAGTTTTCCCAGTCTGTACACTTATCTGGGATTTCTCCAACCTTATTGCAGCACCTTGCACTTGGCCCTGTTGAAACTCATTAGGTTCTCATGGGCTCACTTTTCTAGTCTGTCCAAGTGGATGGCATCCCTTCCTTCTGTTGTGTCAACTGCACCAAACTTGCTGAGGGTACGCTTGATCTTACTGTCTATGTCATTGATAAAGATGTTGAAGAACATCAGTCCCAAGATGGACCTCTGGGTGACATCACCAGCTTCCACCTGGACATAGAGCCGCTGACCAATCCTCTGGCTATGGCCATCAAACCAATTATTTATCTAATGAACTGTCCAGCATTCAAGTCCATATCTCTTTGACTTAAAGATGAGGATACGGTGCAGGACCATATCAAAGGCCTTGACAAGTCCAGGTAGAAAACATCACTTACAGTCCCTTTGTCCACAGAAGTTGTTGCTCTATCATAGAAAGCCATTTGTTGATTTAGCAGAGCTGGATTTTACCCACCCCTTACCATGGTCATGGTAGTAATTCAAAGGTAAAGCCTTTATATGTTTTATAAGATTTTATATGATTATATCGTCTTGTTTTTTATCTATGTGCATGACAGTGAATTTGGGACATATTATAAATACAAACATATATATATTTGAGACAGACATAAATACCAACACAACATAAATATCCTTATGTGATGTTTTATACATATGTATATTTTAGATTTTGTCTTTACAAAGTAATAAATTCCTAACTGTAGAAATGAGAACATGAAATAACAAAATAAGATTCAATCTGGAGATCCATGGGCTGATACAGATGAAAAACAAATTCAAAACATATATATTGAAGAAAAAATAAGAAAAGGTAATTGGAAAGCAGCAACACAGCAGAGACATAAGGGTTGCAATAGACAGGAAATTATAAAGGCATTTCAAATGCAGTGTGCTAATAACTTACATGAAATAATAATATTTTATCTGTCTGAATGAAGATCTGAAAATGATTCATGGATTTTATACACTGCAATCATTTTCTCCATCACTGGAAAACAGTCACGATTGAGCCGTTTTTTCTCATATTGTATTCTCTTGCTACCTTTAGAAACATCTAGTTATTTGTAATTAGGTCTTGCTGCCCATATCACTGCTGTGTGGCAATGGGGTAGATGCCAGGACACCCAGTGCTGTGTGTCGTGCAGGATGAGAGCAGAGTGTTGGCATGTTCGGGGCAACAGTCCCAGATACTGGTGGGATTTCCCCTCCATGGGACCTCCCACCTTTCCTTCTGAAGTTGCCTCAGTTTTTCAGAGAACATTCAGCTGGATCTTTTCCAGATTGCCCAGAAGAGAGAGTGGGAAAGGAGGTTTCCTTGCTGGAGGTTTTCAAGCAAACCTGGGGTTGGTTTTGAGGGAAAGTGTCTTGTGCCAGTATACTGTGGGTTTACACTTTGCAAACAGAGACCGGCTTTGAGGATATTATAGTGCCTGGGTGATCCATGAATGTAACTAATTAATTATAATCTTCACAGAGGATCCACTATTAAAATAGGGCTGCAAACTCTTGATGGCTGTGCTTGTGCTTTATTCAATAACCATACAGCACCATTTGCATCCAAACAGACATCTGAATTGACCATTCAGAAAGCAGCACCAGGCTTAACCTGAGAAATATAGTTACAACAGCTGTTCTGTGCTACATCCTGGTGTTTCAGTTGAGGTTAAAGGCCCTTTTTTGATGTCTTGGTTTTTACAGTCATTAATCTTATCCAGAATATTCAGATTATAAGAGTTGATTTCTCATTAGCATTCCATGTTTTTTTAGACTTGATAGATTTAGCTTAAATGTTCAGCACAGCAGGACGTGGTAAGGGACACAGAAAAGCGTTCCTTGCTTTACACTGTGATTTTTTCAGAATTCTTTTTTTAAGCACTGCTGCCTACTACAAACAGCATGGTAAACATCACTCTTGAGGAAACACCCAGCATTTGATGATAAGAGCAGCATGCATGCTATTGGGACATGAAGTAGAATGAGTCAAAGGATTTGCTCTCAGGGAAATTATTGCTGTGACTCCCTGACGCTCTGTGCATCTGGGGAAAAAAAAAAAATAAATCAAAACAGTAAGAGGGAATATTTTCAAATACAGATATGAGTACTTATCATTCCTCTGCTGGTATGTGTGTCCGCATGTGTCTACTCACTAATTTTCCATTTATGCAACAGGGATTTTCCAGGAGGAGGTATTCACCACTGAAGTATTTAGATCCTGCAGCTGCAGGTTTAGAAGCTGGAGAGTGCCCAGATGTTTCCAGCTTTTGTCAGTTCCTGCGTTGGATGCTTGCCCCAGCTCCTGCAGCCAACACATTGCCCTTCCTCTTTTGGGTAGTAAAGTAAAAGGGTATTGTTTCTGCTGGGTTTTCTTTTGAATGCATAAGAAGCAGGAAAAATTTTTTGTGTATTTTGAAAAATATGGTGTATAAGGCTTTCTTATGCCCTTATGTAGAGAAAAGATATTCAAGAGAGCTTGAAACACGGAGGACAGCTGAGTGGGGATGGGACAGACATATCGTTGCAGAGGGTCTGCCCTAAGGCTACTGGAAACACTGATACCCACGAGGGTCACTTCTGGATGAAATTTGGAGGCTGTGCTTACAGTCCCACTAGATGGAGAAAGTTTCAGGGTAGGGTGATTAAAATAACATTGCTTTCCTGACATGTTGAACAATGTGTCTTTCAAGCTTGGTGAAATATTACCTGTAATAGCATTATGGTATACACTGTTAAGCCACCCTGCCTGGCTCAGGACTCCAGAGCATCCAGGGTCTTCAATGCCTTAAGTACACACAATTGTATTCTCATTCTGGGTTAATTGCTAAAAGCATCCGAATACACTTGAATGCCGAATGCCACTCCTGAATGAAAATGAGTAAACACTGCTGAGTTCCTTTTAATTGTCACTAACTTACAAAGGAAAAAAATGTGACAAATAATTGCTGGGAGAAGTATTATGCGTGTCTACATCTGACAGCTGATGAGAAAGGTGTTGCTCTCAACACTGGGCTGAAAGATAACCAAAGAAACATTTTAAATACCCCCATTTTATTAAATGTAGGGGAAAACAAACATTTCCTGGGAGGTGGCTGCATGCCTTTAACTGGAACAGAATTTAGGCCTAAAATTAGGATTGTTTTTCATAATGAAGGATTGTTAAGACGTAATGATTTAGATGGGCTGGAGTTCCTGTTTGGTAAAATACTTCTGTTGAATTTGTTTATCCAGACTGAGCTCCTTTCGTTGCATAGATGCATCAGATCTGATTTCTTCTGATAGCTTGGAGCTTTGTGGTGCACTGAATATGTTGTTTTGGTTCAGTCTGCAATCGCAGTTTTCTTACGGGGAGCTCAGAGTGGAGAATTTCATGGGAAGTCAGAGTGTACTGGAAGTGCATTGAGATAGCTCTTCCCCTAAAATACTTTAGGGTGCATTTTACTCAGTTTGAAGTTTTTAATTACTCATATTTGTATAAAAAGTATGTTTCTAAATATATTAATACCCACATTTTCTTTTCATCTTACTTGACGTAGCAATATGCTATGTAGGCACTGTCAGAAGTCTTTTACCAGAAAGATCTTTAAGCCATAGAATTAATAATTAAATGCTCTTTCAAAGGCACATGTTTCTACATACCTAGCTTTCCAGCGTGGCAAAACATCACTGTAGACTGATGCAGAAAATTATTTCAAGTAGCCCAGCTTTGCTTACTGCCTTTTGACATCAGGGATAATTATGAGATGATTATTAACCTTGAAATAATGCTAATAGCATTTTCTTCCAACTTCCCTTTTTTTTTTTTTTTTTTTTTTTTTTTTTTTTTTTTTTTTTTTTTTTTTTTTTTTTTCCATCTTGAAGTCAGTGAAGAGAATTTAACTGCTTGTTTCCAATGCATACTAAAAAAGGAATGGTTAGCTACCCAATAGTGAGTCGGTCTCTCTATTGTACTCAACCCTGGGCACTAAGAAGCAGAGTGCCCTGATCTTGAGTTCCAGCCATTCATATGGTACTCACAATGATGGTGTGCAAAGCATTCAGATGGCAGAATAAAGGCTTGTCTCCAACATAAGTCTTTCTGGCCTCCACATTGTCCTGTGTCAGTGAAGGACATGCTACTCTGTCTTGAATAGCTACAGGAGTAGCACGAAGGACATCAGTGATACAGCGAACGCCATGTCAGTCAGCTCATTTCAACTGTGGAACAGCTTCCTTCCAAGAACTGTTGGCTTATTATGTTGGTTGTTGAATGGTCTCAACTATTCAAATGCTTTATAGAAGGCATGTGATTAATTCAGTCTATTCCAGAAAATGGATTAAAAATGGTATGCCACACTCTACCTGACTTGGTGAAAAACTTGCCTAACCCAGTAACCTATTACTGGCTTTCACTGGGTGCAAAGGCAATGAGTGACTGTACTCGCTCAGCATGCTCTTCCTACTTCCAACAAGTTACAACTGATGGGCTTCCACAGCAATAGGTATTATCTTTGTACATCGTAACTGTTAGTGGCCTTTTCTTCAAATAGTCTATCTGGATGCTTTTTAAACCACTGTCAATTTGTAGCTTTGGTAGCATTTCTGTAGTTCATTGAGGCATTTCCCTGTTCTCTCTCTCCATCATTTATGAGTCCAGAGACTTATCAAACCTCCACCAATATTTTCTATTCTAGAACTGAAGTGTAGCTATCCATTTAACTGTCCATGTTCTTGTCGTAGAAGCTGTTCCATTATGGCTGCGGTCATACAGGCATCATTTCTCTGTATGATTTCCACATCTTCTATACCTTTTCAGGATTAGGAAGTCAGACTGTGTACACTGTACATGAAGCAGGTATTGTATGGTTTTGTACAGGAAACACAATCACCTGAATGCATGGGCCCTGTGCTGCTCACAAAGCAAACTGGATTTTCTACCATGGTCTTCAACCCAGCTCCTTCCTTTGTTGTGTTTGTTCTGAGGGTAGAGAGCAGCATTGTACTGCAAGGTCACCAGAGCAGATCCTGCTGATTGCTCAGCACCACACAAACAGCTAAAACAAAATAAAAACCACTTCCATAGAGAAAGGCTCATCTTCGAGAAATCACCACCTATTCAAAAAATTATTTGAAATCCATTAGTGCGATCAAATAGTTTTTAGGCTTTCCATGTAAAACCGATCTCATGAAACCTGTGGCAAATGAGTGGTGGAATTAAATGGATTCAGAAAGTGAACTTGACAGTGTCATATTCTATGCTTTTATCTCTTCATCTTTATATTTCTCTGTAGACCGCAAACAGTTCAGCAATAAATCATACTTCTTGTCCTCAGATGTCTTCCTGTGAATGAATCTTTTTTGAGCTCCTATTAATTTGTCTGATTGTTACACCTGTACTACAGTCTGTAGCGTGGTTTTCCACTTTTAACACCACATCTGTTCATGTTTGCCTTTCTTTACCAAGAAGGAAATAGTGGTCTTGGATAAAAACTTACATCTATGTCTTCCATGCAAAAAGCGAAAATGGTTAATCACTGCAAAGAATACAAGGCTGTGTCAATGTTAGCACGGTTAAACAGCTTTCCAGCATCCCAGGTTGCTACATCTTTCTTGCTATGTCCATGAAAACTAGATGAAGCAGAGAAGCACTCCTGTCATTCTTTCTGCAGTGTAAATGTACACTTAATCTATTCCATTTTCCTAAGCTTGATGTCCAGAGGCAATTCAGATTAATGATGATTAATTTGGACACCTGATCCTAAGATAAAATGCTGGATTCAGTTGAAGACTGTGGCCCTCAGGACTACGAGGTTTCCCAAGGTTGCAGAGGTGCTGCCTCTGTTTGCCAGCTCCCCTGTGACTTTGCGTGTACTCAGGAATACTGCCCATCTTTTCTGTTGTACTCTTTGTATAGAGTAGAAAACCCACTGAAAGTATATCTAATAGTGGCTATGGATGACATTTTGACAGCAGAGTTTTCACCTTCTCAGTAATTCCACAAGGCTTGCCTCTTCATTTTTAGAACTGTAAATAGAACCAAATAGCACCAGTGTTAGTAATACATGCCTATGATCAACTCAGCTTAAAATGATGGCTTCCTAGAAATATCACACAAACACCCAAGTTGATGAAATATTATCTAGCAGTGCGAGGTGGAGCTCTTTGAAGTTTGGAGAGGTTACAGGAAAGCTCCAGTGTGGAATGTGGTTGTGTGAGTTGGATTTCATGTACTCCTGCTCAGCTGCCTGCACTGTGGGTGCCCATATGCTGCCGAATGCAGGATATTTTTACTCTGAAGTTCCCCAAGGGCTCTCTGTGCAAATTCAAAATAGCTTGGCATCTGTCTCAGAATGGTGTAGCTAGTAATTATGTATGGAAAAATACCTAATAGTATGTCTGTGCTGAGTACTCCCAGGGGAGCACCCTCCTGCCAATCCATGTGCTATGGGAGATATGGGTGCTATGGAAGATGTGGAACAGGGAGACATGGCAGGAATGCTCACGTTCTTTTCTAATTGAAACTGTAATAATGCACAAAGGAAAAAAAGATACATATTTTATTTATATATATAAAGTATGTATATATAAGAATCTGTGCAACACAGTGTGCCACAAACTCTAAAGAACAGAAATCACATCTTGTTTATTTTCCTTGCTCCAGATAATTTCCCTGGTCAATAGGCTCTTGAATCATCTTGCTCACAGCTCATTTCCCTCCTTCCTCATTTCTTTTCCCATGTCCTCCCCTGCTGCTGCCCACTGCAGAGCAACTGTCTTCTTCACTTATTTCCTTACTATTTCTCTTTCACTTAACAGCTCTCCGTGCTAAGGTCACTGCTTCTATCTTATCTTCACATCCCAAGCTTTTAAGCAGCAGGGGCTCAGAAAGCATGCAGCTTTCACATCCAGGCCCCTGGAGGTGGTTCACATACAGTAAGACTACATACAGAAATTCGAGAGGGTAAAAAGGCAATAGAGATACTACACATCGAGCTCCAATTATGTTCAATTAACTGCAGGAGATGGAATTTTTCAGCAAATTAATGTGTTTTTTCTTAGTTACTGTAAAAGTACATCCTAACTCTCACACTTCTAAGTGCAAGTCCCTCCTTCAAACTAAGCAGGCAGAAGAATTTCTTCCTAAAAATGCCGTAAGGAATTTTTTAACATAGGCAGAACATCTATTTTCTCTTGACCTTATCTGGGGCAACAGCCACAGCTGGTTATTACAGCTTACATCTGAGAAATGAAAAAGGGACCAAATTTCCTAAACGTACAGAAACTGCATCTGCTTAAGCTATTGGCAAAACTGGCTGTTCACATCTTTCTCTAAAACACTGCAGGAAGATGGCACTTTTTAAATGCTATTCTCGGACTAAACAACTAGAAGGAATGCCCATATCACATCAGCTTAGGTAATGCCAGTCACACAGCACTGAGCATGATGGCTCTTTCCTTAATGATAACAGCCTATCTTAAATGCTGTATCAGAAAATGTGTGCATTGCTCAGTTGTACATTTTAGTCCATTGAGTAATCCCAAGTGGTATTGGGACACACTTTTGTAATTTTCATGACCTTGTCTGCTGCTTTAAACACAAGTGCCCAGTATGGTTCAGCCATATGGAATTTAGCACAGTGATATGTGGCAAGACAAGATAACCTGCCACAGTTTTGCATGGAAATTAGAAATCCCAAGGATGTGCAATGACTGTGTGCACAGACATAAGGAATAATGATTCCCTTCTGAAATGCTGGATTTTATCAGGAAAGCAAAAAGGATGTATTAAATTCCTATGTCTATTTTTTAATGAAACAATCTAAGAGAGAAAAAAAAAATCTTTAAAAGGGTATCAGCAGAAGTGAACTGCCCAGCTGGCAAAGGAAGGTGACTCAAGCCCAGCTCTACCACCCCACAATACTGGCACAGCCCAGCCCCTGTGCCCACTCTGTGCCTCTTCGGGGAGCCCAGAGGTGTTTTGCAATATCTGCTTTCAGCCCCAAACATGGCAAAATTCTCAGATAGCAAAGTTCAGCAGCACTCTGCACACAGTTTCCTTGTTTAGCCAAGTCTTTCCCTAAACAAGTTGGCTTTAGGAAAATATTTGGGGGAACTTCTGCTAAGGTTTCAATTGAATCAGCTTTGTTTAGACACAAGAATTTTATAAAGAGAGCATTGAAGAATGAAGCAATATTGGCTGGAGCTCTGCTGGCCTAGGGGCGCGTGCTTTGCATCACGGGTACCCAATGGGGAGGGAAGCACAGCAGTGCTGTGTGTGTCTCCCTAGAGACTGCAGGCACGTCGCTGCGTTTCCCTCATGTTTGCCTTGCTGCTTCCCCTCTAAGCACTTTTTGCATCACCCTGGCTGTATTCCCAAGCTGCATCTCACAGCTCTGTCTTGCTCGTGGAGCCCTTGCGTTTCCTTTGCACGGTGTTGCCATGGGAATGGTTGTTTGTTACCTGTTACAGCTGGGGAGGATGGAGAAATGGTATCGTTTACATTAAAAAAATATGCTTGAGGAGTGCATGAACTTTTGTTATCTACATTTTGGAAAAAAAGTTGGGTTTGCCTGCTCTGAATGCACTCAAACTGGGCAGTGCCCATTCCTCAGCTGTGACTAACCTGCCTGGGATCCCCGGGGATAGCTTCTCCTTCTAACTAGGAAACCAAATATTTTGGCTCTCAAAGCAAAAATACCTCAGTGACCAGGGGCAGTGGAGAAGGGACTCCAGGCTGGCAGAGGTTTAGCACCTGGGAAGATCAGAACTCATTGCAGACAGTGCTTCAGGCATAGCCCCATCACACCAAGATTTTGCCTGGAAATTGGCTTCATGCCATTAATAAGAACAGGAAATACTTCTTGTTTTTTCTCAGAAGGGGAACATTAAGTAATGGCTTTATCTTAATTTGTCAGGCTTTGCCCTAGGGACCGAAATTAGATGGCTGGAAGCCAGCGGAGTAGTTGAGAACCAAAGCATTAACACTCTGATAAAAAAAAAAAAAAAATCATTTTAATTAGTTTTCCAGCTAAAAAATAATGAAGTTCTACATGCCAAAAATCTGAAATGGAGTAATGGAAAGGCCTGTGCTTATACAATAGGGCCTGATCGCAATCTCAGGGCTCCATTTGTATTCGTTTGTAGTGAGAAACAAAGGAAGGTGTTTGGATTCTCTCTCTTTATATAAAGCCTCTGCTCCAGCACTCAGGGCTGGTCTTGAACCAGGCTTCCCACAGTGCTGCTGCCAAATCTACAAAATTTTCCTGGCCGATGTTCAGGAAAGTACTGCTCGAACTCTAGGATGGAAAGTTGAAAGGCTTTGCCTGGATACACTGAAACATATACAAACAGTGCCTGACGTATGGCACTGATTCATCCTGCACAGGCTGTCCCCACGTATCCCGGGGGAAAGGAATTGTAAAGCTCCCTCTGATCCCTTCAGCTGCGGGTGTGAGATGTTGGAGGGAGGAATCATCCTAAACACCCATGGAGGCACTTCCCTGTGGGGATTAGAATTGCAGAGCTAGGCCGCAGCACTCAGCAGGGCCAGGGCTGGGACAAACAGCTCAGGGACATTGCAAAGATAATTCTATAGTCCAATATGCCATTAGTCACTGTGAGTAAGAGGTTGTCCTTACTGTGGGAGGAGTTATGGGAATTTAGATGTTTGCACTCCTGCTGCGTACTGAGGAGACCTAACACAACCTGAACCACAAGCTGGTAGACGTTTAGCTGATTAGCCACAGATGTCCCTGAAAATCTCTCTGATCAGTGAAGTGCCCAGTGAATAGAAGTGCCTCATTGCCATGAGCAGTGTAACAGATTCTTGCCCATTTTACAGAATCTCGTTTCTGCAAGTGCTGTCACTTGTGGGGTGAGCCTGCCCTGTCGCCCTGGTTAGCAGGGTGCAGGCTGTTTGGGATCTGCCCTGACAGGGGTGGCAAGGAGATGTACCAGCCCAGCCATACCATCCTCTGGGCAGAATGCATCTTCCACAGTGTAGTTTTTCAGTTCATTGAGGATTTCATAGAATCACTGAGGTTGGAAAAGACCTCTAAGATCATTTAGTCCAACCATCAGCCCATTACCACCATGCCCTGTAAACCACGTCCCTCAGTGCCATCTCTCCATGTTTACTGAACACCTTCCAGGACAGTGACGCCACCACCTCCCAGGGCAGCGTGCTCCAATACCTCACCACTCTTTCACAGAAGAAAAATTTCCTAATATCCAACCTGAACCTCCCCTCGTGCAGCATAAGGCCATTACCTCTTGTCCTATCGCTGTTACCTTGGAGAAGAGGCTGACACCCACCTCACTACAACCTCCTTTCAGGGAACTGTAGGGAGCAATAACATCTCTCCTGAGCCTCTTCTCCAGACTAAATAATCCCAGTTCCCGCCCCTCCAGCCTATGATTTGTGCTCGTCTGTCCCCAGCTTGTTTATTTGCTCTTCCGTAAACAGCCAGGACATGTAAGGGCAAAGATCTACCACTTACTCCTCATTCCTTAAATGTACCTTTTTGTAAAGAGTGATACTGTCAGGATTCAGCATGGTTGAAGAGCGCTCATTCCCGCTGCATTCATTCTCACTGCACTCAGTATGACACCGAGGAGCCCAGCGCAAAAGCAGCAATCACCCCAAGGCAGGAACCCATGAGAAAGCACAGTGTAATCTATTGTCTGTTCTTGGGGTTAGAAAAATGTGAGTTATGCAGTAAAAAGCATTGAACTGTCAAAAAACAAGCATTGGTTTATGTTTTTATACGCTGCCTGACATTGTCAAGCTCTGGGTCAAGTTGTTGGGTTGTTCTGGAGGCTGGCATGTCACTTTTGATATAATTCAGTTTTCTGTACAAACCATGTAGTTTTGGAAGTGAAGACTTCCCAAACACCAGAAAATATATAGCAACACTCTGCTAGTAAAGAGAAAATAGTATGAAATGTAGAGGCTAAGAAAAAAACATTTATAGCACACATATTTGCCATATTGCCAATCGAAAGAATCGCAGGTATGAAGCAAAAAAGCAACTCTATTCACAACATTAAAGTATATGAGGCATTAGTTTATATTTTTACTTGGTTGCATTAAGCGGAGCATTTTATTTATTTATTGTACAGTGTTGTTTGTAAGTGATGGTTAATCCCTGAAGTTTTGGGTAAGCACCTATTTATTTAAATATTCAAAATATAAAAATAAATAATGAATCTTTAGTGACAGAAGGGACCCTCAGATTACCTTATGTAGTCCCTATAACGCAAATCAAAGTGTTTCATTTTGTCATTTTGGAGCCAATAGTACAACCTGCTTTTGGTTGAAATACATATTCTAGAATGGCATCTGCTGTTGTTTACACCTCTGAACAAGCCTGAGAGGGAGATATCAAGCTCCTTAGTCAGATTGCTGTGCTCCATGATGCAATCAAAATGTAAGACCCTTAGAAATAAATGCATTTGGTCAATGTATGAATGTAAGGGGATATCCAGAGAGTCTTGAAAAGAAGCACGGTCTTTCTCCTCATGGACAGCTTTATTCAAAATCTGAAAAGGTTTCAGTCATCATTCTGGTGAATTAAAGTTTTATAAAACTTTTGACAGAGTTTTTCACAGCATTTCTGTGATTCACTAAAAGATCTGTAACTGAATGTTGCACACGTCCTTGTTGCTCTCAGGTGTTCAACAGTCTGGTGTCAGGCAACCTTGCAAATCTGATGCATTGCCAAAAGCCAACTAAGAATAAATGAAATAGTTTTCAAACACTATTTATTCATGTGATCAGTTACTTTGAGGATATCATGTGCCCGTAAACAGAAACTATCCATGTCACAACACAGAGAAACATCAGTGAGCTTTAAGCCAGACCCACTGCTTTGTGCTGTAAGATTCATCAGTACCAGTATGTATCTTATGGAAGCTTACATGTAAGTATTGCAGAAAAAAAGGCCAAAAATTGTTGATTCTTACAAGGATGTTATCCAGCGTAAGATGAGTGTAATTGCAGATGAGAAGATTAGAAACTGATTCAACCAAGGATTAACAAGGGGTGCTTATCAGCTGAACAACTGTGATAATCCAGTATGACGTTTACATCAAATGGGTAATTTTGTTGTGTGAAAATCAGTTTTGATTATAGTGTTATTGACTACAGCAGTGATTTTCACAGACAAAACTCCTGCCATCGCATAGCAAGTATCACCACTGAAACAACTGCAGGACTCTATAGTGAGGCTCCCTGCTTCAGAGCAGATTTTCCAGGGTGAAGAAGCCTTCTTACTCTGACAAACAGGAGGAGCATTGCTCTGTGTCAGTCAGACAATGAATTCTCATTAAACACATTTCAGCCAAATAGGCTTTTGCTCTGTCAGCAGAATATCACAGATTCAAGGTCAACAAAATAAAAAATCACCGCCAAGGTTTCCCACAGCACAGACACACGGCCCACAGTGGGACATAAACTCTATTCATTCACTGTTTTCTGTGAGGGCATTAAGCAGTTGAGAAAATGAGCGTTGGAAAGACAAAAAAAAAAAAAAAAAAAAATCAGAAAACTCATTCTACAAAAGAAAAAAACTGAACTGCCAAAAAACAGGAAGTTCTTGGAAATGTTTGAATCCATACCTACTATTCAAATTTAACAATAGGCTCTGTGAGAGTGGCGTGCTTGGTATAACAGCCAGTAGGAGTATCAGATGCAGAAGGAAAACCCGCTGCTGAAAGAAAGAGTTCTATCCTTGTAATCGTCATCATGTCACGCATTTCATTTCATCGTTCATTTTTGATCGTGACTGCTTGACATCTGCAAAAATCACCTCCGAACTTCTGGTCTCAAAAACAATGATCATCGTTTCCTCGTTACTCATGCCCGTGTCACACAGGAAAAAGCCCATTCAAAGCCGTGTGGAAGAGTCCAACACAACGGAAAGGACAAATGAGCCCAGCGTGTTTGTGGCCGCAACCAGAGTGCATTCACTGGCTTAATTCTGGGTGCTTTTGTAGTCTGTCATCATTTGCAGTGTGCTTGCTTGCTGTGTTGTTAAGCTGGGTATGCTTTTGGCGTGGTACTTCACTTATCATGTTTTCACAGTACTTAGCAAAGAATTTTCAGTTTGTTGATATTTCGCGACCAAAACAAGAGTAAAACATGTAAAGCGTAAAGCAGTACAGATTTATTACTTAAAATTGGTTTAGATTAGTATTTTCAAATATTATTTTTCTAATCTGAGGCTTGCCTTCCTGGATTTACAGCTTGTGCGTCACATTCTACTGTCGCACCCTGTATTGGACACCTTGGCCTGATCTCACCCTGCCTCTGCTCAGCCCCTGAGTGGAGCTAGCAACATCAGAAGTACACTCACACTGGGATTCTTGTGCAGTCAGTGAAGAGTGGGCTTGGAATCTCTTGCCTGTCCATAAAGCCTCTGAGCAACTGCCTGAAGAAATGACTTCCACTTTCCCCAATCATAACACTGATATGAGAGTTTGTGAGACTTACCTCGTTCAAATTTCTGTTTTCAATAGGTAAGTATAGTCACATTGAATTCAGAAATTATGACTCTTGGAGAATTTTAATACATGGAAATTTAACATCGATGCAGAAGCTAAAAAACAATTTTAAAATATTTGCAAAAACAATGCCATCAAAGTTTGTTTTCAAAAATATCTTTTGTTTTTGACTATTTGCACAAATATTTACAAAAACAATGGTAAAAGAACGTATCTCTAGAGCCAGGATGTACAAACACAAATGGGCTTTATGGCTAGAAGGACCACAAGCCTGTTAGAAACTGCATGATCTTCCAGCTTTTGGGAGCCTGAGAAAGTCTGCTCTGAGGTATCATGAAATGTATTTCTGCTGCTTATCTTTACGCACCTCATGTTAATTTCTAAATCGTCATGATATTTAGAGACAAAAGTACATCCACAGAGAAAATCAGAAAAACAATTCTTTAATAGATATGTTAAATACTTCCTCTTTTTTTTTTTTCTTTCTTTCTTTTTTTTTTTTTAGGAAGTAACACTGAGGTGGAGCTCAGGGACTGCATTCCTTAAACAATACCCACAGTTCTTCGGTGAAAAATCATTCATTGAAAAAATTCTTATCAGCAGTAGTAAAGATTCATAAAAGATTAGGATAAATAGACCATGGGACAACTTTCTGAGGCTGAATTCTCATCATTTTTTGCCTTTAAATCAAGAAAACATTTCTTACTAAAAGATATATGATCTTTCAGCTGCAATTTATGAGGTTCGGTGCAAAAATTACTGGGTAACACTGGATGGCCCATGCTATGCAGGTCAGATTAAATGATCGCAATGGCCCTTGACCTTAGCAGCTACTAATCTTTCATGAGAGCAAAGCTATAAAAGACAGATGAACTGTAATAAAGAGGAACTGGAGTCTCTGGAGGACTATTTAAAGAATGTCTCAAATTAGCTAATGCAAGAAAGAGACCTTTTCTGATAGGAAAGCCTTAAAATCGTTGCACTTCCATAGATGTTTTTATTATATATATATTTCATTTTGATAATAAGAGAAATTGTATATTGGTTAAAAATATGGCTTGGGTCCCTTTGGCCTCCCCAGATCTGTTCCAGATTTCTCAAAGTGGGATTTGTGATGGTGATGCTTCAGTAGATCTTTCTGGGAATAGGACCTGGGAGCCTCTCTCAGGGGTTGGTAAAACCTAGCCTGGATGATATGATGCTGTGCTCAGGAAAAGCTTGATCAGGAGAGATCAGGAGGTATTTAGGTCCTTGGACCTGATCTTGGTGAGCTGGGGAGGCTGATGGAAACGCAACAAGATGCTTGAAGCCCTTTAAGCTATGCAGAGGAAAAAATGGGCCTGGCGTCAGGGGCTGAGCCTTGACAAAAAGACTTTCCAGTGATGCTTGTGATTTACTTTGGGAGGAACTGGATGGGACAGGACTATAGAAGCTTCTTTTTACTTATTGAAAGTCTCAGCCAGCAGGGCTGTATAATCCTGTGAGATGGACTGAGGAAGTCTTGTGGTGCCCTAGGGACAAACAGAAGATATATGAGAAATGTCTTCTAATAGAGCAAAGTTTCCTGCCTAGAAAGTGCTGTGAGTCAAGACTGCCAAGGAGTGAAGCACCAGAAAATGTAAAGTGTTTACAGCCATGGACCTGATGTGGAGGAGGAACACTGTAAGACTGCTGTGACTGAGTTCCAGGGAAAACCACCCCGGAAACTGATGCTGAGCTTTCAGTGCAATTGCAAGTTGGTTGAGATAAGTCAGTAAAGAGAGTGAAGACATGAAAGATACAAAAAAGAAACAAACAAATCACACAAGACTGATGTGATGGGGAGGGCTAGTGAGACAGAAAGTGAGAAGAAAACAGAAGAAAAAGTAAGATCTTGTTTCTTATGCTTTAAGACAGCAAGGAAACAATATGAAAAAGTGATTCTCTGACAAATGAAAGCAATTCAGTAAGAATGAAAGGTAATGTGACAGTCTCTTTTAACTGTTTTCACAAAAGGCTTTCTGCAATTTATCCATTTAACAACATACATTAGTGCTGATAGGATGACTTGCTGCATAGAGTGGAGAAAGGTTAGGAAAACTCAGATGAATTAAGCAGGGAAAGCTACGGTGGTATCTTTATCTACGGTGGTAGATAAAGAAAAAAAAAATAAATAAATCAGACTGATTAATTTCCAGAGCACACGGGATGTCTATCACTAACTTCTAGTACATTCCAGCTCTTAAGACTTCACTGATACCTATAATTAGGGAGTTATTAATTCAGTTGCTGCAGTTACTACCTGTCTTTTTTGTTTTCCTTTCTCTGCCATGAGAGAATATGAGAACTGTAATTGAACAAACGTATTGCAGTCTCACACACAGCACTGTGTGCTAAGGCACCTGAAATGGAAGAGTGCATTTCTCCCTAAATACACCTATTAACATCTGGTCTTTCAGATTCATTTCCATCATCTCATGCATCTTTCATAACTCTATACAGAGCACTTCTGGGGCAATTAAAAAATCCTGGACATGCTGGTACCCTGTGAATGAGTGCTGATGAGTGGCAGCAGTGTGACTGCAGTAGCTTGTTCTCACTGAGGATCTCATCTGACTAACACAATGCCAAACAGCTCTCATCAGAGATATGTGCACAGAACTCAGGTCATTTTGAGGCATTGAGGCATTTTGAGGCTCCTCCTGTCAGCCCAGTTTCTGACAAGGTAAAGCTGAAAGAAATTTTCTTTCTGATTGTTTCATCACCAGGCAGAGACCTGGAGGGAACAGCTCTTGATGCAGATCCACCTCTGACAACTCAGGCTCTCTCATATCCCAGTGCTGGCTCTCTGTTGGTCAAAAGAGCAGAGCCGTTCTTCCTTTTCTACTCCTTCTTAGGGTAACTAGCACATATCATTCTCACAGTCACATAATCTTAGAAGATTCTTACAAGGAACCTGGTGGTTTTCCTAATATCAGCATCTATCTTTCAGTTATTATGACTTCTCTAATGAACTGTGGATGAGGAGTGCAACTGGCTGACACGTCAAAATTTTCCCGCAGGGATAGTAAAGTCAGGTAAAGTTAGAAGATGAAGTGAGGTGAACAGTTTTTCTTTTTTGTATGGTTTCCATTCAATTTTGGCTAAAAATGCATCCCAGAACATGTTCGTGTCTTTGCTGTGAGTTGCATTCTTCTTATTTGGGCTGCTGACTAACTCTCCCAAACTAAATCAAGATGTAGGAATGGTTAGTGAAGGCTGCCCATTAGGCTACTAGTAAAAGACTAGGAACTGAGTTTTACAGCAAATGGCAAAGGAATTGAGCCCAGCTTGACAGTTTTATTTCTTGTCATTGAAGAGAAGTTTTAGACTGTTGCACGTTCCTTTTGTAAGCTTATTCATCAAGGGCTGACTCTCTGTTTCTCTGAAGTAGAACTGAATTGGGCAAGCACACAAAGACAGGAAGTTTCCTTCCACAAAAATCAAATAATTACTTGGAAGTGAAGTGGAAGGAGTAAAGCTATAGCTGTGATTCCCGTGTGGTGTCCTTTCTAGGAAGAATATATGATTCCACTGTCCATATTGCCTCCTCCAACAATCAAGCAATATATAGAGAAGGGGACGTGGCTGCATGCTTCAGATTTTCCGCATGTGAATTTATTCCCATTTAAAAGTTCATGAAATACAGCGCACAAAGAACAAAGTTCTTTAAAGAGTAGCAGAAGACAGATGGTGCCATTTTTCAGCTGGGGAACTTTCTGTGAAACAAGGCTCATTCCTCAGAATGCTCTTCACAACAGGGTGAAGATTTTTGTATTGCATGCATAATCCATCTGCAGTGATTTGTTTTTCTCCTCTGCAAAGAGATCATAGGCTCATATTAATCTTTTCCTGGTAAGAATAAGTAAATAAATTCATTCCTTCTCTAGCTAAAACACAGAAGTCTTTATGCTTCATGCTGAAAAGCAGATAAATTTGTTAATTTCCATGCGCACATCCTTTATTATTCAGGTCAATAAGTTATATTGCTTCCAAGTTCACATGAGTGTTGAGGTATCTTGCTGGGTTATTGCCTTTGGAAAGTCAAATGCTTCCCAATAGCAATATTCTTCTGTTACAATAACTGCATGCAAAATTTTGTTTTCCTGAAGAGAGCATAGCACAGGGAGGGCCAAGTTTCTTCCTTCACAGAGAACAATTTGAAAGACTTCCCTGTCTTTTCGTCCATGCAACACTCAGTGCTTGTCCCCCTTTCTGATCCTGGCTATTTCTTGTGTTAGACACAGCATACACTTCTCCAGCAGTCACTGTTAATGCCTGCCCTGTGGAAGTCGATAACCAAGATTTTTCTCCCCATTTGCACTCAGTCACACCAAGTGAGTTGAATGAATAAAGGAAATAGACTCAGGATCTGATAGATCTCATGAGACAGTAAAAAGATTCATACCTAAAGCAGAACTTTTTCTCTTGCTATTATAATCTCTAGTCAGATGAGGGTAATTGAAAGTGATAATAGGGATTAAAGGTATGGGAAAATGATATCAAGTAGAAAGACCACGTGCCCGGAATCAGCCTAATAATAAGTAGCAATAAGAACAGCAATAACAATTTTATTGTATGAGTAATTGATTTGTCATCATATTATCTAAGTTGGATTCAATTAACTGCACTTTCTCTTCTCTTGCACACTTTATGAAGGCTGCTATCAAGTCTCCTTGGAGCCTTCTCTTCTCAAGGCTGAATAACCCCAATTCTTTCTTCACAGGAGAGATGCTGAAGCCTTCTGAGCATCTTCGTGGCACCCTCTGGACTCACTCTAACAGGACCACATCATTTTCAGGGCCCCATTGCTGCACGCAGTACTACAGGTGGGGCCTCGCACGGGCAGAGCAGAGGAGGAGAATCTTCTCCTTCACCCTGCTAAATACACTTCTTTTGATTTGGTTGGATTTGGTTGGCTTTGCTTTGAATCCTTCTGCTTTGAAAAATTTTTTTCCCCTGAAACTGTCTATGTCTACGTTTCTGTTCTTAATCCAAATATACTTCAACTCTCATCTTGCTACTATTATGACACAAAAAAGTTAATCACATACAGTAGTTGCATATATTAGGGGCTTGGGGTTTTTTGCAGGTTGGTATCATGCTGATCTCTAGGATCCTTACTACCTTTGTAAAACCCTGCTTTTCTGATAGAGTTTTCTTTGTAATTTTGTTTTTTTTTTTTAAGAGCACCTTAATGACATCTAACTTTCCCTTGATGCTGCAGCTTGCAGCTAAAATGTCATAGCTCTATTTTGTTCAGCTTTTTTTTCCAATTCCATTATAATTTCACAATTTCATGATTTACATTATACTCAGTAAGATGTCTTTACCTTGCTTTCATTCAATTTTCTTAAGACAGGAATCTGGTATTTGTCATTGTGCTTTTTTTTTCTCCTTTCTGTCTTATTTTCATTTGACAAAAGGCCCCAAAAGAACCAGTTTGTCTTTTGACACCCTGCTTAGAAGCAAGACAGAAAAGAAAGCACTTCAAGGCCACACGGTCACTTTATCCTCCTAAGTCAAGCCAGACTACAGGCAGAGCTTAGTGGGAAAAAAATCACAGCACTAAGAGCACTTTGCTCACAAACCTAGGTGTCGTATCTACAGCAGCAGTGCTGTCACTGCTTTTGAACACCTTGCCCTTTCTCAAAGAGCAGGTCTCGAAGGCAGTTCTCGAAGTCTCTATACCGACACCGCACAAAGCTTGAAGAACATAAAAGCTCCTCAGCTTTACAACCTCTCTTGATGGAGATACATGGACCATCAAGCTGTCATTTCATTGCTAGCTATAGGCTTTACACTGTTGCCAATTTCGCTGCAAGAGGTACTGCAATCACTGCTCTCTGGTCATTTTGGTTAATAAAGGTTTCGGAGGCATTGCTGCGTCTCATACTCAAAGAGAAGCAATTTATGGTTCTTCAGAGAGAAGTCTAAAATATTATTTTATTTTACAGAATCACATCTTTCTTTTTTTTTTCATACTATTGTAATAATCTTCTCCAGCTTGGGGGCTGGAAACCATTAGGCTGCTTGTTTTTGGGCCTTTCAAGCAGAAGTAACTCTTCATCTTCCCTTGATCTACTGCAATCCCTGGTTCTTTTCCTTCAGTCATTGCTGTGGGCTTTGCTCTCTCTGTAGGCTTTTTCTTGATGGGAGCTGAGGACCTTTAATCAAAGAAATCCTGTAGTAGTGCAGCTGTAGTTCATGCATGCAAGTTGAAGTCCCCCAGCTCTGTGTGTTGTGTATGCTTACAGTGCACCTCTTTAGAAATTCATGATATGTGAAAGAAATAATAGCCTAAATATTTCCAAAGCCTTTGCTTAATTCCTCTCTCTTTAATTTACTTGTACTCCACATTATTCCTCACCTCCTTTCATAAAAGCATGTCGTACTCATGGGAAGTTGTAAGACTGTACACAACTTTCTTTCCTACTTATACTCCTGGTTTTCTCTCTTATTTTCTGAGTTCAGGTGTGATTCCTCAGTGTGTCTATCATCTTTCTTCTGCAAGCAAATCCCTCTGCCAGACCCTGGGTCCCTCTATTCCTTCCAGAGCCATTTCCATTCATTGCATTAGTGGCACATCTCACTCCTGCAGAGCATCTGCTGTGCTCTGTTCAGCCTGATATGTGAAGAAGCTCTCTTAAGCAACCCAAGCCTATAGCTGTGTCTAAACATTTAGTTCCGTGGAAGATAAAAAACAAACTTGCAAAATATCCAAAGAGTCAGGGAAAAATTGAGCCTAATATGTTGAAATCTAGAAGGAAAGAAGAACAACATAATGGCAACCAGAGGATTTCAACTATTTGTTTTCAGCTCAGATCCTCAGCAATAAGCCTGTGATTTATTCCCTATGCCAGTTTCCAGAATTTGGCCTAGAAGATGAAACTTGAAATGAATTATGCTAGCATAGTTTTATTTCAGCCACTGAATCACTTTTATATGCCTGCTTAATTTTATGGCTCCATCCAACACTGTACATGTAAGCCTCTCAAATAATGATGGGTTCATAATGACAACACTTCTTCAAGGTGGAGAATTATTATGAATTTATTGTAACTGGGGAACTGAGGTGTAGAAAAATTAACTTCTTGCCCAAGGTCAAGGAATTTCAGAGATTCAGTCCCAGTTCACTGACTTCACTCCCCCATTTCTACATGTTTATATATGTCTTTTTGCTTTTGAGTGTTTTATAACTATTAAATGACAGATTAACAGCATTTCATTCATTTATTTTAAAAACACCTCAAAATATTTGTCCTCCTGACAGACATGGTGAATTGGGATGCTTTGGCATATGAATCACAAATTGCTTCTATGAAATGACTGCAGTTTATAACCCTGCTCTTTCAGGGAACTTTTTTTTTTTTTTTTTTTTTTTTCTGATGGAATCAGCAGGAAAAAACAAAACAAAACAAAACAAAACAAAAAGAGTAGGTATTTATATCCAAACTAACACTGAGAAGTCAGGTAGTTCTGCTATCTTCCACTATATTTCTGTTGCTACATAGGCCAGCTATCTCATTGTGCTGCTCTGCATGTTTCTTTATATTTCATTGTATATCCAATTGTCATTAAGCGATAACAATTGAATGTGAAAGATTGCAACTACAATAAAAAGTGCCATGATCTACTTTCTAACAGCAGTGTTTCCACAAAGTTCACTGCAGATTGAAACATTAAAAAATAGTTATTAAAAACAAAGAAAGAAGTAGTATTAATGTGGAGTTTCTGGATTCTATAGAAAGGGAGCTCTAAAGCAAACGTATGGAAATGTGTAAATAAAATTTCTTTTTTTGTTCAAAGGTTGAATCACAAAATGTCATGAGAAAAATTCTACCCTTAACATCTTCATTTTTAGAAATTAAAAAAGGGGCAGATTCCAAATATTAAAAAAAAAAAAAAAAAAAAAGCAAATGCTTGGTTCTCTCAGAAAAAAGTGAAGATGAAGAAAATGAAGAAATGCAAAGTGTTATATATAGCACAAAACCAAATAAAATTAAGTATTTTCTAAATTCAGCAATGTTAGCCTTACTCTCCAGAGGTTACAGCATTCAATTACAGTGCAGTATAAAAAACAGACATACCTTCTCCAATCAGTTTTAAATAGCAATTGCAAATATTTCTGTTAGAAACTGGTTGAAACTGTTCTGCTTTTTGAGACATGTAGGGTCTAAAAAGGTCTCCAAGTATTCACATTCTTCCCTGATCATGATTGAGTGTTTGACTACAGCGTCATTTTGTTTCTTTTTCTGGCTTGGACAACACCAGCAAAACCATTTCACAGAATCACAGAATCACAGAATCACAGAATCACAGAATCACAGAATTGTAGGGGTTGGAAGGGACCTCCAGAGATCATCGAGTCCAACCCCCCCGCCAAAGCAGGTTCCCTACACCAGGTCGCACAGGTAGGCATCCAGGCAGGTCTTGAACATCTCCAGAGAAGGAGACTCCACCACCTCCCTGGGCAGCCTGTTCCAGTGCTCCGTCACCTCACTGTAAAGAAGTTCTTGCGCATGTTTGTGCGGAACTTCCTATGCTGCAGTTTCCAGCCGTTTCCCCTTGTCCTGTCTCCACTCACCACTGAAAACAGTCTGGCCTCGCCATTCTGCCCCTCACACCTTAGATATTTATAGACCTGGATCAGGTCCCCTCTCAGTCTTCTCTTCCCAAGGCTGAACAGACCCAGTTCACTCAGCCTTTCCTCATAGGAGAGATGCTCCAGGCCCTTCACCATCTTCGTGGCCCTCCGCTGGACTCTTTCCAAGAGATCCTTGTCTTTTTTGTACTGGGGAGCCCAGAACTGGACGCAGTACTCCAGATGAGGCCTCACCAGGGCAGAGTAGAGGGGGAGGATCACCTCCCTCGACCTGCTGGCCACGCTCTTTTTAATGCACCCCAGTAAGCCATTGGCCTTTTTGGCTACAAGGGCACACTGCTGGCTCATGGCCAACCTGTCATCCACCAGGACACCCAGGTCCCTTTCCGCAGAGCTCCCCTCCAGCAGGTCATCCCCCAACCTGTACCGGTGCATGCAATTATTCTTCCCCAGATGCAAGACTCTACACTTGCTTTTGTTAAACCTCATCCGGTTTTTTTCTGCCCAGCTCTCCAGCCTATCCAGGTCTTGCTGAATGGCAACACAGCCTTCAGGCGTGTCAGCCAATCCTCCCAACTTCGTATCATCAGCAAACTTGCTGAGGGTGGCCATTATCCCCTCATCAAGGTCATTGATGAAGATGTTGAACAAGACCGGACCCAGCACAGACCCCTGAGGAACACCGCTGGTTACAGGCCTCCAACCGGACTCTGCACCACCAACAACGACCCTCTGCGCTCTTCTTCTTCTTCTTTCTTCTTCTTCTGCTTTCTAATTAGATGACTGCACAACTGACTGAATCTGGGGTTAAATTTTCTTTTCTGTTTTTAATAAATAATAATAACTTTAAAAAAATTTTAAAAATGGTCTGTTCAGTTCCATGATAGGTTTTGGTACAGCAGATCCCAAATATGAAACATGTCTGACCGATGACGTAGGTGTTTATCTCTGGACTGACTACTTTTATCTTTAGGCCACTGTTATTATCTTCTCATTCCATTTATGCTCAATTTAGATCACCCTTCTTCTGCAATTTCTGTATATTAGCTGGGGACCATGAGCATGTGGGGCTCAGGATTCAGGTAAGTTTATTATGGGAATTAAAATTAGCCGAGTAATGGCACAGATCCTCATCGCAATGAAGAAAATTTCCAGTGGGCTGTGATGTCTCTTGGTAAGATCTACTCTTAAACCCCAAAATCTTAGAGATAGTTCTGATGAGGTACAAAAATAGACAGTAGAGGAATGAGTACATTTGGTGAAATTCTACCTCGTTAACGTCACCAGGAATTTACTCAGTGGCTTTAGTGAATGAGAAAATTCACTCACTTGATAAAACGAAGTGAACGAACAGCCTCCTTATTTTTTGTAGTACTGTATTTTTATTACATCGTTTTCAAGATTTTAAGAAACTGTTTAATGACACCCAGCTTTCAAGAGCCTCTTGGAGTGTAAGCTTCTCAGGAACAGAACAGAACAGCATGGAATGGAACAGGACGGGATAGGATAGGATAGGATAGGATAGGATAGGACAGGACAGGACAGGACAGGACAGGACAGGATAGGATAGGATAGGATAGGATAGGATAGGATAGGATAGGATAACAAATTGTTCCAGTTGAAAGGGTCTTACAAAGATCATTGAGCTCAACTGTCAGAGTACTTCAGTGCTAAGCCAAATTAAAAAGCTAAAAAGAGGACCAATACTCCGACATTAATGTTTCTCCTGGTCCCTGCAGCTTTCTCTGCAAGTTTTCCTTTTCAAAAGCCTCCTGTCACCATCCAGCATGCTTCTCCAGGACCCTGGGAGGTACCCCCATTTTCGGCATGTTCTGAAAGCAGCAGCTAATGGATATGGGGAGGAGGGAGGGTGTTTATTTCAACAGTGGCTAGCTTCCCAGTTGAAGAACCAAATTACTCAACTCCCCATGCTGAATTTATGCCTGCAAATACAGTAAATGCACACCAGCAACTGCCCCAGAACAGTCCCAGGGCTTTGACCAGCAGCACCTGTTGGATCAGGGTCTGCTATTGGGTAACCCCACTGTACTACAAAGGGACGGTATTTTGGTGGGTACATTCAATTCTTGCTGGTATTAGTCATAGCCTCTGTGACTCATCGCTCTGGCTCACAAAGTAAAAGCAGATTTACCCTTTATAGGGTTTGGCAGTTGGCAGATGATTGTTTCGCCTCTGTGAATCAGGCTTTTATTTATTTAGAGTGTAATCAAGAAGGAACTGTCTGTTTTGTGACCTTCTACGCTAGTGAAAGGGAACAAAGGATTTCTCTTTATTATTATTATTTTTTGGCATCACGCAGTTAAGAGAACAATGCAAAACTATGATAAAGGGTCATTCTCTGGTAGGCTGCCTGCTTGGGTTGTAGCTGTGTGTTGCATTATCCTGGTTAGTCTGAAGAACTCTTTTGTTTTATAGTGGAAATAACTATTTAAATAAAAGTAAAAGTAGGTTTTGTATGCTTTAGAATTCATCAGGACAAAGTACTCCCTACTAGCAGATACCTGGATAACTGCATAACATACATAAAGTTCCTCAACTAATCCTGCTAAGCTCCTGCTGGACAAAAACTAATGAGAGAGTTTTGCAACATGCCTGGCTATTGGATGGAGTTCATCCTGCTGGATTTCAGAGTCTCATACAAATCCCAGAGAAAAATAATCAGGCAGCAGGCAGGGACTGTGGTAAAGCAGCTCAAGGACAACAATTGGGACAAAATGCCTAAAATGCATCTAGAGATTGCCCAGTGATAGAGCTGAAACAAGTTATAAAAACATAATAAGTATCCAGAAACAATCCAGAAATAAGTTATCGCTTATCCAGATAAGGAGAAAACGTTGTTTGGAAAGTTCATGTTGTACCTTAACTTTGCATTTTGTTTAAAGAAAATGGCTTCATCGGTGTGAAGAGCAGTAATTCACTCCTTGCTCCTGGCACTCCGTAGGCATTTCACTGAGACCTGTAAATGATCTGCAATATGTTCAGGGAATGCCAACAAGCATTATTCATCACTACAGCTGCATTTGCTGCATAGCTTTCAAAGACAGTTATTTCAAAATATTTTTTCCCTTCAGTGTTTAACTAGAGTATGTTTCCAAATGTGATGAGAAACCTCGGTGCTTAGTGATCCTAAGCTAAACAACAGCAAAGTCAAAAAGCGGTCTTTTTTCATCCTTATTTTAAGAAATTTTCATTAAAGTTCCCTAAATCGAACAAACTTAAAGCAGGTCTGGGACTGGCTAGTTGCATGTGAGTCACCAGGTGATCACTGGGTGGTAAAGCTCAGAGCATTGCACCCATGAGGGAAGGGTTTCTTGTCCTGACTGCATTTCTGTATGGTCACATTGCAAAGATCATGAATGTGTTCTTTTAACAAGGTTGTCAGTTGAGAAGAAGAAATTGGAAAAACTCTAGAACGTTGAGTTACTTACATGAGAAGCTATTTTATAGAGTATCCCATGCTTTTTTTAAATCATTACTTTCTAGCATAGGAGAAGGCCTCAGCTTCGAGATAGGGAAAAATCTCCATCAGGTGTAAATAATGTATGACTGCTTAATCAGTTTAGAGTGGATGATATCCAAGCAAGACAAGTTTCCATGTTCCCACTGTTTCTACAAAGATTTTGATACTCTTAACAGTTTGAGAGTGTTTTCCAGCAAAAAGCGTTCTTAGCTTAGTATGCCTGTCAATGAATTATATCAAAAGATCAAGGGATACTGCAGTTTCTTCTACCCTAGGAACAATTAGGACAGGTTACAGGACCACTGGTGAGAAATAGTTTCTCTGTCAGACAATGAGGTAGTGATCTACGAAGATCTCTTTCACCTCTCTATTTTTACTAATACAGGAAAGATGAAATGACAAAACGGTAACTGTGGATCTAGACTTAAGATAAAACTTAAGAGAAGTTCAGTTCTATTTCTGCTGAAGCCAAAGGGAGATCTCTGAATTGGTCCCAATTCATACTCAGCTCTATAGGTTTTTGTTGTTGCTGTTGTTGGTTTTCATGCATTCAAGAATGTACATAGAGCATGTTCCCAAACTCTTCACTGTGAGTCTGATAATAAAACTTCACACCACTGAGATCATATTTTAGTGCAGCTTCAGCTGAAATACTCCCAAAGAAAATGTTATTGAATTTCATAGTGTGTTCTATGACTTTCCTGTTGCAAGTAAAATGATCATGAACATAAATAGGTCAAGGAGAAAATTACTTAAGAGACACTTAACTGTACTTTGATCTTTTGCTTTCTTTTCCTCAGCAGCATAATGCCCCTGAGATCAGCAGCTGTCTACATGATGCAATACAATTGTACTTGGTAATGGTTGCCTGTTGTGATGAGCACAGTGCAGACATAGCAACTGAAGTTAATAGAACCCTGATTTTATTATGACTCTCAAGATGTTTGTTGTTCTTCGTATAGCACTTTTTCCTGTTTTCTTGTGATAGTCAGGAGCCTCAATTACTGCTTACTAAGAAAATATTCCAATTTGCTCAACTGTGCAGAAAAGCCATCAGAGTTTAAAACCAGACACAGGATAAAAAGAAGGCATGAGTTGCTTTTTTTTTTCCTGATCTCTTAGTGTCACAGTTTTAAAGCCAACCTCAAAGTGCATTTGGGCTTGCTCTGGGTTTGTAGGACTAAGAAAAAAGCAGACCCTATCTGAGACAAACCGTTCTGACTACATATACAAGATAAAGAGTAGGGGAATTAAGCTGCTGTTAAGAAGATGGAAATTAAGTGCAGAGTGATAAAACTGCCCCTTCTTCCAACACACGGCTGTGTGGGCAGTGCCCAAGGCAGCACAGAGGCATCCTGAAAATCCAGGAGCTGACCCTAGCTGCTGCACATGGAGCGGACACAAAAGCTGAATCAGCAGCAAAGCAAAGTACTTTCTTAAAAAAGTCACTGTGAAAAATCGCAGTGAGCTGTCACTGCTGTCAATATTATTGCCTCTAGGTGTAGAGAGGTAGGAGGAACAACTCTTATTCTTTGCACATTATCTCCTCTTGATCACTGCTTGACACGGAACACAAAAAGCAAAAGTTTACACAACGTTATGGAGGAACTGGAAGACTCCGTGTGTAAGAAGGCAGTGAATGTTACCAAATACAAGCAAAACAAACCTCTAGTTCAACACCACACTTATATTTTTCTAGTGTCAATAAGTTGATTTTTTTAAAACGATTCAAGGATAAAAATGCATTTCAGTGACCTACCTTCTGTTTTCCTGGTTCACACATCTTTCTTAGACTGACTTTGGAGCTGTTGGATTCAATGGTTTTTTTTTTTTTTTTTTTTTTTTTGTGACCTACAACAGCTGTGCCAAAGTTGTAATGTTGTGAGTGACTTATTTGTAGCGGGTTAAGGTCTAATCCATCAGCTGTTGGAAGATCACTTGGATGTTATGCAGCTTTTGGGGCTACCAAGAACTTTCTAAAGAACTTCCCTGAATCCATTGGCCCTACAAACATACTGTTCTGCACATTTCTACCCATGAATCCATTGGCCCTACAAACATACTGTTCTACACATTTCTACCCATGAATCCATTGGCCCTACAAACATACTGTTCTACACATTTCTACCCATGAATCCATTGGCCCTACAAACATACTGTTCTACACATTTCTACCCATGAATCCATTGGCCCTACAAACATACTGTTCTACACATTTCTACCCATGAATCCATTGGCCCTACAAACATACTGTTCTACACATTTCTATCCATGAATCCATTGGCCCTACAAACATACTGTTCTGCACATTTCTACCCACGAGACATCTGTGAGATGATCCACGAGTCTGTCTGGTTATGGAATGGGCCAAATGCCTCCTTAGCAAGGATGGGCTGCACCACAGTGGAAAATCTTTTCTCCTCGGTATGCCCTTGATAGTTCTACAATCTAAGAAATGGGTTTCTACAAATAAACAACATCTGTGTGTTATCAGTATTATCCATCTTCAAGATGGAACACATTCATCTGAGCAGAGCCTGAAAGCCCTCCCAGGAATATTTTAAATCCATTTCTTAGGAAAGCAAACAGATACTTATGCCCAGCCCTGTATCCTGCTCAGACTCCTACATTCACAAGGAGATCCACTGACCTCTCTGGTTCCTTACAGACAGGCTATAGTGCAGGGCAATTAGCCACCTTTAATTATTAGTACACTGTGGGGTTTTTTGACGCATATACTTTGATTTTATCACTTCTTCTAAGTGAGAAATTTCAGTTTAGGTTGGCATTTTAAAGATTGAATTAAAATGATCAGAAGGTTTTAAATACATAAATGCCAAGTATCCATGTAAACTCAAGTCAGATATCTAAATGATCAGAGGAGATCCCATGAAAACAAATGTGCACCAGTAGATTTGTCACGAGCACATTGCCGTGTGATTTGAAGGAAGACCTGGAGCTGATGTGAGAAGTAAAACAAAACACATTATAATCCTGTATTTAGAAGAAATATGTGTGCATTTCAATGACTCGTGAAAAAGTATTCCAAATTAGGAAAATTATCTTACCTTTACCACAGATTAAAAGTTTATTTGTGTTTAGGGAAAACATGAGAAAGAAAAGGTGAATGGCATTTCGATTTTCAGTCCTGATTCAGCAGAAAGAAATCTATGATTAAAAATGCTGGAGGATGCAAATCGATTGCTTTCCTGGAACGTCAGGCAGGTGTTACTTATACAAGTAACTAATCCTGTGTGAATTATTCCTTCAGCGGGTGAACTTGTGGATTCACATAATTTAATAAAACTATTGCAATATAATTATATTTCAGAAAACAAAAACAGCAAAAAACAAAGGGAACTGTAGTAAATAGGAAAGTCTTACCTTCTCTCCACCACTCCAAATCCAGTTCATTGGTGAAATAGTCAGAAGTTCTTCTGGTTCCCAGTTCCAACTTCTTTTGTCTTCATGATGGTAAGATGTCATGAGCAATCCACTATTGGTAGTGTCTGCTCCATGTGTTCTCCTATTCTGTTGCAAATGCAAAGGAAAATGAGTTTATAAAAAAATCCTCCATGAGACTGGCTGAGATGCATGTTTAGTGACACAGAATCACAGAATTGAAGAGGCTGGAAGGAACTGCGAGAGCTTAATCGTGTCCAACACCTCTTCAATAGGTTGCACAGGTAGGCATCCAGATGGGTATATCTCCATAGGAGACTACATAAACTCTCTGGACAACCTGTTCCAGGGCTCCATCACCCTTACTGTAAAGAAGTTCTTCTGCGTGTTTGTACAGAACTTCCTGTGTTCTAAGTTTTAGGCCATTAGTCCTTGTCCTGTCGCTACACACTGCAGTTCAGCTGATGGGCAGTTAAGAAGTACTCACTTGCTCAGGAAAGCACCTACTGCTAAACTGCCTGAACTGGTATTTTACCACATTAAAAAAGGTGTTGTTTCAAGGTTGTGATAAAAGCTTTAATTTATTAGTACTACATGGAATTAAAATATAGCCATGAATCAAGTGACATTTTACATCTTCTATCCACATTCTATCCACTCATATCAGTTTCTTATGATTAATATGCAAACAGCTTTCTGCATCTTCCTTTCAGTACTGAGTGTTCTTCCAGAGAAAAAATAAATTCGATATATCAGTTTTTTTCTGATTTTTACCACTCGGAAGTTCTAAAGACCACACAAGGAGGCTTTTGGCAAGTGTGAAATATGGAGTTTTCCACAATAGTGGGTGGTTGCTTTTCTGAGAATCTTGAGCTTCAGTTATGACCAACAGCTTGTGGAAACACTTTCAGACATGAGAAATGAAGTGCTGAGCAAATTATCCATTTTAGATGGAGATTCCACATCTAGATAAGAGTTCCACTCCCAGCATGCAATCACCTCTCCCTGACAGAATTCTTTCCATCAGACAATGAGATACAAATTTACTTTCTTTTTTTTTTTATCACTATGGGTGTGATAAAAATCCACAGATACAGTAATAGATAGCAAGAAAAGAATTAACTTCTTTGTTAAATTTTGGTAGGCAAGTGATTTGATCCCTTGCATTTGTACGTTGTGTTTGTGTAATAAATAAATTAGGAGACAGATAATTTTTATTTTGTCATTCTATTTACATGTGATAACAGAGATATGCAGGTTTCAGCTTTGTATTAAAATCATATCAGTGTTTTGAGCTTGTAAGATTTAATGTTTTAAAGGTAATTCTCAAAGGATGTACAGTAAATGTGAAATCTGTATAAATTCTGCAGAAATGAACAGACTGCTAACCTGAACTACTTTGACTCTCTGCAAATCAGGTGTCCACTCTAAGGTACAGGTCTGCCATCAGGAGAGGGTGAGGAGAGGAACACGCTCCATTCATTCAGAAATAAGGGCTAAAATAGCATCATGGAATCAGCCTTATAGATGCTGACCTCCCCTCGTTAGCACCAGGTGGAGCTTTGATGACCAGCTTCAGCCCGACAGCTTCCTTTCAGATGGCTTAGAATACGTAACATGAACCTGCAAGTGTCTATTTTCACCCAATACAGCAAAGCTTCTAATAGCAAGCATAAATGGAAGAAAAGTGCCATAAATATTTCTAAGTGTTTTGCTGGAGCAGGGCCAGAGTGCTCATCTGTTTGCAGGATCAAGCACTGAATCTTTAATGGCATTTAGCACTTGAAATCACTGTTGATATCATTGCTCTAATGTGCTGTTGCAGCTCTGAAATGTGAAGGCCAGACCTGAACAGATTTCTTTGTCACCCATCCGTGCTGCTCTCTTTAGCATAAGGAAGTGAAGGTGTAGAAGAAGAGCTCACGTTTGGCTGAACGCTGAGCACCTGAAAGTGATTTTCAATAGGGTCCTTCTCACAGAGACAGGAATGTTAAGAGCACGGACGCAGAAGTGGAAACAGATTTCATATACAACTATTACATTTTCTTAATGGTCTACCAAGCCCCTGCCAGGCATTTACCTTCGGTGCAATTCAGGACATATGAGTTTAGAAGTCCAAATTTCCTCTGCAGTCCATGGGAAGAGACACTCAAAAGGCCAGTGGGAACATCCAAGCTAGCTGCCCATAATCTCCTGCATTACCCATTTTGCTATTTAATTGCAGTATTAATGCGTGGTTGTTTCCTGGCAAGCTATAAAGTACACATGGAAAAAATATGATATTGCAAGAACACAGAGCACCTTTTTGAGTCCATTAAATTCTCCCTGTAAACCGGTAAAAACTGTTTTCACTGAAGTTTTCTATTTAAGCAGCACAAAATGTGCGTTTTTTTTTTTAATGCTGTCCTGAACATGCTTTTTCACAGCAATCTAGATAAATGGCCTATAAAAATGATGTTGCATTTTGCATCTGAGATGCTAGGCTTTATTTGGGCACACATCAGAAAGATAAAATAGAAGCAACTTAACAATGTTACGCCTTGGCTTTGAACGTGGGGAACATAGCATGTTATCATTCTGCCAAAACAAACATGTTGCATTTGTGACAAATTTCCAGAAAAATAAATTTAGACTCATTAGCCACCCAGCTTTGTTTCCAAAATGACCTGAAAGAGTAGAATACTTTTCTCATCTACATTACTGTTGTTTTAGGCCAAGCAGAGATTGGCTTAAGTAGCTCTGTTCTGACTTTCATTAAACTATTTGACTTATTATGAATCTAGTCCAAACAAAGGAAAGAAAACATTTCAGCCAGCATTACAAACTGACTTATATGCAGCTTTTATAGAACAGAACTTTACGTCTGCATTGCTGACTCCAGTTGCCACAGCGTTTGGCAATTCTGCTTGTCCAGGAAAACTCACAGTTTGACAAGCTCCACTGCAAACAGCTCCACTCTGAGAACAGTCTCACCTAAGGCAGAGGCCTACCACTTTACTCTCCTATCTATTGTGGGAAGTGAAATCTGCTTATGGTGGCAGGTGCTGACAAGTAGCACCAGCAAAAGAGAAATCTGTTGTGGGATGGATCGATTCCTACCCTTCTACCACTTTCTTGCCAAAAGGGAAAGGGAAATTAGCACCTTGATCTATTCATTGGTGTGAAGCACTCTTTATTAGTTTGTTTAGGAGAGCTTTTACTGATACATGAAATGTGGGTGTTGGTATTTCTGTAAACCCTGGCTGTTTTGCAGATCCATCAGTTTTATAGCCTGCTCCAGTATGCAGAGGGCTGAGCTCAGACCTGCACAGACACTCTGATTGAAACAGCAAAAGAGAGGCACTGCAGTTATCTGCAGAATTCTTCCACCACTTCAGTTCTGGCATTATTAGCAAACATATCATAAAGGACATGTCAACGAAGACCTACCTGTTTGTGGTACACTTTCCTTAGTGAGCCCTGCAAACAGCTCTGGTCCTGTGGAGGTACACAAGCCCATGTGGCCTCTTGCAGCAGCATGAGGGTTTTAGTCCACTCTCAGCACTGAAATGAATAATTTGCATCAGTACATGTTTGCAGATGGCCAGGTCTGATTTCTGTGCTGCCCCTTTTGAATGTTGTTTTTTTAAGGATCAGTATTAACAGTAGCAGAGATTATGGCATTGGTTTGGTGTAAAAGAATGACATTTCAACAAAAAGTATGCCTCCATCTCTCTTGTGCACTTCATTCCCGTGACAGCAATTTCTGGATGGGATTACTCAGATTGGCTGTAGCTTCTTTTATGTCTGACAGCCCTGTCCCTACTGATGTGAGGTGAAGGATGTGTGGTAGATAATGGGGTAGGGCTGTGACATTCCTCAAAGGCTTCTAATTCCTGTTCTGTTACAGAACTCTCTAGGGGACCCTTCCCTCAGAGCTCCCTCTTCCTGTTACCTCAGCTGATGGGACCAAGGCCTGTGTAACACCACGTATTACAGGCTCCTTTCAGATGGGAGGCTTAAATTACACATCCTATTTCATTCCCACAGACTTGTGTCAGTGGGAACATGTTCTTACTGATCTGAAAGTTGAAGAACTTGTGAGTTAAACCTTTTCCTGTGCCACTGAGGTCTTCCACCTGCTAAAAAGCCTCTGAATTATTAGTAGTGATGGTGTTGCCATAGCAAAAAAATATTTAGAGGCAAGCAATCTTAAGAAGACCATTTTGGATAGTTTTAGATCAATGGATTTTGTGGTTTTTATTTTAATTTAAAATATTGTCACCTAGTAAGTAAATAAATAGTTGTAGTTAATATGAAGTTCTAGCTCAGTCGGCTGAACTAAGCAGTGAAAGTTACCTGCAGTGTTGTCATTGGAGTATTTCTGAAATGTAAGAAGCTGTACCTTGAGCCAAGAGCCATAGCTCAGAAACTGTGAGGCTGGGGATGATGAGAGGCCCATGTGCAATGGGCAGATGATGTTAGTCATGAAAACCTGCACAATTGGATGAAACTGGAATGTCATTGCAGACAGACACCTGGAGCAGAACTTCCATCACTTCCCACCTGCAAACTGTCTTGAAGTTTTCAGTTGACTCTGGAAGATTCTATCCTGATTTGAAAAAAGGAAAGTGCAGAATTAGAGAAGCTAGTGGTGTTCTACAAGTGGTTAGCAGTGCAAAGAAGAAAACTCATCTCCAGAATGACACCTTGAGACTTCTGGTCCTGTACAAATGGCCAATGGGCAAGGGAAGAGCAACCAATGTAATCTCATCTGGACTTCAGTAAGACCTTTGACACAAAACCCCACAACATCCTTCTCTGTAAATTGGAAAGATATGGATTTGATGGGTGCATTGTTCAATGGATGAAGGACCGGATGGAAGATAGAATCCAGAGAGCGGTGCTCAATGGCTCCATGTCCAGATCTGTGATGAGTGGTATTCCACAGGGGTCAGTGCTGGGACCAACACTCTTTAATGTCTTCATCAGTGACATCAACAGTAGGGTTGAGTGCACTCTGAGCAAGTTTGCTGATGACATCAAGCTGTGGGATGTGGTTGATATACCAGAGGGACGGGATGCCATCCAGAGAGACCTAGATAGGCTTGAGCAGTGGGCCCAGGTGAGCCTCACAAGGTTCAACAAATCCATGTGCAAGGTCTTGCAACTGGATCAAGGCAACATCCACTATCAATACCAGCTGGGGGATGAAACTGAGTGCAGCTTTGATGAAAAAGAACTGGGGTAATAGTGGATGGGAAGCTGGATATGAGCCAGCAATGTGCCCTTGCAGCCCAGTAAGCCAACCATATCCTAGGCTCCCAGCAGGGCAAGGGAGGTATTCTTGCCCCTTTAGTCTGTGCTAGTGAGGCCCCATCTGGAATACCCCCATCCAGATGTAGAGTCATCAGTACAAGTAAGACAAGGACCTGTTGGAGCACGTCCAGAGAAGGGCCACAGAAATAATACAGGTGATGGAACATTTCTCCTGCAAGAACAGGCTGAGAGAGCTGGGGCTGTTCAGCCTGGAGAAGAGAAGGCTATGGGGACACCTGAGAACAGCCTTTCAGTATCTAAAAGGGTGCTACAGAAAAGAAGGGTACAAACTTTTTAGGAGGGTCTGTGGTGATAGAGCAAGGGGAAATGGCTTCAAGTTTGAAGAGGGGAGATTTTGGTTAGATATAAAGAAAAAGTCTTATGCAGTAGGAGTGGTGAGGCACTGGAACGGGTTGCCCAGAGATGTGGAGGATGCCCCATCCCTGGAAAGTTTTGTAACTAGCAGTGGAAGTCAGCATGGTATTACTATCCTTCCTCAAAAGTTCCTTATTCTAATGAAGCTAATTAACTAATGAGCCAAAGAATGCAAAATGCCTGATGTTCAGAATTTCCCACCTTCTGTGGGCTTCACATTTAATACTGCAAAATTTTTCTGACTTAAGTGAAGCCAGCAAAAATTTACAGAGTTTGATTTTACAATTTTGTTCTTTTTCCCCTCCATTTCTTCTGCCATAAGTAACGTCATTAACAAAAGAGCATCTCCTCCAAAACATAACACTGCCAGTATACTGCGCCTTTCCTTTCTCGGTGGAAACAAACCCACAGGGCAGGGTGTCAGGGTAGGGGCAGGCTTGCATGCGGTGCAGCTGCAGCTGTGGAACAGCGTGTGCCATCCACGTCAGGTCAGACGCACATCGTGCCATTGCGCTGGAGGCAAAGTGGCAAAGGTTTACATTAAGAGCAGGACTGAGTCTGGGACAGCGAGTGCATCAAGTATGAGAATAATGCTTCTTTCTTTAGCCATCTCCAGGCTCCACCCCGTTTCTCAAAATTGCTGAACTATTTACAAATGTTTAAGAGAACCTCTGTGTTATTAGAGGAATGTTTACACTGCCACGCGTTCCCAATGCAGGCAGAGCTACACAATCAAGGCCCACCCCAAAGACAAGAGCTGCACTGTAAGATCAAAATATGCGCTGGTTCTTCTCTCCACTACCATACAAGGCAGCTCTGCATTCCTGCTGGTAACCTTTTATTACCTCCTCAGTTTTCCAGATCACTGCCAGATTTCTTGAACTTCATGGAATGATTACAGCCTTCATAAATGTAAACTTCAGAGTTTGCTTGGCAGTTTTGTATGGGAATGTCAAAATGAAGAAAATAAAAAGGTTTTCAGCAAAGACCACTAGGAGCTTTTGCACAGTAATGGCTGCAGTTACTACAATTTATAGTCCAATAAACCTCCCCAGCTAGAGAGAACCCAGTCTCAAAATGCCACTGTGATATTGCTATTATGCCCATCCCACGGGGGATGCTAGCTGAGGAACAGTGTGCCAAAGGAATTTAGGCAATGTCCCACTGCATTCAGAACAGGGATGGAATGAGATGTCAAATGTTTCTGCTTTCTAGTCACAGCCTGCAGTCTACTAAATTAAATGCCTTTAGAGAGGAAGAAAGTATTACACAAAAAGGATCCCAGCTTGTATTAGCACGTTATGTCTAAGTTAGATTGGACCAGGAGCACATTTGTTTGTCATAAATAGGAAATTTGTAAAGGTTTTTGTGAACAATTCAGCACATAAAAAAAATGAAGTGATGCAAGTCAACAAAAGCTTAAAAGCATATGAATGCATTTCATATACAGAATTTTCTAATTGAAAACATGCACTGAATTCCTGGAGTGAGAGAGATGCTGCCTGTGTTCTGCCCACGGTGTTCTGGCTTCCTATTCTGGGAGGTTATTAAAATGCTTCCTAAGAACAGAGGAACTGTTTGCTGATTTTATTCTTACTGATTAATGCTAATTTCTGTCCTGAAGACACTTCCAAAACTGTTTGTTAAAAAATGCCTCCCCTCCCAGCTTGTTTAAACTGAAACTTTCAAACTATGTCTTTTTTTTCTTCATGTTTTCTTTGACAAAGACCACTGTCCAACTGAGACAATCCTCTCTCAGGAGCTTTTATTGAGTCCAATTCCTAGGCAACACAATTCATTTGTTTGTACCTGGGGACTCCATAAATATTTCAGTACCTGAATCTCAGCTGCCAGAACATCTCACTTCCAGGTCCAGCATTTGAAATATGGATAAAGATAGCAACAAATCAGAATGCTGAGCAGAGATTCACTCCACACGAACACACCGGTAGGAAACACTGAACACTGGCTTTTTCAGTCCATTCTGAAACTACCAGCATCAGATTGAAATGGGTGCAAACAAACCAACTTGCTAAGAGCCTTTCAGAAAGGCTCCTCAGACAGACAGAGGTATATGTGGGTGCTTCTTTCATGTGAGAAAGAGTGTCCGTGAGAGCGACAGGGATACAGAGGAGCCTCCTGTAACCTCAGCAAAATTGGGCACAGAGGGAGGGCTTCAATGCTTATCAAGTTCCTAGAAGTTTTCTGTAACTTGTAAAACAAGATTTGTCTGCTAACGCTGAGCCTCAACCTCTGAAAGACCAGAGAAAATCCACATGGACAAATAAGACATAATGAATTCTCCTATCATGGGAAATGCTTAAGTCAGAGCTGATGTGTTGAACAGCAGGGAAACCTCAGACCGAAGTTCTCTCCCACATGGATTCTCTGCTGTTTAATGAGATGCAGAGATGGGTACAAGCCATAAAGATGTTTCCAGCCAGATGCTCTGAAATCTATAAGGATTAAACTGTTAATATAATACAGTTTGTTAATTAGTACAGATTTTTAATTAATCACAAAACTCTCAGAAGCTAAGTTACTTTGGTTCAGGCACCTGGAAATGCTTCTCGTGAGCCCTAGGATCCAGCTGCTACTTTGTACTGCAAGCTTTGAGATTCATTAGGATGACACAAAGGAGAAGTGACCTCAGTCAGAGGCAGAAATAGCACCCGGTGGGTACCTTTTTGTGATGCGGGATAGCTACAACCAGAACAGGCCATGAGATTAAAGAATTAAACTGCAGCCATTGTTGGGATGGGTGAGTCTGTGATCGTAACAGGACAGGGCCTTAAGCAGCTCAATATTTCAAGGATGGTAGGACAAGGAGAAATAGTTTTAAGCTCAAGGAAGGATGGTTTAGATTGGATGTCAAGGGCAAGTGGGGTTCTGGAACAGGCTGGTCTAGTACTAGATATGGAGGTTGGTGACCCTGCTTGTGGCAGGGAACTTGATGATCCTTCCAACCTAAGCCATTCTGTGATTCTGTGATAGCCTGAGATTGGTCCTGTAAAAGGCATATAACTCTTTTGCTGTTATTTTACTGGAGTAAATTTTTACTACTTGGTGAACATTTGCTATAACCATTGGATGCCCTTAGCTTTTGGGAAATTGAAGAAGACACTGATGCCCACTTGTGTGAAAATCCACCCAGAAAATCCACCCAACAAGCCTCCTGTTGCCATCCTGTGCTCTGCTGCTGAGCAGGTTCCTCAGAGCCGCTTTCTGGGAAGTGCTAAAAATTAACCTCAGACTCCAAACTTCAGCATGGAACATGAGTCCACGATCACATTACAGACATTTTGCTGTTCTTTTTCTTTAAAATTTGAACAGGGCACATCTATTGATCAATATATAGTTGTAAGCGATTTGACTTTAGATATGCTGTCAGCCATGTTGTTGGCATTAGCAGCACGGAGTGGTCCGACCTTTCCTCACCGCCTGTCCTCTTGATGCCCTCTCCTGCTCACTTCACACCTCGATTACTGTAAGCTGCTTGCTAAGTGCATGGTCTCTGATTTCCACCTGCAGCATTTAAACAGCATCACTGATGTTCCTTGCTTCACATTCCTCGGTTTTCTGCCTTTCTATTGCATCAGGATTAATCCAGAGAACCTTTATGATTCAGCGTTAACTCCTGCTGCTTTTCTCACTGTTTCTTCTCTTTCCCCACACTAACCATGGCTGTCCTAAAATCCCTTGCACATCCTCCTCCTATCCAAATTTACAGCTGTGCTGTTTTCCATTCCCACCCGGACTCCTGGTGTCAAGGCCCCCTCCTCCCTTTCCCTCCCCTCATCTGATTGCTTCGTTAAAGCAATATCTCAGAATATCTCTCCTTTTTTTTCCAGCTCAGCACCTCCCAGGGCCATGCCTCGTCCCCCCGAGCTCAGCGCAGCACAGTCGGCACCTGCTGGGTGACTGCAGAATGCCACGAGGCTGCCACCAGCCTTTCTCATACCATAAAATCAAAGACCGGGGCTTGATGCTCATAAACAGCTGGTCTAGGGCAACCAACAAATGCTTCCAATATTTTAGCAAGATGGTGCTTTTTTAAAAAATAAAGTTTAATAAATATATGAAGCTCAACTAGAGTGCACCTCATGAACTGGATACAACAGTGCTAGGCCAGAAGCCAAATCTGAACAATGCTAGGCTTAATCTATAGCAAATACCTCTTCTTATTTGGGAAGAGGAAGTGAGGGAAACTCCAATCTGTTGCTTTGTGTTGTGGTTGCTCACAGCAACAAGCAGCCCCAGCACTGTGCTCTGGTGGTGGCACAGCACAGCAGGTACTGCTTTTGGTGCTCCCTGGGGTGCAAAGTAAGTCACCCACCTCATGTCTTATGGTTTAAACAGGGAACAGAGAGGGTGGCAGTCTGCATTCTGAGCCTCCTAGCTCACATGATTTTGGACTGAACTCTTTCATCCTTCATTTTGTTAACTGGGAAAAGACATTGAACACACAGACATATTATTTTCAGAACTTTGACTATTTTTTTTTTCTCTCTGTTTTGCCTGGATTGCTGATAATCCCCACTTCTAGGATCTCTGTGGTAGTATACTTCATTTTAAGCCTTATACTGAATTAGTAAACTGAATTGAGTGAGTAAAGACCAACTAAGAAGACATTGGTCTATAGGCATTTTTGGCTTTAACCCTTTGGAGCAGTAGGGTAGGAGATGCAGTATGTGAAATTGGCTGATTGGTTCCAGCCTCTGTAAGTGTAGAGTCTCCAACCTGATACTGTCAGCAAGCAGCTATCTGCAGGATTGCTCTGAAGGAAACCACTGAACCTCACTGCGCCTGACCTTGCTGATTGCTAATGACACAGTGGTATGATTTTAATAGTGCAAAAGGATTTCAGCTAACATGCAAAACCAGCCTAAGTTTCATCTGTAGAAGTTGATTAAGACACGCTTAATTCCAAGGCCTGACCTCCAGCAGCTGTTGTGAAGAGGGCTGCACTGAGATGGCACCACGGGTCAATAATGGGGAACATCCCCCAAAAAGCATGAGGCCAAATTTGGAGTTAAAAAGCTTGGGGACAATCTAGAATCCACATTTCCCATTTCTGTCAGCAACTGCCTCACTCGCCCAGCACCACCAGCGAAGGTGAACGCACTCGCCTTGTTTCACCCAGAAAACTATGATCAAAATAACGTGGGTATACAGGATGCAGGCCTTACAGCAGCAACTCGATTGAGTTCCTGTCAATTCAAGGATAAAATAGCGCACTCTACTGTCTTACCACATGAAGAGATGTTAAGATCTAGCAAATTTCCTGCTGGTCCACAGAGATGATCAAAAGGCTGAACAATCACTCCTACAAAGAAAGGTTGAGACAGCTGGGCTTGTTCAGCCTGCAAAAAAAATGCTCCAAAGAGACTTAAACGCACCCTTTCAGTACTTAAAAGAAGCTCGTAAACAGGAGATAAACCAATTTTTTATATATGCAGGTAGTTATAGGACAAGGGGGAACAGTTTTAAACTGAATGAGGGAAGGCTTAGATATGAGCAAGAAACATGTTACTGTGAGGGTGGTGAGGCACTGGCACAGGCTATCCAGAGAAGCTGTGGATGCCCCATTCCTGGATGTGCCCAAGAGCAGGATGGAGGGAGCCCTGGGCAGCCTGACCTATTGTCCTTGGCAGAGATGTTGGAATTAAGTCGTATTTAAGGTCCCTTCTGACCCAAGCTCTTCCATAATTCTATGAAAGCTAACGGCATCTGTATTCCAAGATACCATCCTGTGCAAAACAGACTCATCACTGACTTTTTCTCATTGCATAGTAAAAAATGGTTTACCTGGACTTCATATAATTAGCATTTTTGTAGCTGTGAGCCATAAACAATAAGGAAAACCCTGTTTTTTTTTATACTAACACTTTCTTCATTTGGACTGTAAAGACTCCAATTAAAGCACTAACATTTGGAAAGCCATAAGCAAGTTTTACTACATCCAGAGGTTCAATAAAAGGTTAAAACTTACATTTGCTAAACTCTTCTTCCCCATCTACATCTCATAAAGAGCAGCAGGATCTAGCCATGCTCAGACAGCCACTCCACTGCCTCCCTAAAGAGACTGTACAGGTAGACTTGGTTAGTTCAGTGACAGAATGATCTCCTTGATGCCCCCTACTGCTTGACTTGAGTCAGTCAAAATATTCCAAGTGGCTGTCAATCAACCGAGATAAAGAACTATGTCTCTTAGGTCACTCGGCAGTTTGAAAAAGACACCTTGAAGAGAATCTTCCCAATGCATTGTTCATATTCTTCGACAGAAACGTGTATTTTTGCTATAACAATCAGTAATGGCTCTACTGAAACTGCTGTCCATAGATCCTGCTTTATGTCAATATTAACAAGCTCTATTCCTACTCCAAACCCTTTATTAACCATTAAAAAGTGCATTCACTACTCTGTAGGACAGACACAGTTGCTGTGTTCTTCTCTGTGGAAAACACGTCCAACGTGTCATGTAAGGCTACTCAGAATTATTAATCTATGCTAGAATAGACAAGAAATTATGAGTATTAATGGAACAGGCACTGAAAGAAATATACTTAGGTACCTTCAGATACATGTTATATTATTCACTTTATATGCATAGACACTTGCTGCAAGGTTGCATATAGTGGTGTATGGTTATCCAGATATGAGACAAAAATAGCAAGAAAAAAAAAGGGTTGGGATGTTGTTTGAAACTATCAAAGAATAATTTTTGTGTTACTGATTTGGTCATATCTCATACGTTGCTTACCTCCCAGTCCTCTGTTTAATTCCTATTAAGCTGTTCTATTGCACACAAACCTACTTGTTCTTCACAGCAATTTGCTACAACACAGCTCCACTCTGAAATTCTCTGGCAGTGGTATGGCAAATAAAGCTGTCTAAGGGCCTCTTCATGCTGTCTCTTGCGTACAATTAACTGCTCCTGAAAGAAGTATTAGTTATAATGAGCATTTGTAAGGCTTTCTTACCAGCTAGGGATCTACTTTTAAGGGTGAAACTTTAACGTTGACATCTGGAGTTAAAAAGTTTTTTATAAGCCAAGTATCTACTTCTATTCTGACAGTATGCAAAAACTTCAAGTTTCTGTTCTTAGCTTACAAAGATAAATAGATTTCTCCATGACAAAATAGCCAAAAAATACAAGAGGAAAAGTAAAGAGGAGACACACAACTGCCAGTGTTATCATATAAATGACAGAATGAACCTTCCATGCCTGTCTTCAATAGAGGCTTTCAGCTTCTATTAGAAGTGTTACCCATGGGAACGTAAGTTCTTTCCCTCTTCCTTAGAAAAACTATTCAGTGCTCCTAATCATCCTGCGGTCACACAGTGATATCTTAGTCTCACCTCTATCATCTGTACATTACACTTGAGCTACCTATAACACGATTCTTTCCCATTGTCCATGGACACAGATTAAACTTTGGCTACCCCATAGCAGAAACACCTAGATGCATCAAGTTCCAGAGAAAAGAACTAGGAGGGAGTAGGTGAGGGATCAAGCTTTAGAAAAGGCTAGTGAAGGGCAGAAGGCTCATGTGCTTCAGGAGAGGCACGGAAAAAGCCAGTCCCAAAAGATGTTACTGTTCAAATGTTTGGTTCAACAACAGTTTCCTCAACAACTCTGTCCTGAGGGAGTGAGTAAGTACTGAGGTAATGACTGCTCACCCTCTTAAGTGAAGGTTGCACAGCAGTAAAAGTTTCATCAACAACACTGCACGGAACAGGCCTCAAAGTGAGAAGCGCTTGCATTAATGATAGTCTTACCAATCACAGTAAAGAGAAATAGAGCTGTTACAGAAGGTGGCCAGGGAGGGAAAAGGAAATTGCCCAACATCTTTTTACAAGAAGTTATTCATAAAGGTCAGCTACGCCTTCTAAAATAGATGTTAGCAAGTGGGTGAGGACAGAAGCACCCAAGACAAGTAAAAGCCAAACACTTTTAATCATTTAATGATACCTTATTTTCCCCTAAGGGGTGGCAACCTCACAGGCATGTCCAGATATAGATAAAGGAACAGTAAAACAGAAAAAAGAAAACATGGAAACTTTCTTTTTTTGAGATATCCAGGTTTCCCTTAGTCTAAAACTGCAAGTTTGGCAAGCATACAGACCCATTGGTAGGAGCTGAAATTCTTTTTGGCTCATTCAGAAGATCCCTGAGGAGGGCCATACATACTTCCAGAATCTGGATCTAAAGTTTGCACCTCCATTTAGACAACATAGAAAGTACAGATCTCATACTACTGTCTTATTTGTTGTCCAGGAAGTATCACAAAGCACTTCAGTTTCACTGCACCCAGCTGTTGTCACAGCTCAAGTCTGAATTCAGTATTTTTTCTATCACTTGAAATATAACTGAACTGTAGCTTTCAGTAATACCATCATGTGAACAAGTGAATGTGAACAAAACTTAGTGGCGTGAATTTACTTCTTCACAAACTTCTGAAGTTATGTATTTGTTTGAACAAGACCCATCCTTTTTCACCAGTGAGTGCCTCAACAATACTGCATATGACAATAAGCACCTGACAGTGTGACAGGCCTCAATTTTTGCTAGAAATAATGCCAAAGCCAAAGAGATGTTTAGGGATATTTCCGTTCCTCTGTCTCCCTCTAAAAGAGGGAATTCAGCAAGAATAGAATCAGAGGACAATTTAAGTGAGCAATACCAATGTTTATTTGTAAGTGTTACAACATCCATCATCATAAAACTTAAAGCTGAACATAAAACTTGCATAGTTTGGTGGGGTTTTTTTGAGGTTAAAGATGATCCATTCCGTCTTAGGCATAGAAATAGCTAACAAGTTTCACTGTAGATTATAATCCTTAAGGGAAGGAAAAGACAACAAACACCACAGGAATCCATTTATTCGGCTTATCTAGTAAGCAAAGGTAATACTTAGGGGTGAACTTTTTATTCAAAAACTGGAAGCCTTCTAGTTGAGTCTTCTTTCTGCTTTGGTTAAGAACACACAGTTCAAAAGCCTAAGTACAAACCTTTTGCAGTATGACTTACTTGGAAAAGCATATGGTACCCCTGAGCCGTGTTCCTCTGACAGAAGGCACAATATGCAATAAGAACATTCATGAGAAGCAGAAGCCAGATCCACAAATGGTAGTGGATTTGTATTTTTTAATTTGGTTGGATGTCCCCTTAGATTTTTCTCCACCAACATCCCTCCTCTCTAAAACAAACAAACAAAAGCAACCACAAAGCCAAACCAAACTCACAAAAGATAGAAGCAAAAGAAACCCTTGCAAAGTAACTTCAATACTCATAAAATGAAAACTTCTGCACACGAAAAGTAGTAAGAAGAAACATGAGATAAACCAGTTTTTCAGTGGTGCAGATACTTTACAAACTAGATGTGAGAGTAGTTTCGATTTCTCAACAACCCATGTGTCAACCAGGAGCAAAAAAACCTACATGCAGCTTTAAAAAAAAAAAACAACACTTCATTCTCCCTACCCACTTGAGGGTCTAGTGAACAAAACTGTATGTGGCAGTAAAGCTGATCATCTTGTCTAAAGTGCTTGATGAAAGCAGGGAAACAGACATAAATAACTTGTCAAAATGAAAGTGGAAAAGCTACTTGATTGTATAAGAAAAAAAATGGAGCACATTCACATTTTTCTTCTTCCACTACAAAGAACACAGTGAAAAGATCCTTCATAGTGAAGAGTTCCCTTGAAGCGTATAGAGTTCATAACATGCTTTTTCCTACAGTTCTGGGATATGAAGACACTTGATGTAAGACTCATAAACAAAATCCCAAAGAATAAAACATTACAGCTAAGGAATCAAGATTACAGAACACAAATTAGTCATTAAAAAAAAAAAATCTTTGGGAAAATGCTAGTTAGTACTTTCCATAACCTTAAATGCCACAATTCTACGTATTTTACAGTAGAAATGCAAGAGCCTTTGGAACAGAGCAATGCTTAGTTTTGTGCGCGTCACTCCTTAAGACATCATCTTCTTCTTACATTCCACTGAGCAAAAGACCATCCCTTCCACTGGCATAAACTTCTGGCCAATTAAACACTTGCTGCAACAGGAACACAAGAAACACTCCTGTGTAGCATGCCAATTGAAGTTGTTGTAGGTTACACGTTGAACCTCTGGATCTATAGCATTATGACAGCCTTGGCAGATCTATTAGGAAAAGAGGCAAACACAAAGAAGTCACTTAAATGAAGAAGGAACATCCTCTCTACAATTCCAACAAAAGCTCACATTCTTAGATGTTCTCAAAGAATACTGACAAGTGTCAAAAGAAGCCTATGAAATAAATTTTCAGGTTTTGACTTTTCCTTCATTTTATAAGTAGAGTTTCTGACCAAAATTCAGCTGAGGAAATAATGAAAATGTGCATGTGAAGTCAGATTAACTTGAGACAATTTTGATGATTCCCAATGCACAAATCAGGATATGAGCTTGTTATCAATATGTACCTGTGCATTATTACAAAGATCAGTTACAAGTATATTTTCCTGTGCATTGGTAGGAAGAAAGGTGTGCTAAGGAATTAAGGGTTACTAGAAAGTCTTGAACTGAATTCATCTTGAGCTCTGGTTATCAAAAGTTATTGTTTGCTCTCAAAGCTTCTATCAAAGAAGCTTAGATGATCAGCTTGGACCTACACACGTACTCAGTTTACACTCTTCAGACACTCCCACCCTGGGAAAAAGGTAAGAGTTCCATACTCTTCAATTTCCCTTCCTTCACAACACCAACATGTCAGTGAGGGTCTTACCGCAGCATGTTTCTTCACATAGCATGGTCTGCAGACTGGCTTGTCATTCACCATGACATAGATTTCTCCAGCCAAAACACAATCACAGTCAAAACAGCAGAAGTGTTTCAGATGCCAGTTTTGACCTTCTGCTTGAGTATATTCATTACTGAATATTAGCTATGAGGAAAACACACAAACATTTAATATTAAACTATTTGAATAGTACTTCCTGACGATATTTTGCAATTTGTTAGGAACTGCTGGTATTCCACACCTTCAAATTACTTCATCAAGAATGGAACTATTTACTTGTATCACTATTTTACAAAGCCTCCATTTCCATTAAGAAACAATAAGATGCCAAAGACATCAGACAGGCTGTTCTCTCTACACTGCTTAAGACGTAATTTAGCGAGGTGCTCCCCCTAGCGTCCTTCCTGAAGAAACAACTGCATAATTGAAGACTTCTGTATAGAACAGCTTACACTTTATTATACACATATCCTACTCTCCTGTGAACTGCACAAACCGCCACCAAATCCAAAACAAACTATGGAACCTCCTGAATGTGAAACGTCCACATACATCTCAGTTCTCTGCAATTACAATCAGCTAAAACTAACGAACAGATGTCATATCTCTGCATTGAAATATTCTACTACGATTATATTAACTTTTTGGGATCACAAACTTGTGCATTAAAACAAAGTTCGGGCTATTTCCTACCTCATCACATCCAGCACAGCGGGGCTTTTCGCTATCACAGTAATGTCTTCCGCAGTACAGGTTGCCATTCTTCCAGAAATAGATCATGTCTACTAGAAGCTCGCTGCAGGTACAACAGACAAAACAAGCTGGGTGCCACAATTTGTCATATCCTGCACGTTCTGCATAAACAGCTGGGTCACCTTCTTTCATGTTCAGCTTGCAGCGATAGCAGGACTGGAAAGAGGTTTTACAGATTAAATAAGTCTTTGAAGAAGAATGTTTATAGCAGTTACATATTACATAAACATTTATTTAAACCCACCTGCCCGTAATGAAACTACAGTATTCATTTTCATCCAATATCAGATACAGTGACATATCACAGAACAGCAATTGTCACACCAAGCAATTCAAGATACATATTATACTGACAGCTTTAATGCTACTTAAATGGATTACTGCATTTTGCAGTATTCATGTTTCTTGAACTACTGTCCAATACTTCGAAAAATCCAACAGACAAAACTCATGTTATGTTCTATGAGCATCACATACTCAAGAATAAGGAGCCTCCATCAAACCAGCTAGACTAAGACCAGTATACTAACAAAAATATGGCTGAGTATTTACAGATTGTGAGGGAAAAGTCACCTGTCGCTTGCAAAATCCCCAGCCTAGACAGCTAAGAGAAAAAGCAAAGTCCTTTTTTATTAAATGTAAAACTTAGTGTTCTGCTAAATATCCAGTTCTCTATTACTCATCTTTTAATTGTGGCAAAACAGATTTTTAACAACAAAAAACTCATGAAGACAACTATTATAGGTAGACTTACATTAGTAGTGGGGTTCTGACTTTACTTTTTAAAATCAGATTTAAAAAAACCTGTTTCTTCAGAGAAACGGAATTTCTACCCTGCAGTTACAGAAATACTCACTTTCAGGCTCTGTCTGAATCACTACATACAAGAGAATTTAGAGAATGAAAACTCAGAACTGATGGGCAGGAACAAATAGGAACAACCCTTTTTGTTGAGCTGTTACAAGGTGGAAATTAGATGTCAAAGGGGAAAAAAATCCAATTATGAAAAAAAGCTACTCAAAACAGCAGTTACATGGCTTAGCTTGCTGGAGATAGGAGGAAGAGGTGTTACTTTATTATTTCTTAGTTTTACTTCGTTTTCAGTGCAATTTGACAATTGGACAACTTTGATTCTTTCCTAGGGAAAATAGTTGACCACAGTTAAACTAAAATTAAACTAAAGTCTTCAAGAAGGGAAAAGTGTAGCAGTCAGTCTGTAAGATTATACAACCTCTTCATTATTCGATAGAAGCCATCCTGACATAGAATATATCCAAGCTAACGTTTTTTGTTATGAACATAAGTATCTTGGAAGCTATTTGCACCAGCGTGCTAAATACTGTCAGGAACTAGGAGTTCTGAGTAGACATTAACAATGTTTTCCAATTTCTCCTCTTTCATTCCCTCCCCAGATGTTCACTATTTCAAATGAACATACATGTTCATTGAGTTAAAATGACCAAAGAGAACACTTACATGGAAGACTACCTTCTTGTTTTATCTTTTCTTTCTTATACTTACATACTGAGATGCCTTCTGATCTGCTGACTTGTCCTCCATTGCTCCTACAGCAGCTGAGGTGCTTCTGTCCCCACTGTTCACGTTATTCTTGTCAGTAGCTTTAGCTTCCAGCTCACCAGGGAGCTTCACATCTCCTACACCAAGTGCTTCATTTTTGTACTTCTTCACAAATTGTTCCATCTGTTTAACTTCATTGGGGGATAGCTCATGGCATTTTGAAGGATCCTGGTCGTGAGCAGGCAGCTGCTTAGCCAACTGCTTCTTCCTGTACTGAGCACCTTCCGAGCCAGCAACAGGCTGTTTCTCCTTTGGTAGCATCTGCATATACTGTCTAGCCTAAATCAGGCAGAATTAGATATCAGATGCCGTTTCTATTACAGACCTATCCTTTTAAGCAAACAAGTGATTAAAATCATCTCTACTGTTGCTAGCGACAGGCAAACTTGTCAAAAACAAGGTTCTTCTCATAAACATTAATGTCCTGAAGCACAGTAGACAGAGAAAAAAAATACAGCAGAAACATTAATTAGCTTCTTCCCAGAGTAAGAGAGAGGCTCCCTTTTGAGCTATTTATGACATATAGAGTACACAGACATTACTTTTCAGAGTAAACGATTGTTTTACACAACACCTTGCCTCTTCAAAACTGTCTAGAACTATGGATCACCAGTACAGCTTTAAGAAGTACAAGCTGGAATAGCTTCCCCGAGCCATGCTGCCCATTGCAGACCTGGTTCTAGAGGGAAAAAGAAAGCTCTTGTTTTAATAAAGAAAGGACAAGTGTGAAAATGAAAATGCTAACTGAATATTAAGTAATGGTCAGTTTAGCTGCATGAGGTTTGATTCATTCACTGAGAAAGGTTATTTAGAGAGGCAAGTCAGAAATAACACAATTCCAGCAAGGATTACACAGCACTGCAGTACAGTAAATTAACAACAAAAGGTTGAAAAGCAAAGCAGAAATCCTCAGAAGGCTATCTACCATCCCATCTACTTGAGCTGCAAACATACTGAACAAGAGCTCTTCTGAGATGTCAACACTGAACTTGCTCTTACCAAATAGAGTAAAAGACATACGCAAGTCTGGGTGTTCCCCTTAGCTTTAAACTGTGACAATAAATCGTATTGTGTGCATTTGTGGTTATGTGATTCTAAGCACACACTCTGCACATTTTTCAAAGCTTATTGAAGAAGGTAGATTAGAGAAATTGCACTTTAGGGATGCAAGAGTTAAGAGTTATCTGCTATTAAAACAAAAAGTCAATCTCATTTCCTCAATTCTCAAGAAGTTCCACAGAAACACATACATTTCTGCAAGACTGCACAGGCAAGACTCACTAAAAACATCCACCATAATTTTAGTTTTAGAAGAAAGGAAGGAAGAAAAGTTTATGTACATTCAGAAGACTAACAAGAGGCAGATTTGTTGTTCTACTAAACCAGGCTTTATATCTCATCAACTCTTGCCTTGAATATGAAGGAAAAAGAGGGTCTGACTTACAAGTGTCTGATTCTGAACAGGAGGAGCCCACTCATAGGTCACAGTGTTGATGGATATGTTCTTCTTGGCTGGCACTGGATTAGTCAGTATCATTACGTTACGTTTATACATGGGAATGCCATCATTTTTCAGCTTTGCAATAAGAGTTGTATATTTTGTATCTTCAAAGAGTTTCCCCACTTTCCTGTCTTCTTCGTTGCTTGTGAGGACATCGTGCTCTTCCTGGCCACATTTGCAGTTGCGGCATATTTTTCTGAAATTCATGGGAACACCAAAGAATTATAGTCTCAGCTGCAGCCTACACCTCCCCTTAGCAGCATGCGTAGTAACATCAGCAGGAACTCAAAACCTTTGATTAGGTCAGATATAAGTTTTCCTGAAATTTGTCAAATATCTTTGGAGGATATTCTTTATTCTATCATTTACTCACTGAGATTAGGATCGATGCATAATACCATACTGTGAATGTATTAATGCATTAATGTGGTTGGCTGCTGTGTCATTCCTTCAGTTACATCACTACACACACACACACACACACATCCACAATTACCTACCTATCAGGTTTATTGTGAGTAGTCACATATGACCTACGCCTCAAGCACATCAATATGATCCCCAGCAATTATTTATTTGCACCTTATTTTTTTTCAGGTCCTCTTTGCATACTGAAAATTACACACACTACTATTTCTCCATTTGCATGATATACAGCTACCACAGGGTTACTATCAACTGGAAACAAGTATTTCTTAGTAAGGAAAATAAATACACAGAGAACTGAACATGGTGCAAGTTCAGCATTTGAAACAGAAGGTGAAAGAAGAGTGACTTGCTTATATGGAGAAAGTATTTCTGACATCTCTGAACAAAGTCAGAGGTACTCTGGTACATGCTGTACAGAGAATTTTCACAGATAGCAGCCTTAAAAGGTAGAAGGTTTCACTTAGTCAGACAGATGGAAGTGTTCTTTCACTTACAATAAAATACATTTGAATTCCTTTGATGAAGGCACATTAGATAGCAATTTATTACATTAAGCATAACTAAACAGTTCACTTTTAATAAGCAGAACCTTGGACTAGCTGCTCTGATTCACTATTTAGTAATGGCGTTCCCAGAGCTTCCTTTGAGCACAGTATAAGGAAATTTGTGAAGTTGGATGTTAACTAATGGGTCACCTTATATATGAAAAGAACAGATCAACTTCCTGGATGTCTCTTGAAAATGGACAAAAACAAACAACATTTTACCCAATTATTTACTCTTCACATAGTGAATAACATAAGACTGCTATCTATAAACCACTTCTCAACCCTTCTTACTAGAAACCATGGAAGTCTCACAGTGTTTGGCAACTTGCTGTCTGAAGCCTTGAAGACAAGATAAGTACCTTATCATCAAGGCATGTAATGAGTGCGTATTTGTAATGAGCCATGACTACAGAAAACCCAGTAGGTAGTGGAAAAGGGAGGAAGAGGAAGGCATGCCTTTAAGGTCAGGTGAACTGATGAACAGTCATCCTCAAAATTATAGAGTATATTATAAGTATACTCTGTGATCATTTTAATGTGTGATGGATGCAGTCCTGGTCATCTGATAAAACAGCAGCCATAGTTTCCTGAGTTATAAATCCCACTCCAAACAAAAATGGTCAATTTTTCTACTTGCTACAGAAGATCCTATTTTTGAAGGTTTAGATCATTATTACATCATTGATTGAACAGAGTTCTACGACCATAGTGCACACATAACTTGAACAACAGTTTACCAGACATTTTCTTCATTTTTTCCACTTATGCCTTTAGCAATAAGCAGTGTGTTGCAGTCTTGTTTCTTGATGGTATGTGCTCTGACAGCACAGGTGGCTGAACAGACACCTCCAGGTAAACTGCACACTCAGCAAGTGTAATGTAGTCTTGCTGTCCAGAACTATTCTGATTGCAAAACAGAACTTGTTGAGAACAATTCGCGTGGTTGTCTTGGCTGTGTGATCACAATGGTAGCACGGTAGTTTCTCTAGTTTTCCCTACTCCACACCACCTTCATCCACAGTGGCACAGCACTGACAGCCTGCAAAGATCAGAGCTATCTCCAACAAGCTCTGGAGGAATTTTTCCTCCTGGATTTTTACAGGTGTTAGAAGAACCACAAGGGTTTTGCTCATATGGCATATTTACTTTCTATTGGAGTTCTGAGATCCTGTTTCTGTTCCCAGTTAGGAGAATACCATGACTTAAATGCTTTTATCTTCATTGAAGAACTAGCATGACTCACTAGTTTCAGTATTCTTGAGAGATTTTGTATAATCTTGATAAACAGATGAACAAACCCATACAAAAAATGAAAATACGTAATTTACCTTCAGGTTCTTCCTGGCTCCCACTGTGAAAACTCACATCAAACTACCATAGCTTAAACTTGAGAAGAAAAAGCATTATCTTTATGCTTGCTGAACTTGCTCCTCTTCACGCTTACTCATATCAAGAAATTGACTGTGAACGTTTCATTCTAATGTTATCTCCTCACTCTTTGAAGGAACCAATAAATGACTCCTTGTCCTATGGGCAGTTTGCAAGAACCTGTTTGTAAATGTGATTGTTCTGGATTAGAACTTGCGGATAAGTCTCCAAATGCAGGAACAAATAATCCAGGAAGAGCATCCTGACTCATAACTGCTGTCAGCCTATTATAGTAAGTTACAGGAAAATCCCCGAGGCTGCTGCCATCTCCCCTGCACCCCAAGGCTCCACTGAATCTCTGCCATGCAGAGACATTTGTACACTGCTAAAAGCCAAAAAAGGTTTCCTGTTCAGATTAATAATCTCTTTTCTTGATTAATTCTTAGCCCTAAATGTCAACTGGATATCTTTTACATATACAAGTCTTAGCACAAAGTACTGCTTACAATTCAGTCATACTTTCTCCCTCTAAGATGCCATATCTGAGTCTTGATCATCTGTCTCTCGTGTTCCCTTTGCCTACGATAGAGCTATCTTTCTTAAGTGACTATGTCACATTACCTTGAACCCTTCATTGCACTTCACAGGTCTGTCTGATAACTGACAATTTTTTTTTAGTTTCAATGTTAAAGCAAGGATCTCACGTGCTGGAACAGCTGGTTGCTTCTTTATACAGACTTACATTCATCTCTCATGACCCTGCTTAGAAGACAGGCAGCAAGACCATTCTCTTCAATTATTCTGTCAATGGATGAGAACAGAATAAGCATAGGAAAAGAAAATATATTTTTTTCTTTAACTTGAGAGCATTCAGCAGAATCTCTATTAAATGATATGTTAGAGGTTCCTGAGAACTGTGGACACAAACAGAACTTAAGTGAATGACAGAAGTGTTCCCCAGTCCAATTCTAGCAACTTGGGAAGCTCCTCCTTCTCCAAAACATGGCATGTAAGGAGGAAGCTTAAGAGTTGTGGAATTAGAAGTGGTATCATTGTACAATACAGATTTAGTGGACTACATCTTGCTTCCAGGTCTTGGGTGTGTAGAAAGGAAAATAGATTCCATATTCTCTCCTTGTCTCCTAGGCCCATGAATTCCCATGTCATAGCTTTCTACGACCTACAAGGCTCCTTTTACAGAAGGAAGCATCACTCATCCTCCTGCTATTTTAGTGTACAGAGAAGAACAATAATTCAGATCATGACCCTTTCTATGCTGGCTTTGAAGCATCAGAAAGAAGCATTTACAAGCCCAGATAAACTATCAACAAGCACCTGGCAAGTCTTGAGGCTTTGTTCTCCACACAAAAACAAACTCAACTCTTCTGGTTCTTTCTTCTGTTATGTTTTCCTGCTATTAATACAGCTGCAGTAATTGTAAATGCAGTTAGTACTATGCCTCAGTTCTCACCTGAATCCTTGGTATCAGAGGATGTTAAAACAAGTTCCCTCTGTCTTCCAGGGGTCGTATCTGTGCCAAGAAGCCAGTTGCTCATAATTGTCAGTCCCAAGCTTAAGATTCTTGTCTCCAGAAGCTTTAACATTTTGGCAATTATCACTTCCCAGTGCATAACTAATATATCAGAGCTTTCCTTCCCACTTGTAAGATCGGATTTCTGTTCCACATCTCCCTCTAGTGGGAAATACATTCCCAAAGAACAAATACATACAGGTATATACATAACCAGTATCAGGATGTTTATTTATTTATTTATTAACAGCTAGTTTGCCATCATAGTTTTGTAGAGGAAGTTTTGCAGAAGGAAGAATTACTACATCTGAACCCTGCTTTTGTTTTTGCTGAATCTGGATGGAAATGTAATTCTGAAGACAATTTTAAAAGTAAAGTTATTAGCACACAGATAAAGCAGGTAATTTTTTTTTTTAAACCATTGCAGACTGCAACTTCATTGTTTTGACTTGTAGGCAGGCCATAACACTGAGGCTTTAAGAATTTCTACATTTGGGAAGCAGTTTTACAAAGAGCTTTGTTTATACCTGCTTAATTACCACCCCAAATTAACAGTTTTGCATCTGCAGAGTGAGCCCACCTGTTGTGCCAAGAACTCTTACACAAAGTGCTTAAAGACTTCAAGTTGCCACCTCAGAAGATATATTTGCCAAACACTAACAGCACAGAGAAAGATGGTGTAAGAAGCTCTGCGTAAAACATTGCTACTAGATTGGTATATTTGGATGGTTTTTGGTGCACTCTCCAGTTTGACCTGCCAAAGGCAGCACTGATGCTCTCCTGTGCAGAAGCAGAGAAATTGCACCTAGTTCTTATGGGTACACAGTTTTCACATGCAGATGAGAGAACTACACAGTCTACTGAAGCACTTTAGCTCCATCCACCAGAGGGCAGAGTCACTCTGACACCAAAGCAATGTACAGTCCACGTGCAGCACTGCTGCTGTCTCAGCTGCTGCATTATGTCTGGATGGCATGGAGTTAACTTGACTTAGAGTGCCCCTCTAAGTCTATGCTTAGGTGCTGTGTTTTGGATTCGTGATTAAAAATATTGTTGATAGCACTTACTTTTGCTGAGCAGTGTGTGCACTTTATTTCACACATTGTCTCTCCTTTGCAAGTAAGGTAGGAGAGGACAGTTGACTCCAGTTGGCCAGAGGGATATTCCATACCATACAAAATCATACTTAGCAAAAACAATGGGTGTAGCAAATGAAGGCAGTCTTCTGATTTCCAGAGTAGCCATTGCTCACACACTGTTTAGGGATCATGGGCAATGGTGAGTGACTGCCCTGCATCAGTTGCTTCCCCCCTGCACCTTTCCTGCACCTATTGAACTGACTTCATCTTGGCCCACAAGCATTTTCACTTCAGTTTTTTGTCTTCTTTCCCCAACTCCAATGTGAAGGAAACTGCAAAGGAGCAGCTGGACTGGGGTCAACCCACCACAGAAATTCTTTCCAAACTGAACACCCATCTTTTGAAGATGCATAAAAGATAAAATTAGTGACAAAATTTGAACCAACTTTGATAATTGATGTAATAAAGATAACATTTCTGCTAGCATGTATTGATTTAAAATAGAATTTCAGATTAAGAATAATATGGCTAAGTTGTTCTGGTTTGACGGGGATAAAGTCAATTTTCTTCATAGAAGCCACTATGATGTTTTCTGGATTCAGGATGAGAAGAATGCAAATAACACATTGATGCTTTATCTGTTGCTGAACTGTCTTTGCACAGAGCCAAGGACTTTTCAGTTTCTCATGCTGCCCTGCCAGCAATGGGGCTGAGGGTGCACAAGGAGCTAGGAAGGAATAGATCCAGGACAGCTGACCTGAAGAGATCAAAGGGATATTCCACACCATGTAGCATCAAGCAGAAGTATAAAACTGGGGACGGACGGACAGGGGAGTCAGGATGCAGCCAGCAGAACAAAAGTAAAACAGTAAGTATTGAGACAGGTGAACAAACACTCAGAATCCATCCATCCATTCCTCTTCCTGTTCCAGTGATAAACTCCTGAGATGTCTATACCATGCAAAATATACTACTAAATTTTTCCTTTAAGAACTTATTATACAACTAATTTCAGACTTCATATTCACATCCCCCCCCCGTGTCCAGAAGCAGATCTTGTGGAGAAAAAGCTATATTCCAGCCTGTTCTAGAATTGCCTTAATTGCCAACATTTCATCTCTTAATATGTCACATTTGTCTGACACCCAGAGGATGTATTTTTCTTGGCCACTTTGCTGCTTGGACTATCCTGTATAACTTCAATCCAAACTAAACAGACACTGTGTTCACATCGTCTTACTTGCTCTTTAAAGCACTGCCATCTACAGGCTCTCTTTAGGAGACAGCGTCCTGACGAGCTGTTTATTTAGAACCCACCACGATGAGCCATAACTGCAGGAGCAGCACACTAAAAGAAGTATTAAAGAAAAGCACACACAAAAAAACTTTATATAAAACACCCACAAGCAGCTACATTCCAACTTGGCAAATATGCTTATTTATGTATTGCTTCAGACACTTTTTATCCTTAATTTTTTTTGAATAGGTTAGGAAATCAGTCTCAGCAGTGGGAACTAAGAATAAGAGAGGAGAAGAAATTATTCGGTTTCATCTTCTTTTTTCCTCCCAACATATAATTTCACTACCAAGCTGGCCCTAAAAAGTCTTTCTCTTGAGTAGTAAGAAACAATCTCCCTGTAAGCACAGAAACAATATATTTACTCCTGCAAGACTTGTGTTCAGTTTCACTGAATCACCTATACACATTAACTGTTCTGTCACCTGTACATGAGCCTTCCCAGAGTCTTCTCATAAATTATTTGTTTCTTATGTCTTTAGGTACCAAGTTTATCTACCAGCGTATTACCATTCCTTGCTTCAGGTTGTTATTTGTAAGTTGCTTCCATAGTTACATATTGCAGATATATAACTGAGTTATAACCTCATCAATTTATACTAAGTTTGTGCTGTGGGCTGCCTGGTTATTTTCTAAACCATGTCACAGCTGCACTCAAGTACTCTGAGATAGATGCAATATCTCTTAGGCCTTATCTGAACCTGATACCACTCTAGCTGAGTTGTATAAAGACCAGAATTAAAACCCATCATGAAATCCTATCATAGGCACAGTTATGATTGTAGCTAAATAGCTGGGGAAAGGCTTTAGTTAGGTTACCTGTGCTACTACTATCAGTCATTTACATTTATCCTTAGCAGGCTTTTCCCTTCAAGAGGTTTTTATTATTTATTTTTATTTTTAATATCAGAATCTCTAAGCTACTACTTAAAGTTCAGCCAGTATGAGCTGTGAACTGAGCAACTCAGAGCTATTTGTTAAGGTTTCAGTAACACAGAGAAGGGAATAGGAGTTTCTGTCAAAGTAACAGCAAACAAAGTAACTGACCTCTCAGTGGTCTATTTGCTGCAACTATCATCAGTCCTCACTAGTTCAGGAGTGGCGAATGGTTCAAGGCAAAGAAATATTTAACTTTTTTGTTGAAACGTTACACTGCTCCCTCTTTATAGATGTACACAAAGTTTCAGCTTCTTTTCAGAGATAATTTTACCTAAAATCTCAGATCAAAGCTAAGGTATTTGATCAGAAGTTGAGAAAGCATTTTATTACTGAGATGAAGCACTCTTAGAGTACAAATAAAGATGTTTTCAAATCTACTTCAACCATTTATTAAACTGTGAATGTTTTGAAGTGAATTCTTCAATAGAGGTAGTACCATGGACTTTAGTGCAAATAAAACGTATACTCATACACAATTACCTACTTAGTTGTTGCAGTGCTGCTGAGAAACTGAACATGAACACAGGATCTTTAAAGCATCTAAAGAATTTAATGGAAAAAGAGAAGAAAAAGCCCAGTACTTGCACATTTACACGTAAGTGTCAAGGTGTGTTGAGTCACTTACCTCCAGAAATGAAGCTCGAATCCTTCACACTTATCTTTGCATTTTAAGCAGGGGGCACCAAATCCTTGTTCATGGCCCAAGCCCATCTGTTTAAAGATCAAGAAGAAAACCATTGTCAGCAGAATTACGCCGCATGAATGATCTCACTGCTTCCTTTATTACATACAACCACAACTAAAACAGAACATTCAGCATTTGACTAAGCCAACATCAGGACAGCGTTTTAGCTTCCAGTTACCGTCTTTGTATTTAGAGAAGTGACGCTGTCTGTGACAAACCTGTTTGTAGGACTGACCTAGCAGCAGAAAGCCTTAACTAAAACCAAGTTGTTTTGTTTTTTTTTTTAGTTTGTTTTTGTATATGTAACATGCCACCCCAAACAGATCATATTGCAGATTTTAAAGGGGCAAGCAGACCTTACAGCTGTTTGTAGCTGTGAAACCACAGTGCGAACCTGTAAAACCTCAAGTCCAAGCTAAAAGGTATTTAATCCAGCTGTCAGGACAAAGTGATCTGCAGTGTATGACTTGACAAAATACAGAAGATCAAGAAATAAACAGACTCTACTTTGATATCAATAGCGTGAGCATCAGATAGAAATAAAGAAAACATTTAAGTGATTAGCATAATATTTTTGAAACTACTCTGACAGTGACGGAGACCAGAACATACCTTTTATAATTGTGTTTCAGCTGAATTAATACCAGCTTACTTTCCAAGGAGAAAGACAAACAGCAGTTAGTGAGAACAATGACCGTAAATGATACACAGTGTTTCACTATGAAGTAAATAAAAGGACACACAATCAATTTATAACACAGAAGTAATTTGAGAGAATACAAAAACCAAAGCATTAACAGAGGCCAAATATTCACACAGTATATCGATGTATTGGCACATTAAAGTGGATAGTGAGCAGCACCTGAAAGTTTGAGGTGAGAAACAGATATCAAGCAACATAACTTATGCATCTAAATAATATACTAAATTTCAGATGCCTCATTCCAGCTCTCTAAACCTTTGGGAATCACCACTGTTAAATAAACTGTGGTCAAGCTGAGTGCACAGGCTGCTGCCCAGGCAGAGGGTAACTCATGCCCATACTCCCACCCACTGCTCCCAGGCACATGAGGAACACCTCCAGCAGGCTGTGAGCATATTCTTCGAGAGGGAAAGTAGTCACACTTCTGTCTAAAGCAAAGGAACATATTACTTGCAAGCCATTTACTCAAGAAAGCACATGAAAAAATACCACAGCTACTACTTCAATCATTTTATATTTGAAAGAGCACTGTCTTCATAGCAGTAAGATAACCATGAGAAAACTACAAGCCTTCCAGCAAATTATCACTTGGGAAGAAGTTGCACTTTAGCAGCTATCCAGCTACTGCTTGCAAGTGCAAGGACGAATAGAGAGTTGTAAAATTATTTATTTCTTTCATGTAAAAGGAAAAGAATACAAGCCAGTGATGATCATATTTACATCATATACACTTAATGTCTCAAGAAGTTCACACAGTAGATGAGCTAACCTGAAGCCAGATCAGTAGACCCCTGAAACAAACATAGCTTGAGAAAAGTGCCCACAGGAACATAGTGAGGTTCAAGAGGTCCAAGTGCAAGGTGCTGTACTTGGGTTGGAGACAAGAAAAAAGAAGAGAAGGCTATGGGGAAACCTCATTGCAGCCTTCTAGTGCTTGAGAAGGGGCTTATCAACAGTAGGGAGACCAACTGTTCATGCAGTCTGATGGGCATAAGACAAGGGGGAACAGTTTCAAACTAAGAGAGGAAAGATTTAGGTTAAGTGTTAGGCAGAAATTATTTACTCAGGGGGTAGTGAGGCCTTGGCACAGCTGCTCAGAGATGTTGTGGATGCACCATCCCTGCAGGCACTCAAGGCCAGGTTGGACAGGGGCCTGGGCAGCCTTGATTCAGAGGCTGACAACTCTGCCCATGGCAGAGAAGTTGGAACTAGATGATCTTTAAAGTCCTTTCTAATCCAAGCAATTCTGTGGGTTTACGGTAACTGTAAAGATGAAATAGTTATTTTTTCATCAACTATATATGTATTTTTTGGTCTATATTGGATACGTATAGAACAAAATGTTGGCTTTGACATTCTCTAATAAAGAAACTAAAACAACATAATTGTTGCTGTTTTATTTTCATTATAGTTTTTTTTTTTTTCTTCCTTTTTTAAAGAAACATCCTTGAGGAGTGCTTAATTTGAAGCGTGACTGCAATTGCCTCTCAAGAACGCAAATAAAATAACTCATTCTCTTCAGTTGCTACTCCAAATCAGCAATACTTTCTTATGCTTGAGCTCTTACCTCCTCAATTTTTTTTTTTTATTTTTTAAAGGGAGAGGGCAGAATAAGAATAATGACCACTTTATTGCAGTATTACAAGGCACAGAAACCTAGGATCACTAGTGAATGAAGAGCATTTCAAGAATTCCCAAAACACAACCAAATACAAGCAAGAGAAAGAATGGTTCTCACAAGCAAATGCGCTATTCCCAAACCTCCTAACATAGAAGGGTCTATCAGGCTAAAAACAAGTAGAGATAATTTGTTGAGCAGCACAAGATTCTTCTCCTTATGTGCTCCACTCAAAACACACTCCCTATCCCAACTAAGTTGACAGCAACCAGACAGCCTACTTGCACCATCATCACTCTCAACACTGATTTCTTCAGTGACGTAGGATTTTACATTCCCTCCCCAATAAAATAAAGCACATCAAGGATACATTTATGCAACTTGAAGCAAATAAACTGAATTAGTAAATAAGACAGGCTTGTTCTGATACACATTCTTCAGTTGGCTGTAAGAGAGAAGGATGGTCTCGTTCATGCGGCCTGGTCATCTTATAGATGTTTAGCTTGAAAATAACAGGCACACTCAGATGCTATTCCACATTCACTCTCAGCCTCTGCCTTTGTTCTGAGTGAGAAACTAGGTAACCACATGCCCCAAATACTAAGGATAAAAAGTAGCATTTGCAGACACAGTCTGGCTGCACCTAACAGCATATGTTAAATACAGTGCCATAACAGGATCTGTTTCAGTGGTAAGGAAGCATCAGTCCCAGAAGTGAGCGTTACTTTCCAGTTGCTGATTCTGCCGTAACTCAGGAAAGCACCTAAAATGCAGTGTGCTTCATTTCTGCTGCTTGCCTATGTTTATTCCCCAGACCTTTCTACAGACACAACTGGTGCTGAGACAGAGCACCCAGCAATGCAGTGAGCTGAGCACACACTAGAAGGGGAATGTGCATCTGAGTACAGGATAGAATCAATTTTCCCCATAAATGGAGTCATGGGAGAAGTGGCCCAGATAGGTCAACTGAAATTCTGCCAGAAAGAGATTTCTGTGTGCCTACTGCCATTAATTTTCATTTTACAGCAAAAGCTATCTAAACCCATCTGGTATGACTAACGCAGCCAATATGGATTTAAATAGCCTGAGTACGGAAAATGATATAAATATGACTGAGATCATGATTAAATAGTTCAAGGGTAAAGAATTTTAAATGGCTGCAGCAAAGTGAGAATTACTGGAGTTTGCCCTCCCTCCGTTCATGCTGGAATCCAGTATGAAAAGATGGCTAACTTTAGAAGAGCCACTTGTAGAAGCATATTGTTGTCTTAAAAATCTAAATGGTCCAGTTTGAATGTCTGATAGCTTGCCTGGATGATAAAAGAAACATTGCAGTTACTATAAATTAGTCTAAGCCTGGATTAGAACAAGTGCTTATGATAAACTTCATTGAAAATGACCAAGAATTAAAGTCCAAGAGATCCTCTTTCCCAATCCTATTAAGTTAAGCATTTCCCGGAGAGTTTGAGTCTGGCTTCTTTTTAAAATGGTAATTTCATAATTTGTATTTATGTATATGTAATAAATTTCAAAGAGCTTAGGCCAATAATACCTCCTGATATGGGATGCTACAGAATAATCATAGACACAAGCACATCACAGTGAAATGGTAGTTGGACAGTTTAAGCCTGTGGACTGATACAAATCAAAATACATTTCACCAGCTATGGTTTCTCCTATGTGGTAAAATACTGATACGTTTGTATAATAAATTTGTTTCTATTTTGAATGAACTGTGCCACAGTGCTGGCAAAAAAAAAAAAAAAAAAATAGTGATGGAGAATTATCTTCTGGTAGTTAGAAGAATGTAACGCTACAAAACCTCAAGATTACTGTTGATAACCACAGGGGAAAAAAAGAGCCCTAAGAAATCTTTAATAAATTAAAATGAAATCTCACAGCAGTAATTTTCAAAGCTTGCTTTTAATGATGATAGATGATTTAAAGTTGAAAGGACTCTCTGGATGTTGTCCAGCTACCCAGAAAGAACAGGTGCAGCTAAATCAGATTTGGCAGAGACCTTGTCCATTTTGCACATTCAACAACCTACTACAGTGCTGGACCACAGACAGGAATTAATCTGTCTGATCAGAATTTCACACTGTGCATCTTCTGTCTACTGCCTCATATTATAAACGCATGATGACTAGAGTCCAATTTTTTCTTCTCTATTTCCTCCCACTAATTAGTTAGCTACAAAAAGTACCAAGAAACTGGAAGCCTTCATTTTTGTAATTACTATTTAACAGTCAACATACCCATGACAAATACAGCCCTCAAAAAACACTAGCTGCACAGAAATTCTTGCCTTCTAAAAGAGGAACCACTGAGCTGCAATGATAAGTAGTTAAGAGAGGAAGCTGTTAAAAAAAAAAAAAAAAAAAAAAAGAAGCTCAGCTTGGTATTTCTCCCACAAGGTTTCTTGTACGTCCTGTGAGTGTCACCAAAAGAGCAAGCTAAGGGCCCTTCCTCTCCGCATGGAGGGACTCCTGCATCACCTGGCAGGCGATCCAATACATATTTCAGCTTGCCAAGTATAGTGTGACACAATACCCATACCTAGCCTCTGCTGAATAGAAATAATTCCACTGCTGGAGACCTCCCTGAATTTGAAAGGTTGGGTGAGAAAGCCGTCAGTGTTGCTGCAGTACTTGAAGGGAATCCTGCACAGGGTTAAGGAATTTTCACTGTTCTTTTGTAGATCTTTCTCCTGTGTCCCTCAACATTTCAAGAACAGAAACAACTTCTGCTAAAGCCATTCCTGAGTTCACTGTAACATACCAGGGCTCCTCTGGTCTGAAGATTACTGGGCTATTAACTCATTCGGATATTAGTGGGGAACAAAACAAAACACACAACAGAAAAAAAAAAAAAAAGTACAGCATAACAGATGATGTCTTTAACAGATTCTAATGTAGTATAGAAACTTCCAGAAAAAGTCAAGGTCAAAGCCAAGCATGGGGGTGGGAAGGAAAGAGAACAAAACTGCTTTAAGAAGAAATTGTATGTGCTGTGCATGCTTTATTGCTGAGACCTGATCTTGTGTTACTGAATTCTATACATACAGGTGACTTCTCTGGTTGGGAAACAAACCGGAATTTGAAATAGATTAAAGCACTTAATGAATTCTTAAAAAAAAAAAGTTTATTTCTTGTAATTCCAGAACGGAGCAGGAAAAAAAACACAAACATATTTATATCCAGGCTCCCTCATAAGGCTTCTATGAGCACTGTATGAGAACAGAGAAAGATCTCCAGTGAAGAGAAATACCGCATAGATCATCCTATACTTGCTATTTAATGTACCTAATTTTAATTCTGTCTAAATCTGTTGTGGCTTTTCTTTAAGCATGCCTTTAGACCTAGGGAAAAGTTGACAAGGATTAAGAAGCAGAAACTCTTGTAAGGAAGAATATTTGCACAGGAAGAGGGATGCCAAAAAGTGCCTGCATCCAAGAAAGATATTTGAAAGAAATCTGAACAGGACAAACATAAGGATAAATCAAGGAACTACAGCAGATTATGACAGCACACAAGTACTAGGAATTTATTTTATTGTGATGTCTTCACTAAATATCAAACAGCTATGAATATAAATATTTAAGGCACTACTACAGTCTGCTGTCAAAAGACTAACGGGTATTAAAGACCTCAGCACAAGTGGAGTTTTTGCCCCCCACAAAGTCCTGTACGATGCTAACAACGTTTCAGTGCGATTGACACACACTGTAACACTGTCTCTAAAAACCCTACACTACAGTAGGGTTTATAGTGGAGCACCATCCACAGGGTTTATAGTATCAACCATCACCCAATGCTGCCAAGGCAAACTAAGAGTTGCTGCCCTTTCTCTGTTGCTTTTCCTGGAAGGCTTGGGCTTACATGTATAGGTCACCAAGAAAAGCTAATCCAACACAAGAACTCAAGTAAGCACTGCCTCTTACTTCCAGTTTTATAGTTGAGGGGCTTACAACAACGTGTATAACAAGAACTGTTGAGCCCACAAAGAACTTATGGTAGGTAGACAGTTCTGCTGTTATCACACACATGGACAAGTGCAATGGAGTACCAGGATTACTTTACAGGCATTCTATGGTTCGCACCATGGGCAGCACTAAGTGTGCTAAAGCCCAAAGGAATCCCAGACACACCTTCTCTTCCACAGGAGCCCCTGTGACCAAGCTAGGGCCTTTCATTTGATAACACGCACAACCTGCAGGCCACAGGCCAGCCAACTTTCCTAAAGATTAATCAAAGTTATTTCAAGTCTATCAAGTCCACCACCACCCAACAACCCATTTTAAAAGAGACATTCTAAAGATAGATCTGCCATTTTGCTTAGGACGATCAAAGATTATCGATAATATTATTATCAATAATCATCCAAGAAGTGAGGTATTCATTTTCATGATACATGTGTGTTTTACCTTTAAAACTGTGCTTTTACTCTGCATCTTCTAATATGTTTTTTAGACCTGCAAGTTCACATACTTACTAGAATCTTTAGTCTTGCAGGAAAATGGGTTTTATTGTTTTTCCTCCTCTCTTTTCCCTCCCTGGCCCAAGCTAATGCATTCACAAGCAGCAGCTAGATAGCCTCAGACTAAAAGCAAGGCACAAAGAGGGAGGAAGACAATAACAGACCAGATGCACACAGAGCAGTGCCTGAAGCACAGTTACATCTAACTAATGATGTTAAATGGGTACAACAGATACCATCTTATTCTTTTAACCACATCTAAAACCCAAAATAACAAGCACGTAAGCTTTCTGTGTTCATAGCCCTGCTCTCCAGAACCTAGAAGAGCCTCACTAACTCTTCATGGCAGCAGCAGATGTATGCACAGAATATAATATATACACAGTTATTTGGAATAGATACACAAATCACATCCATATATCTTGCTGTATCTGTTATAATTCACGATGTATATTTTACAGCTACCTCACACCACTTGGAAGCTTTGCATTTGCTAGGATGAAATCACCGATTTGCAGAACTTATTCACTCATGTGAAAGGAATGCAATGCATTTTCAGCTATTTCTACCAAGAAAGTTTCACTCCTGATGGTGACTCACTAATTGCCATTGTTATCATTTTACCTAGAGGAAAGAAAATGTTCCTTTTTTTCCAGGAACACATGCAGAAAAAGCCCTTTATGACTTTAATGGCAGAAGGTCATAACAAAAAACAAGTCATTGATTAATGCTCTGTTTACAGGTATGCCAGCTGAAGAAAGTTTTACCTAATCTCAGAAGTTATGCACCTCTACACTACTTCCTTGGCTTACTACCCAGGCACGTCATTATATTTTATGGTCAAATACCCAGGGAATACTTTCACCACAGAAGAAAAAAAAAAAAAGTTTAATTTAGCGTTGCTTTCTTTGCAAACCTGATATCCACAAATGACAAGAAAAGGAATAAATGTGAAAGGCATTCCAGGCAACAAATCATATCTGTATAATATTCTCACTCCTCTCCCCACAAAGTTTGAAGGTAAAGAAAAACCTAAAAAAACAACAACAAAAAAAAAAAAAAAACAAACAAACAAACAAAAAAACACTAAAACAAGTGCACAAAAAACCACCAAGAACACAACAGAATGCACTTCATTTATTTGTTAAAGAAACGTAACCAGTTCTTCTCACATCTTCATATTTGTTTTTGTATTTCTTGCAGCCAAATCAATCTTATTTGTGTGAATCTTGAATTTTCTTGATTTCAACATACATAAGAAAAACAAACAAAAATAACCCCACCTCTCCTATCATGGGTTTCCACAGCAGTAACACCAAAACAAACAGTAACGAGTGATGTAAGCAGGAAGCATAGCCCAACAAACATGACTAAATCATGCTAAAGGATGAGAAAGTTGACTTTGCTCCTAAGTGAATAGTGAATAAAGTGTTCTTACCAGAGAGCAGTACAGTTGTTAAATTCATGATGTCTACAGATTTGTGTTTTCTTCCCACTATAACAGAACAAACCAAGCCTCATGCACATTGAAAATCACGCAGACACTCCACACTTGAGACCTCTTCCCCCAAACTCCTTTGCCCTCTTCCCAGCACAAAGTTCCTTTTACAAAGCAAGTATTATTCTGTGAAAGCTTATACAGAACAGCCTCAATGCTAGCCACTTATTCTCCCTAACAGAACACGAGACCATGCTGCCAGCAGGACTGTACAAAACATGCCTGCTGCCTACTGATTCATTTTAAGAAGATCACTGGGGTGAAAATACAGGGATGAAATCAGGACTGTCTGTTCTAACAGTCTCTAATAAAGCATTAAATATCCATTTTTCCTATTCTCCCCAAAGTAAAATTCAAGAACACAAGGCATATTGTATTTGGAAGAATTTAGTTATCTGTCTGTTCCACAAGTACTCTTCAAGCTAGAGTTACATTTCTCAGGATTCAACTCTGTTGTACAAGCACTGTATATAAAAAGAGCTGTCTTCACAATCCTCAAATGCAACAGTAAATCTACCTCCTTCTAAGAAAGATGGGAAAAAAGTACAGTTAGCCTTTATAGAGGTAAGGAAGTGAGAGTATAACAGCAAGGAATTGGTCTTATTGCTTGCACTGTTAAAAACAGTGAGAGAACTTCAGCTCAAGCAATTGTGTCCTTCGATTCACCACAGCAAAACACATAAGAAATGTATGGTATACAGGGCTGCTGTTTTGCTCTTACTAAACAGTAGAAACATGATCTATTAATTGAAAGAATGGGTCTGAAAATGCAGTGGATGAGGCAGCAGCTCTTTCTGCAGAAGGACAGATAGATTGCTTCAGTCATAATAGCCTTCTACTAGAGAGAAAGCAACTCCTGGGAGATGAACTATGCTAGGATTATTAAGTTTTGAAGAATAAAAAATATATATATCTGATGTGAACACTGAAAACAGACTTTCCTGAGCCATTTGCAAGCCTGTTTTTTGGTACAAAACCTAACTCCCAGATATAAAAAGCACTATTCATATATCTACCTGTGTTCTTCTCCAGTACATTAACAGCCCCTTCAAAGCCACTTGCAGTTGTCCGAAGAGCCAGCATCTATGTTCACAAGTGAAGAATGGACTCTGGAACTCCTGACACTTTGAGAAATCTTAGGAATGCCACATTGGAAACTTTTTTTTTTTTTTTTTTAAGCAGCAGAAAATGAGTCTCATTTTATTATCCTGTTTTAAGTTAACGACTGCAGGAGGGCAAAGAAGTTGTTCTACACAATCTGTTGGTGGTCTGAAACTCCATACTGAACTCACTTCCCTCTTTTCTACCCCTCTACTCTAATCTGGGGGTTACAGAATAGCCAGTTTTTAAACTCAGATTTTTGAGTTTAGAAGAGTAGCAGAGCAGCAACCTAACTGGTAACAGCGTGGCAACTCCCGCCTCCTTGCTTCAGTCTTGATATTTCCAATCCACCAGGCAGGTCCAGTTGCTCAGTAGTTTGTGCTTATTTAGGGCTCAATGAATGGTATAAATTAATACACAATAAGAATTCTGCACACAGATTTTGTTAAAGACGACATTTCTGTCCAAGGTGCAGGATAGAGAAAACAGAAGGTGAGGACAGCAACCTACTGCAGGTGACAAAGAAGTCTGATGGGACCATCTCCACAAAGACATATTTCTCTCAAAGCACTTCAAGGGCCTTCATAAACTTGCCTGAAAGCTTCCCAGAATACTCTCTCATCTTCCAAGAAAGGAAGACAATTTAGGGAAACAGGTCTCAAATAGGAATTAGAAGACCTAGGTTAAAGACACTGCATAGTTGAAGTGAACTATTATTCATACATTCCTTCCAGTGTACAAAATCTGAAGAAGCACTGATTAAGTAAATAACAGGAGGTCAAAAAAGAAAGAATTTATTACAGGACATACCATTATGATAACAAAGCTTCCCCATTCATCGTGGCTCTAACTTATAACCGCTCTCCTGGAAAAGGAATCTCAACTAAACCATAAGAGGGAAAGAGCACAATAAGGAGAGGAGGGAAACAGAAGAGGTTTTCTGAGCATATATATAGAAGAAATTCACGTGTGAAGCTCTTTATTAATACTGCTAAAAGATACTGTATGATGTAGAGCTTAACAGAACAGAAAATACAAATTAATTCCTACAAACAGCTTTCTCGGTTTCTGCTGTTGCACCAGCTATCACATCTGTTTGGCTGGATTCTGAAAAGCCTTCAGGAATTTTTGAAGTGGATGAAAAAGAAGAGTGAAACATGACTAAACAAAATTAAGAGGAGACAAACTTACAGTATGTATAGATGTCCAACAATTACATTACAATTCAAAGCATATGTTCAGCTGCTACAAGCTTCTCCAATCCAAAACTCCGACAGTAGAATCTCATCAATACTTCATAGCACATACTTATTCTCCTTTCAGACAGAGAAGTTCTGAGAAGGAACGCTGTATTTCCCACATTAGTGTTACTGGAGTTACAACAATTTCCAGTGAACAAACTCGGTTGTGTCACTACACAGAGAAAGCTGTAACTCAAGGGTAACCTGCTTCAGTGGAATTCAGTCCTGAGGGGACTGATAGCCTTGAATGCTGTACAGCTACTTTGGCATCTGAGCCAGTTCCTAGCTTGTAATTTGAAAAAGTTTGAGTGTGTATACATACATATATATGCATGTGCACATGCACTTTAAAACAAGTTACTACACTTCAGTGTAATAACTCAGAAACACAAATCACCCACATCTGTAAACCACGGATCTCTAAAGTGTTCTCATACAAGTTTTCTACTTCCGCAGTACCTGTTTTGAGACTACTTGATGAAGTTCTTACAAACAGAGCTGCCATGTAAGCGTGGCATGTAACTCACAACAGCACAAGAAGTGAGGATGAGGGGTGCATCCGGCAGGAGCTCAGTCCTACACACGTAGTTTCAAACAACAAGTTTCAAACGGGGATCCAAACAACCAGGTTGCTTACCAGTTTCTGTAACTTACCATTCGCTGCCTGCCCACCTACCTTCCTCCACCAAGAGGGAATCCCGTTCGAGAGCTGATGGGCAGCACGACTCTAAAGCGCCAGTCACAGCGGCGCTCAGTTAGCTCGCAGTGCTCGGATAAACACTCCAAATAGCGTACGTAGGCTTCGTACACGCAGGAGCCTCACCTGGGCTCGGCCACCGGGAGGACGCACGCGATTTCACACTGTAGGTGGTAACGCCCACAGGACAGGGGCCGCGCGCTGCCCCAGCCTCACCTCTTTCCTTTCCCCTTCCCCTCTCCCCACAGACGGAGCGGGGCAGTGCCGCCCCAGGCGCTGGGAGCCGCTTCGAGCGGCAGGTAACCGAGCAGGCAGCGCCAGACCTCACCTTTTTCACTTTACTTTCCAAGTCCATGCCGGACACAAAGCTCGGGACGCAGCTCGAAGCGGCAAACAGCTCCTGACCGGTGACTCGGCGCTGATGCGAGGCGGCTGAGGCGCGGGCGCTGCGCCGAGGCGAAAGCTCCGGCGCCGCCCTTCGCGCTCCGCCGCGGCGCTCAAACTTCCGCTGTCTCCTGCGGCTGTGGCCGCAGCCGAACAAAGGCGGCGTGGCAGCCAATCCCCGCCCGCCCCCCCCCCCGGTCCCGCGCTGTCAGCCAATCGCCGCCCCGCGCTCCTGGCCCGGCTCGGCCCGGCGGGGCCCCGCCCGCGGGCAGCGCCGCGCGGTCACCGCTCGCGGGAGGCGCGGGTCGCGGGGGGGCGTGTGCTGGCGCGGCCGTGCTTCCCGTAGAGGGGTAGAACTGAATAAACCCGGGAATTGAAGGAATCACTGATGGGAGGAGGCGAAAGCGGGCCTCGCCTGCCCTCACACGCGCCGTGCCTCCCAGACGCCGCCGTGCCTGCAGGGTCCCGCGTCCCACCTCGCTGCTGCAGCCCGGCCTTCGTAACGCACCTCCTGGGCTGAGCCGTCTGAGCTGCCCCAGGAGCCCGGGCTGGGGCCGTGTGCTGGCCGGCAGCCCAGGCGGGCTCGCAGCGCTGTGTAGAGCTGCTCGGGTGCTCTCACCGCTGCCGGGAAATGGCGATATTCTCCTACGTGGATTGGATTCCACCTGGAGTGACTGGAGAGAGCTTGGACTGATCTCATGGTGTGTTATCATGCTGCTTTATAGGAGTGTCTGTTGTTTAGTCACGAAGCTGAGCAACATTACTTTTCTTCTGTTGGCTGTGGATGAATATTGTGATATAAAACTTGGACTTCGATCCCAGCCTTCACGTTCCCATATGTGTGATCAGACATGGAAGATGACCAATAGTGTAAAATGTATTTTATGTATAATGTATATTTAATATGGAGTGTCAGAGTGAATTAAGATCTGCAAGATCGGTTACTTACATAAATAAAGACCTTTTGATCTTTGGAAAAAATAGCAAACATTCATGGTCTTAGTGAATAATTTAGTAGATCACTTGGTCACTCGTTTGAAGAGATTAATCTTCTCTCTCCACACATACCAATTGTTTCCATGCCTTAGGGTTTTACTATTTCGGTATTTCATATTTTTGTTGTTTTTTCATTACTTGTTGAGAGGTGACTGCAACAAAGGGAAAATGAGTCTGTGTCTCTTTGCTGTCTGTTAATAGGTAGAAGGAAGATTCTGTTTGACTTTTCTGCTGGAGCAGGTGTCATGATGCATGTATTTCTACCATAGAATACATGAAACAAACTTTGACCAGGAAATTCACTAAAAAAAATGAGAGGATGTCTCAGTGTTGTATCAGAAATATTGCAGCCAGCAGGACCAAGAAGGTGAATGTCCCCCTATGCTCAGCTCTGGTGAGGCCTCGCCTTGAATACTGTGTTCAGTACTGGGCCATATTCATTACAAGGAAGACATTGAGGTCCTGGGGCATGTCCAAAGAAGGACAATGAAGTTGTGAAGGGTCTGAAATATTGGGATTATGAGAAGTGGCTGAGGGAGCTGAGATTGTTCAGGCTGGAGAGGAGGAAGCTTAGGGGTGACCTCATCGCTCTCTACAACTAATAGAAGTTTTAGTAAAGTGGGGTTTGGTTTTTTCTTCCCCAGTGACAGTGATAGAATGAGAGATAATGGCCTCAGATTGCACCAGGGGAGGTTCACAGAATCACAGAATCACAAAAACACCACGGTTGGAAAAGACCTACAAGATCATTCAGTCCAACCATCCACCTATCACCAATAGTTCTCACTAAACCATATTCCTCAATGCAACATCCAAACGTTCCTTGAACACCTCCAGGGTTGGTGACTCTACCTACCTTGAGCAGCCCATTCCAGTACTTGACCACTCTTTCAGAGAAGTAGTGTTTGCTAATGTCCAGCCTAAATCTCCCCTGGCGCAGCTTGAAGCCATTCCCTCTAGTTCTGTCACCAGTTACACGAGAGACCAAGCCCCAGCTCACTACAGCCTCCCTTCAGGTAGTTACAGAGAGCAATCAGGTCTCCCCTGAGCCTCCTCTTCTCCAGACTGAACAATCCCAGCTCCTTCAGCCTCTCCTCATAAGCCCTGTGCTCCAGACCCCTCACCAGCTTTGTTGCCCTTCTTTGAACCCAGTCCAGGGCCTCACTGTGTTTCTTGCAGTGAGGAGCCCAAAACTGGACACAGTACTAGAGGTGTGGCCTCACCAGAGCTGAGTACAGGGGGACAATCACTGCCCTGTTCCTGCTGGCAGCGCCGTTTCCTGATGCAAGCCAGGATGCCATTGGCCTTCTTGGCCACCTGGGCACTGCTGGCTCATGTTCAGGTTGAATAGAAGGAAAATCTCTGAAAGAGTGGTGCTATATTGGAACAGGCTGCCCAGAAAGGTGATGGAGTCACAGTCCCTGGATGTGTTCAACAAACACGGAGAGGTGGCACTGGGGAACATGGTTTATTGGACATGATGGTGATGGGCTGATTATTGAACTAGATAATCTTAGTGGTCTTTTCCAACCTTACTGATTCGATGATTCTAAGCTGTAACACTGAAAAAAAATAGAGGACCATCAGGTAATACTGTTGTGGTCAGTGTGTTTCTGCTCAGAAGAGGTGGAAAGGAGCTGTTGTGTAAATTTTCTTTGAAATTTTGTTTTTCATTTCTTGCTCTCATTCTGTATGTGCATGTGTGTGTGTATTTATGGTTCCTTCCTGCTATTTTGGTGGATGAAAAGCAAGTTAAAATGCCTGAAATACTGGTATGCCTGCAACCAATATTTTTTGAATGGCATCCATACTCAACTTCTTCAGACAAAGATCAAAGAGCTGAACAGGAGGTCATGTCTGTGCAATGAATGCAGTCATGAATGATCTCATGTAACAGTGAAAAATGCCAATAATTACAAAGACAGTCTCGGGACCTTTGTGCTAAGCAGACGAATGAAAATCACACAGTCTTCATTATATACTTTTCATAAGGGAATAAATGTTGAGCCATATTTTCACTGAGGGAAGCTAAAAAAGTAAAATAAAATCTTGTATAATTTAATTGTATTTTTTTTTAATTCTTATCTCCCTGGGAATGATAGCATAATTAAAGCTTAATTATGACATTTTTCATCTTCATTTTCTTTTTCCTACTAAGCTATGACTCTTCGGAGTTTATAATAACTTCTTTCAGTTGCCATGGTTAAGATTTGTGCATAATTCAATTGTGTAATTTAGTGTCACAATCTAGTGAACTTGCAACAACCCTTCTTTCTAAGAAATTATGTATGAAGCCTATAAATTCTTATATGTAATGGAAAATGCAGATGGTAATGTAAGCCTTCTCTTTCGCAGACCAGCAGAGTATAGTCGGCACACACTTCCTCTGAGACCTGGATCAATAACAAATACATTATGACATTCAAACTCTTTCCTGTATTTTCTACCACTTTAATTGATCTGGCAGAGCTAACTTCCTATTCTGTGAACGTGATCCTGTATGGCTTTTTTCCCCAAAGGATTCTGAGGTTGCGGGACACACAGCATTGAAGTGAGACAAGATTCATAATAATTCTACCATATACCATAATTCTACCATTATTATATCTACAATAATTCTACCATTCTACCATACCCCTGCTTTGGGGAACACAGTGTAAGAGGAGTGGACAATCTGAATGATTGTCTTCCTGGTTTTGTGATTTTGGTTGCAGATACCATAAGGATGAATGCATTTTGAATAACTATATATCTCCAAACATTAGATAGGTGAACTACATAGACGATGTATGAGTCTGTCTTTGAGAGGAAGGATGATATCATAAAATCTTAGCAATGCTGACTGCATGTTTCTAGGAAAGCTGTTATTTAATAAACAGTTCTTTTGTTTAAATCATGAAGCAAATATATCAGAGTAGCTTCCAGCTAAATTCTGGCTGCACTATTTACTCAGTGTGTCATACTTTATTATTAATGACACTGTATTTTTAAGATTTTTTTGTAAGTACAATCTCAAGTGTAATATAAATATTGGAGTCTGTCTTGCTTCAGGTTGGTTTAATACACTAATTTAGTTTTCAAAAAACATTTCAGCTTGAGAAAGGAATAACATTTGCCTTTTTGTATCCATCTGAATAAAACAAGGGAATGTTATGTAGAATGTCTTGGGGTAGGTCCAATAAAAGAAAACAAAACAAAAAATAAAAAAAATAGAATGGAACTTGAGTGTCTAAGTCAAAAATTTCATATCTTACTGTTCTCCTACTATCTGCTTCCCAGCTAAGCATATTCTTAGTTCTCCATTTCACGTTAATTCTTTTACATCTGCCTACCTGGATTTGAGATTCTCTGAATATTAATATTGATTGTATTACTTGATACCTGTCATACTTGGTCTGTTTGAGGACTGGAGACTAAAGTTTGTTATATTTAACATGTTAAAGAGGGTTAATCTTTTAGAAAGTGCATGAAAGAAAGACTCTCAAAAATACAGTAACAGCTATTTTCCTGTTTTGTAAGAAAATAGTAAGGAAAATCTCTGTCCTGCTTTCTCTTTAATGCCCTAACGGATAGTCAACTTGTCTTCAAGTTGTAATACGAAGTTGTAACTTCTCAACCTGTTTCAAACTGCAGATTTCATTTGTTAGGATTGTGGCCTAACTAACAGACTTTGGCTACATGGTTGGGCAAAATGTGACATAGATGTAGATGAGGAAGTAGTTCCATCACACAGAAGATATTCACTGAATTAGTGAAAAGTACTGTGTTTCTCTTAGTGGGTATGCAGTTGTAAGACCTAAGGTAACCAAACATTGAGAAAACCTATAGAACTAATTCTACAGGAGAGGAGAATTTAATATCCACAGAACCCTCAAGACAGGCTACAGTCATGCTCGCTCTTGTTTTCCCGGTCTGTCCCTGTGATTCTTGAAACAGTGGCAATGCAAAGTGTTGTCAGTGTGCTATAGCTTCATGATCGTGGCACTTACTGGAAAAATCAAAGCTTTCTTTAATAAGAAGAGGAATTTGATCCTGCGTCTTCCACCTCGTGGACAGGTATTAAAGATAGTAAGAGAAAGGGAGGAAGGAAAATAAAACTTCTTCTAAAAGGAAAGAATAAGCTGTAGTTTATTCTTTGAAATAACTGAGTTTAAATGAGGAGGTTACAGACTCTATTTTGCTACAGGCAGACATTTTCTAGAAGGTATGGGTAATTCAGGTAAGTTGACAGGCAGCTACTTGCTGACTGTGGTTCCTGTCTTGCTCATTGTGCTTTATGGCTTTGAATCTGTTTCGGATTATGGAATGGCTCCATGAATTCTATGTATTGTAGGTACCCTAGCATGGAAACTAGGCATTATAGAGCATACCCTTTAGACTTCTCAGTCCTCTCCTGCATAAAAATTAGGAATTAATTAGTAGAGAATGGAGCTAGGTCTTTAATCTTCTTCTGCTCTTTAATCTTAGTAAAAAAATCAGTAGTTACAAACATGCCAACCTGAAGAACTTGCATTAATAAATCTCTAAGTAAATTTACTTAAACAAACAAACAAAAAAAAGCAGCAACTTGCTCAAAGTCTATTGCAAATTATATTACAAATACAGTACAAATATGGTGTCAGAAAAGTACTAAGTAAGGCCAGAGATATACTTCTTGTTCTTTGAAAAGATTATTGTACATAAAGTTTCCATAAATATTTAATTCATGGAAAAAGGAGGTACTGGCAAAACTCAAACATTAGAAGGGAGTATACAAAAGTTGGAAACAGATATTCTGGGAGGAATATGGAGACACTCTCCAAGTATTCAAAGATGTATTTACAAAAGCTAAATTCTGCCTGGAGTTGAACCTGACAAGAGATGTCAAAAGCAACAAGAAGAACTTCGTACAAAAGTAGCAAAAGGAAGATTAGGGAAAATACGGACCCACAACTAATGGGGCAGGGGTCCTGGTTACACAGTACATGCAAAAGGCTAAGATTCTGGATCTCACCTTTGCCTCAGTCTTTACTGAGAAATGGAAATTGGAAATTCCAGGGCCTGGAAACCAGAGTAGATATACTATTAGTGGCAGGGATCTGTTCAAGGAATACTAAAGGAAACTGAATATAAATAAGCCCACTTATTTAGAGACCCACAAACTCTGAGGGAGATGGCAGATGTCATTACAGGGCTACTCTCGATAATCTTTGATCAGTCATGGCAATTGAGAGAGGTGCCTGAAAACTGGAGGAAACCAAATGTCACTGAAAACTGGCTGAACACTCTAGTGCTCTTTGAACGCTGTGATGTTCTTTGGCAGATCTTTCATCATACATGGAGGAGTTAGTGATCCACTTAACAGTTAACCTAAGTATGCCCAGATCCACTCTGTGCTGTGCTGTTCTGCACCTACAGAAGTGTGGCCTTCAATGCTACACTGCTTGGGCCCCACAACATCTAAAAGAATGTAAGGTTGTCTATGTTATTCTCTTATAGCGTTGGCCATAATAAATATTATTTCATTATTTATAAATCAGATTTTTAAATCATACTTTACAATATCAGAGTGCCTTTCTGACTGAGATCATAATGGACCAGTATCTCCAGTTGCAAAATAGGCCCAAAGAGTGGGGATAAGTGGAATTAAGTTTAGTTGGAGACCAATAACTAGAAGAGTGCCCCAGGGATCAGTACTGAGTCTAATCCTGTTCAGCATCTTCAGAATTTTACTTTGATTTTGATCAGATATCTAGACACCTGTATTTTCCATCTAAAGAGAGAGCTAAATTTTTTGATGTTTGTCTAACAGTTACATTGACTCTAACTAAGTCAATTACATTAAGCCTTTTTAGTTGTTAAAAATTGTCAAGGATCTCTTAATATACAACAGAAAAACTTGGAAATTAGAATTAGGCAGAAATTTTCTGCTAAAAAAAATTCCCTGCAAGAACAGGCAAGTTATCTGAAATCAAATCTCGCTGCAGGAATGGAATTTCTGATCACAATGAGAGCACACAGGAAAAAGATTTCCATCTTACTTACAAGTAAGGTATTTAAATGAATTACAGAAGACCAATATCTGATCCTGATCTTCTTGGCTCACACTAAAAGAATGTAACCATGGTGAATGCTTTGACTACGGGGATAGTTAGTTCAGTAAAGGGCAAAGGATGTTTCTGTCACATTTCTCACTTTGAACATTCTTAGTTTCATTTCAGTGCAGTGCAAGAAAAAATGTTGATCTTTCTCTTTTTTTTCCTTCTCTCTCTCTTTCTCTCTCTCTCTCTCAAAAAAAAAAAAAAAAAAAAAAAAAAAAAAAAAAAAAGAGGGGAAATAATTTCCTGTACAGCTTCTCTGCACTCCTCTACTAACAAAATGATATTACGAGTACTTGTTTGGCTCCCTTCCCGTGTTGTAGAGCTCCAGTAAGCATTCTGCACGTTCTCAGATTTTCCATTAGTAATAATTTACATAAAGATTGTATATCATGTCTAAAAAGGGATAACATAACTACCAGATGGATAGAAGAAACATAGTGACTCTTGCTGTAATGTATATTTAATAGCTTCAACATAAGCTTGCAGAGATGATTTCTAATGCTATTGAAAGCAAGTAGTTATGGTATATGACATCATGCTTTTATGGCTAAAAATGCCAAGGAACATTAATAGGTAATAGAATTCTTTATGTATCTGTTCATAATTACAGATGCTTACGACACTTGCCAAACACATCTCAAAAAAGCAAGCTCGTCTTAGAGAGCAGACGCTGCACATCAGCTTTTCTGCACACCCGACTCCTTTTATAGCTATACAAAAACCTTCAGGCTTGTCTCAGCAGAAATTTTTCTCTCAAGTGGATGGAGGTGGCCATTAGGGTCATATACCTCCAAGCTGTCACTTTGATAGATCATATACTCTTGCTTTTTTAGTCACTGATCAAAACTACTTTTAGAATAAGAAAAGAAGTGCTTCTTTGAGATCTTACCCATTTGAGACCTTACACTGTAACTTGCAGCTTGTTGACAAATTTGTCTCACTAAGATATATGTATAGCTTCTAATGATATATATATATATAGTCAGTTAGAAAATTAAAAATTAGTACAATGATCTATACTTACAGCAAGTAAACTCTCTCCTTTGGCTTTCTGCTTCTCTGTTTTTGCCTGTCCTAGAATGTTCTCTGAAGGACTCTAATCCTTCTGATGTATGATAATATGTTTGCTATATGTCTAGCACTTGCTACCTCTGTTTAAGTATAAGTTTAGGCTGTAATCTCGTTGATAAGAATGCCAGTTAAGATTCGTAATTAGTCAGTAGAGAGCACTTTCTTATGTTTGTGCTTTCATTTAAATTGAAAATATGTCATTTTCATCTGCAGCAGCTGTGGAGTCTATCACATGCAATTCTCTTGGCCTTTGTATTCTGAAGTTTGATCTGGAAGACTTTGGTGCAAAAGTGTTCTAGTTCTCAGATGGAAAGCGTTATTGAGGAGGTCTGGTCTGCAGAAATGGTACTCAAAAAAGTTTGTCGCAAGAACAAATCAAGAATCAAAGCAAACTGCATTTTCAGCAAATGAGAAGTAATTTTAAAAGTTTACAGGAGACTTGGACTGTTTTCCTGTGAGAAAGAGAGTAGAAAGACATGAGTACAGTCACAACCTTCTGCTGCTTAAATGTACTTACTATGTCTAGCCCTTCTTAGGTCTTGTTCTAGAAGTAGTTTGGCCATGTGTTTGGCTTTATTGCCTTAGATAATTCAGCTGATGTATCAGTTTACATACAAATAACAAATGTTTCGGGGAGATTTTTTTTTTTCCTATGCTTACAAAGATAATTCAGTAACTGAGGAGCAGTTAGAGGAGAAATGATCCTATCTGACAACCAATTCTCATTAAAGCATCAGTTTGGTTTCCTCTCTCTTCCCACCACACTGCCCTTTGTGAAGTCTCATGACCTTGGTGCTTCATTGATGTCTCAGGTAGCCATTTCAACTCAGTAATGCAGGAAAAATATATTCACTTTTTGATTAATAAGCTTACCATCAGCTTAGTGAGCTGAATTGGGTGTGAAAATCAAATGCCAGGAGGGTGCAAGGAGAGGGGCAGGATGCTGTGGCTGTGAGCAGAGTTCTCATGGTGTAACTCAGTGAGAAGTCATTGCAGAAACAGAAGTGGTAGCACTCTTAAATACAGCATGAGGCAGCTTTATGATAAAACAAAGCTCAAAATGAGAGGAGGAGTTTGGCATAGAATCATAGAATGGCTTAGGTTGGAAGGGACTCCAAGGATCATCAAGCTCCAACCCCCTGCCAAAGGCAGGACCACCAACCTCCAGATCTGGTACTAGACCAGGCTGCCCAGGGCCCCATTCAACCTGGTCTTGAACACCTCCATCACTCTCTCTGTAAAGAATTTCCCCCAATATCTACACTAAACCTTCCCTCCATGAGCTTAAAACCATTCCTCCTTGTCTTTTCACTATCTACCTGAGTAAAAAGTTGATTCCCCTCCTATTTATAATCTCCTTTTAAATACTGACGATAGGACAGACAGAAGAAAGTATGAGTGGCTGGTGGTTGTTCTGGAGACACTATAGAATTTGCTTCAGCCATACTGTATCACTGGGGAACTGGCTGTTGTACATACCATAGAGCAAGAAATAAATCTGTTTTCAATTCTTCATTGCCCATATGCTGCATTTCTTCTTTTCTGTATGCATCAGGAATGAAAAATTGCAGCAGAATTTCTGACATCTGTTTTACATGTGCATCAGCTGTATTCCTTTACTGGTAAAAAAACAAAGGATCCACAAGACATTACTAAAAAGAAACAGTGCAAACAATATTGTTCATCAGATTAGAACTTCTAATATATTTTCATTTTTTGTCCTGTTTTCTTTTACCCCTTGCAGCTCGGTTATATGGTTTACATCTTCCTCCCACTCCCTTATATGGAGTGAATGAAGTCTTAGTTTACCTTTTCCTTCCGTGTTTTGCCTTCCTTTCTCAAAAAGGTATTTTAATATGACTTGATATCATCTTGTATTTATCTGTTACTAAGTGAGTATATACAAAAAGTAACACAGGGAAAGAAGTCAGCAGTCAGTGTGCCCATGTACACATCTATTTCTAAATGCTTTTTCTTTTCTTTCCTTTCCTTTCCTTTCTGTACTCACTTTTCCATCAACAACAAAATATAATACCAAGTTCCTGGTACAGAGTCTATTTTCAATTTCTTGTAACTTTGTCAAACATTAACTTTGCCATACTTGAGATGAATGGTTCCCCTCCCCACATCCTACCCAGGTTATATTTTTTTATTTGTTTATTGTTTCTTTTTTGTTTGATTGTCTTGTGAAGGTGGAACAGTAGGGGATGAAAAGTTGTTTTATTGTTAATACCAGATAATTTCCTAAAACATGAGTTGTGGAGAATATTTTGCCATCATTTGTTAGAATTAAAAAATTCTCCCTGTTTAACTGGGAATTTTATCAGTAGGTAGAGACTCACTTTAGAGGCATTTTGTATAGAAGTTAATGGCTATATGGAGCAAGCCAGTAAAATGGATAAAGTGATCTCTTGGATACAGTTGTGGCGAGTACTACATTTAAATGTAGAAGTATGAGAGATCCTTGTCAAGTATTTTGTCTTTTTATACTGACTCTCACTCAAAAATCCTTTAACCTATAAAGGTTATAGCCTATTCTGTCTCACGAGGGATGTGCTTAAAATACTCTGTACTGAGCAGAACAGCTCTGATAATTTATTTATTTATTTATAGATACCTCCTTTTTTGTGCAAAATCCATTCCGTGAAGGACCAACCTGTGCTTCTGGATGATTATTCATTCTATTCAGCGTAGGATAGATGCTTGTGTGGCCACGTTCAGAACATACAAACTAGGCCCAAAAAATTTTGTAATTTTTGGCATTTTTATTATGCACAAATCATAATCTTTTTGGAAGAATGTATACCCTTCTTCACTGGTTTTGTGACTGTCCCCTCTAAAATAGTTGCTTTATCTGTCCCCCTCCCTTTTTCTTTTTAGTAGATGTTTTTTTTTTTTTACTTAACTAAACCTGTTTTTCAAGTTCAGCCCGTTGCAATCAGTTGAAGTAAAATTATATTTTTGCAATGCATCGGACTGTAAGGCTGATGTTTCTAATGTTTTCAATGAATAATTTTTTTTTTTTTTTTTTTTTTTTCAGAAGATAAGTCTGAATTGTCTTTTTTGTGCTTAGTAAAGATGAATTTGGACATATAATATTTTGAAATATTTTGTCACAATTTGGTAGCTCAGTTTGAATCTTGTCAGTACCACGTACCTCAGCAATCACTCATCTTGGATTAAAGAAATTAAAGTGGTTGTACGACTCCAAATAATATATTGGAGATAAAATTTTCAGTAAAACCTTCAGCTATTGTTCCTTAAATCTTACCAGCTTTCCTTTTCAAAAGTCTGCTGTTTCTTTATTTCACCACTCATGTGTAAAATGAGCAAAATGACTCTTACTTAAGCCCACAAAACATTTGAAAAAAAATCATTCAAGAATACACGAGCTTTATATGTAATAAAGTGGTAACTTTGTGAGTACCCATGCATGGTTCTAATAGAAACTCAGTTCCAATATTTCACAAGTTCATTGTGTTAGGTTAGTCAAATAACAAATATCTGTTTATTTCTTCTGAACTAGTTTATCTTTCCTGTTGAGTGGGTGCCTAGCACTTGAGATTTTGATCCTCCAGGATTATTAGCAAGTATTATTGTTGTCAGCATTCTTTGAATCATGTGGCCAGCTACATCAAATGACAAATTGCAGACTTCGTTTGACAAGTACTGCTGTGCTTTTAAAGGTTTGCTCAGCCCTACAAATAAAGATTCTGCTCTTCCTGGCAGAAGATTGCTGCATTTGCCTTTGAATTCAATTTGCAATTCAAATCCTGTCTTCAAAACAGGATTATCAAACATCAAGTTTAAGCAGGATAACTAAAACATCTTAATGCAAGTTGGCAGTCACTTATCACGCATTATTTAGCAGTTCTAAAAAATCACAGTGTTGTCACTGTAATTAGAAGCCTCTTTATATTGTACTACATAAGTAGCTTGTTAATCTGAAATGTAAGTTATTAATAGCAGGGCCTTAATTACTATAATTATGCTAAAAGTATTCTTATTGTGAAGTCTGCTGTACTCGCTTTATAGATTTTTATATATTTGGTTTATCACTATAAAATGCCAGTGATTTTGATTTTGCCTTCAGGTGTAATTATGATTTAAACTGTAAAGCCTGTTTTAGTATAGTATAGCATGAATCTACATTCTACTTTGAAATTAATATGTAGCTAAAGATGAAAAGTAATCCACTGTCCCCAGCACATCCACAGATGTAATAATTTCATCACAGAAGGCATTTGGCACTGGATTTGTTTACCACTGTACTTTTGGTATAACCCTGTTTGCTATTCCCAATGGCATTCTTTGCCTTCCTTTGCCCAGAAATTGCTTCTAAAAAGATATGTTCTATTATTTTCCCAGGGACTTAATTGTAGCTGACCAGATTGTTGTTCTGCAGATCAACAAGGTTTTATAAGGAATGTAACATTTATCTTAATCTACTCATCAAAACCTCCTCTGATTTCTATAGCCTTTCAGATACGTTGTGGAGAAACCTCACAGAGCTTTGGCAAGCAATCAGGTGCATACCATCTGATCTCACAGATTTGTATGGTTCAATATTTCTTGTCTCAGTTACCTTCTCTGCTGATAGTTCTTTTCTGTCTCTGAGCAGAAAGACTGGAGAGACGCTGTGGTGAAGACAGAGGCAAAGAAGACAAGCTTAGTTGTGTATCTGTTTAGTCAAACTGATCTCTTGATACATCTACTCATTTTTCTGAGTATCACAATAGACTTTTCCTGCACTTGGAGGCTTGTCCTTGAGTATTGTTATAGTAAGAGGTTGTTCCTGACATCCTCCAGATATCTCTTTAAGTTTTGCTCCTTCAGTGAATGTCAGGGAATAAAATTTCCTCATTAAGAGGCAGATTTTGTGATCTAGAGACTTCCTCAAGTTGCTTATAAAGTCATTTGCTTCTCACTTCAGTTAGATGATATGTAACAAACTCTCACTATAGTGCCCTGCTCCATGGTCTGCCTTCAGACCCTGACCCATGAGCCTTCACACAGTCTGCCTCTTGTTCCATAGAGAAACTCCACACATTCAAACCGTTCCTTCATGTAAAGAGCAACTCACCCCTCATTTTCTCACCTCCTTCTCCTCTGCCAGTCTTTTGTGAGAGTGTGTATCCATATGTCAGTGTGGTCCCACCTTTCAAGTTATCCCCCATTTATCAATTGTTCCAGTGATGTTGAGTTCTGCATCTGCATGTGGAGACAGAGCACCGAACATCACTGTAACAGCTTCCAAGCTCTGTGACACTGTGTACAAGTGGGAATTCTTTTGATGTCTTTGATACTTCCCGTGGGCTTTCTTGTTCCTAGTACCCTGTCCCATGTACTAAAAACCACTAACCTGTTTCCTCACTTAACTGCACGCTCTTATCATCACCTTTCTGAGGTGCACTGCCAAACTCGCCACCTTTTCCAAATGGATTCCAACTCTTGTTAGCAGTCCTTATTCCTAAGACAGAGACTCAGTGTTGTCAGAAGTACCCTTTCTGTATGGAATTGTAAAGATGAGCTCTATATACATCTTTGGAAATAACCAGAAGACAATAGTCTGAAGAGACAAGAAGTGGATGCTGAGAAGTAGTGTGTGAAGGTCTTCTAAGAACTCCACAGACCGTTGATCTTTTTGAATTCACAAAAACTTACAAACTCTGAGCATTTAGAGTTTCCTGAACCTATACTTATCAGGACATGTATGTATCAGTGGATCATGTAACTCAGACCACACCCAACAAGTGGTGGCAGCTCCAGACAGATAAATACTGCAGGATAACATTTAGAGTTGATGAAACAAAGGACTGTTGGAGAGACTATTCTCAACACCCACACAGAAACCACTGATGCATTAATCCGCTGCTTCTGAGTAAGCAGCTGAGGTCGGCCTTTTGACTGTTACTCTAAATGGTAATTGTGTAGGAGTATCTGAGTGAACTGTGTGAGGGAAATGCACTGTATGAATAATCACCAAACAGTTTAATTAATGAAAGGCACTCTAATAAATTTTGGCTGTGACCTGTTTCTTCCGCTGACTAGATCCCCTACCAGGCAAAAGGGAATTTACAACATGGTCATAAAAATAAAAGTACTATTTGTGACACCAGCCCCACAGCCAGCTGGTAACTCGGAGGATGTTCACTCCTACCAACCCTTTCCTATTGGCCTGTAGGACTGAGGAAAATGCCCCCTGTGTTCCCTTGTCCTTCACCTTTGTCTCTTGACATCTGCAATCGCTTTTTCTTTGCTCCACATCTCCCTTGGGATTTGAATGGATGGTTGCTGAGAAATAATAGTCTGAGGGCATCATGTTCCCCATCAGACTCTCCAAAAGGTGCTGGATCAGGTTCACAGTATGATGCAAAACTCTCATGACAGCAACTCCATGGGAATCTGCGACCATTACCATCCACCATTTTCTCTTGGTGCAAATGCACATTTCACCCTCCAGTGATCTGTGCAAACATAATTATCACAAAAGTATAAAAGCAGATGGTAGGGGAGCTTACAACTTCTTGTACTCCCTCTGAAGACAGATACTGTTGTCCCTCACTATTAAGGAATAGCTTTTCTTCGTTGATATTTAGATATGTAGGAGTTAAATGCATGAGTCAGAGCTAATCACTCTATGCTCACTTTATAGTCTATGGAAAGAAATGGGTAGTACTAGTGGGTGATTCGTTTGGCTTACTTAGATGTCAGTCTTGGGATGACATGATTCATCCTTTGGAGACGTTCTTTGGATTTTCTTTTATCTTTCATATCTAGTTAATCACACCCTTGGCAATCACTTCTAGCTCTGGTGAGCGTTTGCATCCTTGAGGCCAGTTTAGTTCAGCTCCTTTTCATAGAATCACAGAATAGCTGACCATGGAAGAACTTCTGATCATACATGAGAGCCAAACAATGGTGGCAGGAGAACTGCATAGATGAACATTTTAACTGGGAGTAAGCATGAAATCATGTTCCAAGAAATGCTGCTTAGTTTGGTGTCAGATATTTTTAGGCATTCAACTTTATCTTAATAACTTCTCATGAAATGCAAAATTATTTGCAGAAACTCAGAAGAAAGGAACATTAAAAGCTTGTTTGAAGATAGAAATCCAACCAAATAGTTCAACCACATTGCTCATAGGACCCCAAAACATTCTGAGTACCAGCTCAGTAGTATTCTTTTTTTAGATGTGGGCATAACACGGAGGAGGCTCCATGTCACACTGATGATTTTGGCTTCTTTGCCTCTTTCTCTACTTTGTCCTGCTTAACCCTTCCGCCTGCCATGTTTTATAATAGTAAGGGATTGAACTAGCATTTGACTTTTACAAAGTTTTATTACTATCGTTTGAAGCAGAGAACCAAATAAAAAAAATGAGCATCAGTTAGACATTTGGAGGTCCTTGGTCTCCAACTCTTCCCAGATTCTCAATTTAAGCAATTTTCAGCTTCATCAGCTTCAGCCTCATCTCTCACTTTTCCTTCCTTTTGAAAGCCACAGACTCATTTTCAGTCAAGCACTGCCACTTTGAGCTTCCTCTCCCTCTTCAGTTTGAGCTTGGTGTTTGGACCTAACCCCACACCTACTCCCACTTGCAGTGTTTTGCCACCTCTGCTGTAAAAGGACACCAACCATTTCAGTTAAAATTATGTAGTAACAAATCCCCAAGAAGCTTGATTTTCCTAGGGGCTTAGCTTGTGTTAACAAACTTGAAATGATTACAGCTCAGAGGGAGAAAAGAGAGAGGTATGAGGAAATTGCTGCTGTAAGAAATAGCAATATGAATGGCCTGTGTTTTCCATTGCCCAAGATGGCAATCTTCAGAGTTGTGCCAAGCTTGTAGGGAACCGGATGCTTGGCCTCTCATAGAGGTACGTGCACACAAGGCTATGAACCAGATGGAGTCACCATGACTCTGGACGTGATCTGTCCTCTGTGGCACTGACCTCAAGAGTTGGTGCCATGCACCTTCAGGCCTAAGCCCACAGAACCCCAGTGGGCTCATTAGGCTTCCTTCAAGGCCTGTTTATCCTAGTAATTGCATGAGATCAGACAATTTATTTCTGCCATTGATTCAAATATCTTAAGTAAATACTGAATGAAGATGTCTTCCCATGCCTAGATTTTATTCAGTGCATAAATATTATGTACTGGATATATAAAACATTTCAGAATTAGACCACTGTATTATTTATGGTTTCATTAAACATTCCAAAAATATGCTTGTGTTAGAGCAGGCATGTATTCCAACTGCCTGAAGAATGACTCTTTGTTACACAGAGAAGACATTTTACTACTCATTTTGCTTTGCCCCAAGAGGTAGAGTTAGTTTAGCTCTTGAATTAAGTCCAAAAAAGAAAGTACACTGCAATCTAAAGGTCACAGTTCTTCCAAGTGAAAGCTCTGCTGATAAATCTTCTCGACTAAAACAGCTCAATTTTCAGACAAGTTTAGCTCACATGAGATATCATGTTCATTTAATGAGCAGATGTTAGACTTGTTTCTTTTTTTCTTTTTTTTTTTCCTTCTCTTGATTTAAAGTAATGTGCAGTCGTTAATACTGGTGAATTTATCATAGCAACATAATATATGATTTTATGGAACCAGGAGAGAATGAAAACAGATGGCTTACAGTAATACATGAAATGCAGATAAAATGAATGTAATATTTGAAGGTCAGGGGAATGTATTGATGGGATATTTCTATATCAGCATAGTGCCCACTGACACTTTTAGTCTAAGCTTATGAAATACAACACTTGCTAATTGTCTGTGGAAGCAGGAATAGGGAAAAAGATGCCTTCTGAACTGTGTAATAACTGAACTAGGACAGGCCTAAAGGAAACACCTGCAAGGAAAGTAGGAAGCAACACATTCAACCCTCTTCCCTCCTTCACAGGCAAGGAAAATGTGCCATTTGTTATGTTTGTAGCTGTTACTTCCACAGAGCGTAAGATAGTGTGGTATAGTTCAGATCCAGTTCAGAATCCAAAGGCAGCTGCCTTCCCATTGCAGATTTTCTGAAGTTGCTCATTTCCTCAGCTTGATGATGGGCTAATAACACCAAAATGTGCATCTTCCTTCTTGCTATGTTTCACTAACTGCAAAGTTTTGGCATAGCTTTATTTGCAAAATTTTGGGCTGAGGTAAAGACAATAAAAATCATCTGTGTTTGAAAACCAAGGGTTGTTGTCAACAACTCTGTGTCCAGGTGGAGGCCACTCACAAGAGGTGTCACTCAGGGGTCTGCCTTGGAACTGGTGTTCTTCAACATTTATATCAATGACACAGACAGTGGGATTGGGTGTATACTCTGCAAGTTTGCTGATATCACCAAGCTGAGTGATGCAATTTGCACAGTAGAGGAGAGGGATGCCATCCAGACCGACCTGGACAAACTCAAAAAGTGGGCGCATGAAAATCAAATAAGGTTTAACAAGGCCAAGTGCATGGTGTTTTATTTGGGTTGAAGCAATCCGAGGTATGAGTACAGACTAGCAGAAAAACTCATGAAGATAGCCCTGCAGAGAAGGATTTGAGGATCTTGATGGATGAAAAGCTGGACATGAGCCAGCAGTGTGTGTTTGCAGCCCAGAAGGCAATGTGCTGTGCTGCATCAAAAGTGGACTGGCTTGTAGGGTGAGGGTGGTGATTGTCTCCCTTTACTCTGCCCTCTTGAGGCTGCATCTGAAATACTGTGTCCAAGCAGGGGGCTGGCAGTACAAGAGAGATGTGGAACTGTTAGAGTCCAGAGGAGGGACAAGAAGATGATCAGAGGGCACCTCTCCTATGAAGAAAGACTGAGGGAGTTGGGCTTGTTCATCTTGGAGAAGGCTTTGGGAAACTTCACTGCAGTCTTCCACTACTTGAAAGGAGCTTTCTAGCAAGAGGAGGACCAACTTCTTTCACAGTCTTACAGTGATAGGACAAGGGGGAATGGCTTTAAACTAAAAGAGATTTAGGTTAGATGTTAGGAAGTAATTTAATACTCAGAGAGTAGTGAGGTGCTAGAACAGGTGGTCCAGAGAGGTTGTGAATGCCCCATCCCTGGAGACATGCATGACCAGGTTAGGAGGATGCCCTGGGCAGCCTTGTGTAGTGGGTGTAGCCCTGTCTGTGGCATGGGATTGTAAATAGATGATCTTTAAGATCCCTTTCAACGTAAGATTTCTATGATTCTATGATTGTATGAAATTAGGTGAGAGAGTAAGCAAGAGCTTCTATATACGGACTCCAGTAATGTATTTAGACATGTGTATGCTATGAACACAATTAAAATGACCACTATCTGTGCTTAACTGTGACTTTTTAATTTGTTTGTTTGTTTGTTTTAGTGTGGCTTTTTGCACCATGGGTCCCATAAGCTAGCTTTTCTATAGATTCAATAGGCATGTTAGGTTCTGCTTTTACAGAACTCTGTGAAATATAGATTCAGTGAATAAAATCTTTTGCAAAATACTGCATTAAATGTACATGTGCCAGAGATGCACATGCAGAGTAGCCTTGTCTGGGATTTCTGCCTGATCAGTGTGCCTTGACGTCTTTGATGGAAGTACAGTACCATCTACTTTGCCTGGACATGTTTTTGGTGCAGAGAGATTACACATATCTGGAGAAACCCAAGTCTGCAGTAACTTGTTTCCAGCATCAGGCACAAAGGATAGGACTTGTAGATTGGACTATTACAGACTTGTCATCACCACAGATAATATATTGCAGCACTAACATTATAGAAACAATGATTATGTTTTATGTACATTATAGCTGCTTCTTTTTTGATTGTGAATCTCTCTAGTGCACAGATGGAACAATTTCTTAGCAATAAATGTGACTATGAAAGATAACATATTTTTCATGCTTTCTGTATGTTCATTTTGTTGAAACTGAGTATTAATGTTACTGAGCTTGGAGCTCAGCAGCATTACTAGGAGAAGGGGATTTTATCACACTGAGAGTTTGAATAAGCCATGTTGTTGGTTTTGGTCATTCAAAAGCCAGATCAGCTGATTGGTAATGAAAAGAAATTACCAGTCAGCTCATAGTGTGACACATTTTGTCCTTTCATTATATTAGACATATTTTTTTCTTCCCGAGGACCTGTGTAAATTGACATTTGGCCTTTATAAAAGCATCTGATATTCCTAAGAAGGAATAATGTGTGGTTTTTGTTTTTGTTTTTTTAAATTAGACAAATTAATATGCTGTTGGTACATAAAAACTTTTTGAGTCAGCTGGACAATGGAGGGAACCTACTGGAGCTTCTGAGAAAACACCAGCTTTGTGCAAAAGAGAACTGAGTTAGCACCAATTCTAAACTCCTGCTAAGAAGGAGTTTGCTGCCACCTCATGGGTTTGTGAAGTATTTTTCTCCTACAAACTTAATATGAATGATTCTTAAAACTAATCCTAAAAATAATCTTGTAGATGATCCTGTGGACCCTCACCCATCCCTAGACTGAATTTTTATTTTAATTTTTATTGCATTTTCAAAAAGACCTTGTCTTATTTTTTTCATTATTTAACTGTCTCATTTGGTTCTTTAAATGTCAATACTCTTGTTAAACATTAATTCCTCAGAACACATAGCTATATTTTATTAATTGTATCTTATCTGTAGTTTTGATTACAGTATTCTTTATTAATTATTTCATGAAAATTCTTTTAAGACCTTAAATTAGTATTCATAAAACTCCATGAACAAACTGGATAACAGACATTTAACACGCTGCATGCTATTAATATCTGAAGGGATTTTGTTCAATGTCTACTGAATATACTTTATATACCGATCTTGCTGCATGCTGTGTAAAACTTTTTGCATCTTAGAAACAAATACTCAAATAACAGTAGATTTCTTCACCTTTTAGCATCTCAGTCAGTGACCTGTCCAGCTGGAACTGTAAGCCAGACAATCTGAGACTTAAAATACTGTGCTTCTTAAGTAAATGGAAGGAAAGATCAACTACAGGCAGAATGCCTCTGGTTGCCTAATTCTTGTATTTCTATAAGCATAATTCTCAGACAATTAAAAATAATTACATGGTGTTGTTTGGAACAGTTATGAGGAATAGTGGATGTGAACGGGGAAAGATTTTACGTTATATGGTAATTTCTTGCATTAAAAAGTCCTGTGTTGCCTTAGAATAAAACCAGATACTTTGGACAATTTTCAGAAAAAGAGGTTCAAGAATGGTACATATGCCACTAGGCAGCATATTCACCTCATAAGGGAAAGAAACCCTGCTTCTATCAGCATGCACAATTGCTCATGCAAACTGAACTTCTGAAGAATAGACTAGCTGTATTGTCCAGTAGCTTCTCGGATTTATCTCTCACTTATAGCATAAGAAAGCTGGAAAGGAATGCAGAACTGCTTCTCCTTTATTGTAGTTCACACTTTTCCTCTGTCTGAAGATTCCACGGAAGTTGAAATTGGGAACTGACTGAAATTAAATACCTTTTTCATTTCTGCAAAAATGGATTCTTCAGTGAGTCAGCAGTTATGTTAGATTATTTTTGTTGAAAAGTTCTCAGATTTACTTTCAAACAGCCTGTGACACAGACTTTTCTGCAAATCTGAAAGAAAATAGAGAAATTGGGTTTCAAATATTGAACTTCAGACAACCAGTGATTTCCTATGTGTAACTTTCACTTAAACTTTGGTATTCTACTTTCTGTCCTGCAATGGCTCAATAGTACGCATCTCATAAACATTGTGTGGGTGAGAATTTTGACAAAAAAATTCTAAAAGGGATATAAGCAAATAAGAACATGCAAACATTTGATTTTCCTACGTTAATAATTCTGGCGTGTGAATGTTCCCTCTAGTGGCAGACTGGGATTTAGAAATGGAAGCTGGTGGTGCTCTCTTGGACCAATGTGAACCGAAGCAGTGGTTTGTTCTGAAATCTCTTCCATTTCCTAAAACATTATTCTTTGAACCCAGAATTCCAGGCTGGATCCTGCTATTTTCATTGAGGAGCATTTTAACTTTTTTCATCATGACAGCAGGCTGTGCCTCTTGAGGACAATGGTATTGAGAAGCAGCTCTAGTTGCTATCTCTAGGGCAAAGCTGCCAAATTCTGCCTGTGTTAGGTGTACCTTTAAAGCATCCAGAGAGATGAAAGGATTGTGGACCCCACTCTAGGTTCAGAAATATATTATTTTGTCTGACACTCCTTCAGTGTTTTTTCTGCATGTCTTTACCTGGACATTCAAGCGCAGTGGGTGGATAGTTTGTATTCAATTATTCAATTGTGTGAATTTCATGAATCAGTATTCTTGGGGAATTTTGTAGTATGCTTGTCATATGATAAGCCTGATGAATACAATTACAAGCCAGAACAAGACAACGTGTCTCAGTGTAACTCTCATTCCAACAGTCTTTCCTTTTGACCTTAAAGGAGTAGTTATGCTTCCTGTTCTGAAGTGAGTTGTAGCTACTTACCACAAAGAGAAAAATAGCTTTTTGATTGTGGCATAATTTATCCTTTGCCAAAAAAAATTTCCTTATTAATACATGACCAAAGATAGAATTGCCCGAATAAACAATGAGTAATTCTTCCCATAGAGCTTGGTTCCTTCTTTTTCTAGGCTTGTATAACTTGCGTGTTCAGATAGCACGCATCCAAGGGAGGTCTTGTACAGGGGGAAGTATACATGGCCATCCTTTTTAACAAGAAGCATTTATGGGACTGAGCTACTTATACTGGGCACTGAATAAGTTTCTTTGCTGAGATTATGTTCTCATCTATAAAGGAGAAAATATGACAATGAATGCATAAGGCAAGCATATAGCCATTGGAGAGTGGTACATGCCATGGGCATGCTAAGTGTTGCAGGTTGTACTTCTGCATCTCTTTATTCCATGATTAGAGAATCAGCAGGATGAGCTGGGTGAGTGCCTATGCTAGGTTCCATTCTATACATCTTTCTGAGGATGAAGCAGTGGCAGTACCCAACCTACAGCATCAGTACTGAGTTTCTATGCTCTTGCAGTTATTTTGAGAAATAGAGGCCAAAAGTACCTTGGTTATCTCCTTGCTTTGGCAAATACATTCTATTTATTATATTTTACTTTATTTTATTTATTTTCATCCTCCTATTTTCTGTCATTGTCATGCATTTGCTTTAGATTTTGAAATAAATTAATATTTCTCTCCATAGAGCTCTAATAAAAGCAGTGTTATAAAATATTACACCATCTATGATAATTCTTTACATAGAGGATTTGTCAGTTGAGGAATATGGAGAATGGCGGGCTTTTTCTTTGTCAGCTTAGGACTAGTATAGGACTAGTATAAGAGACATGCGCTCCTGCTGAGAGTTGAGTAGAAATCTCAAGCACTCAATTGGGCTGAACATGCTGCTCCATTGTAAGGAACTGCAGCAGCTTTCCTTTATCCTAAGATTATACAGTTCTTATCTGCTAATGGGAACCCAAAACAAGGAATTTTACTATCACCTTGTGATCTTGATTTAATTTTGACATAAACCTGTAAATTTAGAAGTTGTTTTCGGTACCATCAGATGACACAGTGACTCAGCAGTTAAACTCCAGCATTTGTTGCAGCAGCACCTCCTGGGAGTTTCTAACAAGAACTAGGTTCTTATCAGTTTATAAATTAGTCATGTTGAATAAAGAGGAAGTAACCAGTTAAGTAGAGTAGGGAAGCATAGAAATACTTCCTATAATGAAATAGATAATAACTAAAATGCCAGTAATGTTTCTTCTTTCTACTTCATCTTGACTGTTGATTCAATCAAATTGTTCTAGACTATAAGAAGAGTGGTCAGAGGCTTTGGATCTTAGAGGATGCTCTGCAAGCACCTGTAACACCTGACTACTGAATGTTACAGGCTGAAGGTTTCATCTCTAAAGGCTCAGGAGATTTTTCATTTGATGTTGAATGAGGGATTGACAGAAAGAACAAAGAAATTACAGAAATTACTAAAAAAAGAAAATTATTAACCATTATTAACAGTGGCCTGCATTTCTGTTGTTTGCTATTACCACTCTTCAGCTTCCCTTGGTAGCTCACATGACATGAGGACTTTGGAGTAAAAGCATGAAGTACGGGAAAGAGAGATTTTTTTCTGAATGTTTTCCTTTAAAGGTTCTTCACAAGATTCTGTAAGCAGAAGGGCAGACTGAGCAGCATTTGTGTGTGGGTGGGGAGCAGGGTATCGAACCCGGGAATTTCAGGTGAAGCAATATAATGAAACTGTGGGAGTGCAGAGAAGGGTAGTGTGGGTGGAAAGCAACTAAAAGGGCATCATGAGAGTTGGTAACACACCTTCAGTCAGATTTTGTTATGTCTAATGTTAAGATGGGAACATGGCCTCTGCAGAGGTGAAGGGAACCCAAGTGGTCACAGATACATTTGGGGTACCCAGACTGGGCCTGGAGGGCCAGCAGAAGGACTGCTGTTTGGTCTGGAATGCCAAATTTTGCAAACCATCAGTGTGCATACAGGCCTGTTGCACATTATTGGCAAAACTCAGAAACAGCAGGCAAACTAGTGGGTAAACTAGTTATTGTAAAGCATTCAGAAACCAAACCTGCTAATGTCTGTGGTTACATACTTATGGCCTTAGGATTCACAAGATGTCAGTAAGTGTGTGTAATGTCAAAACATAAATGTTGATCCTTGTTTAAGGAAACAATAGGACCACTTGAGCAGAGGGCTTCCTAGGCAGATACTTCTCGTGAGCATGCAGTAGTGACTCTGAAGTCCTATAGAGCCCTGAATTTCCTGATCATAGCAGGCTCTTGCATAGTGTATCCAGAAATTTTCTCATGTGCCAGCTGTATCTCATAGGTACAAATCAGCACTGATCAAACTACACCTGATACTTGCACGAACTTCCAAAACATTCAGTTGATCACATTTTCAATTAGTTAAAGGACATCTTAAAATTCTAAACAAAGCCAAAAGAGTCCTGAAAATTTTGTCTGGAAAAACATTTTGTATAGAAAAATTGAACATGCCGCCGAAAAACAAATGCATGCATAATAACTTTGGAAAGGACTGGCTTGAACTCAGAAAAATGGTTTAGAAATCTCTGTGAACAGTAATTTTACCAGTCAGAAATGCAATTTTCATGTACTATGAAAATAATATTAATGAAGAAATGAGATTTGACATACAAAGTTTCTTTCCTTAAAGCTGAATCTGTCAGAATAACATCTAACTCAGTTACACAAAAAATAATTTAAACATGCATTTAAACAACAGCTGTAATTAAGGTAAAACTCCAAACTGTTTTCAGAGCAGGGAATATGTGTTGTATTGGGATTATTAACAGTGAAATGCCACATGTTACCTGGCATCACAACTATGGTTAAGTATACTCATAATTGCACTGAAAATTCCATAAAGTATTTTGGTCTGTAAAATATAACACAAACAGTGCACAGTTTTACTGGAATTCTTTGAATGAACAAGGAGATAAATTATGCACATGTTTTAAGATAGTGTTAAAATATTTGTACACACTGATTTTTTTTCCTAAACGTAGCTGACTTAACAAGGAAAATGTTGGGCAGTTTTACCCTTTTCCATTTAATGTTTGGTGTTGAGTAGTATTGGTATTCATTAGTCTGAATGTGTATTTTATTTTTCATCATGTGCAATGTTGAACACTGCTACTTTTCAGGGCCTCCTCACTAAAATTGTGATAGAAGATGAGCACTGTAGAAACACCTATTGTTTTATTTTTAAACAATATCCTGAATTTTCTCTTAGTGAGTGACAGTAGCCAAAATATTTATGCTTTTTCATTGGTCACAGGTTAAGATGTCTGTTTAATAAATGGGAAATGGGTTTTCTGTGAAAAAGAGGAAGTGACATTGGTTTATATAGCATGACCTTGTCTGAAGTGGGACACAATCCTACATAGCACTGAAGGAGAACATGCTCTGTGTCTGAAAAGCCAGTACAGAAAATTCACAGCAAATCATGTGCCTGCAGCATTACTGAAGGTAACGTTTTTCAGAATATTTATTCAGCAAATAGAAAGCAGATGCTCCTGATTAAAATATGTTACTCATTAGGGGAAAAAAAACAGAGAAACCTAACTTCACTGCAGCTAGCTGTGAGAACTAAGATATTATGCATTTACACTATAGTGATGCCCCAAGATAGTCTGAGCTGGCTGGGGGTCATTTTGTTGGACGAACAGGAAAATACCTTTCATTGCCATAAAATGCCTCGTATCATAGTTCAGATGATTAATGAGGTGACAGAACATGAGTGTTAAAGGGGAGAGTGACATTGGTAACCAGGGTGTTATCTGTTTTATGAAAATGCCTTGAAATTCATTGTTATGTGTTAAAACCCGCCTTTATTGAAGTATTGTGTAGTTCACAAGATGAGTGCTGACATGCTTAGAGAGAAGTCTGTCTTTCTGGCTGAGTCATATTCTTTGATGTACGCTGCCAAAAATCGCTGTTGGAGCAGTGTGTGCAAGTGCAGCACCCATCAGTTGTTGGTGCTGGCTGATGCTCTGCTGTGAGCCAGCTTCTCATCTGCACTCCAGCTGTCCGGAGATGCTGGGAGAGGACAAAGAGAAGAGCACCAGGAGAAGGTGGTTCCATCCCACAGCCAGGTTGTGGCAGCTGAGCTTTTCTAATGGAAAGATTTCCAGCCATGTAAATCTCAATGTGTGGAGGTGAAAGCAGTTTATTGGCCTTAATTGCAAGCTTGTTACTTTTGTTGTTGTTGTTTTGTTTTCGCTTTTTAATTCTGGTGTAGAGTTTAAAAAACAATGTAGGAACTGTTGTAAACTAAACAATTTCACAGGCTGTGGACTCTTTCACACTTACTTTTCGCCTCCCAATTGCAAGATGTAGATATAATGGCTCAGGACATAAAATTGCAACTTCATTGCTTAATTTGGTCAGAAATTGTGGAATGGCACAGTGACAAGTCTGGAAGTTTAGTTTCTAATTAGAATAGCTGTCCTGGGTATAAGGCAGCACAAAAGCTCTTTGACAGGTGGTCAGAGTATTCTCAAGCTAAGGAAAATGGAGTTAGGTGAAAGAGAGAGAAAGAAAGATATGTTAGTATGCTCTTCAAAATTTCTGACACGGAGGAGGTAATCATGTTCTGGTTTCTCCATCTGTTCTTTGGCTTTAAAGAAGAAAAAAAACACCTGGATGTTTTACTGGCATTCAAATTCTATGAATCTGATGGAGGCAAGAAGCCTGTGTGTGTGTTACAGTGTTTATAGAACTGAATGTCATATAAAAGTAGATTTTTTAGTAATTTATAGCAGAATACTAGAGTTACTCTCATGAACTTATTTTTTCTTCAGCAATCACTTTCATTATATTTTCCAAGGCAGTTAACACATTTTCTTTGGTTAATAATCAGAACAATTAGAATTAATAGCAAGATCTTGGCTTCCCCATTCCCAGATCATTATCTTTCCATGAGAGACGTGAGATTTAAAATAACAGTTTTATTATTTTACTCTGCTTATATATATATAAGCACTTATTTTGGTCCACTTACCCTTGAAAGAAAATTTATTCTAAAATAAACTAAAATAATTTGAGGGTGTGTTTATATTTACTTACATTACGAAAGAGCAATAAAGCTATAAAAATGAAATGCCTAATATTAGAATATGTTTATACATACCGCATGAGTGCTCCCACTGACATAAGGGGGAGCTTCTCAAGAAGTAAAGCTCTATTAAGTGTGAATAAAGGCATTGAAATCATGCCACGAGTGGGTGAAAAATATGCAGCGCCCTGTAAGTAATGGCTCTGTATATATGGAACAATCATTGTTCAGTTGTTCTATCAAAGTTTTTAGCAGCACTGGATGACAATACTGAAATCTCCCACATCTATATTTGGAACACACTTCCTCCTTTCAAATGTCACTACGTATTTTTAGATATAAAAAAAGGGGAATCTATATTCTTTCAACATATTGCTATGCTTCTCTTCCAGCTCCTTCTTTGCAAATGAGTCTAGGAGTTTAGGAACAAGGGCTTGGCTTGTAAAGGATAAGCCTATGTTGCATCCAAGGGCTTATTGGCCTTCCCATAGAGGAGACAGCCATGGCTTTGGCAATGTGCACTGAGATTGTACTGTATGTGCTCGTTCTGCATGTGTGTACACTGTGTGTGCTCTGTGTCCAGTGTCGCCCCGTCTGTGATGTAGACTTCAGTGCCTGGAGCATAACCACATATAGACAACATATGTGTCTTTGTGTACAACATATGCATACATATCTCATATGTAAGCAATGTTGATGCTTAGCTCCGTATTGAAAGTAGATTTGAGTGAAAAGTATCGCAAATCCTTTTTTTCTCTTTCAACTTACTCTCAGTGATTAGGAGATTCCTCTTCATGGCCTAAGAGTAAAGGGGGACTTACCTGCCCACTTGGTACAAGAAGATGTTATGGTAAAAATGGATACTAAAAAGCCAATTTAAAAAAAATATATAAATTTGCCGGATCTATAGGAAGCTCTTAATTTCACGGATTTAAGTTCTAAAATGATGTGGTTTTTTTTTGGTTTTTTTTTTCTTTTTTGTTTGTTTTTTCCTCCTTACTCTAGACTAATTTCTTGTATCTTGACCACAATTTTTCTCAGTAGATTTTTCCATAAGATTGTCTCTGTGTCATGTCCGAATGACTCACAGGATCTTTTCCATCTAACTTCTGCTGTCTAACACAGAAAGTTTCTCAGTTTGCTCTACTTCTCTGAGCACACGCTAGAAAATAGGATGTCAAGTTCTTAGTGACTAAGGCTGCTTGATGATAAGGAAATAAAAGCAGAGGATAAAACGTTGGCAATATCTGGCATTGATATCTAGAAAAAAAAAGTGTTTGTTAAATGCAAAGCTGCTGCCCCATGGACAGATAAAAATAGTTATGCAATAAACTATGAACATTACACAAGACAGGTTTATCTTACATATAGTAGATTTTAATGTTACCATTTTATTTTGGTTTCAGTTTCCACTGTTTGCCTAGATATAAATGTGGATGAAAGCTTAAGCCTGTCACTTGCATGTCATTTTTAACAATACATGGGGTCTTTTTATTCTTTATACTTTTATATACTTTTATGCTTTTGAATAGTTCTCAAAATTCTCAGTCTACTCACCAGGTTCTGAACACACACACTGCATGTGCCTCCTTATCACCAGAGGTGATTGGACAGTGTGCTAGATAATCCCACCTATGCTCCCTTTTCGATGAAACATTGGGCCTGATGATCTTCTGAGTTCCCTTCCATCTTTGGCTGATGTGGAAATGTAGAAATCAACGCTGCTTTTTCAGCACAGTGGATATTTAACCCAAATAAAATGACTATTTGCCGACTGGATATCCTCATCTGAGCTCTTGATAGTAATTTAAATAATCCATGCCAGTTTTGTTCTATCATGAGAACTTAAGGTCAACACCTATAAGGTAATTTTTTTTCTCAGTTTGTCACTTTCACATCATTCTACCATTTTATAAAAAACTATCTTGTTCTTGCTTAAATACTCCCATTATCTTCTTATGGGCTTTATATTAATTTATTTAATTGTTTATTTAATATATCCATAGTTCACATTTTAAGTTTGAAATTGACACACTGTTATCTCCAGCTTGACTATCTGACTTTTTTTTTTCCTTCCAACCACAGTTACTGCTGCCACCTTTACATATATTGTTTTGTAAATTTTTTTTTCTCTGAAAGGCAAAAAAAAAAAAAAAAATTCTTATTTTTCTGCTGAAAATAAGAGAAAATTCAGCTAGTGATCTTTCAGAAATGACTCATTTTTCTCCCCTCTTAAATAAATCTGGTTTACTGCTATGATTCTTTTCTGCCTCTTCAATTGTCTTACATGTTTCTGATGCAGAATTAGAGAAAAGTGACAAAGATGGTTTTTTTGTTGCTTCTCACTGCCTTGATGTTGACCCATTCATTGGAAGCCATTTTTTGCAATTGCAGATATTTACCTGTAGCAATCCTTTGATTTTTACTTTTCACATTCCCACTGTGTGATGTTTTGGGAAAATGGGTATCTTAGCTCAAAAGATGTGAGGAATCCCCTGATGGAGGAAAAATCCCTTGCTCGGATGGCTGACCCAACTTAATGTCTCTCAAAAGGATATGATCCCACGTTTGCAAAATTTCATTTTCAGAGTATTATGTTAACAAAAACTGAAACCAAAGTGAGAACACTAGTATAAGACATTTGAGAGATTAAGTCTCAGGAGTAAAAAATTGTGTATGTTATTTTTTTGTGTGTAGGCACTTGAACATCATGTGAGTGAGAATGACTCAGATCTGTCTTGAATTTCCTCAATTGAATGAAATACCATTGCATTTACCAGTAACAGGTGCCAGCCCCTTTTTGGTAAACCTAACTTATTAATCTAATGTTGTTAGCATGTGATATTTTAAATTCTTGTCAGACAGCAAATGTAGTTTGAAGCTGAATAGCATTGTTTGGAAGTCTGCAGACCTCGATACTTAGAATGATTGAAAGTAAAATAAAATAGTAATATTAAAAACTTGGTAGGCAGCATATAAAAAGCGCATACTATTTCTAATAATTAAATATACTTGTCTAATGAAATTAAATATCCAGGAGCATTTCATGTTATAAACATAAAAATGGAGTTTATAAATATATTTTGTAGAAGATTTACACTTAAATATTTATGTATATCTATATGTATTTCTATATAGAAAATAAATATAAATACGAAATAAATATAAACATTAATAGAAGTGATTTAGTGTGACAGATAATATATGGATAACTGTAACAGCTGAGTTTATGTCAGGACCTGTACACACTGCTTCTGAGAAGTGTCAAGTTGTCAGTGAAGGAACTTCCACCAGTGAAGCTTTTAAAATCTTACTGTATGAACACCCATAAGAAATGATATGGGTATCATTTATCACAAAGTAGATCTGGGGAATAGATGAAAGGATTTCCTGGTGGCTCTTCCAGATGTATTTTTCAGTGCTTTTGTAGGAGGAGGCTTCAGTGTTGTTTTTGATGTATGCTGAAGTGTTGGAAAATGAATTGATCTGAAGATATCTTTAGGAAAGAAATAAAAAAGGACTCAGTGCATGCAAGAAAAAAAGTAGAAGTCCAAAGAAAGTGCAAAGTAAAAAAGAATTTAAAGGCTTCTTTAAATCTTCAAGTAGATTTTTAAATTATGATACTCTTTTTCTTTTTTTCTTTTTTTTTTTTTTAATTCCTAATAAAATGTCATCCTGCTTAGAATCTACTAGAGAAAATCTGGTAGTAATCACCAGATTTTGGAGCTTGGGCTCCTCAATATATGGTTGGAAAAAAATCAGCAGAGTAAAAGTAGCTGCTAAAGAAAGGATGTACTTCATGTGAATTCTAAACCTTGCTGCGAGCGTTACTCAATTTGGTGCTCTGTGAGTTCTACCAGATTCAGTTCTGCTGTTTTGTATTCCTGTACACTAATAATTCGTGGGTCAAAATGATCCCTACATAGGCTTCGATATGCATGAATTTTAAGGATTTTTTTTTTTTTTTTTTTTTTTTTGGCTTGAATACAATGATATTCCTTAAAACTGATGTTACCCCATGGCAGCGTCAGTTTCCTTTAAGAGGTGCTTGCTGGAGCACCTCTTTATTTAAAATTTATTTAGAAACCTATGCTTGCTCCCGAAAGATTATTTTTCTCAAGTACAGCTTGCTATACCAGAAGTACTATCTTTCATTCATAAGGACAAATAGACCTATCTCCTTGCATCAATATTCACACTTTGCATAAGCCCCTTAGAAGATTTCCATTTTTAATGGTTTTAATTAGCATTTATGAAAAGCTGTGGTTTCACATGATATAAAGTGACAGATTAAATTTGTTAAGTGGATAATAATAAAATGTGAGTTGATTTGTTTCACAGGAGTTTAAAAGGCTTTTGCTCAATGGGGCCTCCATGCTAATTCATTAAGCATGCTTTAGACCTTATGGAGTTTTTCTTTTTTTTTTTTATTTAATTAACACAGATCAAACTCCCAGGAGATTTCATGTCCTCCACAACTGTGTGTGATAGAGACAGTAATTTAAAACCTATCTTTAGGTCTTCATGTTCATTTACTTGAAAAAGGGATTAAAAAATACTCTATGAAATCATTCTAACACTGTGGAGGCTAGTGAAGCTCTTTAGCGCAAGAGCTGAACACCACTTTTGAAGAGATTGGAAGGGCTGTGGCTAGGACCAGGCTTCAGAGAGATATTTTTTTCCTGGCTGCTGCAGTGGCCTCTAGTCCCTGCTACCAAAGTCATTTGTACATTTTGTCCACTGATGTTTTAATCTATGATGTGTAAGTAGACCCCAGAGTACAGTCCTAAGACCTTGATCCCATGTCTCATGGTGGTTCATCCATATAGGGTCAACCTTGTTCTTGATCCCAAGGACTGGCTAAATTATAGCCTGGCTATAACACATGGAATGAAGAACTTGTGGTTTGGGAAGTTGTGGGTTGTAGATTTCAGTCTCGGCAGACTGAGGAGGTCCTTAGGATCTAGGTTCACAGTTCTTGGAGCTTTGACTATCTCTTAATGCAAGAAGTTACTGTTAGACACTTCTTCAAATTTCTCTCTATCACTTTCATTGAAGTCAGTGATTCCTAAGCATATTAGATGTACCTTGATAATGCCTCACAAATCACTTCCTTTCTATTTGCTTCTAATAATGTCATGACTGTACTGAGATATCCTTCTCCTATGCATAAGGTCTATCTCAGAACGATTTGAAATTGGTATCGAAGAGAAATTTCTTTTCTCCCCCTTGCCTGCAACCAAAAATTACAGAGAATGTGATCACTGAGGAATACAACAGCAAAGAACATAATGCTGCAGAACAATATTCAGTAAATCTTATTATAGTCGTGGAAGGAGATCTCAATTAGATGTGCAATGTCCTCTTGTTCTGTACGTTAAATTCTTTTTATTCAGAGGAAATATCATCGAATCCTATATGAACTTTGTGTCATAATATGTATAATATCAGAAAAGTGTATTATTTTGAATCATGAGAGCAGTGAACTTAGTACTAAAGACTCTAATTATTGGGGAAGTTAGAAGACTTTATAAACATAGTTAATGTTAATAGCTGAAACTGTCAAAAAACCTTCTATGTAAGTTTCTGTATGGGGAAAAACATGACAAAAAATATTTAGGGTCTTATTTGCCTTTCCATTTTTATCTCAATTACATATGCCTTTTAAGGATGAGAAATTGTAAAGAAAGACCAATTACTCCCCCCCAGTGTCTGGGTCTGGTATGGTATTCTGTGAATCTACTGCAAGAAAAGGCTAGGTCTTCTTAGGCCTGTGAGCAACTACGTGTCATTTACATGCACAAAGAACTCATGCTGATAGTTACTGATGCAGTACCCTGGAGGTATGCATCTATGTCTTTGTGTGGTTAACTATAAACTCATTTCAGGGTTAGATATCTGGCTACTGGTCTGTAAATGGCATCTTGAATTATAGTAGTTTGAATGTCCTTTTTGAGAATGCAGCTTAGTGTTTTCTTCATATTTTTTTTGTGCAGAGAAGTTGTGAGATGGTGGAGGTTCTTGGGAGTAATACATCCCCTTCTTCAAAATACCCCACAGTTTTCAGAAGCAGGCAACACTAACCTTTTCCAGGAGAAAGTTCTGTATAATGTTTCCAATCCATTTTTTTTTTTTGGCTCTGTGGATCAACTGCCTGGCAAGCTTTAAGTATCACAAGAATTCCTCTTTCTTGAGGCTCCTCATAGAGCATCTGTAATGTCCAAAAATGCTAGAGAGTGAAGGAATGGAACAGCTGTTTGGGGAGGAGCTTTTGGTAAGTGGGACTGAAATTCATCCTATCTGATTTTCCTCAAACTACTGTTCAGTGTACTGTTCAGTCTCTAGACTTCTTTAGAGAGAGAGAGGAGGGAAGTAGTAGAACTCCATGAGTAATTTTATCCCCTGAAGTTTGAAAACAGAGATGAAATGAATAATTTTTCTATTTCTCCATTAAGGAGCCTAGATGGCGAGCTTAGACTACACATGAACTTTCAGCAAGATGAATGAAGTCTGGAAAAAGATGTGAAGAATAAATCAAATCTGTAGAAGAGTATAATGATTGAGCTTATATAGTGTTGTGGTTTAACCCAGCAGGTAGTTAAGCATCACAGTGTCATTTGCTCACTCTTCCCTTCTCAGTGGGAAGAGGCAGAGAAATGGAGAAAAAGACAGTAGAACTTGTGGGTTGAGATAAAACTATTTACTAAGATAGAGAAAAGGAAAAGGGTAAGAATTATGACAATATATATGTACATGTATACGAATGTATATAACAATGTACAAGCAATTGCTCACCAGCCCCCAAACAATGCTCTGCCAGCCCCCTGAGCGGTGGAAAAGAGTGAGATGGACTCCTGCCTCCTTCGAAATTTCTTCTGCATGATGTCATATGGTATGGATAGCCGTGGATTGGCTATTTCAAGTTGGCTGTCCCAATTCTGTTCTTTCCCAGCTTTTTGGACCCTTCGCTGCAAATGGCCTTGGTTTCGTACAGCACTGCTTAGCAGCAACTATAGATGCTGGTGTGTTATCAACGGTTTTTCTCCTAGAACCAGTAACATAGTATCATACTGGACATTCTGAGGAAAACAATTTAATCCCTGCTGAAACTGAGACATGAAGTCAAAGAACTTTCCCTGCTTTATGGCATAAGGACACTTAAGGAATGGAGAAAGAACACGTTTCGCTAATGGGGACAGAACAAAGAAGAGAAGATAGAAATCCGGAGGGAAATATTTGTGAGTGCAGCATAAGGCAAAAGTAAAAGCTGAGGTTTTTACCTTGTCAACCATAACTCTGGAGTATCAAAGGGGAGTTCCACTCCAGAGGAACCTCGGAGGACCTTAGGCAGTCTGCAGATAGGAAAGAATAGAAGAAAACAGATGATCTGATATATTTGGTGATATTTCCCCTGCTTGAAGTCTGCAGAAGGGGAACCCCCGGAGAGCTTTAGTCAGCCTATCACGTGAACTTCGAGGAGGAAATGTTCTTTTAAATTGTCAAGCACTCTTGTGAGCAAGTTACATTCTGAGCACTCTGAACAGTATTTCTGCCATAGAAAAGTGAGAGAAATTTTGCACTTTATTGATTCAGATACTCCATACTAACTGTGGAAAAATTCTGCCCAGTCAATCACAGACTCCCTCATCTCTCAGTTTTGAATGTATTAGTATCTGTTTATTAATTCGAGGCTACCAAGTAGGTAAAAATGAAGCTCTGCACACAACTCAGGGAAACCTTAATTGTTTGGTAAGTTATTCTGAAAGCTTGTCAGTTATTACAAGACAAAATAAGCATGTAGAACATGATAGATACTGGCTACCAAAAGCTGATCCACTCCTACAGAGTTTGGGTGGTTGAGAATTATCTCTGCTTTGCAGATGGGAGTACACAGACAGACAGCTCTTTAAGGACTTTAAGGTGAGACAGGAAGCCTGCAGTACAACTGCGCTGTCACTGTGTGACTTTTGGCCTTAGTGCCCTACACACACACTGCAGTTTGCTTGGCTTAATATGCTTCAGGCCTAAGTAAAGAAGTACTTTCCCTTTTCTTGAATCCATATTGCCTTTCACGAGGTGATGCATCTAATCAGTTTCATGTGGTAGGGGATGATGTGTACTGCTCCAGCTAGCTGAATTATAGAAGGACTAAATCAGGGATCATCTGATCTATGCTTAGAAAGGATGGCTACTTATTTTCAAGAAGCTTTAAGATGTTCTTTGAATCATATGACTAAGCAAAAGACTGAGGCAGCACACTGCTGTGCGTGGAGAAAACTGCCCTGCATGGTGGGACAGGGTGAGCAGAGCCAGAAATAACTGTTCTCAGAAACTTTGCATGGTTGTTCTGCTCTCATCTCCTCAGTGGCCTCCCCAAGTCCCCATCATTGATCCAACAAGAGACCAGAGTCTGGCCCACCCCAAGAAGGAGAATGGAAGGGCTACAGCCCCTAGGTGGCTCAGCTTAAGTCCTCCTGGCCCAGCCAGTCCTGACCACAGAACGGCAGCCTTGTATCAGCACCAGGGTTGCTCTGAGTCAAACACATGCAGCAGCCTCCAAAGCACTGCAAACTTCTCCCCAGAACTCACCTTGATTTTGCCTGATGGCCCCTGTACAACATGCTGGCAAAGGGACTGGGTCTGTATGTGGAAAGATGTGGAAATATTTTAAGAATAAGAAAATTCAGGCAGATTCCTGAGGGAGCTGTAACAAACCCTGGGTGAAATATGCCACAAATGACAGCAATTGAGAACTTCTCATGGGGCTTGTGCTCAGCTCCTGCTGATACATACAGGTACCAGAAAGCTGCTACAATAGGGTTGATGAAGATTTTCCCTGACAGAGGGGAATCCCTTCATTGCTCAAATGTTAAAGAAGAGAAAACAAATAGCAGAAAGTTTTGAAGATATTTGACAATTTTTTTTTTTTTTTTTATCTACATCACTTTTGATTGCTTGCTTTCTGCTCAATTTGACTACAGAGAAAATTATTTTGAGAGGAACAAGATGAAAATTAGACACTTCATTTGCCTTCAACAAACAAACTCCCTACAAAACTTCCAAGATTTCTGTCATAATGAAACTGGAAAAGGCTCTCAGCATACTTCTTAGCTAGCTCACTTTTAAGACTATTTTTCCACTGTAAAATGATTCAGAGTGTTACAGTCACAGATAAGCAAGTAATGTTTTACTTGACTTCTGGAAACTGAAATAACCAAGTAGAAAATGTCTGGCAGTAAGAGTATCAGGCTTTGTTTCACTGTTTCTTACATCTCTTCTTCACAAATATTGGCTGAATTAGGCTTTTTGTTGTCAGAGCAATTCCCGGTAGCCCTGCTGACCTACCACGAAACCACTGGAGGTTGTGGAACCCCAGTCAGTGTGTACCATTGTTCCAAGGATGTGTGATAGCTACAGAGTAAAAGGTCACTCAGAGTACTTGCTTTGTTTTTCTCACTGGGACAGGAACTGCTCATCTGCACAGCACTGATTTTTTACCCAACGCCTTGAGAGTCAGAAGCATGCTGCTAAAATGTTTCCAGTTGGAGACCCACTACTGCCTTTTGGAAATCCTTTTTGCATCTCTGAAAACAGCATTTACTGTGGCAGCTCTTACAGCTGGATGCATTCTAAAAAGCTAAGAACCTAAAGCTTTCAAGCTCTGAAGCTTTAAGTTTTCACGCAGCACAGCAAAGCTTACAGCATTTTCAGAAAAGCCAAAGTTTTGCAAGATTAGTTCTAGCTCAGCTTACCTGCTTTGAGAGTCTAATATGACAGCTTTGTTTCCAGCCTCCTGTGTTTTGTCACAGAGGCCCTTCTGGGGAGGTGGGAAAGGCTTAAAATGATATTTCTGATCATTCCAGACTTTACTCTCATTTTAGTTCTAAAGTTCCATTAAGGCTCAAATTAAGCAAGGCTCCTGCTGTCAGCCCAGCCAACTGTGAATGGGTCTGTGCAACTACTACACATCCTTTGAAAGTATAGAATAATGGAAAAAAACTGCTAAGGATTCCCTTTTGATATATAAGAATTTTTACTGCAAGGATGTTCGTTTGTTTTAGGGCTTTAATTGCTTAACTATTTTCAGAGAAGAAAGCATACATGAGTCTTAATTGCTTCCCAAATTGGAAAGCTGCTGTATCTGAAGTAGAGAATTAAATTATTGTGCTCTTCTTGAGGACCTGTGTCTTGCTAATCTTCTAGATAAAATGAACTTTGGAGTGAAAGTCATTAATCATGATATCTTAATAACACACACTTCAAACGAAGGATCTAGCCTAACAGATTAAAGATAACGTGAAAGCAGAGCGTAGCGTGACATGCTGAGGACATCTAGTGGACAAAAAGTAAAATAATAAAAATACGCAGCAGGAGCGTTGCCTGCTCCTTTAAGGCAAAACCAAAATCAGGATTCAGAATTTAGCAAGAGTTCCACCTGTTCAAACCCCGAAGTGCATGTTTCTGGGCAAGACAATGCTATTTTATTCTCGTAGATGAGACACTACTCATTTCTACTTACCTTTAAATAATACATTATTTTCATTTAATTTTGGATGTGACTGTTTATTTTACGTTTCCATATACATTCCACACATAGTTGTATTTATTTGCCAAATACATTATTTACATTCTTTTCTTCAACCCTTTTCTTCAATAATGCAAGGACAATACTTACCAAATCATACATGTCAGCCAGTTTAATAATTCTGATGACCTTTGGGTGGAAGATGTCAGAAGTGGTATGTATAGGTATCTCAAATTTAACTTTTAATAACCACAGATTTGGAATTGTTTTTATACAATCTTATAAAATATCTTGGTTTTGGAACTGCACTGTCATATTAGAAGGCAAAGCATCTACTTTGACTACTCTCACCAATGTATCAATCACCAACTTGGGTTCTGAACCCTTGTAATGAATAATCTGAACTCTCCAGAAACTTAAATAAGACTGGTATAACTTCAGGTTGTTACGTGATGGAGTCTGCAGGTTTTAGAAACTGTTTAAAAGCTGTTACCACAACCAAACTGCCCAGAGAGCTGCCATGTGGTGAGGGAGGAGACAGATCATTATGAAATAACACAAAATAACCACTGTCAGCATTGATAAAGGAAGAATTAGGAAGTTCAAAATTCGCTCCTCTGTTTCTGGTTTGCTTTGGTGTTGTGTTGGCATGCTTGCAGTTGCAGATTAACCCTTCTGGTCCTGCCACCCCAGTGATAACTTGCTTCTCGAGTCAAGAAGCAACCTGGATCAGGAGCTTACAATATGGAAAGTTCAGGTTTACCCAGAAGGTCATACTAAACTGGGGTGGTTTGTTATCAAACACAGAAATTGGGTTCATGCATAGAAAATTACAATTATTTTAGACTTTGCTTCAGGGGGTCTCCTATTACTATTACTTGATAAATGTTGAAAAAGATCTTTATGCAGTGTGACAGATGATTTAATAATTATTCAGTCGTCAAAATAATGTTTACAAAATAATATATTAAAAAATTACTGACTTGTCATTATGATTAGAGACAGAACAATTCTTCCCATCCATCCCACTTTACTTACATTCCCATCTTACTTACAAGCAAATCCATGCAGTCATATAATTACATAAATATGATAAAAATAAAATAAAAAGATACAGTCTTGTAATACACCAGATCACTCCTTATGGAAGAGTGTTTGGATGAGCTGCCAAAGTTACAGAGATCCACATTGTCCTGAGCAATGCTTCAGACTAGAAAGTGTGAGAGGGTATGTGTTAAGATACAGTGCTAGATTGTGGCTAAATGAAGCAATGTTGGAGACCTGCAAGGAAGTGGAGCACCAGTGATATGTCTTGATTCACATTTCAGTTGGAGAAATACAGTTATATTTTTGGGCCAAGAACAGCAGAGTTTTAAAGAGGGTAATGAAGTTGGGTCTTTAAAGTAGCAGAGAAAGGCAGCTTCTGTAACTACAACCTTAAGGAAGAGCCGAGTTACTTTGGGTCTGAAGCTTGAGAAAACCAGGAAATGGTACATCCTCAGAGATATTGTTTTACCTGCTCACTGTGTTTTTCTCAGTGTGTCAATAAATTTTTGGATAAACAAAATTGTGCCATGGCCTTTTTTCTTTCTTTCTTTTTTTTTTAATCATAGAGTTTACAAGGTAGTTCTTTTGAAGGCAAAGTCTACAATTACTGTTAAAGGGAAAAAGTCAGTGGTTAAAAGGGGTTGAATTTTCTGCCTTAGTTCCATAAAGCGCTGCCTTTCTCCTCTTCAGCTGAACACAGTGATAATCTTCTTTCCCACAGATTGGATTGAATGTGCCAGGTTTACACCAGTCCTGACTACCATTTTCCAAAGATTCGTGAGAAAAAATGTGTGTTTAGGTATTGAGTTCTGCTGCAAGATCAATGTAAATAAGGAAACTCAATATGTGACTAAAATTTAGAAGTGTTGGAATCTATGGGACTGTGATAAATTGCTTCTTTACGGTATTTTCCTCAGAACTCTTCTATTATGCATACTGAATTTTATAAGGCTGATAGGAAAGTAAAAGCTTCTTCTGAGGAAGGATCAGTATTGAAAATCTTACAGTTATTTAAGTAAAACTTTGAGCTGAAAAAACTGTAAGATTTGCTAAGATTACATGTGGATTTTCCAGCCATGCTATTCTGTTTGTCAAACTTATTCCTAAAACTCCCCAGTGAAGTTTTTGAAACGAGCTATTGAAATACATACCTTATAAAGTTCTTAAAGGTAGCAAACTTTAATTCTTTTTGTCAAATCTGCAATGGGTATGAAGAATAGTGGGTGTTATACTACCTATAAAATCCTTTTACGTACGGCAACAATATCCCTAAATTTCCTCAAAATGATTTTTTTTTTTACCTCTTTATTTTTATTTTTTTTAAGACAGAATAATCTTTTAACATTTCCTTGCAGGCCATATTTTCTAAATCTCTTACATTCTTGTTATCCACTGAGTTATCTCCCAAAGCAGCAGTTATCTTTGTAATACATGGTAGTGCTCAATAGCATACAAGGCATTGCAGGTTATATCTCTCCTATGCCGAACAGCTGTTGCGTCTTGTAGATTATGGCCCTCAAAACACCTTCTAGAATGCCCTTCTTTAATCCTGTCACATTCTTAACTTAAATTAGGTGTCTGACTTACTGAAAGTCCAGAGCGTTTTCTTCAGTACTGTTCAATAGTTACTTATTATCCTGCTTTATTCATGCATTTAAAATTTCCTTTTTGAGTGCTTTACTTAGCATTTGTTGAATTACATCACACTGCTTTCAAGCTATGCCTTTCATTCATTAACATTATTTAAAATTTAACTGCTATTAAATTGAGCATTTGCAGCTTGTTCCAGTTTGAATTTCTCTACAAATGTTACAAGTATACCTTGTATGCTTGTATATCTTGTATATACTTGTATATCAAGATATACAAGGATATCTTGTCAGTCATCCAAGGCATTGTGGGGCATACTGAACGTAGCCTTTAACAGATCTCTGCAGTCTGTTTCTTGATATCTTCTGACGGACAAATAATTTTTGGTAACTGTCCTGTGAGATGTTTCTTTTTCTTGGGTGGCTACAAACCCAACTCATGATGTTTACCTATATCTACTCTGTATTTGTGATTTTACTAGTGAAAATTACATTTCAAACAGTATCAGTAGCTAAGTATAACGTATATCGGATATCTGACCAAATATTGCAATTTATGAGTGCTGAAACAAAGATGATACTGACATTTCAGTCTTTACTGCCTGCTGTTCTATTTTCTTCCTTGTTAAGGAACAGATGTATTTTTTCCTTGTTGTCTTCCAATTTCTATAATGTTTCTCCTGTTGCGCTTTGTACTTCTTGTTACTTTAAACTCATTTCCACTTTGATTTATTCTGGATTTTATTCCTTTGGAAACACCTACATCTATGCCTGTAGATTCTTATTCCTGGTTTTGTACTTAAATTTATCCTTTTTTCTGCTTTTTCATCTTTTCCTGGCCCTGAAAGAGCTTTTTGATGGAGCCATATTGGTCTCTTACTATGTTCCATATATTTTCTTTGCATCATGACAGTCTGCCATTGTATCTTTAATATAGTCCCTTTCAGTAACTGCAAACTCTCTTGCAATCCTTTTTTCCTTAGAATATCTTCCCAAGAGACCCTACCTTCCAGTTCCCTGAGTTTGATGAAGTCTGCTTTTTTGAACTCTATTGTCCTTATTCTGCTGCTCTCATTCCTCCCTTTCTTTAGATATGTGAACTCTATGGTTTTGTAATCACTGTCACCGAAATTACCTTCTACCTTCAGCTTCTCAACCAGATCCTCCCTATTAGTCAGAAGCAGTTCTAAAACAGCTGTAGGCTTCTCAGTATCTTCTTCCATCTTCTTAAAAGAAAGTTGTCCCCAACACCTCCTGAAAGCCTGCTGGACTTTCTACATCCTGGCATAATTTTCTAGCATATATCTGTATATAATGCATGTTTGCCACTGTTAAGAGTGAGGAGGTCACCTTTGGGATGATTGTATTAGTTGCAAAGATGCTCAACTAAAAAATGAACAAAAAAGTCTCACCTCTGCTACATTCTTATGATGAGGCTATTCTATTAGGTCCCTATAATAGCATTACTTTTTCTTTTTTTTTTTTTTCTTTGCTATTGTTTTCTTTGCATCTTCAACTCTTCTAGAAGTTCAGAGAAAGCACCTTTATTTCTGACAGACAGTGTGGCATCTGCCTTTTCCTCAGGGCCTGTCTTTCATAAACAAATTGTATTCATTTATCCCAGTTGTTAGAGGAAACAGCATGGAAACATAGCCATCGCGCAGCAGTCAGAGAGAGCTGGGACTCTTTCTAAATTCAATAACTATTTCTAGACAATCAGATGACTTCAGAAACTCCCTCATTTTTTTCTTTTTCATACAACTATCTATGATTTTTTAATTAAATAAAAACTTTAAACAAGTGAGAGACCTAAAAATGAGTTTCCAAGAGTGAGATTTCACAACCTTTGCAGGCAGTTTGTTACAGTACTTGGACAGTAATTATTTTTTATATTTAACTGGAATGTCCACCATTTCAGTTTGCTCTCACTGACTCTTGACCTATGCCTAGACACAACCGAGAATGGTTTGGCTTCATCTTCTTTACTCTCCTAGCAGGTATACATGGAGAAGACCCCCCTGAGATTTCTGTTCTCTAGGCTGAACAATCCAGCTCTCCAAGTCTCTCTATATAGCTCACTTTCTCCAAGCTCTTCAGCATCTTCCTAGTCCTTAGTCAAACTCATTTCAGTACATTCATGTCCCTCTTGCACTGCAGAGTCCAGAGCTGGACCCAACACACACCTGTGGCCTGCCCAGAACTGAACAGAGAAGGGTCACATCCTCCACTTGCAGGTGATATGATGCTTTTCCTGGTGCAGCTCATGAGAGGCTTCTTTGATGTGGAGGCTCATTGTTCACTCATTGTTGTCCATCAGGACATCCAGGACCTTCTCAAAGCTCCTTCTCAACCAGTTTGTCCTCCATTCTGTACTAGCACATGCAATTGTTTCTCTCTAGGGACATTTCCCTTCGTTCACCTTAAGATACTTATTGGCTCATTTCTCCAGGATGCCAAATTTCTTCTGAAAGGCAGCGCAATCATCTGTTGTATCAGCCACTTCTGCCAGTTTTGTGTCTTCTGCAAACATGCTGAGGGTACACTCTTCCCCTCATCTAGGTCATTAATGAAGATATTAAGTCAAATTGGATGCAATTTTGACCCTAGGGGACAGCCCTAACAAATGGCTTCCAGCTGGAATTTGTGTCACTTATATTTCTGCTGAAATTATGCCAGCATTTGAATCCAGCAGGTCAGTCAGATCTTAGTCCACCTTACTGAGCACTTGCCTATCCTGAACACCACTTTGTCTTTGAAAATGTTTTGATGAATAGTTTTGAAATCCTTAATAATATTGAGATAGGCATTCTCTATTCTCTGCTTGTTCACTGAGACAGTCATATCACTAGAGAAGTTTATCAGGTTGATCAGGCACCATTTCCTCTATGCAAATTCACTGATTACTCCCAGTCACCTTCCTAAGCTTAACTTCTTTGTAAATGGCTTCCAGAAGGAATTGCTCCATAGCTTTCACAGGGATCAAGGTGAGGCTGGCTGGACTGTTTTACCCTGCACCATGGGTGTCCAACATTTTGTCTTGCCTGTGCTGCATTGAGTGAAGAGGAATTGTCTTGGGTTGCATATAAAATGTACAGTATATTTAATGTATATAGTATATGTATATCCTTTTTAGTATGTATGTTTATTAAAACATTAAAAAGAACAGAGTTACAAAAGCATAAAAATATGGGAATATTTTACCATCAGCTTGGTTTGATGGAAGTGACTGTAATTTTCACTGAGCTCTCAAGGTGTGCATTAGAGATTTTTGATGATATTTTACTTTTCCTGTGCTTCACCCTTGAAAATGGTTGCTCACAAATGTGTATACTGCCAAAAATCAAATACGTAAGGTGTGATGTGAAGTGAGAGATAATTAAGGGATATTTATCTGTGGTAAGATAGGTGTAGTGGTCTAGTAAAGAGACATGATCAAATTTTTGAATTTAATATCTGATTGTGACTTTATTCATTCCGTTTGAAAATGTACAGGTAATAGAGTTATGTAGAAATTCAGTTATGGTAACTCAGTTATGACTGAAAATGGAGTTGCAAATAAACAAAAAAATTGATATTTTCAGCACTCTTGAAACCTTTTCTCAAATTCCTTTATCAACACAGAAAGCATGGCTGCATATGTTTTGCTCTTCATAAGACTGTCTTTAGCCAACATAGCAAAATGCATAAAATTATTTACCATTACTTGAGTTAGCACTGCATTGCACCCTCCGCATGCCCTGGTTTCAGCTGAAACAGCACTGACTGCACACAGATGTTTGGCTGTTGCTGAGCTATGGGTGTGCACCTGGGGCCTGGCCAGGCTGCTAGGTGGGAAGCACCACTGCTATGATGGTGTGGGGCAGGGGCTGGGCTGCATGATAAGTTACGTGCAGCCCATGGACTGTGGGTTGGACGTGCCTGCCCTGGGTCCTCTTGTTTGCCCTTCTTGAAGGTGGCAATGATATTTGATTGCTTATGGGAAAGATAATTAAGTGTGGCCTAGCAATGGCATCTCAGTAAGTCACATGTGCATATGTTCATTTCTTCACATTTCCTGTGCTCCAGAGGAAATGCTGTAACAGGAGTTGTCAGTGTTATGGGGTGACTAGTCTAATGATATACAGATTGTTTTCCTCTCAGAGGGGTGTGTGTTCACAAAACTGCCTTTTTTCTGACTGAAGTTCACTTTAATTTTACCTATGTTATTTATTTCAGTCTTTATTTTAAGAGTCAAACAACAGAAAGTGCCATAAGATCCAACCCAATGTCCTTTCTTTTTCTCATAAAAATGTATGTCCACTCAAAATCAAGCACATAAATCGTATCTTTCAACAAAACATGTTCATTAGTAGAAAGGTAGAAGTCATATTAGAATATGAAATTATCTTCTGAGGAATGCAGAAGAAAAACATTAACTGGACTGCATAAAAAAAGAATAAAGGATTGTTTTTCATGTAGACCTACGGAACAAAGCTTATTAGCAAGAGAGGAATTGGTGATCTTTCTAATCTACTGCTAACATATATAAAAGATTCAAAAATAGTTTACAGCATTAAGAACATTATTCAACCTGCTTATTTGGAGTATGAAGAATAAACCTGATGTTTACAGGTTTGTTCCTCTTAGAACATGATGTTGAAAGTTTTCTTATGAATTTAAAGTTATCTGCATGTGAAAGACATGTGAAAGGATGAAAGACAAGAAAGGATAATGCAAAGTTGGCTGACAACTGATCAGCAATTTGCAGATCCAGAAATCAAAATAACAATGCAAAAAAAAAAAAATCTTACAGGCTGGAAAATCATATCCTAGGTCCAGGAATTTCCTTGTTTTATAGAATATGCAGTAGCAACTAGGAATGTTTGACTGGCCATGACTACATTTCCTCCAGATAATCACAGTCCTGTTTAGATTCGAAAAGAACCTGAAGATCATCAAATTCAATTGTCAACACGATCTGCAGAATCTCATCACTAAATCATGTTCCTTAGTGTGACATCCATGCGTCTCTTAAATACCAATAAAGAAGGGGACTCCACCACTTCACTGGGCAGCTTTTTTGCAATGTTTGCTTGCAATGAATCTGGAAAATACACAGTATAATACCAAAAAAATGAGTAAAATACTTCCTCAGCTTCAGTTCTCCCACCTGTTTCTCCAGATTCATAGATATCTTTGGGTGCTACAGATCCAGGACATGCTGTTTCTGCGGCACTGCGATCTTTTCCATCATTTTCAGAGCTCGAGCACTCACAGGAGGTTGTACTTCAGACTTTCGGAAGCAGAGTTAGCTGGGATGAGAAAACTAGAAATGGGATTTATAACAGAATTCCTTCAAAAGAGTTGGATGTCTTTTTAGGTGCCCATATGAGGTGTTCAAATTGACATTTATATGTTGACATTCCCCAGAGTAAAGGGTTTGCTCAAGCGTAGCATGGAAACTGCCGTACATAGGCAGCATGGAAGGCACAGGAACACAGGAGTGCATTTTACTGGGTGAGGAATTTTCCATCTTGCAGCTATTCCTAGGCTCATGAATTAGAACACTGAGCTTTTCTCTCCTTAAAAGGCATGTTTTAATACATTCTCTCTAAGGAGTCCCTTTCTGCCCTCTGTCCTCACTAAACATGACTGAGAGAGGGTAAAAATGCTGACTTCATGACTTGGACCAAAACCAACGTGAGTAGAACTGGGTTCTCTGTGGCTTTAGGTAGGTTTAGATATAAAAATGCATACTTTGTACACAAACAGCGGAACATATAAAAATGCATTGATTCAAAACAAAATACTGGTAATAACTTTACAATTTTTATTAGTTATCTGTCTGGTAAAAACACACTTGATTGTAATTCAAATATGCCAATCCATACAGCGTTTTTTACCAGGTGTATGCCTTATGCATTAAAAGATAATGCCCTTACAAGTACCTTCTAACAATTTGCATACACTGAGTCCACTGTAGAGCAAAAAAATATGACTTGCATAATGAATTACACATACACACACGCAAAGGGAGTTATGCAAAATAAACACAGCAACTAGCTGAATGCTAATTACCTATAAGCAAAATCTGGAGATACTCAGTATGCAGAACCAATCAGTTATTGCAGTGAACACCTATAACTAATTTCCTCCAGGAAGAAAATTTTCCATTAGCTTTAGCGAATTTATACCATTATAGAAAGGTTGTAGCTAAATAAATATTATTTTAGTTTAATTGGATTAAAAATTAGAAATGCAAATTGTGGTGCACCAGGTCTCTAAGTCCTTGTCTCCCTTTTTATGGTAATACCCTTCTAATGGTTTAAGCCTATGAAGAAAAAACACTGAAGATTTTAACTAGCAGCTTTGCAGGGGGGCAGAAAGGAGCAAAGAAGATTTAGTGGTGAAAAGAGCAAATAAATAGGTGCTCCAAGATTAAAAAGAGGGTAGAAGTGCATGCTGAGCTGTTGAAAGACCTCTCTGTGTTTAAAGAAAAATATTGTTTGGTTCTTTCACCAGTGCATGATCAAAATAAGAGGTACAAATTAGTTCATGGCTGCTGAAGCTACAAAACATCATGCAGAGAGCTGTCTTTGGGAACGTTTTAATGAGGAGAAGAGGTCATCAGACTGTGACATTGCTTTTCAGAATTCTTCAAGAACAACACAGACTTCCTGTTCCAAATGTGGTAAAGAATAAAACAACCTTAGTAGTAATCGTACAACTTTTGAACCGTGTTCCTTGGAAATACTGTACCGTGCTCATTTTGTAGCTTTAGTTAGCTATCTCAAAGGAACTCTTCCATATTTTCCATGTGCCCTTATTTCAAAAGTACAGTGAAATGGAAGAGCTTCAACAAGGATTATATTTATAAAATAAAGTTTTATTCAGTCTTCTAAAGAGATTTTAATGTTTTCATTGCTCTAGGTGAAATGGTACACTGTGGCTCTGTTCATTAACATTTAGCATCAGTGCAAAAATCAAGGATTACCACATACAGTTTGAAAAGACATTCAAAATGACTTTGAAATTAAATTCACTATAATCTTAGTTTTGCAGCATTTCAAACGTGATTTTAAAATGCATAAGTTAATTAATGGCATTCCAGGTCAAACACCTCTAGCCCAATAGCATATAGAATGCCATCATTTGTGATATACCATATGTGCTGAGAAGGACTGAAGAATTCCACTGTAAATATAATAAATAAGATGTATAGTACATGTAATTGTTTGAGAAAAGGTTCCTTGAGGATATTTACAGAGACAATTAGCAAAGAGAGGACACCAGTAAGTCAAGCAATTATTCTAAGTTCAGGACATCATTAACAGAATCCTCAAAACCGGAATAGTTTCAGGATTGTTAATAATTGTAAAAATGCCAATATGTAACAACTGACAGCAGCTGAAAAACAATGGCTCCTGTGAAAGCTATAGTTATCAAAATCTTAATTTTTAGATTTATTTTTCAAAGGTTTCCAACGTTAAGAAAGAACATGAACATATGTCAGATAAAGTTCATGAATCGAATGCTATGGTTAATAATTTGGCTCAAATTTGAATTAGTTACAAAATAGTTAATATAGAAAAAGCTGTGTGAAAAAAAAAAAAAAACAACGCCCTTTTTCTTTCTGGAAGAGTTATAATAAAATATCATTTGGAAAAGCATCAGCAACAGTGATACAAAAATGGTACAAATAGACTACCTTTCCTGACATAGAAGTTCTATTATAATCATTCATTTCATATTCTTTTAAATCATAATCACTATGTTAAGAAAAGAAAGGATAATATAAGCTATTCTATATGCTACCTGTCTCTTTCTTTTCCTTAAATAAAGGGAGAAAATGAATTTGGTAACTCTCTTCTGTAACGAGAAAGGAAATCTCTGTCATTGTGGTTTCACTCAGCTTTTTTTTAAGGTGTAAATAAGTGCTGGTATTTGTCCACCATATGAAGTATGTAATTGTTATCTGAATACTGCAGCTCTACAAAAGAATCAGACGTATTTACTAACAAATCCAAGCTGTCATTGACAAATATGTCTTAGTAATACAAATTCTTATGCCATTAATCTTCTAGTTTTAAATATTAATAATTGCCAGATCATGGTACCCTGGAACACTCTCCCATTTTACATAAGTATTTATGTTGATTTTATATTCCTTTTTATCATTTCCATTTCTCATACGAGGTACAAAAATGGCATTTGGAGATGTTTCTATTGCTTGCTTCACATCTAGAAAAATCCCAAAGTAAATTTTTCCCACAAAGGCTAATAAGTTTGTTAGTTTTCAGTTTAAACCTTTAATCCTGTTTGAATGGATTGATGTCTTTTTCCTTGATTTACCAGATTTTTCTGTCAGTGATTAGGGCCTGGGAGTTTGGGCTAATCTGAGATTTCTCCTCTTCTTGTATTGTCATTCCAGTGCCCATTATTCTTCTCTCTCTCTTTCTTTTTTTTTTTTCCTTTCCAAGAATACCACTGTATTCTATTCAGTGACCATTGCTCACTGAAAGAAGGTGTCTTAGTTAGCCAATTAGCTGTTATGCATAGAGTTTTTAGCCAGCATGGTAGCAGTATTTGTTACAGGACTGTAAGCAAAGCATTGAAAAGTAAATGTTAAAAAAGAGAGAGGAAGGAAAAGGAGATTCTGCAATTCTGAATTTTGCTTTCAATTATCCCAAACTGCATTTACAGACAGTAATGACAAGTGTAAGTTTTGCGAATCAACATGATAGGAGAAAGGAATCTTTGATTCAGTGGATAAGCTGTGATGTAGAAATCCTGGAGCAGATTTACTAGTAAGTATGCTTTTATAATTAGTGTATCAATGAATCTCCATTTAATGCTGAAGTGTTGTAGGGTCCTTTGGTAGCAAATGTGGGCAGCTCTTGGGAAACTTTTATGTAACCATCATAAAAGAAGACACTACACAGTATTTCTGAATTAAATGTCATTAAATCTAGTGAATAACTTTACTGACTACAAGAGATCTGTACTGACATACAGAAAACAAGAAAGTGTCCTTGGTACATAAAAATGTAATTTTTGAAACAAACAAATATCATTATAAACAATCACAAAGTAAACGGATATAATTTAAGAAAAAAATAAATATCTGCATTTACTCTAATCAGAGTTTGATAGCAGTATTCCATCCAAATCTGTTTTGGATAAGGAAAATAAAGAGAATTATAACAACATCCAAAAGCATTATTATTATTATTATTATTATTATTATTATTATTACTATTAATTTATTTTCTTTTGTAATCAACATCAGATGGTATTCTCCATTAAACAGAAAAAGATATCCTTAAGGAATGATATGTAAATAAAATCTTTGTGAGATTACATACATGCCATTTCATGTGAGTATAACTAACATGGTTTTTTATTCATTGAGTATTTGCATTGCTGTCAGTATTTTCCATCAATTTTCATGCAAATATTTTATCTCCTTAATTGAAACTTTATCAAACTACAACCTGTTTTCTCTGTCTTCAAAATCTAATACACTTTCACTTGGCAAGTGACATAAGATATGCTTACCTAAGCATTTTGTTTAAAATTACTTCTGTGAAGACTTCACTCTGTGCGTCTTTTGGTGCTAAAGCGAATATCCGCCGATAGCAAAATAATGCTGGGAGATGCACACCCCTCAAATTGTATTGCTCCATAAACTTTCAACTCAGGAAAGCAAACATTTCCAGTTTACTACTGAAGAGTGCTTAACAAGCATATGTGTACACCTATGTCCGTTACCAAGCACTGTGTAAAATAAGATGCGTTACTATGCCATGCGTACATTAGAATCTTGTCAGGACTTACAAAAGTTGTTTATGAATGTAAGTGATGGATACAGGACAATCTTGGTGTTATGTAGGAAACGTTAAGTTCATCTTTATGTTAAGAAATACGAGTGGTACCACAGAGAACTGGGAAACTTTCCCACTGCTGTTATTTTTTGGATAAAAGGTAAGATTGTTTCATTGTAAACCCCACAGATTGCAAGGCAGTTTTAGCAGAAGTAATGTTTAGTGCTGTACCCAAAATAAGCTTCACATGAATTGGTTAGATTCTTCTATTGCAACAAACTATGTCAGTGGGTTTCTCACTTCCTAACCCAACCAGTGCTGCTTTGTAACAGCTTGTGTTGTATTAGCATTGGTAATAATGACTACAATATCCAGAAAGCTTATATTTAAGTAATTTATCCATAAACCTTACTTTGGATAGTTGTATGTGCAAGAGTCTCAGGAAGTGCTTTGCATAGAAATGGTAGAGATCATTTCTAAGATACATTTCCATAAAGAATCCATTTCTGATATATTCCATGGGATGGGTGAATGTAGTAGATTCTAAATTACAGAATTTTGTTAAAAATAGTTGTGATTAACACAGAGTAAATTGTAAGACCTCAGTCACTGGAAATTCTTCTCTTGATGCCTCAATGTTTATTTACAGTTTGTGTAGCCAAAAATTTAATTAGGCCCAAGGTTTCTAGAGCATCCAGGCAGGAGCACTGACCTTCTCTCTCCTCAGCAGAGAGCAGCTGGGTGGCATTCACTACTCTCTGCAGAATAATTCTGCTTGTCCTCAGGGCCCTCTGTGTATCCCTTCCATGCAGCCCTGCTGGTTCGTGCTCAAAGACTGAAAGGTGAAAGAGGAGAAAAATCTTTCAGAAATCTAATAGAAGCAACCTAATAGACAGCTAAAGTGCAATGAGGCAAGGGCAACACAGAGCTTGAAAGGGCCATGGTTCATGAAGGTAAATGGCCTTCTACTCTGTCATAAGTTCCAGTAATTTAGGAGGCCAAACTTCCATTTTGTGACAGTTATGGGAAAATAAACTGTATCCCAGAAGAACAAGAAGGAAACTATGCAAGTAGAAAGTATCAGCCTGTTACCCTTGCTAGTCCAGCATGGAAATAGTATTACTCTGGGAGAATAATAAGAGAGAAGAGAGAGAACCAGGGGAAAGGGAAGTAGCAAAACATGTAAAGAATGTACCAGATCCTCATAACTGATAATATTAGCCTAATGCTGACAATTTCATACTCAAGTTGATAGCTTAAACATAGTAACCATGCATCAGTGGCAACATTTATTAAAGTCTCGTCATTAAGATTTAAAATCCTGGTCTTTGTAATCATTGGACGGGTCATAACTACCTACAGGCAGAAAGCTTGATCTTCTTCTCCATACCCTTGATTCTCGGTCTACGGCTGATTGCTGGTTGGTTGCAAGGGAAGCGCTAACTGTGGCCACACACATACCACATCAACATTATCTAGTGTGAGAAGCTGGCATTTGTTTATATATCTCTCCAATCTACTGCAAGAAACTTGTCCAATCTATATTAAATAAAAGCTTCAGACATTTTTCTGCTTCTCTTTTTCTTGAATTTGCAGACACATATCCTATTCTAAAACTGGCATGTGTGCCCTGCATGTAAACTCTTTTTCACTGGCTGAGCTTTGAATATGAGTAATGAGAAACTGTGTAGTAGCCACAATCCCCAGCCTTTTCAGCTGTCTAGGGAGACACTTCTCTATTCACATGCCAAGACTCTTCAGAGTTGAGAAGGCAAAAATGAAGCTTGTGTAACTAGAAGAAGGTAAAAACATCAAGTTTTTTTTTTTCCTCTGAAGTGATTTGTGATATTCACAGAATGGGTATTCATGATTTTGTCCAGGTTAAAGTTTGACACTTTTTGCAGATGCCGTAACTTTTTAGTAAGGAAGCTGCAAAATTGCATATATCATTTTTACAGTGTCATAGATCAGAGTAGAATTATGAGAGATCAAGCGTCCTGAGAAGTGAGCCCCGCAGAACTATGTACAGCATTCGCTGCATAATGTAACTCGGCACTGAGATTATCCATGCATCTCCTTCATTATACCAGCACCTACCACAAGGGAAAAGAGATTTAAGGTAAGTAAGAAAGATGTCACAAATAAATACATTTGTCGGACTAGGACACCTTCAAAAGTTGGTTCTATGCTGAGTGCCTGAAGTTGTAATGTTAGTACACAAATAATTCTGAAACATATAGGTGGAAATTGAGCTGCTCTAAAACTTTTCAAAAATATCTCTGTATTCCAGTGAACCTGGCAGCAACACATATTGCAGAGGCTGTCTACAATTTTTAACTGTGCAATTGTTTCTGAATTAATAACTGTGTTGAAATGCTATCATTCTTGGACATGGTCCCAGGCTAATTTCTGTGTGCAAGTGAAAATTTCCTTAGAAACAGCACTACAGTTCTGAGGGTGAGATAATGGAACAAATACATTGTCAATGTTAAAACCTCTTGTAGGGCTCTACCTGAAAATCAGTTGTGCTGCCATGATGTGGAGATTGTACTTTATATTTGTCCAGCAAGCTATAGTAGATCAGAAAGATCTCATATGAATAACAATAATAATAATAACAACAACAACAAACAACTCCAGATTAGTAATTTGAATAGTTTTAGATTGCACATTACCTCTCGAACTTCAGAGATTTGTTAAACTGTAACAACAAAACCCCTGTTTCCCTCTGAGCGTTGCTCCATTATATAGTTGCAGAGACTAAGGAACAATTTTTGTGCAGCTGATCTTTTGTCTTCTGGAGGTCAGAAAAACAAGATCAAAGAAATGCTCCAGCTTTATTTCCAGGGCTCCCCTTGGCACAGAGATAGGGAAATAGGGAAGAAGTCAGAAGCAAAGGAAGTCAGCTATTGAAAAGTTGGAAAACATCAGGAACTTAAAATTGGCCAGCAGGTAGTCACACTGTGTAGTTCAGGCTGTCTGCTGGAGGAATTTCTATGTTCTTCATCTTATTTAATATGTAGTAACTGTGCTTCTGGTAGCTGTTCTGCTGCACACCTTGTTATAGATTTCTCAGCAAAAATGTAAGAACGACAGGATTCTGTCTGCTCTCAATAGTTGTGGTAGGATGCTACCAGGCTACCCTGTGGTCCAGAGCATGATGACCTATTATTTTCTTCTATGCAAAGATCACTTAGTATATCAGAGTTAAGGTCTCTTTGGGGCACCAGGGCATAACAATTCATGTAATTGGCCATTTACCTTTTTTCCTCATATTGAAAAAATCTATTAAGAAAATTAAATCCAAGTTGTGCCATTCTTTTTTGATCTGTTTTTATTTTGTTTTTCATGAAATAACATGATTTGTTATACAATTATTGAACTCAGTGGATTCATAGGAGTTTTAAGAATATTTTCATTAAGGGGAGCCTGTCAAATGTACCTGATCTGAACTGTATTCTGAACCAGATGCAATTTATTCTACTTAGAGGGCCCAGGAAATCCCAGTTTAAATCTCCATTCATCCAAAAGACTGTCACTAGAACACAGATCATGAAGGATGCTGTGTTGCATTGAGGAGACAGCCAGGACAGCAGGAGGCCAGGTGAGGGTCAAGAAATAGCCAGTCCTCTTGGTCCCCTGGGCACCCACACCAACTTCTGGATGAAAGTGGGAACTCTGAAGAGTGTCACGTGTCTCATCAGATGTTCCTGCGTTAGTGCATCACTGTGCTTTCAGTGCTGTGGTGTCCATCGGGTGCCTGTGAGAGGACTGCACAGGTGGTGTGTGTTTAGCTCAGACTGGGAAGCTTCCAGAGGGATCCAGAATCAGTGTCTCTGACAATGTTATTAGTTCTGATCAGGAAGATGTGTGCTGAATACAAGCAAAGATTGACTACCCTGTGAGATGAGCTCCTCACCTCCTGAAGGCTGAACTGCACAGTGGAGTGGATTCATTGTGCTCCCTGGCAGCCCTCACACAAGAAAGTGGCCATTGAATCAGATCTGGTTTTGGCTCCTTGTGTTAGGAAGCTAAACCTCAGTGTATAAACAGATCCCTCCCAAGCTAGTAAGAAACTTTTAAAAACAAACCACACATTCGATGTCAGTATTCAGTGTAATAACTTACAACAGCAACACGCTTAAAGAGATTCATATAGATCATATTCAGATTCCCCAATGTTTTCATTAACAAAATTGACAGTATTAATGAGCATTTTAATATACTGTTTGGGCATGCACTATCTTCATTTCCACACTGAGTACTCTAAGGCTGAGCATTTCTCAGCTGTGCTGCTGTTTTGTGAGATATCAACAAGTGATTAATTAAATGATTGCAAAAATCTCTAGTAAAATTTACACATATTTCCAAATATGCAGATTAAAAAAAAAAAAAAAGAAGAAGAAAATACAGGGAAAAAAAAACACATACACAAAAGAATGTTGCAGATTTAGCATGATTTTATGGCATCAGATTAGAGATTAAATGGCCTTTGTTTTAAAAATGTAGAAAATACATTTTTTTATAGTACAGAAGATGACTTAATATAAAGGACTGAGGGATGAACATTCTAAGGAAGTAAAATTCCTAAGAGGTTCTGAACACTGGCAAGAATTCATGGCCTCCAGAGCTGATGTTCCTTTAATTACATCAGTTACAGCTAGAGTTTCTGATACCTCTGGTAGCTGCCATCCTGCTAAATATTCCTTAAGACAAGATCTTGAGATTTTCTGTTTTATTTCCTATTTCTTCCCTTCTTTCCAGAAAAGCCATTATCTTTGAGAGGGAAGACAGAACTGAGGCATTTACTACCTCTATAACGAGAAAATTAAAGTTGTACTCCTTGTTTTATCTGGGAATATTATGAAAATTCATCTAACACTAACAGAACTTGATTTCATGAGACTGGCCTACTATAACAGAGCTCCCGATGTTTCCATTGACTCTATATGAGACTTTGGTCACTCTGTTCATTCCCAAAGCTTTGCTGTCTCTGCCTATCAATAGGTGAAGAAGGAAACATCACTATTCCTTCCTCCTAGAGGCAGAGTGAAGTTTAAATATACTAACGTAAGGCAGGAATAAGGGTGACTGCGTGTGCCAAGTGCCGCTAAAAACCTGATATCTAAAGAAGAACAAAAGAAAGAGAGAAAATACAGAGAAAAAATGAACATTAATTGAACACTGAACACTGCTAATAGAAAAATATATTTTAATATGGAATAACGTGGATGGTTTTTTTTTCCCTTCTACTATCTTTTCTCCAAATTTGGCCTACATCATCATTATCTAAAACTGTTCTTATTCTAGCCAATACTTTGGGGTGAGAACCTGTATTCTTGTTTGTGGCTGAAACCATGGTGATAACCATTTATGACGCAAGAAGAACTTTTATTTTTAGCTTCTCTGTGCTTCAGTGACTTCTGTACAAAAGTTTTTTTCTTTTCTTTGAAAACTATCTCAAGACCAGCTTTCTACTAGTTTGTGCTCTGTTTATGGCACATAGAATGTAGAAGCTGTGTTGCTTACTAAGGATCCACAAGTATGACAAAAAAGTTTACTCTGAAAGAGAAACCAGATTATTTTCTTGTCTTAGTGGTCATGTTCAGTTTGATTAAATTTCTGGCAACTAAGTACCTAAAGGATTTTCAGTAACTGTTAGGACAAATCTATCTATCTATCTATCTATCTATCTATCTATCTATCTATCTATCTATCTATCATCCATCCATCCATCCATCCATCCATCCATCATCCATCCATCCATCCATCCATCCATCCATCCATCCATCCATCCATCTATTCTGTCTATCTATCTATTCTGTCTATCTATCTATCTATCTATCTATCTATCTATCTATCTATCTATCTATCTATATCTATCATCTGTCTAAAATCTATCTGCCCATCATTGATAAGTCTAGTACAGTTCTCATGCAGTAAAGTTTTAAAGAGTTTCTTGATTGTAAATGATATTACGGATGAACACTGCCCTAGAAACAATCTCATCTCCCCACATCTTCTCTGTTTTATCAAAAAATGTATTAGTCTGCTATAGTGAATCACACCAGGCATCCTTCTGTCTCAGTACCCTGACTTCAACAGCTGTCAGAAGGCTAGAAATGAGTCAAAGAATCTCTCAAGAAAGCAACCATACTTCTGTTTTGCTTGGACTTGTTCATCAGCAAGCTTTGATGCAAACTTTGAGGCAATAATCTCTTACAACTTCTTCAGGAGGCAATCCCAGCTTCAAGGAACCCGTGACTCAGCCAGTTCCTGAGGCAGACATAAGACATCTTTGCAATTACAGCCCTTGATGTTTTCCCATTATTTATCCCATTTTCAAACCTACTTTTGTTTGTTTGTTTGTTTTGTTTTGTTTTGTTTTGTTTTGTTTTTTCCCTCACACCTTAATCCTCTGACAAAAAAAAAACAACTGAGTTTAGACATTATTGATTTTTCTCCCCATGTTTGTTCTGAGATTGACTTGTGGTCATTTCCTCAGGGATATGATGGTTCTGCTTCTCTTAACTAATCAAAAGTAAGAAGGTGAAGACCTTATTAACTGCATGTATGTTTTACACACACTTTTGTCATACCTTTTCTCAGGTGTTTTTTCTTCAAGATAGATAATTTTGTCTGTTTACTTGATCCTCACAGTATGTCTTCCATGACCTTCTTTGTCCTTTTTAGCACCTTTTATGTTATTACTTTGTTGTTTTTACATAGTGATATAGTATTTGAGGTATGGATACACTGTGAATTTAATCCATGACATTGACTTGTATTCAGTGTTGGTTTTTACTATTTAGTCTGCTAGTTTTATTGCTAATGAATATTGTATGTACAATGTTAGCAAACTGCCTTTTAGTTTCAACCCCCCTTTTTAAATAGTAGCAGCTGGTTTCATAATATTCTCTGCCAAATAATGTATGAAGTCAGAAATGTGCTCCCTTAAGTACATCACATAATTTTTGCTGACATTGAATTTAGTCTGCCATTTTTTAACTGTTCAGTCAGTGTCATGAGACTACTCAGTTATACTACTCTCAGAAACCAGCAAATTTTGTTACTTTCTTCTTTAAAGTTTTTATTTCTGAACCTCTGGACTCTACAGAGACACATCTGGGATTTTGCTTTTTTTTTCCCCAAATTTTTGCTACCTGTTTGTCATTCTGCTGTTAATAGTGGTCTCTTGTTCTTCACAGTAGTCCTCTTAAGCCACATTTGGTAAGGGAACTTCCTCTATATCTTTTTGCACTTGTGCTTTGGGCTGGCCACCTCTACACAAGGTCAGCCTGACACATAGACTTAGAGGTACTACAGGCTGTAACATTCAGTTTCACACTCTATTAGGCTGACACTCAGTGTGTTTTAACCCCATGCTGATATGGAGAGGAGGTAAGGATGCCTTCAGCAAAATCTGGGCCTGATGATCAGACTCTATGATTACAGCAGAGCCAGGCATTATGGATCTTCATAAACAGCAGTTATTATACTGTTTCACCACCACCTGTGTTCAACAATAACAAAAACCACAGTTTCTTAATTTTCTCCAGGGTATGAATTTTCCTGAATACCTTCAAATGAAGTAGTTTTATTCGGGTCTAAATTATTTCTCAATTATCTCAATCTATCTCAAGTATCTCAATAATGCTGACAATAATTAGAGGAAGATTAGAAATAGCCAGATAGATAGACAGCAGTGAGGCTTTTGGTAGGACATATTTCTCCGAAAAATTGTATATATGTGAACAGCAATCAAGAAAATAAAAGTTTGTGCACGACGTCCTGCACTGCCATGCCTCAGAGACCTGCATTTTCAAGAAGTCGATGACAGGGGACTGCACATTTTCTTTTGCTACTGTACCAATCCTTCTGCAGAAGTGACCTCTATGCTTACTTTGCCTTTCAGTGTCTTAAAATTTAGTTTTCTGTGCAGACATTCACACTGAACACTGAAAAGAAGATACATATATATTTATGACGATAAAAGAGAGAATTTCTTAACTGTTATGGGCTTCTGATATTTTATTAGCCAAGTCTACATTCACTCTCACCCTTACAGGTCTCCCTGTGGTAGCTCTGAGCTCTGTGGATCATGTAGACAAATGATGGAAGCATCTGACTTAGTGCCTTTTAGAATCAAAGAAGTTTGAGAAGGAAAAGACCTGCTAGGTCATTTTGTCCATCCCCTGCCAATAGAAGTTCATGACCTACTGTACAATAACTTCACTTATGTTTTGCCAACTCTCAGTTTAAACGAAAGAAATGATGGGGATTATATCACATTCTCTGGGACATTATATCCCTCTTGCTTCATATTGTCCATGCAGAATTTATGTGATTTTCTACTTAATATTCTTAATATCACCATACTTACAAGGATAACTTATTTTCTTGTAATAATTGTTTATTCCATGATGTTATTCCTTTTCACATACATCATATTATAAAAGCCCTATATTTGTCTTATAATTCTTCCCAGTTTTCTTCATAACTCAGCTCCTTAATTCCTTACCAGCATTTGCTGTTTAACTTCAACTTTATTCTTCTCTCTCATATAGGCTGTTCAAAACTGTGCATAATGCTCATTAGATTATTCTAGGCATGAAATTCAGGTGTTAATGTTCTACAGCAGACTTTTGCCTGAGTCATAACGTGATGCATCTGGATATGTAACTCTAAATCTCATGGGTGTCCCCTTTATAGCTTAGTGCTGTTCTCTGACCAGTTCTCATTTTTGTCTTTTATTGCACTAATAAACCTTTATACACTGCTGAAATTCTGTTTTAGTGGATCAACCTTCCAATTCTCAAGTAAGCCTACTTGTTCATTATCTTCATCACTTAGTATTCTAACTCATCCTACTTATTTTCTCATGCCCTTTTGTAAAATGTAAAACTTTTTTTTGCAGGATTTCTGTATCTTATATTTTACTTAAACTAGAAATAATAATAATAATAAAAAAATTAGTATGCCAGACTTTGCATTACATAAATGGTATTGAATTTTTAAAAATCAATTTAATCTTTTCTGGAGCAGCAGAGATTGAACTGCCTTCAGAATATATATTTTTTGTTTTGTTCTGTTTTGTTCTGTTTTGTTTTGTTTTTCCCTTTGCATTGCTACAGATCAAAGTTAAGATTCTTTGTATATACTCACTGGATATTTCAAAACCAATGTATATTTAGGCTTTTTTTCTTTTTAAATATAACCTTCATGAAAATTCTTGTGAGATTTTATTACTTGTAATTTCAACCCAGCTTACACTGTTGTTTCCACTGCAATTCTTTAGTTTGTTGGTTTGACTAGAAATATTCTAAAGCCTGAAACTATGAACTGAAATGAAAATATAAAAGAGAGAATGCATGACTTTTTTTCTCTACTTTGTGATCAGTTCTGAAGAAAAAATAGGAAGATGCAAACTGTATTTTAAACGACCACAGAGGTTAAGTAGGATTAACTTTATTGAACTATTTGTGTAAATATGTACAAGTAGCACAAATCAAGTTGGATTTCTGTTATAAAATAGCAATTTCTGTTTAATCTGACTTTTACTTTCTTAACTGAAAGAAATGCTGAGAGAAATGAAGCTTTTATAAACAGAAATAAACTTGAAATTCTACATGTTTTTTCCCTACTGGTATAACAAAGAGATCATAAGTATCTGTTCCTATAAAATCACAGATTCCTTAACTGTCTAAAGTTGCTTCAGGCAAACAGTTGGCAAAAAAAGAGTTAAAAATAAGGTCAATGATTTGTGAAGAAATGTAGTCCTCAATGTAGACAAAAATAATATCAGTGGGTTTAGGTGTCTTTTATGTGTCTATTGCTAAAAAATACTTTTTTTTTTTTTTTTGATTGAACATTTTCATCCTTCCATTGACTGAAATAGATGACTGCCTTAGGGCATTTCTGAAGAGGAAAACTAAAAGGAAAATGGCAGAATTCCTTTGTTCAGAACTGCTGCTCTGCATATCCAGTAATTTTTTTAAAACAAAGACATAAGAGTCAATGGGGAGTTTTGCTTGCAAAAGGACTGCAAAGTTAGGCTCTTAGTATGCAAGTGTGACAACTAAACAGGCAGGATAAGACTACAGTTGCCAGAAAGAACTGATCACAGCCATCTTCTCAGTTTTCATATTTCAGAACTTTCCAGGTAACCACACGAGAGTAGTTTGGTCTAAGCACGTAGAGAGGGCCAGTGAGGAAAGGAGGAGAAACTATTCACACTGCAGAACAGCTAGGGAGCCCACTAACTAACCACATGGTTGAGCAGTCTTGTGTTCAGATACAAGATCAAGGTGACCTGCCTTGAAAATGAGAAGACTTGTGCTTCTTCTGAGCTTTAGTAAGAAGCTGACTATGAAACCTGCCTGCAAAGCAAGTTATTCATTCAGGATTACAGGGCTCTGAGTCATTTTCACTTGGGCACTTCCAGGGATCGGCATCTATAACATCCCTGGGAAACCTGTTTCAGTGCCTCACTACCATCATCATAATAAAAAAAATCTTCCTAATTTTTATACTAAATCTATCCATTTTTAGTTTAAAACCATTACTCCCTGTCCTGCCACTGTACTCCTTCATAAAGAGTCCCCCCTCATCTTTTCAGTAGGCGCCATGTTTAACATTGAATGTCCACAATGTGCTCTCCCTGAAGACTTCTCTTTCCCAGACTGAAGAAACCAGGCTCCTTCAAACTTTATTTGTAGGAGAGACGCTTCAGCTCCCTGAACACCTTCATGACCCTTCTACGGAGCCACTCCAACAGCTCCATGTTTTCCCTGTGATAGGGGCCACAGTTCCTCTCTGCAGTGCTGAGCAGTGTGTAAGAGGCCTAACCATTCACTCTTTGAGGCTAAGAAGTGACAGTAGCAGTTAGAATATCTCAGAAGTTTATGTTCTTTATTCCTCAGTCAGCACCAAATGACTTAGTCAAACTGTTCATCAGCTTTCTCTTTTGTTTGTATCTATTAGGAGAGGTTGCAGTGAGAAGCAAGGCTGTAGTTTCCGTGAGCTGCTTACATCAGTCTCAGCTGATCTGAAAGAATAAAACCAAGTTCTTGTCCTGACATTTGTTTTGGACACTTAGACTTCACTCTGTGCACAATTGCAGGGATAAGCTTTGCTGAAATCAATTTAGAATTGACGTCTATTTCTGAATATTGGGCAGTAAGAAATGCATTAAAAAAGCCTTGATCATGAGGAAAAATTTGTCAGGCTTTCTTTTTTTTCACTACTGCTGCTGTTACGACCAAAAGTGTTCTATGTAATACTTTAATTTTTTTTCTTTGTTCTCGGATATGTATTGTCAAATTGGCTCATAACAGATACTTAATGGCTATTATAGGTTATAAGGTTAATAAAATGTGTTTAAAAACAAAAAAATAAACAAAACCCTGAATAGGGTTCTCCTTAATGGGAAAAAGAATTCTAAGCATAAGAAAAAACAATGCAAATTCTAAAAAGTCTTGTTAATATACTCTGAAAATTGACTAAGATCATAAGTTCCATTTGGCATTGAATATGGAGATGAACATGAACAACATGAAGAGTTTCTACATGTAGATGCACAACAAAATGAAGACTAAAGAAAATGCAGACCCACATAATAGCCTTCTGTAGTGAATTGACAAGTTTGGTGAGAGAGAACAGTGGGTATTGCTTAGCTTTATTTTAATAAGGTCTTTGAAGCTTTGTCCTATAGCATCCTCATAGAAAAACTGATCAACAATAGATTAGATAGTAGATAAACAGGTGTATTCAAAACTAGGTGAAATGCTGGGCTCCAAGTGTTGTGATCTGTGTCACAAAGTCTACCTGGAAGTCAATAACAACTGGTGTCCCTTAGGAATCCATATTGAGTCCAATATTGTTTAAAATCTTCATTAATGACTCAGATGATCTCTGCAAGTTTGCAGAAAACAAAGAAATTGGATGAGCGGTCACTATAACAGATAGTTGTACTTTGCAGAAAAAGCTCTGCAGGTCTTGGTGGACAATCAGCCAGCAACATGACCTGGCATTGAGAAAGGTCAATAGCACCAGGAGCAATTGCCTGCAGGTTGAGGGTGTGATTTTTCGCTGCTCAGCATTGGGAAGCCCACAGGTGGAGCACTGAGTTCAGTTCTGGATCCTGCAGTGCAAGAGGGACAGGTATATAATGGAAGACGTCCAGCTTAAGACGGTGAAGATGCTGAAGAACTTGAAATGATGTAAGCTACGCAGTGAGGTTGAGAGAGCTGGGGTTGTTCAGACTGAAGAAGAAAAGGCTCAAGAAGTTCTTTTCCATGTGTATAAATACCTGATAAACATACCTGAGGTAAAGAAGATGGATCCAGGCTCTTCTCAGTGGTGCCCAAGGACGGGTCAAGAATCAATGAACACAAACGCAAGTGGGAGAAATTCCTCTTAAACATAAGAAAAAAAACAACTATTTATGGAGAAATACTGAAACAGGCTCTCTGGGAATGCTCTGTAGTCTCCAACCATAGATGTTCTTTCCAACCTTACCTATTCTGTGATTCTGTTCTTCAGATAATTCATTGTAATTACTCTGCTGTGGACAGTAGAGATTTTGCAAAATCTCTTCACTCTTCTTTATTCTTATTTTATTTTATTATTTAATTTTATTTTATTTTGTTTTATTTTATTTTATTTTATTTCATTTTATTTTTTTCCAGGGAAAAATCACATAGCAATTAATAAAAAAAATCAGCTCACATCATTATGTACCATTTCTGTCATTTTGACTTCTGTTTAATCTGGTAATGCTATATCCAAGGGTGTGGGCCAATGAACAGTAGATCTCATGTCTCATGTTGTTCTTATTGCAAAATTATTCACACTGCAGTGAATTAGTGATAGTGCTCAAATCTTATTGTGATTCCTGAAGGCAAAGACAGTACACACCAGTATAAATTGCTACGATTTTGAAGGGTTGGAGGCTGATCCCACAAACCTTTTCTAGTGTGAGTAATTCTGATATGAAGTTTTCTTCCCCAGAGCTACTCATTTTTGAAAGGATTGCTTTTGCAGGAACCAATCCTTGTGTTATATGTGACTGTTTAGATACTGGACTGTGAAAATATTTCTTCTTCTAAACATTGAATGATAATGTGGATGGTTGTTAGCAATGCAATTCCTCCAGCAAACAGGAGTGGATACTGCATATAGAATCAGTTTTACCATCATTACTTTTCAAGATAATACTTAAATATATATCTTATTTGGTATAGAACAAGTAGGAAAAAAATGTGGAAAAACGAAGGCTTCTCCTATCAGTTGTGATTCTTTTTTTTTTTCTTTTTTTCTTTTTTGACTGGCAGTTGTTCCTATTTTCAAGTGTTTGTTTCTACTTTAATGAGGATACCAACTTTCATCCAGTGAGATGTGTGGGTCACTTTGTTAGCGCACTTGAACACACCAAGGCAATACACCAGCTGGAAATTTTGACTTTTAGTTGAAATTATTTTTCCCCGGCAAATGGCTTTCCTTTTGACATATTTTAATGTACTTGCACACTGAGAGGAAGAGTGGGTGAACAGAAAACAGACTGTTTTATTAACCCAGCAGTCACTTTTGAGATTCATACATGTCCACTTTTTTCTCGCCTTTGTACCTAATCCCAAGAGACTGGTATCTGGCTTCCCTTGGAATAACAAAGTCAGTCACAAACCTCCAAACATGATTGTTAAGTGAATACCAACGGTTTCTTCTCATCTTTTTTTTTTTTTTTTTTTTTTTTTTTTTCCAGTAGCGTGTTAGGGACTGTGTCCTTATAGATGCCCTATAACCATTACATTAATTTGGTTTTACATTTAAGGATTTTTTCTCTTGCAGTAGTAAAGGTACATTGTGCAAGAAATTAAATTGCTTCCTTTATTTTCTGTGTATGTTTTACAGTGATTTTTTCAGCTCTGCTAATTGTGGAAAGGGAAGAATTAAAGCAATGCTGCAGGCACTGTCTGGACTACAGTTTCAACTCAGAGGAAGGCTACGGGATCAAGAATGGACAGAGAAGTATTCTCAAGAAGAAGCCCATGCACATTACCCACAGCACCACATGCTACTTTCACAGTACCCCGGGTTCAATGGATTTTTGCCTATGGGAGCACAGTTTTCATCAGACAAAGCTCCAGCAATCTCAGAGGTACCTATATTACCAGAAGACATTTACAAAGACTATTTCTGAATGCTGTTTTATCTGCAAAAAATTATTCTTAATTGTAACATAATTAGCTCATTTTTGAAGAACATCTACATGAAATCCAGGAGGGAGGTGAGGGATAAAACTGTTGGGGTTAATATTTTCTAAAAAATATATAGGACAAGCAGATGCTAGACTATTAACTAGGTCTTGTACCGGTTCTGCTTAAAAACATGTTCCTTGATTTATTTGTTAATCTTAGGACTGACTCTCTAATGATCTAGGGCTGACAACATATCCCATCCTTCTTTTGGACAGTAGAATGGCCCTGGAGATTTCCTTCCATGCCATACAGCATTTACAGACAGCATCCAGGGAACAGGAATGGGGCAGAATTCTTGCCCCCTTACCCTGTGGGGGGGCAGGCAGCTTCACATTGACGCCAGGAGGGAGGAGATGCTGCCTCCTGGTAGATCTGTGCCTGCTAGGTAGGTATTGAAAAACATATTGAAGTGGGACGTAAATGTGGTATTTCAGATACCACACGGTGGCAGCTGTTGATAAAGGCTGATACCAGTTTGTTTTTCATTTTTTAAACCGAGGAATGCTGAACAGCAGCTGGCAGACCATCCAAGTAGTCATTTCATAGCTTTTATATTAGGAATGTTCTGATAGCTTGATGTCTGATGTGTTGACCCTTTCTTTCTCATTTAGCAGAGGGAAAGAAAAGGTAAGCAGAGATCCAGCCACTATTCAACTTCTGGATCCAAACAATGAATATTTTAAGCATTTTTCTCACTGCTAATAAACTTTCCTTCCAGTTCTTGCCACTCCCTTTCTCTTCTGGTCTCCCTCCACTCTTCTGTTCCTCCAGTATTCCTCAACACAGCCTGAAGAAAAGAAGTTTAAGAAAAATAATGAAGTTTTTATTTATGCCTTACAGAATTTCTGCCCCTGTGGGCATTTGTCTGCCTGTCTGGCTAATGTGCTGTAATAAATCTACTCACTGCCATACATACACATATCATCCTATCAATCAATGAGAGGAAATGCTGAGTATGGTGAGCATTAACAAGAGCTCAGAAGGGTCAGTGCACCAGAGCACTACACTGGCATGCTACTTTTCCTACAGTCTGCTTTAACCAGAAGATAATAAATCAGGTAGTGTGTAGTTGGCACCATGTTTTTTTGCCAATCTCCTTGCCTTGGCAAAAGGACATTCCTATCTCAACTTTTAGGACAGTGCCATCCCTTCTCTGGATCTTGATGAAAGGCAATGTCCTCCTAATGCCTTTGGAGTCCCTGAGTTATATGTGGCAGGTTGGGCTGCTGGAGGTGCCTGCTTGCAGAGGTTAGTAGTGATCAACAGGTGCTGAAAAGCCCATGCGAATTGCATTTTGCTGGCTGGAAATCAAAAGGCAAAGAAATATGGGAAAAGGTGAAGAAAAGTAAGGAGGGGAATGTGGGGAAAGGGAAGCAAGGGAGAATGGGAAAAAGAAAATACGAAGAGGGAAACAGTGAAAAAATCAGGAGAGGGAGAAAGATTAAGGAGAAATTGGGGAAAAACCAAGTAAGAGGAGAAGAAAAGTGAAAAGAAATGATAATAAATAGATGTGGAAATTCATCTATTGCTGGAGAGAAATACCAGAAGTATGTAAAAATAGAGGAATCCGGAAATACTCCTGTTCACACCAGTATGTACAATATCTCCAAAACACCTTGAGGATGATCAAGAAAAAAAAAATTAAAGACAGGTTTCAGGATTTAAACATGAAATGATGCCTCATTCATAATTAAGTAGCAGTGTTTATGTTAAATTCCTACAGACAGGGCATGGTTTCTTCTCATGCATTTGCGAGCAGCCAACATGCAATTAAGGACTGATTATTATTATTATGAACCAAGAGTCATGATTGAGTAAATTTTCCACCAGAGGCTTTACAGCAAAACCAATCTATCCTCTTATGGCTGTCTGAAAGGTGAAGAAAGATTTGTTGGGAAGAACAGAGCAATTATAGATCTTTGAGAAGTTAAAAAGCCGAAGTGGGTTAACAGCAAGTAAGGGAAGACCATTATGCCTTTCTGAAAGTCTCACATTTTCTTTGCATGCACAGAAGTTCTGATGTTGATAAGTGTAGCATGCTTGCATGGCAATAAAATGATAAAAAATCTTAATGCTGTTTTACACAGCCTAGAGCCAACACTAATAAGGAATTCCTGTTGAGTGAAGAGGTACCATCAAATACCACTGAGAACACTGAGACCAAGGATAAGGTAGCAGGAAAGGGTTAGCTTGATATTTTAGAACAGCAGTGCCTAAAAGAATTCAGAAGCTGATTCATTTAGAGGTCTTTTTATGTGACACAAAACCTGGATCCAGATTAATCTCTCATTTGATCAAGGAGAAGCTATACTTTCCAGGAAGGTGGAAGTACCAGGAGTAGTAAAAGAGATCACATAATCATGGAATTGATGTTTATTTTCTCCTTCAGTACTGGTAAGCCACATAAACTAAGCAAGCTTGTTTTAGCAAACATCTGTACTGGAGATTTTGGAAGAAAATCCAGAGGAATGTTGGATGCATTTGTGACCCAAAAATGATGATTTCTAATTTTTAAGCTGTGAGCAAGGGCACAGTTCTTACTCTCAATGATACACTCTGATGCCCTTTTCAGAACATTGTTCCAGTATCATAGTAAAACTCCCCTTAGATTCTGACTAGCAACACCTTTTTAGGAAAAATCAATTTTCTTTAGGAATGGCTTTTATCAAATATTAATTTTGGTGGAAAATCTAATGTCCTTTCTTCTTCAAGCAATCAATCAATGTAAACAAATTTTGTGGTATTTCAGACGATCACTGAAGTTGATCCCTCCTATACATTTCAATGCATACCTTTGAGTGGAGGTTAAAGATATGTAAAATTTAACATGCATATATCCTTCTCCAGCCTCTCCCTTCTCAGTGGCATGCCTCTTTGTTGTCAGAGATACACTGTGTGGGAGGAAGATTATGCACATCCCTTGTAAGGACCGCTGACTTCTTTTAAGTAAAAAAAAAGCAATATTATATTAGAATAATTATCATTGCTAAACCCAGCAGCCATCGTTAAGGTATTTACACCCAAAACACAATATTAACTGGAAGAACTCCTTTGTTATGACAATATTTATAAGTACTAAAAGGTCATCATAAATTACACAAGCATGGATAATATGGACTTCACAAAGAAGAAAGGTAGTGCAGTTTATGGAAAATTAACTTTGTCAATTTAACCTTTCGACTGGTATGATCAGATTTCAAGTTTGGTTGATAGGGGTAAGTTTGTTAATATCATATAGTCAGGGTTCTTTGAATTTTTAATAAGTTTCTAAAATTAACTTGCCATGCAACAGTTGGATTAATAGACTGAATAGCCAATAGATGCAAAAAAGAATTTGGAAACTGAGGAATATTTCTGGTTTGGATGTAGCAGTTTGCAGTAACAAAATAATGAATTTTTCACTCTGTACTACCTAAATGTTATCAACTAATGAAAACTGCTTACATGTATAGGTAACTTCATTGTTAAAGGACTGGAAATGAGTATACCAGAGAAATAGGTGTTTTTTCATAGTGTGTACTGTAATAAGAGTTAAATAACTGCACTACCAGAAAATGCATGAAAAGCTTTATCAGTACATACCAAGGTGCAGGACTTTGTCCTGAGAACCTGTAACTTTGTCAAGGACCTGGGAATTAGGGAGCTTGATCAGCTGGCATTAGGGAGTTGCCAGCATGGCATTGTAGCTTAAAGAATCATTAATTAATTAATTAATAATTAAATATGTATAAATTTATATTAATAAATCAAATAGGACCAGGGTTATTGTTTTCCATGTGTGTTAGGTGTTGATCAGATCATTACAAGATGCTGTGTCAAAGCAGTTTAAAATACTCAATCTACTATTTCTGTGTGAGTTACTACAAAAAATAATACCGTTTCAATGACCTAGGATGCCAAGAAGGCTGGGAGATAAGAATCTCTCAAGCTGACCCGTAAATTACTACATTTCTGTCTGAAATAGTTCTTCTGAAGCTGCTGGGGTTTAATCTTAATACTCTTAGAAAGTTTCTATGGGCAACATTTTGTATTTAGAAACACAACAAGTCTGGTTCACATATTTATAGGAGGGAAAGTCTTTTCAGGCTTTTTTACAACATTCTAAAATTGGCAAACATCTGTTATGCTTAAAAGCCTTGTGCTGCTTACATTATAAATCCTGTGTAGAGAGTCTCATTTACCAAGTATTTACTTCACTGACATCTTTCCTGTTCCTCTTCTGAAGTTCTCTGCTGATTGCATTGACTGCCCACATTATTATTTCACATAACAATTCAAACACTTCCTAAAGCTGATTTTTTTTTGGTGTTGTTATTTCTTTTTAGTGAATAGCTACATAATTTGATAAATTTTAGTAGACTGAAAGAGAGAACAGAATGGCAGTAGTTTACTTCTCTTGCACAAGTAGAACATCTGAAAGCATGAAGATGAGGTGTATATCCAAGAACATCATTTTCAGATGGAGGTATATATCTCATCTGTCTTTCTAGGCTTTGCAATATCTTGGTAGATCTTTGCTTAGGCCACAGCTCATGTTTAAATGAAATACTGGTTGCATACAGGAACATATGGATGCTTAAATTAGAAGTGACCACTTGTACATCTGAAATAGATGCCGTGGTAACTTTTTGTTGGCAGCATGGTAAGCAGGTCTTTTAAGACTCTATTTATCTAGCTTATCTTAGGCTTTCAAGTAAGATGGATTACATCATCAAAGTGCCGTTTTCCACCTTGTTGACAGAAAAATATATGTAGATTAGCTTGGATATATGCATCTTAATTCTCTCATACACAAAAAATGTCAAATGAATTCCACATCCAAGTTTTTGAAAGGATAGAAGTTTTGAACTTTCTTGATTCCACTTTAAAATTATCTTAGGAGCCGATGTTTGAGGGTTAAAATTAATTTTATGTCAAATTACTGCAAGTAACGTAATTGAGGTTGTTATGATTTTTAAGTCTTCCTGAACTAGTTGCTGAAATTATCCAGCAGCACAGCTACCTGTATTTTCAGTGAATCCACATAGATTTATTCATGGTAGTCATTTGAAATATATTCCTTCTTAGTTTTGTGAACTATTGTGTTATTATTTTTTTAATGCAATACATTTTTAGTACTGATATTCAATCTTTTTGTTATTATTTATTTGGTATTTATTTTGGTATTTACATTATGAGAAAGAGTATATAGAGAAGAAGAAAGGTGGAAATGAGGTGAAGAGAATCAGAAATAAGAGGGAAAATGGGAAGGAGAGCAGAACACATTTTGGAAGATCTGGAAAGAGGAGGAGTAGAACAGAGAGCAAAATGTAGGGGTGAGTGGGAAATAAATAGATCTGTGTAGGATTCTCAGGCTCACTCATTATTTTGTAGACTTATAATATCTCTTCTTTTCTTCTTCTTTTCAAACTTCACAGACTTCATCTTTTTAACCTTACAGCGTGTAAAGTCCACAGTCACCATTCTTCCTCCCATATACCTCATCATTTTTGTCATTTTTTTAGACCTTTTTATTTTCACTATGTCTATTCTTGCACACACCTCCTCACATCTGAGCACAGCTGTTGACCTACTTCTGTGTGATAATTCCTGTAACATGGAAATCACTGATGTCTCTGCTACTGAGAGTAAGTTCAGCGGGTCCATCACCTTCATCAGCTGAAGGAAGCGTTAATGCTGGATCACTTTGGCTCAAAATTAGAATTGCAGGTTACAATTCTCCAAGGACTAGAAACTGTCTGCTGTTAGGATGGTTCAGTCTATAGAGTATTGTGATTGTATGAAAGAGGCCAAGGACTGTTAAAGACAGGTCTGAGAAGCAAAATAGTCATGCTTTAATCACAGGATCTCTTGATTCCTTCCCATGTATTTTCAGTGCAGAGCTATGAGCAGCAGTGCTCGTATGTCCAGGACATTTCCTGGCATGACAATCATCGTCTCAGCAACTCTTCAAAGAATTCTTGGCACAGCTTTGCCCTATGACAACTACTACTCTCTCTCAAGAAGATTTCTAATTTATAAGGTTCTGGGACGATTCATAATTAGCACTTTACCAATAGTGATGCTCATGTAGAGGGTAAACTATTTGCAGACATAAATACAAGATTTTCTATTACTTCTGGGGCTAGCGAACACTGCCATTCCCCAAGCACATAAATTTTAGGTATTAACAGTCTGCAACTGGAGTTTAAAAAAGTTTTGCAGTTCTATAGTAGAAAATCATAGTGCAAATGCTGTTGGCCTTACGTTGAGGGTGTGCAGGCTTTTCTAGTGTTAACTAGATGCACGAGATGTTATTTCTTGTCACCTGCAAAACAGAAAATGAGTCAGCTTCTATGGCTTGCAAAATGGACCAGTATTTTATGAAACATTGGCCTAAGCTTAACAGGAATCCCTACTTGCTGTTGACTTCAGTGGAAAGGAAATCACAGTGGGAGTTAGGAGTCCAATATAAATTTTTACTTGACAGCTCTACAAGTCTTGAACTGACAAATGGCAGCCAAGCAAGAAGTAGTCAAGTTCTTCTGCTTGGGCCACAAGGGAAAGAGGCACTTTAGAGCAGTAATGCTAGTCTCTATGACAAGGACTATAGTAACTGAATTTTGAAGACTCTTAACTGTTGAGATATTAAGTATTATTCACTGCATAAGTAATTATATAACAGATGACATTAATGATTCTTATGCAAGTGTTTGTTAAACCTGTAATTCAGATTTAATGAATAACCAATGGTCTTTGTTATAAAGAGAAGGAAACCACACTTCATTTGTGAGATTAATCTTATTTAAAGCAAAAAATTCTCTCCCTGAATAGCTGGTGGTATTCAGCCTAAATTAGCATCTGCTGAACTGAGCAGTTGAGCTTCCTCTGACATTTATTAGAACAAATGCATAAAGGCTGTGCTGTGGCAATACCATTTAATTGTCAGGGCAATTAGTTGCCACTTTGGATATCAGAATTGCTGCTGAGTTAAAGAAAAAAAGAAAAGAGGTTGGTTGTTACGAAGACCCAGCAGAAATAGTTTCATTTTTAACTGGAAATTGTGTCTGAATTTTATGTTGCTCATAAAAGTGAGAATCTGGTGGCACAGACTGGACCCAGGCTTAGCAGAGGAAAAAGTAATCACTTTAACAGTGGTTGGTCTTCTTTTTATGACTTCAAACCAACCCTGACTTTTATAAAAAATATGTAAATCACCCAATGCTAGGGGCAAAGTCCCTGTAGTGTTTATGGTTCCCTTAGAAAAATAAGGAGTATTTATTTTCTTTTCAACTGCATTCATATATTAAAAATAAAAACCCTTATATTCTCATGCATTATTCTGTGACCCTTAGCTCATTTGTTCTGCAGTTTGTGTAGATCTCCTTAAGCAAATCAGATGTGCAAGCTGTCTAACAGTTAAACTCTTATCTTACTTACTGTAGGAGCCTTCTTATTTTGAAAAATACACATATAGTTAAGTTATACTCTTCCAGTATGCAAGTAAACTCATCATTTCATAAGAGAAGAGGGCTCTTCAGTTGCATTCATATATTGTTCTTGTTCCTGTCTAATGGTTTCTAAAGATCTTTGTAATCAAACTTCATCTACATGCCATATAGAGTTACCGTAGTAGAACCAGAGAAAATTCCATCATGGAAATGAAAGTCTGTTTAGGTCAAGACTCTGATCACAAGTGCAATGTCTGGAAGCCTGTACTCTGTCAGCTTGTACAATGGCTGGCCTTTGGATTAATATAGGAATGCAGGGCTACAAGTCCCTTAATCTTCATAAAGAATGACAACCATCTCTAAATGGCTGGAGTCTCAGTGTTGTGAATCCTCCCTCCTCCCCTTCTTACTAAAGCAGGATTTGTTAATTTCAGATTCATCCAGATGAAATTCAACAGCCTGACTTCTTGTGTGTTTGTAAATTCTTCATCTGGACAAATCTGAGATTGAAAACTGAGATTTGATTAAGTGTTTCTCTGCTTTATAGAGGGGAATTTTAAATGAAACACTAGGAAGAAAACTGTAAGGTTTTATTTTGGGTATGCTGAGGACCTCTGGGCTATGTTGTGATTCAAATGCAAAGAGGGAAAGCTTTGCTACCTCAGCTACCATTTCTTATGTGCATGCATTCAAAACTACTTCCACCCCTCCCGAAAATCACAGTATGTTTTTATCATGAGAGATGATTCTGTCTAACTAAATGGCCTGTCTCCTTTTAGAGTAGAGCCAGACAAGGGTAAGTTCATTTAGAGCTATATTAAAATTAACTTAAAATTAACTTCTGTACATTATTTCCTGAGCAAAGATCTTTGAACTTTGGAAGCCAGCACTTTTCAGCTGTTTCAGGACATTAAAAATGCTCACTACAGACAAAATTCTTACAATTTATAGATCAATTAATTTAATATTACTTTATTTTCTTGGAGTGAGGAACAAAGACAAAGATGAGTGGAAACTCCAGATAATTTCTGCAGTTAGTGGAAATCAAACTGAAACATGATTGAAATAGTGTCAAGATGTAAAGATTTGTCAGTGACCTGCAGTCCAGCAAAACAGCAGAGGCTGAAGATGATCAGATTCAAGAGATTGCACACTTTTGGCTAATTTTGAAGGTCTGGAGCTGAACAGACCATTTTCTCAGTACTCTGAAGTGCTGACATGCATAGCCCATAATATGAGTTATTTCTCTGAGAGAAATACTTCTCTCAAGTTCTGCTTCTTTCTACTGCCAGTCCTGCTACTTCTAAATTCTTGTTGATCTCTGGGATGTTGTGATCTTGATTAAACAGTCTTTCCATATATACAGTGCTATTATCTACCTGCATGATTTTTCTTCAATGGTAAACTTACATAATAAGCAATCTTTAATAATCCTCCTGGATAATAAGGTTTACCATTGGAAGTACCCTATTTTCACTTTTCAGGAATTCTTACCAGTTATAATATTAATGTTGCATGTTAGAAATATGCAGTCATCAACGATCATTTACAAATCTTCTAGTGTCCACATTATTTTGAAGAAGAGCACGTAGTTGTACTCAAGTATCTCCTGAAATTCATTTTTCCAGAAATGAAGAACTTAATTGTCAGTAAAAAAAAAATTGTGTCTGATATTTTGCTTTATATCTCCACTAGTAAGGAGAAAATTAAAAAAATATTTATGTATATATTTTTCTGTCCTGATTCAAAGCTCACAGCTGGTTCTGGATCTCTGAAAACATCTTCAGTTTGGGGAAATGCACCGCAAGCTGTAGAGACAGATACTCAAATGCAGTGAAAATGAAGTGATTAACTGCCTATAAAATGCAGATACAAGATAATCAACTACCAACTCATCATAGATAAATGAATACAAGGATTCTCTTCCACAAATTCAATCTCCTGCTGTTAAAAACTGTAGTCTAGAAACACAGCTTTGGCTTCCATGGCACTTTCCACCTGTAAATAGTCATACTTATCCCTTCTCAGGAGACAGCTACTTGAAAAAAATAATTTGGATCTATGGGATTGCTTAAATTTCAGAGGGCTGAGAACCATACCAAATTAGTAATGGAGGAAAGTGTAACAGACAGAAATTGCTCTGGTGCTCTTCAAAGGACAGTATCTGTTGTGAATTACAGCAGCTTTTTAAGGTATTCATAAAACCAAAAGGAAGAAAAAGATGCTGTTATTCTCCAGCCATGAATGTTTTCAAAGCAATGCAACGAGCAGAAGTTGTCAAGAAGGCAAAAAAAAAAAGCCCTCCACAATAACCCCCCACACCCCTGGCATTCCACATCCACTTATTTCATCCTGGTCTGCATATTTATTTTGAGTTTAATTTGGTACATGTAGTGTACATTTGCCAAGGGATTTTTTTGTTGTTGTTCTTTTTTTTTTTTCTTTTTTTTTTTTCTATTTAAATCTTCAGTTCCAAAGCTATGTTTTAATCCTATTACTGCTAATTGAGTGAAGTCTGCAGTCTTTTTGAGTTGGGTGAAGTTCAAGTTGTAATTGCTATCAAAGAAAGGCACAATGCAAGAACTGAATATTAATATTTAACTCTTGCCATTTTACTATTTCCACTTGAAAATCACAGCAGTGGTTAAAAGACCTTTTTATGAGTTCATGAGGGTAGTGAATTGGAGACTATGGGATGAGATTTTTCATTCATGCAGCAAGATTAACAAAAATTGCTTTATAAGAAGTGTAAATGAAATATTATACCGGTGCCCAGTATACTGGTTAGAGCTACAGGTCTCTCAGTATTCCCATTATGAAATTTTGCCTGTAGGTTAAGTAGCTGCACTGCAGAATTTTGCTCGAGGCTAATACAGCATACAAGATCCTAACCCAGGAGCTATTTTGTTTCATATCTCCTATTTAGACCTTTGCAGATAACTGGAAATTGTGCCAGTTTTAGATGACATTCTGGATTTGAGTACTTTCTAAATGACCATAATTCCAAAGCAGAACTTCTCATAAGATATGCATACAATGATGGATTAATTGCTTATGACTGAAAATAAGGACAAAGACCACCCAGGACAAAGACCACCCCTTTGATTTCAGATCCCTAAAAAAGATCATTAGTTTGACTAAAAACTGTTCAAAGACACAAATTATATTCTTTTTTCAGAGATTATAGAAATTAAAAGAAAAATGGCCATTGACTTGGAAGCTTTGGAAATAATTTTCTCCGTGATTAAAAGAACATTTAGAAAATCAGTTAACTAAGATTTTCTGTAAGTTTTATTTTCTCCATTATCGTGACTGTTTTTTATATTGTCTCTTGCTTTTATCATACCCGTTGTGCATATTTGCTACTGTAATTTTTGGTTTGCTGTAATCAATGATTTGAAATCAAACGGACAGAAAACACTGTGGGGAAATAATTCCAGCAGCATGGTAGCAGCGGCTATATTCTCAGAACTGCATCTTCCTGAAATATCATTAACACCAGCAAAAGACACAGTGCCTAAGAGAAAGAAAAATGATAAGAAGCAATGCTGGAATTCACAGTAAACAAGCATGAGATCAAAACATAGAAAGGGAGCAAAAAGGAGAGATGAAAAATTAGGCAGAGAAGAAAAATTGAAAACACCAGAGCAAAAAAGACATAGCTGGAAATACTGTATCTCCATCATCCACTTCACATTAGATGGGATAAAATGTAATAATTGTTGCTTATTTTTTCTGCTGAAATTGTTGTCCATCACATGATCACTGCAGATAGTCCAAGTAAATCATGTGTCCAAAATACATAACTATCAATGGCAGCAAAGGGACTACAGAGTGAGATATCTGACTAAATCCTTGCTCTCTGCAATGTGATTTTGGGGCAAAATACAGATAATCTATGTCTTTTCTTAAAAAATTATCATTTATATGCTAATTTTCCATTAATATTTTATGACATCTTACTGCAGACTTTGTTGCATTGGAAAACGTTGCAAAGAGCAAAACTCAGATCCATTCAGATCTGATCTCCTGAACAGATCTCAAAAGCTTTCTAAAGCAAATCAACCATTTTCCTGTGTTTTTGATTTTGTTGTTCATTGGTTTGTTTCTTTTTTTTTTTTCCTTTTCTTTTTTTTTTGAGAAAATAATCTGAAATTAAAACTAAATTGGAACTACACAATATATATAAAATTACAGATTTCATTAGTGCTTTTACTTACTATGGCAAGATCTCTAAAGAAGAACAGACTTCCCATTTTGCTCATATCTAAACTACAAAACATTGAACAGTATCCTTTTTTTTCCCCTTGAAATAAGAAGTTGAAAGAGGTTGATTGCAGTTACAGGCCAAAAGATGTGAATAATTTAAAATAGGTTGTGTTATGTCTTTAGGCAACATATGATCTCATATACATAAAGAATGAAAAAAATTGAACTTAACAACAATTCCTACTGGACTTAGAGTTTAGTCTCAACTCTGCTCCCGCACTCCATAAAAAAAAAGTTGGCTTGAGTGCAAATAAGCAACGCCATTCACTTTCTGCTACTGAAATTGTAAATTTTTTTTATTTAAATGGTAAGATTAGTAGTTTCAAGACATTTCACACAGAGCACTTGGAGTATGATCCAATTAATTCAAAATCAAACTTTGAACCTTTTTCTCTAGTTAGTAAAAGCCAACAATATCAGAATAAAAACATTCTGCTCGTACCTTTTGGGGTTTTGACTCATTGCCTCCAGCATCCTTTCCTAGCTAGTTATCTTAAGTAATTGTCTGGCCCCCACTGGCATTCTGATAACATCGCATAAATTTTAAGGTTTCACCTCTCGCCATCTCACAGTGAAGAAGGTTTCATATTTTACAGGTGAAACTTTGAGACATAGAAACAGATTCAGAGCCTCCACCAATACCTGAGTATATCCTGTAAATATTTTATGTCTAATTAAGGTTAGTTGTCCAAATCACCCTCTGTGGAATGGAGAAAGACAAAAGATAAGTGTTTCCCGTGGAAAGACAATATATTTCCTGCCTCTGTAAAACATCTCTCATAAGTGTCAAAAAGTGAATCACTTTCTGGAGGTCTTTTCTCTGACCACTGTCCAGAAGAAACTCTTTTTATTAACTTAGGCAAGATAGGTTTCTCTGAAAGTTGAATGTCACTTGTGATGAACACTCAGAATTATCCCGGGACTCATATTCATGCAGGAAATTGAACCAAGCTCTTTGAAGTCTTTGTTCAGCAGGTAAGCACTGAGACTTCTAGCAGCCTTGATGGACTTCCTCCAAAGAATTTTTCCACTTCCTTTAAACCCAGTGAAGTACCAAGACTCTTCTACTTTTCAAATCAGTAATGCTTCATTTTTTCACAGAAGGCTCAGTACACACTACACCAAATACTGCTCCAAAAGTTATTGTGGGATGCTAAAACTCATGTTTTAGGATAGTAGTATGGGCAATTAGTGACCTGCATGATTGTAAGTTCATCTTTCAGCTTTCTGCTTCTCTGATGTTGACCTCTGGTAGAAATAGGGCACAATGAACAGGTAAATGTAATGACTTTCCATTTCTAAAGCAAAGTATTCCATGTTAGATGCTGTATGTCAATTATGTGGAGTATTCACAATGTAAAAGTGCTTTCTGTGGTAGTGAAGCAATAAAACAAATGTAGTTTTCCTGCAGGCTGAGTAAGGACAGACAAGCACAAACTGACAGACTTGTGACCAATTCCAAAGACCACCAAAAACACTTTGACTTCGGTAAGGTTTAGTTTGGGTCAACGAAAGCAGCAGTTTTAGAGTTAGAAAAATAATAATTATATGTTCAAAAGAAAAAATAACTCTGTAAACATTTTGAAAACATCCCATCCATTGATAATTCCCAGAGAATTTGCATGATCAATATATTATGCTGATTTATATTTAAATCATTGTTTAAAAAAAAAAAAAAAATCCTACATGAGTTATTATTTTGGATGACAGATAATAAAACTTAAAGGGAAAATAGTTCTTTAAAACCCTGTCTGAGTGAATAAAATTTTACATAACAGGAAAAAAAAAACAACAACACACACATGCAAAACTTTTCTGTACTCCTATTTGAAATGTTTCTACAAACTCAGGTCTCCATGTGTACAGGGCTAGCTTAAGCACATTTCCTACCAAAAGAAATGCTGACGTGATTCCCTCACTGCTGTGCTACAGTTAATGGGCTACTCTTGTGATAATAGCAATACTGCTTCTAAAAATGTGATGACCCTCCGCAGATAGAAAATTCTTTATCTGCCATCATACATATTGATTGGGAAAAAAAAAAAAAAAAAAAAAAAACAGAAAAAAATAACAGCCCAACTCAAGCAACGCTAAAGCACTTCTTCATGGATTACAGACTTGGAAGAAAGGAGGCTTAACTGGAATTTATTCTCAAAAATGAAAAATAATAAAAAGAAAATCTCTTTTAGAAAGAATAAACTCTTGACAGTTATTTTGTCTGTAGTATATGTTTCTACAGTAAAATAACATATGTATAACATATGCATGTAGAAATTTGTAGAATCAAAACCTGTGAGCAGTGGCCCACTGTATACATGGGCCGCAATAAATATACATACGAGCAGTTACGGATACCTAAGCTCTGTGACCAAAGAGTCTAATCTCTGTCTGTTCCTAATGGATCACCAACAATTTCATTAGAAATTCATTAGAAAAGATTGTTGCAGTACAGTGTTTGCTACAATATTTTACTACATTTGCACCTTCATTTAGAAAGCGAAAGCAAGTGGCTAGACTTGACCCATTATCCACTGTTGCAGAAGATATAATTTCAGATCTGAACTCCTAGATCAGGACCTCAGGCACTAAAACTGAGTTTCTCAAGAGTGTTTAAATGACTTAAAAATACAGTCTCTGTTACCTCAGTTAATTTATAAAATTATATGCAGCAAACAAATTATGCAGCAAACAGAAGAATCCATATTTATTTTTCGTTTAATGGTAACACCTAAATCTTTCTGATGTGTCAACAACATTAATGTAGTTAACTCGAAATTCCAGTTATTGCTTTCTGCAGTTCTTTCTTTCACAGCTGGAAGATGAAAGTGGATTTTTCTACAGTTTAAGTTCCTCTGAATATTATTATATTCTTAGCCAGTTATGCAGTTTCCCTGCTACCATTGTTGGCTCTATGCAGCCATTTGGTTCATTGGCTTCCTTTACAGCTCTTAAGTTCATCATGCATGTAAGTCCTTTCAGAAATATCCGCTTGCAGAAAAGAGAATGTTCCCAGGTGAATTCTTAACAGTACTCCTCAAGACTTAAATAAATATAAAATACATCTTTCATGCAATGTCTTTCATTAAATAAGACACTGAAATTTCTATTATTAGATGATAATTGTCATTTGCATCACACAAGCCATTGACTATGTGCTTGAATATTTCCTAATATTTCAGAAATGTAATGGTTAAAAGATGATCTTGAAAATCCAATTTAGTCTTGATTTAATTTTCAAATCGTATTTGATTTTCAATTTTTTCTTCATTATTCATAACAAGTGTTTTACTGCATCTCTAGTACACACACTCCTAAAACCTTCTCTAGCCTTTCTCACTGCCATTTTCTACATATTTAGATGACAGAATTTATATTCCTACTTTTCAGTTAATTTTAACATTAGAGAGTTGTTCCACAATAATGTTGCAAATTGTGAGAAAAGTCAATGTTTCTTGCAAATGATGTTTTGCTTAAAGAGTATTATTCTGTAGTTGCTTACCTTCATATAATTGAAGATATGTGGTCTTATAGATCTTATCTTTTCTGGGATTCAAAGGACTTCATCATGACTCCTTAGCTCCTTCAAAATCAGTTAGAGAGCATTGTATTTTGCTTCAACCCTCAGATTTCTCTAAAATTTTCATTTTTTCAAGGAAAAGTACTATGGAACTCAAGTTTCTCTGCCATTCATAAGGAAAATGTTAGTGATGCTTCTTCAGGTTTTGTTTTATTAAATAAATGAGAATATATTGAATAAGCTTCCTAGTGAAGCAGTGTTCCAGGAGGTTCCTTATGGCATCCAACATTTTTTCAATTTTTTCCATTCCAGTGAAGCAATATTTGATCATTTTTAGCACAGCTTTGTAAAGAAATGTGGTATTTTATGACAGCAGCTGCCATCAGTTTGCTCATCGTCAAGCTTTCTTTTATGCCATCTCAATATCTCTTGAACCTGCAGACCAATTTCAAAAGAAGCACCTTAAGGTGTTATGAAAATCTGCAGGTGGGCAGGGGAGAAAAGCACGAGTTGTACATCAGAGAAAGCTCTTAATGAGTCCACCAAGTGTGCAGACGTGAGTGAGAGAAGCAGGCCTGTGTGGACTTGTAGGGCTGGAGCTTGGAAGCCCATGTACCACCATATCCCTTGCCAGGCAGCACATAGGAACACCGCTTAGAAAGTGCTGGGTGGTGGCTGTGAGAAATAATCCAAAATGGGGAATCCTGGAAAGAAAGATTCAAGGGCAATATAAGAGGAATCCACAAGAATAGGTACTGTGTTCCTTTCACTACATATCAGTACAACATTCAAATTAGACTGAATTTATGTAACACTGTCATGAGATAAGGGATGATTGCTATATTCTGAATTCATTCAGAGCACACACTGAGGTTGATTTTCTCTTGGTATTATTTTTTCTGTAGGTTGTTAAAGCAGCCTAACAAATCAACACTTTTGACTTGTGCATTGAATTTTGAGCAGTCTTTGTATTTAGTTGCTATGCTTGCGAAGTTCCATACGTGAAAAACAGACGTACTTTTTGCCTCATTTACCTCATCAGAGCGATGCACAGTGCAGAAAGTTCATTGAAAATATCATTATTTCTTATAATACAGAGTAGTAATTAAAGCAAGAATAGTACTAATTCCAGTAATTATGATTTAGGCAAAATCCCTAATTAATGGCACAATTTTAAAATTGGAATGGTAGGATCTTGCCACTATTAGAGCAAGTTATACTACTTATTAGATTAGAGAGAGGATCTGAAAATTAGACAATTGCCAGGGTAAAAGCTCAATTTCTGAATCACTTGGCTGAAAGACAAAATATATTTGTTAATATCACCAGTTTCAGAATATCCTTGCTGTATGGCTTTAAGAAG